>NW_027411644.1:207608172-208283023 GCF_047663935.1 Musca autumnalis | reverse complement strand
TCCGCGAATTCCCTTATATAGCGCCGTCTTTTTCCACCATTTTCTTAAATTTTCCAATATATTTTTTTGTTTACTCATACATTAAATACTCTTGTTTCCTCTTTTCAGTTTTCTCAGGTTTCACATGATGTGCAGACGCGTACAATTTAATTGAATTCCAATTAAATTATTTCATTGCTTTAGGTTAAGAATCACAATCTACATTGTGTTCTTTATTATGCTAAGCATTTTGGCCCCCAGCCACAATAATAAGTTCTAATATCATCTGGAATAATGGTGTTCCTGATTTAGCAGCAATAGCGCCGCCATCAACAACCAACTGGCCCACCCCAAATTTTCGCCCTTCAGTCCAAAAACACGCAACAAAACATCGGCCATTGTTGAGTTATTTTGCAAGGGACGATGTGCGAGTTTGTAAATTTTCCCAACGTGGGGAACTCCCACTCCCTGAAGTCTCAACGCCGGGCATATTTTTGGAATCCAGGTAAGTACAAAACGGAGAACCACGAGGCTCCATTGGGAAGCAACGGTACATCTGTGGCGTCATTAATATGTTTGGTGTCTCACCACACATATATGCGCATCTGTAGCAGAACGTCGACGTCCACAACTACTATCTCATCCATAGCGTATGATTTACACATATGGCAACATTTTGCCGCCAACTGATTGTACGTCATTCGTGTCTGCATGAATGAAATCAGGAAGAAGAAGACATTGTTTTCATTTTTTTGTTTTCATTCATACTTCGTAATCCCAGTCTAATTGTATTTCTTCCAATTCAGCGTTTTTTTAGTTTTTAGTCGCTGCCACTAGAAATATGGAAACACAATATAACGCTGCAGACTAAGGTACTCCTAGTGATGCCGACAATAGTGCAAGATTCCCTACATTTCTAACTCTCGGAATATGTTTCTTGCTCGTCACCACCTGTCATGATGTCATAACAAATAAATGGAACTGCATGTCGACTGATTCGGACGTTTATCGGTTTTTACGTGGACTGCTATTTGTGTCGAATAGTGAGTATATTTTTTGTTCTCTACCTCCACAATCCCAATAACACATCTTTCTTTTTTTTCAGGCGACGTCCAAGCCGTAAACAGCACTCATGATTTTATTTCCCATTCCTTAGAATGGACTAAACTACGCCTTTACCAAGTAGTACTATACAAGGACGAAATATAGCTTTTTCCGGTAAGCGCATTTTAGTTGATTGGTATGTGTGGTAGGGTCTCTAAGTATGTCTTTTGGTTTATCCTATAGGTGAAACAGTTTTTCCTGGGAATAAAGGCCTATGCAACCTCTCTCGTCAATAACCTACTGGAAATTATTCAACGCAGATTGTTTGGTTTGGTGTAGCGCAACACAAATGATATCGACTAGCAAATTAGTGGTGCGTAGTGGTGGGGATGGTATTCCATCCGAATTATTCGGATAAAATGGTTTCATTGCCATTTCCCAACGAAAAACACAATTATATCTTGTCATTGTTCTTATGACGTGAAGGTGGTCAACATGTGACTTTGGTAATAGTGTGTATGGACCATTTTTTTACCAATGTTAATTTTGTTTCCTTCTTTTTAGATGACCTGGGCGGATCTCGTGATTATGTGAGCTTTTTGTGTTTCCATTTGGGATTGGATTTTTTTGTGGTTCTTGCCTCATTTTTTTATACTGGTAAGTTTTCATCCACGATTATTCTTTATATATTGACAGTATAAGCGGCACCAGCCAGTTTTTACTCCGAAATCATATTTTTGGACAGCAGTGAGTTTTTTTATCTGGGAATTAATCGTCGTTGTACCCGTTCCCCTTTTTGAGGGACCAACAAATATCAGGGCATCGATAATAAATCTGGATTTATATGGTATACAAAAAAATATCAATTTATTTTCTTCAACCATATTTTAAGTGAATCTTTTCAGCCTAGATGTGTACTAGTGAAAGATTTTTTTTTTTTTGTTTCTATGGGTGTGAAAATCATCGTCGACTCGACAATTAGCTTTGACCTGCCCATTCCATATCTACAATGATCATCCAGCCGAAGAACCGTTTTAGTTAGTGCACGTTTTACAAAGATGTAGGACACCACTCAATAACCTAGCACCTACATACCAGTGATAGACAAGTTTTTCATGCCTTGAATTTATCAGTCAATGATACATCAAATACAACAGAGTAGCCGACCTACATTCTAATTTAATTTCATTTTCCTTTTATAAAACCAATTGTTGTATGCCCATTTTAAGGGCGTTATGCATCACTACCACTACATCTTGCTGGATGTCCACAGTGTTAATTAAAAACATAAGTTTAATTTTTTTCATGAAAATGTCTGTTGACACATAATTCACTGGTAGTGATAATCCAATTTAATTGCCAATTTTTTTTTTTTTATTCTTGACAACTATTTTCTCTATAAAAAAAACAGACTTTATCGCTTATTTGTGTGTTTTTTTATTTACATACACAAACAAAAAACGATTTTGCCAAAAGTGGAGTTACCCCCTGTTTTTGTAACTATTTTTTTGTTCGTTCGTCTATATTCGTAATAATTTGGGCATCCAAAGCTCAGCCCCCAGATGATATACAGATCTAATTCTTTATAGACACGTTCAATATATAGTTAAGAATTCCTCATTCAAAAATCAGAGTTCCACATTTGCGCTAAGGCGAGTAAATCGATCTACAAAATTTGACAATTCGTGTGAGAACATAAAATTTTTTTACAAAAACACGGGGTTATACAACATGTATCATTGTTTAATGTGGCCCATACACTGTGGGCATGCAGGACAGCATTTATAATAGTATTAGTAAATTTTGAAGTTTTTGTTAATGTATGTGTGAGTATTTTAAGCAGGACTGAATTCAAACTAGTTTTGATTTTGTAAATGAACCCCTTTCAATCCGATGAATTTTGTTTATTTCCCAAGCAATCGACAGACAGTTTTTGAAAATAACAAATATTGCTTGTGAAGAAATTAAAAATTGTTAAAAATTTGAACTCACAATCGTGCTTTTGGAGGAAAATTCATCATTTCTGAAAAATGGATTGAAGACATGCCACACACTATTCAATTACACACGTATACAAGGGGTTCATTTGGCAGTGCAGTTTGGCAGTTAGTGTATGGCCGGCATAAAACTGTTTACTGAGAAATTATAAATATACCCCATTTCTCGGTATGAGAGGGATATATTTTGAAAATCAGATCATATTTTGTTTTTCATCCCAAAACCTTCTAACAAGCATTTTTAACAAATAAAATACCGAACAACAGTGCTGACAGCTTGATTTTGTCGAGGTCATTTCAGATTTTGTAACATGGGTAGTGAAATATGAAATTTACATCACCTCGCCGCCTTATGAAAGCCACATTCTTACAGAAAAATGTAAATTGGTAAATAAACCAAACATCGTGAACTTTTTTTTGAATGCTACTCTATTTTGGTTTCTTTTGAATCCTATGACGTTTATATGCAGGTAAACGATTATACTTGGTACACTTCATCGATGTGTAAAAAACGAGCCTGTTACACCGTTGTGTAGGTACAAAACAATAAATATGTCGGACTTTTGGATTTGCAGCCTATACCATTATGGCAAATAGAATTATAGAAACAAACGGAAACTACCCAAATCTCCAAAAAAACTCTTGAACTAAATTTGACATCGTGAAGGTTTAATTTCATTTTTCTTTTGGTATTGACTTTAGAGTTGGGTACGCCGCTGGGACAATACTTTTGGTTTTGACTAATGCCTGACACATGCTCTGTTGTATTATCTATCATCTATAACTATTTTCAGGTGATTACGGTATGTATTATTTTATCCTTGAATAAATTTATAATATGAAGATATATGTTTATGGGAGGGGTATTGGGAAAAGTTATTCTTTCGGGGAGCATTCTTAGTGACTTGATTCTTTATATGGAGAATTTTAAATTGATTATTCTTCGCTTGTGGGTTCATCGTATCATTATTGTTGGTATTGGCTAGAACTGTTACGTAATTTGAATCTAACTCTCGTACCTGCCACTTTGGTCTCCCTCAGTACGCTCGGCACCGGTTCCAATTAGCTACATATGTTGGAGCCATTTCAGTGGTAAGGTTTAGCTACACAGCCCTGGCCGTAGCCTTGTTAGAATTCGTAATTACCTACTTTGTTCTAGCTTTACCACAGTACTGATAATCAGCAATCCTCAAGTGTTATACTTTAATATCTTTTACATGGCAAGTCCCCAACGGCTTCCCTTGCATGTCTTCTATTTCGAACATGTTATTCCCTATGGGTTTAACAATCCTACATTTCACATATTTTCTGCAAAATTTTGCATTGATGTTCTTTCCAAAATCACTCAAGACATGGTTTCGACGGAAGACTTCCTGACCCGGTAAAAATTTCACTATGCGTGCCCGTTGGTTGTAGCGTTTAGCACTCCGCTCATACGCTTCGTGTAGGTTTTTGGCTATCTTCTCCCTAATGATTTCTAGCCTTTCTTTCCGACCTAAGTCATTGATGGTATGATCACATAGAGATTTTAGTTTTCTGGCCAGCTTATAATCGCTGCCGTTAGTGTACATCTCGTACCCAAACAATGCAAAAAATGGGGTAACACCCGTAGCTGTATGAATCGATGATCGCAATGCACATTCGATTTCTGTTAGATAAGTATCCCATTCTCTATGATCTTCTCCTAGATAGGCCCGAATCGCTGCCAAAACGGACTGGTTTACCCTTTCCGAGGCATTCGATTGGGGCGAATAAGGTGCTGTTTGCATGTGGTTGATTTTAAACATTTCGGTCATATCTTTGAACCCTTTGGCCGTAAACTGCGCGCCATTATCCGTATGAATGGTCTCGGGCACTCCGAACTTTCTAAAAATTTCTTGTATTAAAAATTGTACTACGTTCGACGTTGTAGCTTCTCTCATTGCTTTCAAGAATACAAATTTTGAAAAATGGTCAACAACTATAAAGATATAGCTGTTGCCAGATTTCGATCGGGGATACTTCCCTAAAAAATCCATGTATAGTTTTTGAAATGGACGTTCCGTCACGACTTCACACCCTATTGTCGGTTGTGTATTTTTATTGATCGATTTAGTTTCTTTACATGTCTGGCAATTTGCTACATATTGTTTTACCTGTGGGACCATTTTCGGCCAATAATAAAATTTTTGCAAGCGATGAAGTGTCTTAGCAATGCCTCCGTGTGCGGATGTTAGATCATCATGAGCTTTCTGGATTAATACATGGGTTAATAATTCTGGAATCCAAAGTTTCCATGGCATTTCATCCGATTCCAAATCATTTTCAGGCTTTGTTCGCTTGAAAACTAATCCATTTTCTATTTTCAAATCTGGCAACTTTTGCTTGTTTTCTTCTATGTGCGCAATAATTTCTTTGTATTGGGCACTTTCGAATTCTGTTGTTTCGAAATCGAATAAGTCGTCTATTACGTCATATTCTTCGACGACTTCTAGGCGGGATAGCATGTCTGCCACCACGTTATCCTTGCCTTTTCTGTGCTCGATTTCGAAATTAAACCCCTGCAACATCAGAGACCATCGTGCGAGTCTCCCACTCAAGTCTTTTACTCCCATAAGCCATTTCAAACTAGCATGGTCCGTTATGACCGTGAATTTCATCAGCTCCACATAGGGTCTGAATCTTTTCACAGCCATAACGGCCGCCAAACACTCTTTTTCTGTTACACTGTAGTTCTTTTGGCAACTATTCAGCTTTTGGGAGTAAAAGGCTATGGGGAACTCTTCATCCTTTTCTCCCTTTTGGAACAAAACTGCCCCTATTCCATGCTCTGATGCATCGCACTGTATAAAAAATTGTTTGGAAAAATCAGGGTGCTTGAGGACTGGAGCCGTCGTCAATGCTATTTTCAATGTTTCAAATGATTCTATCGCTTTGGCATTCATATTGAATTTAGGGCCTTTCTTCAGAGTATCAGTTAATGGAGCGGAAATACTCGCAAAGTTCTTAATAAAACGGCGGTACCACCCCGCGGTACCCAAGAAACTCCTAACATCTCTAGGACTTTTCGGTATTTTTAGGTTCTTGATCGCTTGGACCTTCTCTGGGTCCGTTTTTAAAACCCCACCTCCAATTATGAAGCCTAAGTATTTTAGCTCTTTGAAACAAAACATGCTCTTTTTGAGGCCTATAGTCAGATTCGCATTTCTAAGACACTCTGCCACCTGTTCTAGTAACTTCATATGTGAATTGAAATCTTCTGATATTACCAGCAAATCATCTAAGTAGATGAAAACATTCGATTTAAGTCGAGCCGGTATAACCTTATCCATAAGGCGACATAATCTCTGTGCGGCATTACATAAGCCGAATGGCATCATCCTAAATTGATAGAGCGGACGCCCCGGCACAGTAAAGGCCGTGTACGGTCTAGATTCCTCGTCCAGCTCTATCTGCCAAAAGGCATGTTTCAAATCTACGCTGCTTATGTATACGGTCTGATCAATCCTACTAAGAATACCATCAATATTTTGCAATGGATACGCGTCCTTTATTGTTACTGCGTTTAATCGGCGCGCATCCAAGCAAAATCTGTTCTTTCCCGGTTTTCGTACGATGGTTGTTCTATTATTCCACGGGCTGTCGCTTTCTTCTATTACCTTAAGTTCTAACATTTTGTCCAACTCCTCATACACGATTTCCTGCATAGCCGGCGAAATCGGATAATGCCTGTCTTTAATAGGGTTCGTTCCTTCCACAAGCTTAATCGTGTGTTTTTCAAGAGACGTGTGACCTAGACCCATTTTTTCGAACGAAGGAAATTTATCTATAATATTTTCTAACTTCTTTTGCTGTTCAGAAGTGAGGATATGCATCTCTTTTTTCTGGCTTTTGTTGTCATCCGCAAATTTTGATTGTATTTTTTCTATGTCAACTTCGTTTACTTCCACCACGTCTGGGGCTAGCTTAAATGCCTTCCAAAAATCTATCCCTAGGTATAAAGGTTGCTCCAGATCGGGACACAGGAAGAAACATATTTCTTTTTGTAGATCTTTATATTTAACCTTTACTCTAATTTTGCCCAAAATTCTATGTAGTTGGCCTGAAGCCGTTCTTATATTGGTGTAGTACGTTTCTGGACCCATTTCTAATTCTTCTACAAGTTCTCGACACCCTTTTCCTAATATGGAGACTGTGGCTCCAGAATCTAATAGGCCTCTGATCTCCTTTTCACCAATTTTTATCATGGCATACGGCCTGGGATCAGACGTTTCGTTGAATTTTCTCACCGATTCTGTAACCATGTTTCGAATTTTCTTATTTTCTTTTTTTCTTTGCCTCAGTTTCACAATTCTGGCAAACTTTTTCGGATTGTGTTTTGGTTTTCTTCCTAGCTGTTCTGTCGTTTGAGTTTCTGGAATAGTTTTCTGTTCTACCATAGTGTTATTTTCTTCACCCTCGAATATTCTCTTCCTCGCAATCTCATAGTTTGCCTTTCGAATTTCTACAGGGAGATAGTGTCGTATAGAAGTATAATTGTTGTTTATTTTGGTTGTTGCTAGTTGGACGTTGCGGGTTTGTCCACCGAATATGATCTCCCCGCCGACATCATATTCTTCCGGCCGTTTTCCGGCTTACACTTCGGGCAACGAGGTGTCACGATCTTCGGTTGACCACAACGGTAGCAAAAAACAGATCGATGCGTGGAAAGGCAATCCATAAACCTATGACCAGGTTGGCGACAGTTCCAACAAACTGGTTCCTTACTAACCTCCGATATCTCTGGCATCTTATCATCTTCACACTATTGTTGGTCATAATTATAATTGCTCCCGAAATTGATGCAATTTATTTCATTTACCCTCGCCTGGCGAGGTGGAGCTGTCGGTGTTGGTCTGAATTCCCGTTTCGAACAAGTTTTTTCCGCTAAAATGCACTCCATTCGCAATTGCTCCATGGAGTAAATACTCATTGGATATACCATTCGGAAAATATCTCCTTTTAGATTCCTTTTGACGATCTGAATTAATTCCGCATCAGATATGGGCTGAACCAATCTGGACCTCATGGTATTTATTGATTGGAAAAAACTGTCGATAACTTCTCCTGGCTTCAATTTCCTGTCGACTATATCGCTCAGGATTTCGTAATTTGTTCGTGTATTCATATAACGCCTGTAAAGTGAATCTTTTAGTGAAGGCCAATCCTTAACGATACCTGTCTTTACTTGCAGCCAATACCACACGTAGGCTCCGCCCGAGAGTAGTGTCTGGAATTCTGCAAAAATTTCATCCCATGACACGTTGTACTGCTTTTTCAAATATTCCAGCCGAAACACAAAGTCTTCAACAGACATGCCTGACTGACTCCCATCAAACTTTAGCTTAAATTTTTCTACCTTGCTGTGTTTTTCCCAGTGGGAACCTGAGGGGCCAAATAACATATGGTTTGATGGCATCTCCGTAGGTCTGTGTGAATCAATCGGTGGTGGTGGATTCGGAAATAACAATGCAGTATTATTTCTGGTATTATTCGCGGGAGTTGGGTTAACGTTTAAGTTTTTCACAATATCCCCTAATCTACCTATTGCTTCATAGACTTTCTTCATCTCGTCTCCGATACATTCTTGCACTAACGGCCGTAAGTTCAATTGCGCATTCGCTACACTTCCATTCACCATTTCCCTTAATGCCTCATCATTCACGGGGTTAGAATTGGGTGGAGCTGAGCCACTTTGTTTGCCATTGGGTACCATATTATGTGGAGTCGAATTATTGTTAGAATGATTATTGTTTATCGTCTGGGACATATCAATAAATGATGTATCCATCCCTGCCGGTGGATTTACCATTCTGCCCTTTTTATTATATTTCCTATATTTTGGCAACGTTTGCACATATATTCTACTACTGTCAAAGGACTCAGTGCGGTTTCTTTTGCTTCTACGTAAAGTCTGTAAATAATTTTCCTCAGTCATTGGCAAATGCCTATGATTCTACCAAGACTAGACAATGATTTCAGCAATATTTGGCTTGCTTCTAAGTGTGTATCAACATGCAGTTGTGACCAACAAAACAAATCACTTGGTAATAAAAAAAATAAAATATCATATAAAAGGTTAAAACAATCGATTTCAATCAAAACAAATAAGACAATTACAAACATATAGGGGTTTTCCTTAAGATGGGTATGTGAGGTGTGTGTTTTCATTAATTCCTTCATACATCTTTAAAATGCCCTTTCGGTTATCAATGCAGGTAAAATAAGACATACACTAACAAACAAAAAAAAAATGATTCTTTAATACCTACTTTCGACACTGTTTCTACGGCAATTTTTCAACATTTCGAAAAAAAAAGATCTCGCAGATAGGATTTACGCTTAACATCTGAATAACTATCATTCAGACGAATCTGTAATCTTCCCTTTGCCGAAAATTCTATCTATTGCTTTTACTCTACATCAAACAAAAAAAAACAACATACTAGTCATTCACAATACAAACATTGTTACACACAAGACGAACAAGTTATTGCACTGACTTTTTCCGAGTGGAAGTACTATACAAAATATCCTAATTTACCTTAAACTAATATTGCACATTAACATGTTTTCAATAGAAAACATGGCTCAATATCAGCCAGGACAAAGAATATCGCTATAATACTTATGTCTATTTAATTCCCTATGGACTATGGTTATTGCACTTCGGTGTTATTGCACAATAATATTGAAATTATGGTTCTACGGAACCTTATTTTAGAATTGGGCGCCATCTGTTACGGCTCCTGATATGGCGGCGCTAGATTGGACCATCCGGACTAGCTTGCGGTCCCAAGGTCAGGTTCTCAACCATCCACTCTAGCCCATCAGGGCGAACATAAATTTGTTAAGCTAAAAAAACAAACACAAACACTTTATACATTTACGAGACCTGCTATTGATAAAGGAGGATTGTTGTTGCCCTCCTGCACTCGCCCTCCCTTCCATGGTTTCCAAATTGTCCACGAACATACTTTCATTGGAAACCCCACACGACACACACACACTCACCTCATCACCTTTTTAAGGAGGACCCCCTGAATAATTGACTAACACATGATAAATTTTCTTTTCTACAACCAAGACATTAAAACATTTATTATTATAAAAGGAGTCTTACAACTAAGTAAATTTAATAATATTGTCTGTTTTCTTTGAAGTTAAAACTTGGGATATCTAACACCAGTAAATGTACAGAAAAATAACTGAATAAACTGTCAACGCAGATTTCTTGTTAGTACTCTAGAGCTGCGAGGTTCACTGCTATCTAGCAATCATGAAATCATAAATTATTGCCTACCCTAAGAGAGCTCACTTAAGATGGTTTTCAGGCTAATTTGGCCTAACGAATTTAAATTTCGCTTCTCTAGCGTTCTACTGAAACCCCAAAAATTATCTGGTTTTAACTGGCGTTAAAAGACCCTTACAAATGCAAATTACTTATATGCTAGGACAGACACAAGGACAACACAACATTAACATACATAAATTTATCTTTTGATTAATATCATTAGTTATTTTGAATCATTGACAAAATTAAATAGTATCTCAAAAAATATCATTTAAACAAGTTCTTCGATAAATTTTAGTTGCCCTTATCTTAAAGATTTTGCATCTGAATAATGTAAATTTTCTCTTCTCTTTATTTTGCAGATAACCGCCACTGGACCTTTTGGTTGATTCTAAACACATAAAATGTATGATACTGGTTACCTCTCTTTCCGGACAATAAGGTATTTTTCTGGCACTTCAGCGTACCACCAATAACTCACAGAGAAACGTTTGTTATACCAATGGTTGCAAGGAGAATAATGCATGAGGCAACAGACCGGATTCAACGCAAAACGACATCTGCAGCCCACCAGTTTTTTGAATATTCGGCAGCTGCACAATAAGGACAAAAGCTGCATCCCACAACAAAATGATGATAGCTGCACCAATTATCGAAAAGATACACTGGCCCCAATTATGGATAACCTGAGGCCAGTGAAATTGCGGATTCGTTTCTATGTTTGGGAAATTTTTGATTTTTGTTTCCACCAACAGAATAAATAAACGTTACACACAACTGTCTTTTCTTTTACTTTAGTCGGCAGATAAATGATTTTTTTCTACGCTTTGTCAGGTAATCTAAATGGCGGTTATAGAGCAACTGATCTCTTAAATTTTCCGCGAATTCCCTTATATAGCGCCGTCTTTTTCCACCATTTTCTTAAATTTTCCAATATATTTTTTTGTTTACTCATACATTAAATACTCTTGTTTCCTCTTTTCAGTTTTCTCAGGTTTCACATGATGTGCAGACGCGTACAATTTAATTGAATTCCAATTAAATTATTTCATTGCTTTGGGTTAAGAATCACAATCTACATTGTGTTCTTTATTATGCTAAGCATTTTGGCCCCCAGCCACAATAATAAGTTCTAATATCATCTGGAATAATGGTGTTCCTGATTTAGCAGCAATAGCGCCGCCATCAACAACCAACTGGCCCACCCCAAATTTTCGCCCTTCAGTCCAAAAACACGCAACAAATGTAGAAAAATTCTTCTTTCTTTTAATGTTGATGCTAATCGAAACCACCAATACATTTTTATATGGGTAGCAGCTGTTACGGAATATAACCTTAAAAATATTTTGTTCGTACTGAAAATAGTCATTATTTTCTCAGAGATTTTTCCCGCAATTCTGGAGGTTTCCAAATGACCCCCAATTTCATCCATTATTTTATAAAATGTATCCATTTCCAATTTGTCATAAGCTTCCTACAACATAGATTGAAAGGATCCTCCATATGTCGCAGAATTTTCTTTTTTTATGCGTAAAGAAATGTATCTCAGCTTACAATTTTATTTGCCATGAAAAATATTCCAAAATCATTTCTTAAAAATTGATTTCCATTGATTTTTTTGTTTAAAATATGAAAATTCTTTTATGTCGGTAGACTTAACGACTCCTTTTTTTTCGTCGGTAACTGACCGATGATTTTCGATACTTACCGACATAAAAATCGGTAAAATTTGTATACAGAATAGCACTTACCGACAAATATCGCTAACTATCGACATTTGTCGTTAATTCCATCGGTAGAGAGATAAAGAATCGCACTACTGAATTTATATACTTCTAATGCGCTTTTCATTTTGAAATGATGTGTATCTTCTTTAAAATTCCGTCATTTCACCGATATTCGTCGCTAAAACAGCCAGTTTCTGTATGTCGAAAGAAGAATGCGTGCGAATGAAAGACGTCCAAACTCTTGTGTGTTTTTCAAATTTGTTTTTTGTTTTGGAGCCAAAGCAAAGGTAAAATTATTTCGAAAATTAAAGTTTGGGCGTGTTTCATTCGCACACATTCTACTTTCGACATACAGAAACAGGCTGAAATTTTTGTATCGATAACTTTCAGTTACAGAATAACACTTTCGGTATTTCAACCGAACATTTTCGTTAATTAACAATATTGGTTCGGTAGAAAAACGTTACAGAATCAGACTACTTTTCTATGGTTCTGTGATGTCATATTTTCTTTTTTAATCAGTACGCAAAAATTGCCATGCTTACATGTATAGTCAACCAAAAATGATTAGATTTTTTTTTTAATAAAAAAGAACCAAAATATTTTGGATTTAATTGATAAATGAAAAATGCTAACTGGAAATTTAGTCCCGGGCCACACTAGAGTAATTTCACTGAAATTTTGGCATGCAATTATGCGTCTCTAGATCGAGTTCCATAGTAGAGTAAAATCATGAAAATGCTGTAGTGGGGAATTCGACCTATGAACACCTAATTTCATGAAATTTTTTAATGAAATTCATTCTAGTGTGGACTGAGACTTATACTATGTTTACATTTACGAAATCCACTCGATTTCAACTGTCAATTCCATTGCTCAAACGTCAAATGAAATCCAATAGATTTCAGATGAGTTTTCATTTGACGTATACGCAAAGGAATTGACAGCTGAAATCGAGTGGATTTCGTAAATGTAAACATAGTATTAGCGGCTAAATACAAAAAAAAAGCTCTGTTCCTTTACGTGCAAGAATCTTCAAGTTTTACCACTTTTTACTCGAAAAGCGTTCCTTTACTTCGGACACCATACCATTCATATGGGAGCAGTTTACAACTTCTACTACTTCTACTTTTGCCGGTTTTACCATTTTCAAAAGTAAAGGAACAGACCAAAAATAATACTAAATTTAGCTGCAAAAATGCTAAAATGGCCACACTGACAAGTACTTGTCGTGTAACTGAAGATCTGGCAATAATTATTTACTGAACAACAGGGCGATTTAGAAAAAAATTGTTTAGTTTAATTTTATTATAAAACTAAGATAATATTTTAAATAAATTATTATTTTAATGGATACATACTCTAATAATTTTAATTTAATTTTTTTCTTTTTTATATGTTTTTTATTTGTATTTAAAATGGGTGGCAACACCAAACTCGTTTTCTTCGGCAGTGTTCGTTTTTAGTCGAATGTCCAAGCCAGCCCATATGTGATGAATGTGGCTGTGTGACACAAGTCATGACAATTTCACATAAAATAAACAATATTAATCGATGGAAAACTCATTTTTTGGATTTGATACCTCTATGCCGGTAAGTGGTAGTCCCTGTAATTGGAAAATGGATATTCCTTAAAGATTTGTGATTACACAGTTATTAAAAACTAATGCGTATAAAATGCTCTTGGCCAATCAATGGTGCCACTTTTCTGTTGGGTCGGTCGGTCATTGGGTAGTGCTGCGAGTGTACTGATTTGCTTGTTGTTTTGTTTGTAATGCTGTCGTCGTAGTGGCCCCGTGGCAAACAATGGCATTGTGATTTCCCAAAAAAACTCTAATGAATTGTTTTTTCTTTGTTTCTAGTTGGACGATGATGGCGGAGGAAGAATTGCTGAACCATCTGAGGAAGAGTATGATGCATTAAATGACGAGACTTTTGGCTCGGCAATTAATGGTGATTGGGAGGAGGTGCATGAAAATCTAGTGCGTTTGGATGGCGAACTGGAGAGTGATGCATTAGACAGTACGGGAAATGTGGCAAGCGGTGGTGTTGGTGGCAGAGCTGGTTACGGCGCTTCCATGAATGTCTTGAGAAATTCCCGCCAACAACGTCGTTCAGATTCGGATTTAGAATTAAATTTGACTGGCATGAAGTTGGATGATGTTGATATCAGCTATGGAGAAAGTGAAAACATGAGCACACTTTTGGGGGATCCTATGAAAATGGATCCTAGTGTTTGGTCATTACATCCTGCAAGAGAACACCATAACGTAAACGATGTTAGTGGTAACATGCGTATGCCACCCAACCCGGCTGATTTTTTACGCGAACATTTTCCCAGTCCTTTTCACAAGGCACCACACCATCCACCACCTCCACATCCGCAACACCAACACGCGGAATTTCAAATGATGCAAGCACAGCAAGCATCACATCGTCAAACGCCTATAAATATGCATCCACTCGGTTTACATAACCTTCCGCCTATGCAGTCGCAAGGTGGACCACCTAAAATATGTACTTTGGAAGACATTGAAAGGAATTTGATAATGCAACAAGCAGCTGCTAAACAGGAACAAACGCAACAGCAGCAACAACAAAATTCACAACAACAACAACAGGATCGCAATACACCTGCAAACGATGCAGCAGCTGTTCAGCAACAACGTTTGCTTAATGAAACATTAAAGAACACAGCTAAAACGCCAACACCAATGCAACAGAATCAGCAGCAGCAACAACAACAACAACTAACTCAGCAAAACCAACAGCTTCAACAACAGATTCATCAACATCAACAACAATTAACTCAACAAATGAATCACCAACAACACCAACAATTGTTAGCACAACAACAACAGCAACAAAAATTACAGCAAAAAGGTAAAGCGAAGTTTATTTTTTCTAATAAAAATGTTTAGTTTATGTCTTTGCCATTATTTGTATATCAGAAATCATATAAGCTTTATTTATGACTTTACCGCATACTTTAGAGTCAATCTTTTTACCTTCCGGACATGACTGAATAATAAAAAATAAAATTTCCTTTCATCTCTTACCAAATATAGCTCAGCAGCAGCAGCAACAACAATCACCACCAAGACCGTCAAGTAATTTTGCAAATAATTTGGCTCAACATCCTTTGGGAAGTTTACTACAACAACAACAGCAGCAACAGCAACACCCACAAGCAGCAGCTTTAAATGCGGCCGGAAATCGAATTAATCCGGGATTATTTTTCCCACCGGCTGGACCTCATCCACAATTGCCACCGCATCCACTACTCAATCAACATGGTTTGCCAAACAATTTTCCGAATCAACGTCCACTGCCGAATCCGCACCTACCAGTTGCGCTCAACAACTTTGCAATGCATCCAAATTTTAATGCAATGCGCGCCGCTGCTGTAGCCGCTGGCATACATCCGGCAACGCTGCTGGCTCAACAACAACAGGCAGTGGCTGCAGCAGTTGCTGCAAATCGTATACCCGGGCATCCACCAAATCCCATGATGCTTTTGAACAATCAAAGTTCATCAAACTCCTCATTTAATATGTTCAATATGCGTTTGGTACAGGAAATACAACAAAATCATCCGCTGCTACAAAATTCTGCCAGGCAGTCACAACAACAACAAATGCACCAAAATTCTACGGGACAAAATCTACAACAACACCAGCTACATCAATTAAGAAGAGGTCACACAATGGGCAACATCAACCCAATGTCATTACCAGGTGTTAATCTGCGAGATTTACGCCGAGATGCTACAGGCAATGGCAACTTACCGCCCGAAGAATATGACGAGTATGCCAATTTGATGAGTACCCGAGACAAGCATTGGCTTATTGGCATTCAGCTTTCACAGTTGAATACCGATACTCCATACATTGATGACTACTATTATACTGTGTATAAAGAACGCAAGTCTGTTCAGAATGGTAGCTTGCGTCATAGTCAAGCTCACAAGGACAACCAATTGAATCATCCATTAACGCAGCCCAAAGGACATGCACAACTTATTCTTGTACAATTGGGCAATAAGAATGGTAATCGCAATGGCCAGCAACGGGAACGTCGCAACTCCGATAATCACAACAATAATCAAGACTTGAAATTACCGATGTATGTTTTTACACCACTGAAATTTGAAAATTCACTTGGTAAGCTACAGTACGGCAGTGTAACGGCTCCTCGCAAAATAATTGATGCTGAAATTATGAGCAATGAATCAACAAATGGTACTGACAACACTGATGCTGGAGCATCAACTGGCACAACTGTTGCCAACAATGGCTCATTAACATTATCGGGAGGAAAACGTTCTGAAACACCGCAATTACCCAATACAACTGGTGGCGAACTTAACTCTTCCAATACTCAACGAAAATCACGTTACATTTTGTTACACATTGAGACTTTATATCGTGTCCTTCTCAAGTTGGACGACTTAAATAATCCCAATGCAATTCAAACAATTCTAATGAAAAAGAAGAAGGAAAGTGAACGCATTGCTGCTATGGAGCAATTAGAGAATGCCAATAAAACACCAGAAGAACGAGCAGCCGATCCGGTCAGTAATCCATCACTAAGAAGTAAATTTAACTATGAAATTGAAACCAAGGAAGCATTGGTTGAAAAACTTGTAGCCGGTTTGCAACATGACAAAGTTGTTGCCATGATGAATGTGCGCAAAGGCAAAGTAAGTAGGACCTTAATAAACGGGGTTTCTTTATTTCCAATACATGTTGATATCATTGAATTTCATCAATAGGTCTTAATTCGTCGCATTATGCCGTACATTGAACAACACGATGCCCGTTGGAACGTTTGGATTGGCGTTTTTCATTCACTGCAAAGTGTCGTGAAAAAAGATCGTGATGATGCCGAGGGCATCCTATATTCCCTATATCCAGAATTTAACAAACAAATCAAATCGGCAAATTTTGAAATAATTGTAAAAATTTCATCAGCTATCTCTTTGAATGATAAAAAAGCAAATGGCGTTTTCTGTAGCAAAGTAAGTATTTTAACATTTATTTTTTCAGCCTCAGCCTTATGGCTAAGGGAGTTATTTACACTTTGATAGGTATAAAATGAGACTGATTCAAATGTAGGTTTTAGACCTCCACATAAATTAAGACCAAATATTCTTTAGACAATTTGGAGTCGATCTAGCAATGCCTGTCCGTCTCTCTATTGTTATTGTAGCAACACAAATATGTCTGGCAGTTTTGAATATCCTTCCACTGTGTAGCGCAAACATTTACCTATCACACTGTTGCCGCATATTTTGCCACAGACCGGTCTATTGCTCTGTAAAAGGTTAACGAGGTTCCTTTGTCTGCACCCAAAGAACTGGCGGCGCTGCGGGGGAGTGGCGTATTCCGATGACGACGACTCACGGGTTGTCTTCCGACCCGGCACGGACCAAAAGAATCCGATACAAATACAAACATGTGTACACTGAAGTGGCAGCCGCTGGTCGGAACACTGGTCAATCCAGTGCGAACGAACCCGCTGCCGTGGGACTGTTAGTGGGCAAATACGTGGTTTTCGAAACTCGTAATTGTGTGTAAATTGGATACGTTTAGGCATTGGGTAAACGAATAGAACTGTTGATATGAACGCTGGCGCTTTTTTAATTAAAAATTTCAAAAGATTGGATGTAGCTCACAACATTATAGAAATAAACTTTAAAAAAGTATCTTTATTGCGCATGTGCGACTCTAATTAGATTGAATCAGTTAGCCTCAAGTCATTTGTTTTAACACACGTATTTTTCATTTTTCTTCCCTTGCAGTTTGGAATATCTTCACTTGTCTGTCTAATATTACAAGCTGAAAATATTTACGACAAAAACGAAGATACAACCTTAACGGAGCAGAATAAAAATAGCTGGCGTCAATTTCTGGATCAAGTGGCCACATCATTAAATCGCACCATACAAAATCAAACCATTTGTGCCGCTATCGAATCGGACTCTATACAACCAATTATGAATCATTTTGCACGATTTAAAGATTTAAAACTAGACTCATTGTTGGCTCTTATAACGGAAGCTAAACAACAAATTAACTAAAAAACAACAAAAACAAATGCAAAACCCACAACACCATCAAATTATTCATTCACCATCAATGGTAACGGCAAGAGGAAAATAGAGAACAATTTTCGATGCAAAAATATAGTTGAGCATACATCATCAGTAACACCAATCGAACAACAAAAAATATCATTCAACTACCAATGATATAAAAAACAAAAACTCCCCCTATTCCTTCTTTCCAACACTGTGTGCTACAGGCAAGTAGTAAAATTTGCATACAAATCTTCTTTCGATATAAGAAAACAAATGTAGACTTACATTAACAACAAACGTAAATTGAAAAGAAAAAACAAACAAAAAAAAACTGCTAAAGGAATACAGAATAAGCACATTTAATGAATTTATATTTCATTTATAGAGAACAACAACAACAAAAGTTATAATTTGCAGATGCGATAGATAAAATCCAACATCGAGCAGCAACTAAAATTTAGTTTAAATAATATATTTTTTTTATTATTATACGAAAGAAAAACATCAATATGTGTTTTGGTCAGTTTGGTCAGTCAGGGTAATGACACAACGTGTTTTTTAAGGAAAAAGTTGGTCCTCCTGACAAAATTAATTTTTTTTCGGAAATTGTGCTTTGATTTAATTTCGTTTTAAACTAAAAATTAAAGAGGAGACACCGTTTTTAATATGGAAGGAATTTAAATTTTATTTGCTGTTTTAAGTAATCATTTTTTACATTTTTTTAAATATAAAATTGTTGAATTGCGTTTAAAAAATTTAAAGTTTATATGAAAGTTAACATCAGCTATTTTTGTTCATTTTTCATTAACAAAAATGTTTATTTTTTCTTTTTTTAACTTTAAATTACAGAAAAAGTCTTAGGATTTTTTGAAATCGTTTTTTTTTATAATATCTTTTGTTATATTAATATAAGTAGTTATTTTTAATTTCAGTTTTTTTATCTAAATTAACTTTGTCTATTAATAGGTGGTGCTAAAAATCTTGGCATCAACAATTATCTGCTGCATAACAACAGATTTTATACTTTTCAAAAGAAAACAACATAACTGGCAAAAAAACATATAGTAACTCACATTAAATAACGAAACTTATATAAATACATACATACATATTTTATGTTTTAGTTTTTTTTTATAATAATATTGTTTATTTTTATTGGTGAACATCTACCATTATATACTATATAACTTTATAATTACACATGTTTTTATTATTTCCTTCCCTTCCTTCTCCCCACATTTTTTTGATTTTTATTTTAATTTGGTGTTTTGTAAATATTTGTAAAAGCAAAACCTTAGAATTTAGGAACGAAATTTTAATTTAATAACACAAAAAAAAAACAAAACTATATAAAAGAAATATCTTTAAAAAGTTATCTCTAAACTTAAAATTATTTAAACAGAAAAAACGTATTTAAATTTCTGAATCAACCATAATACGAAGTCAAAAAAAAAAAAAAAAAAAAAAATCTGAGAAAAAAAATAACTACAAAAAACCAGCAATTGAATATTTTATTAAATAAAATAAATTATATTTTAATAATAAATTTATATTTTCAAAGTATTTTCCACGCAGTTTATTAAATATTGAAGGACGAAATAATTTTTTCCAAATGGTTATAAAAACTCTAATGGCGTTTTTTTTGAGACAAGAAATATTCAGATTCACACAAAGTCATAGGAAAAGTCAATATCTCAGACCAATAATTATTGTGTATTAAACGGTATATTGAAGAAGTTTCAGATTTGAAAAAAAATTTAATTTATTCATATTTTAAAATTATTTTATATCTTTACATTAAATTTATCGTTTAGAAGCGGTATGATCATACGTACCAAAAACTTATAAATAATTCAGGCGACAATTGACGACAAGGTGGAATCAAAAATATCAATAACGATGCAAACTTTAACATGAAATGGATTTGCAGGCGAGGTAAACTCCACAGAAGTAGAAACTGCATCAATCCATAGTGGGCGAAGATATAATTAAGTGGCGAAAAATTCATAACATTCAAACGAATTCAAGTAGGTGACTGAAATTTGACTCAAAGATAAATAAGATATATACCCAAATATTTTTTTTTTTGTATTTCGAAAATGTAACGAGGTCCTCAGTTCACAGTAATCGTTATTAGGAAAAATTGTCAATATATGTACAGTAGGGTGACCCAAAAAAAGAAAACAAATTAAAGGCTAGATGGACCGGTGACGATCTACGCCGTTAGCCAATACTTAGGTCATACTCCATTAAGTCTGCGGTAGTTTTTTAATAATTTAATGGAATGAACGTTATTGTTGGCATTAATAGGCAAAAATTCATTCTCGCTACAGGAAATCGCTTTGAGAAAAAAATGTCTAAAAGTCATAACCCTAGTGGACACACGATCCAATCTCTCACAACCTTCTGTGAAACCGAACTGAAAAGTTTGTTTCTTTTTGCCAAAGATCTGATATTGCTGCGACGAGAAGAATCTGCCGCATCACTGTAAATTGTCACTCTTTATTTTCACTTTAATTTCTTTATACTTATTATCCTTTTAAATTTACCTTCCCACCTCAATATCCTTTTTTATACCCTCAGCTTTTTGACCTCAACGAAAATACTTAGGTCATACTCCATTAAGTCTGCGGTAGTTTTGGATTGCAAGAACGGCTTGGCTTACCTAAAATCAACTGAAACTTTATTTTGGGTTATTGTAACATTGCACTATAGGTAATTTTCCCAGTTTTTGAGGCAAAAAGTGGATTTTGCAACTATTAATAATAATTTTTTAGTTGGCATTGAAAAGGAACATGTCAAAATGTATGAATATAAATGACATTTTTCAAAATACCTACCGTCATTATCGCGATTTAAATTGCAGTCAAACTGAGAATTTCGAAGAAAAAAAAAAAAAAAAAAAAATAAATTATGTATAAGGCCTATTTTAATGTGGTTAAAATCGTGGAAATATAAATCAAATATAAATTTATGTAAAATGGAATAGATTGGCCATTGCGACTAGAATTTATTTAATATATGTATAATATACCATAAACATTTTATGTAGCGAACAAAATACACAAAAAGTAAAAAAAAAAATATTATATTTTTCTTAAACTCACTTCTTATAGACTTTTACTAAATTTACTGCGTTTAGCCGTGCTTTTGCCACCTAAAACACATTACTAAAAGTCTTCCGCGTTGATATTTATAGGTTTCAAAACCCGATTTTGCCCGTTTTTTTAATATTATCAGTTTTTATTAGGCCACTTCTCCAGAAAAACTCGTAAAATTGTCGAATTTTGGTTTGGTGAAATAAATAATAAACATAAAATTTTTAATTAATTCTCTTTCGAGTTGGGCTTATTAGACCTATTATATACATTGAAAAATTAGGAGTCTACCGAAGTCCCACGCATTCAACCATTACGCTACGTTTCACGGGTGGTTAAGCCGATCTTCAGGCGTATTTTATTTTTGATATTTACAATTTCAGTGGAAGTAAAATAAATAATGGTAACAAATTGTTCGTTATATCCGTGGTTTTCTATAAACGTTTATCTCTCTTTTGCATATTAATCATTTCTTCTTCTTTATTTGCAAATCCGTATTCGGATATTAGCGATCATACAATGTTAATTATTACAGAGTTATTTAATTACATATTATAGAGTTAAAACATTTTATTCAATTATAGCTAGTTCTCTGTTTCTTGCGGCGCTTAAAAGGCTTATTTCATCTTGGTGTCCTGTCCATTCCTGAATGTTTTTCATCCATGTTATTTCTCGTCTTCCTCTTGGTCTGCGACCTTCAATTTTGGTTCTTATAATAGCTTGGAGGAGATTATATTTTCTATTTCGCATAATGTGTCCCAAATAAGCAGTTTTTCTCGTCTTTATAGTTCTGATAATTTGATTTTCGGTATTCATTCGCCTCAGTACTTCATTATTTGAGATGTGATTGGTCCAGGATATCTTTAAGATCCGTCGGTATATCCAAATCTCAAACGAGTGCAGTCTTCTCTCGTCTGCTGCTTTTAGTGTCCATGTTTCTGCCGAGTATAATAGTACTGACCATATGTAGCATTTTACAAATCGTTTTTTTGTTTCCAGAGTTATGTCATGGCTCGTTAATATTTTTCTAAATTTATGAAAAGAGTTTCTTGCCATTTCAGTTCGACATTTTATTTCTTTTGATGGATCCCAGTTTTCATTAATTTGAACTCCGAGATATTTGAATGTTGAGACTCTTTCTATTTGAGTACCATTGATGCTTAAAGGAGTGTTGGATTCGATGCCCCTTCTACTTATAATCATGAACTTTGTCTTTTTTATATTAATTTTTAAGGCATATGACGTACTGGCATGTTCAAGAGCATCTATTAGTTTTTGTAGTCCTGCGAGGCTGCTTGCAATTAGGGTGGTGTCGTCGGCATAACGTATATTGTTTATAATTGTGTTGTTTATTCTTATTCCGATGTTTTTCGCACATATTGAATCCTCAAATATTTTTTGGGAGTATAAATTAAACAGAAGGGGCGATAGTACGCAACCCTGCCTTACACCTTTCGAGATTGGAACATTTCCAGTAAGTTCACCATCTACTTGAATGTTTGCTGTCTGTTGCCAGTATAGGTTTTTGATGCATTTTATATCGCTATCCTCTAACCCAATTGAAATCAAAATTTCCATCAATTTGTCATGGCTGACCGTATCGAATGCCTTCTCGTAGTCGACAAAACATATATATACATCCTTTTGTACATCGCGGCAATTTTGTATAAGTACATTCAAGCTAAGTAGGGCCTCTCGAGTTCCCATGCCTTCCTTGAAGCCAAATTGCGATTTTCCCATGTGTGCTTCGCATATTGGGTATATGCGCCTATGTATTATCTTTAAGAATATTTTAAGGGCATGACTCATAAGACTTATTAATCTATAATCTCCGCACGTCTTCGCATTATTTTTCTTGGGAATCATAATAAAAGTAGATTTCAGCCAATCTTGAGGGTATTGTCCTGTTTCATAAATTTGGTTGAATAATTTCAACAATAGTTGTTTATTTCTTCCATCTAGTAATTTAAATAATTCAGATGGGACTTCATCCGGCCCGGTAGCTTTGTTGTTTTTCATTGAATTTATGGCCACATCTAATTCGCTTCCTGTAATGCGTCTTCCTCTAAAATTGGTTCCTCTATCTGTGTTATGAATTTCTGTTCTTGTGGTATCTGTGAACAGACTTCTAATATATTTTTCCCAGTGTTTCTTCTTCTCTGAAGTTTCGTATATGGCTGTATTATTCTCGTCGAAAATAAATGCAGATGATCTTTTTGAATATATTCCAGATGCCTCTTTTAACTTTTTGTGGAGATTGAAGTCGTCATGTAGGATTTGGAGTCTTTCAATTTCCTGGCACTGTTTATTTAATTGCTCATTTTTTGCGGCCCGAATTGCAACTTTTATTTCTTGGTTAATTTCCCAATATTTTTCATAATTTGAGTTCTTATATTGACTCCTTTCTATGCGAAGTGCGCGTATCTCGTCCGTCATCCATGTGTCTTCTCTTTTAGCTGTTGTGGTTCCAAGGATATTGTTGGTTATAATATTCACGGAGTTTTTTACATTGTTCCATAGATTTTCGACATCTTCTCCATCAATATTGCATAGTTCTGCATTAAGGTGATCTTTCATGGATTGTTTAGTGGAAGGATCATTTAATTTTTGAATATTAATTCTTCGCTTTGGTGTTTTCTTTCGGATGGTAGTTAGCTTTATCTGTAGTTTGCACAACAGAAGATTATGATCCGAGGGAACATCTGCTCCTGGGTACGTAGAGCATTTATTTATGCAGGAGGAATATCGCTTATTTATTAAAATGTAGTCGATTTGGTTTCTAACAATATTTCTGTTATTGTCTTGCGGCGATTTCCAGGTGTAAAGCCGTCTTGGGTGGAGGCGAAACATAGTATTCCCAATCTTAAAACGGTGTTCTTGACAAAATTGTATCAGTCGTTCTCCTCTTTCATTCCGATGTCCTAGGCCAAATTTTCCTGTGATTCCTGTTGTTTCTTCTTGCCCAACTTTAGCATTAAAATCTCCTTGGATTATGGTAATGTCGTGTGGTTTTGTCATCTTTAATAAATCTTCAACGTCGCAATAAAACTGTTCCAATTCGTCGTTATCGCTATCGCATGTTGGCGCATATACTTGAATTATGTTCATGTTTATAGGTTTTGCTGATATTTTTACCATCATCGCCCTATCAGAAATTGGAACATATCCAGCAACACAGGCCGCTATGTTGCTTTTTACTATTATAGCGACACCCTTTCTGTGAATTCCTTCTCTGTTTCCGGAATGGTAAATTTTTGCGTTCTGGGAAACAAATTCCGCATCCTCCGTCCACCACGTTTCACTGATACCCAGGATGTCAATTTGTAGTCTTTCCATTTCGCTTATGGTGTTGTCTAGTTTCCCAAGCTCATAAAGGCTTCTCACATTCCAGGTTCCTATCTTAAGTTTGGTTTTGGTTTTACCTCCGGGGATTCTTAGCACCCTCTGATTGCCGGAGACTGAGGGCCGTAGGTTATTTTGTGTGTTCATTGTAATTGTATGATTTTCTAGGACTTATATACTTATATACTTCTATATTAATCATTGATACAGTTTAAATGAGTACTGAACTCATCTTTATTAACGTATATTTCAAAAATATACAAAATTATAAAAACAATTCGTATAAAAATCTACTCGCGGGGTCAACATTTTTGTTATTTTTCAGCAGTTTGTTGTGTATTAGAAAACTAATGAAAATGTCATTGGAAGATATAGCTTTGTTCGTTATATACGTAGTTGCTTATAACCGTTGTTCGTTATATCCGAATTTATCTATAGAAATCTTTGTTTTATCTCACTTTTACATATAAACTATTTAAAAAGTTAAAAGATCGTTTAATTCCGACGTAATTAATTTTTGTCTCAAAAACAATGCAAATTACCTATAGTGCATTGTAGGAAATGAAATAGCAGATGAAATGGAGCGTCGCCGATCAGAGTCACAAGATGTTACAATCGTTAACTCAGCCAAGCTACCTTAGTGCCATTTCATGCGACTGGGGGAACAAGGCTATCGGCATAATGCTAGCCTAGTTTCGCAAAACGAATCCAGCTGTAGGGGTTTCAAGGCCATGTGGCCATTCCTCTCCGAACGCGGGATCTCATTGCTACTTACGCTGAAGAAGGCCGATTTAAGATTAACTGTTGGCATAATTACATGCCACTGCAATATCAGATCAATGTCTTACAAATGGCGAAGAACCAAAATTGCTAACTACAAGCTTTAAAGCCGCACGACATAAGCTTTTGTTTCTCACAAATTTTATCCCCATATCAATGCATTGCATATATGTATATCATTTTATATCATATATGATTTTATTCCATATTGAAAGTGGTTTGTGCGTGACCTTTTTCAATATTTAAATGGAATAAAAGTTATTTTAGTAATTAATAGGAAAAGGGTCATTCATTCGTGCAACCGGAAATAATTTTTTTAGAATTTTTTTAAATTCATACCCCAATTATTATAAGTCTACTTTTGTTATAGTTTGGATTTACCGAACAGATTTATAGCGTTCCGGTTAACTTAAAGTAAAAAGTGATGATTGAATTTCAAGGATGAGCTTCTTAACATTAACTTTCAATGTAAAAATTATATTTTTAATGCCTCCAAATTGGTTTATTTTGCGTTTTGAAATCCTTCAGATAGTAAAAGAACACATATAATAGTGACCCATAGATGTTTTTCAAACAATATTTTTGTTTAATTTCTTGATACTTATTATCCTTTTAAAATATGTCCTTCCCCCCCCTCAATATCCTTTTTTATACCCTCAGCTTTTTGGCCTCATCGAAATACTGGTTTTTGACCTTAAGTATTTTTGACGACATCCGTTTCAGACAATTTGGTGTCGATTTAGTCAAGTCCGCCCGTCCGTTTGTCTGGCTGGTTAGTACGCACAATAACTGTCTAACCGATCAACCGATTTGGTTCAAATTTTGGGTTTCGTAATATTTTGTCCAAACTTAGTTTAAGTTCGTAGATGAGTCTATCTGTCCACGCCGCCTGGCACCTCCCCCACAATAGTTCGCTTTGATGATACGCACGATAACTCCTGAAGGGAGTAACCAACCGAATTGTTCCAAACTAATAACCTAGACAGACGACAGCGTTAATTTGCATTAAAATCTGCATTTTATTTTACCCTGATAGACGACATTTTCTGCATTTACGAAACAGCTGACTGCTGGTAAACAATAGAGTTGTACCAATCTAGTTCAATTGAACGACCAAGTTCAATTTAGTTCAATGGTCACCGGTCATTAGGTTGTATGACGTTACTGACACTTTTTTGAACTAGGAAAGTGAACTACCCAGCTAACAATTTTTTCCGATTTTTTTTCCGAATTCGGAACAGAACTCTGCACAAGTTTCCGATTCTGATGCCGAAGTCGTTCTGAAATCGGAACAAAATTGTGTGAAGGTGCCCACGAATTCGGAAAGTTTTGTCGGAAAAAATCGGAAAAACATTAGAGTTTCTTCCCGAATTCTAAACGAATTCGTAAAAAACTCGAATGAATCTGCACAATTTCGAAAAAAAAAACTCTAAAAGAACATTCGATAATGGACAGAAAATAGGACGAATTTCAGATACTTTTTCAGAATATCGAAACAAATTCTGATGTTTGAATCGAAACTCGGAAAATTATCGGATGTTTGATCCGATATTCGGAAAATTATCGGACGTTTGATCCGATGTTCGGCAAAAAATCAGAATATTTTCGACAGTTTTTTCCGAAAATCGGAACAAATTCTGTTGATTTATAAGAAACTCGGAAAATTTTCGGATGTTTGATGCGAACTTCTCAATAATTAGTTTCTTTATTTGTTGAACTTGGTTTACATTTACGAAATCCACATCTGTCAATTCCATTGATTAAACGTCAAACGAAATCTAATGGATTTCAGATGAGTTCTCATTTGACGGATACGCAAAGGAATTGACAGTTGAAATCGAGTGGATTTCGTGAATGTAAACCAAGCATTACAGTATTGCCATATTGAAATACCTAAATTCAGTCTGATTTTGTGCATTAAGAATGTAGATAATAGGTCTGTCTGGTTACTTTCCCAGCAAGAACTTTCCCTGAGAGTAAGGAGTTTTTATTCTCTTTTGCAAGAAAGTTGTAAAAACTAAACAGACACCTTCCCAGCAAAAACCAGCAAGCAATCAGCTGTTGATTGTTTTCAGGAAAAAGAAGAGTTACAAGTGCTTGCTAGAAAAAATTTGTCCAGCAAGAATTTGCAAACTCCCGGTAAAAGAACTGTCAAAATGTCTCTCTCGATTCGCTTTCTTTTGCTGGCTTTTTGTGTTAACAGACGACTTCCAGCAACAATTGGTGCAAATTGTTACAAGTTTTAGGGTAACCAGATAGACCCAATGCACGAATTTAAATTTGAATTAACGCAGTTAATGCAAATTAACGCTGCCGCCTGTCTAGGGTATAAGGATGTGAAAATATTACTTTTATGCATAGATCAGGTTCGAATATGGACATCAGCCCACTCCTTCGGGTACCTACCACACAAAATTTGGGCAAAGTATACACAGATCTTCTTGACTTTTTCAAACATTTTGGCCCTTTTACGATGGTGCAATTTTTTCAGGGGCAAGTTCATGCTTCCTGAGATAATAGGAAGCCCTTGCCAACACCGACTCAACTGACTAGTGGGCAATATAATTCTCGAAGGGCGAAACCGATTTGGTACAAACTTTGTACATCGTATTATTTCTTACAGACTTGGATTACTTACTTACTTACTTAGCTGGCCCATTACAGAACATTTGTTCTATAGGCCGAACTAAGAAGAGATCTCCATTCCTCTCTATTTGTTGCTTTGCACTCTGGAATACCGCGCCTTGTCATCTCATCATCCACTTGTTTGCGCCATCTATTCCTTGGCCTGCCAATTCTGCGTGCACCGCCATGTGGCATGTATTCATACGCCTTTTTAGCGGGTTCATCATCGCTCATTCTTATGATATGGCCTAGCCAACGCAATCGCTGCATCTCGATACGTTTAACAATATTGATGTCGTTGTATAGCAGATACAGCTCGTGGTTCATGCGACGTCGATATTCACCGTCAACGCAGATTGGTCCGTAGATCTTTCGAAGAATTTTTCTCTCAAACACACCAAGCACTGCCATGTCTGCTTGCGCAAGTACCCAGGCTTCGGAGCCATACATCAGCACGGGTAGTATCAGTGTTTTGTAGAGCGTTATTTTTGTTTGACGAGATGTGGCTTTGTTTTTAAACTGCTTACTTAATCCAAAGTAGCATCTGTTGGCCAATACAATTCTTCTTTTTATTTCACAACTGATGTCGTTTGTTGTGTTGACGGAGGTGCCGAGGTAGACGAAGTCTTTTACTACCTCAATATTATAGGAACCAACTTCCACAGTCGGTCCGAGCTCAATGGACGCATTGCGCGTCGACACCATCAACTTGGTCTTCTCACCGTTTACCGCCAGACCCACTTTAGCAGATTCTCCTTCGACCTTTATAAAGGTATCAGTTACTTCTTTTACTGATCGACCCATGATGTCTATATCATCAGCATAAGCAAGTAACATGTGACTATTGGTGTAGATTGTGCCACTTCTTTTGACGTTTGCCTCTCGTATAACCTTTTCTAGCAGGATGTTGAAAAGGTCACACGAAAGGCTGTCTCCTTGCCTGAAACCTCTTTTGGTACCAAACTCTTCGGAGAGGTTCTTTCCTATTTTAACTGAGACCCTCGTGTCAGTTAAAGTCATTTTACAAAGCCGGATGAGCTTTGCGGGAATACCAAATTCAGACATGGCTTGGAATACCTTTGAGCGCAGCGGACTGTCGAAGGCTGCTTTATAATCGACAAAAAGGTGGTAGGTGTCGATCTGCATCTCTTGGGTCTTCTCCAGGATTTGCCGCAGGGTAAATATCTGGTCAATGGTGGACTTGCCAGGTCTAAAGCCGCATTGGTATGGTCCAATAATCTCGTTGACCATTGGCTTTAGTCGTTCGCACAATATCCCTGACACGATCTTGTAGGCAATAGGGAGTAGACTTATGCCCCTATAGTTAGAGCATACAGTCTTATCTCCCTTCTTGTGGACGGGGCACAGGATACTCAGGTTCCAATCGTCGGGTACTCGTTCTTCCTGCCAGATGGTGCTAACTAGCTGATGAATACACCTTATCAGCGTGTCGCCTCCGGTTTTGAACAGCTCGGCTGGTAAGCCATCGGCCCCTGCTGCCTTATTATTCTTCAGCCGATTTATTGCTGTCTTTACCTCATCTTGGCTGGGCGGTATACATTCAATACCATCTTCTGGGATTGGGACTGTGGTATCTTCGTCGTCTTCGCTGCTATTGGATACCAACAGATTTGAAAAATGTTCTTTCCATATCCTGAGTACACTATCTGTATCAGTTACCAAATTACCTTGCTGGTCTCTACAGGAGGATGTGCCTGTACCAAAGCCATCAGTTTGATGCTTGACTCTTTGGTAGAATTTTCGGACATCATTCTGGCTCCTGTACATCTCGATTTTTTCACACTCCCGCTTTTCCATCTCTCTCTTTTTCCTGCGGAAAAGACGTTTCTCCTCTCTCCTTTTCTCCCTGTATCTCTCTCGTGCGCTACGCGTTGCTACGGATTGTAAAGTAGCCTTATATGCCGCATTTTTCTCTTCGGTGGCAGCACGACACTCCTCATCATACCATGGATTCCTTGGTGGAGGTCTCTGGTATCCAAGTATGGATTTTGCGGCTGTTTGCATGGAGTGGGCAATGCTTTGCCATTGCGCTGATATGTTATCGGTTTGAGGAGGGCTTTGATTAAGCAATTGGGCTAGTTGAGTGGAATATGCTGGGGCTATCTGTTGTGATTGCAGCTTACCGATGTCTAACTTTCGTGTTGTGTCTGTTCGTACTTTGTTTGCTACGTTTAAGCGGGTGCGTACCTTTGCTGCAACAAGGTAGTGGTTCGAATCAATGTTTGCGCCTCGGAACGATCATACATCCAACACGCTCGATGAATGTCTTCCATCTATCACAACATGATCAATTTGGTTTCTTGTTTTCTGATCTAGAGACAGCCAGGTGCCCTTATGAATATCGAGATGATTAAATCTGGTACTGCTAACTACCATGTTTTTTGCAGCTGCAAAGTCTATCAGTCTCATACCATTGTCAGATGTTTCACTGTGGAGACTGAATTTCCCGACTGTTGGGCCAAAGATATTCTCCTTTCCAATTTTGGCATTAAAATCGCCTAGAATGATTTTAATGTCATGGGCAGGGCAACGGTCATATGTTTCTTCTAAGCGCTCGTAAAATATATCTTTGGTCTGTTCATCCTTTTCTTCAGTGGGAGCATGAGCGCAAATAAAGCTGATGTTGAAGAATTTAGCTTTTATTCGAATTGCAGCAAGTCTTTCATTCACTGGAGTGAAGCTGGATACAAGATGTTTTAGTCTCCGACTTACTACGAATCCACAACCAAACTCATGCTTTACGTCATGGCAGCTATAATACAGTGCGTCACCTTTAGGTGTTGTTGTGACGCCTTTCCCAATCCATCGTATTTCCTGTATGGCAGTAATATCGGTCTTGTACTTTTCAAGTACGTCTGCCAATGCGAAGACTGCACCTTCTCTATAAAGAGTGCGAACATTCCAGGTGCAGATTCGCAGATCATGGTCCTTAAAACGTTTGCGGGGTTCGTCAACTTTAGAGGGGTTTGTTTTTCTTTTCTTTCGTTTTTTCATAGTAGGCTGTTTTTTCTAGGGGAGGGTTACTAACCCGACGCCCAAACCCAAGTTTTTAACGTTCTTATGGGTGAACGCGCGGCACATGTTAGCTCACTACCTTTAACGGGTGTTAAAGGCAGTTCCCCAGGTGACACCACGGGGAGGTCAGTGTCCACTTGGGATGAAAGAGGGACCAAGATAAATCCTGGGCTTTGCCATGTTAAAACCGGTCAGGACCGTTCCTTGGAATCTTCCATCCCCTACGTCACCCAGACTTGGATTACATTCCAATATTGTTGACTACTTGCGACCAATCCTTCAGGTGATGCACATGTGTGGGATATATTTTGGAAAGAGTGCAGTTTAGGGACTCGTCTCGGATCGTTTTGAATTTTTTTGCAACATGTTCACTTTGTGTCTCTTTTACCATTTTTTTGGGTCTAAGGCAATTCTACTTGACTTCACTTCATTATATCCGAGACTGAGGGTATATATCTGTCGGCACAGCTGACTGATACTTTTTACTTGTTTGATTCTAAATTAGCGTGGAATTCTACATCGATGTGGCTGTCTGTCCGTATGTGTAAATCACTCTAGCGTCTGAACAGATTGAAGTAGGTGAATAAAATGTTGGTCAAGTGTATTGTAGGTCACGGTGCTCTTGAAACAACTTTAAATGGAAGGTGCTTACACCTGGGAATTTTTTGCGGATTCTGTAGATGAGAAAAATCAAAAAACAAAAATCGCCGGAGCTCTTTTGTAATAAATCGCGATTAAAGTTGACATTTTTAGGGGTTTTTAGGTTTTAACGATTTTGCTTGGAAACCGCAAGTTCTATCGAAATGAGACTAAAGAAAATATTGTAGCTATGCAAATTCTCTACAAGATTGACCTTTATGACATGTTGGTAGGTTTTACCGTTATTGAGAAATAGAAGTTCAAATTGGGACAATGCAGGGACTGTATCGTCTCCTTATACAACAATATCATGACTGCAATTTCCCAACTTAAACTTATATATCTCAAAAATGGTACAACCGAGGAAAAAATTACCGAAGGCAATCTTGTAGAAAATTTTCACAGTCACATTTCGATAAGACTTACCGTTTCAAGCAAATCGTGAAAACCTTTCAAAAAATAACTACAATTGTGACATGAACTTCTATATCTCAAAAATGGTAAACCCTAGGAACAAATCATTACCGTTAGTCCTCTAGAGTCTTTTTACAGCAACAACTTTTTCTTTAGCCCCATTTCGATAGGACTTGCTGTTTGTTTCCAAGCAAAATTGCGAAACCCCAAAATAAACCTAAAAATGTGAATTTTGGCCGCGAATTATTTAAAAATCCCTCCAGCGATTTTTTCTTGTTTTTGGATTTTTTTTCATCTATGGACATTGCTGTTTCAAAATCAGCAACAACTTCCCAGGTGTAAGCGGTTTTCATTTAAAGTTGCTAAGCCCTCATAACGCAACGCGTCGATATAAGGAATTTTGAAGGTATTTGTCTGATATACCTTGGAATTGGTTGTAACTTGTGATTTTGTGTTTCCAGAGGTTAAAAAACATTTCTAGGAAAAATTGTTTATATTGGTCCACGCTATTGATGTAGCCCCCATATAGCGCATCACGTCGGTTCAAGGTAGTCTGAAGGTGTTGAACACATTTACTCACCAAAATGGATGGAATTTAGTCTTCCTTGAGGCTACAAAACTTTCACTTGGAAATTTGTCGGTACAGGTTGTTTTTATATAGTTTCCATATAACTGTAATCCTCGATTTTCGGCATTTTAAAGGTCTTATCCGCATTATTGTACCGAAATGGCTACAAATTGGTATTGACAGTAAAACTATTTTGACATATATTTTATAAAAGTCGATTTTATGTCGTGTAAAGAAACAAATCATCTATTTTTGTACGTAATGTTTTAAATGAAGCAAAACCAATATTTAATTTAAACATTGTCCTTCAATATGTGTTTGTATTCCTATTACGATTTTGTGTAATTCTTTGAGTGACAACACTAAAGTTTCCAATTAAGCATTGTAGAGTTTTTCTATTGGTCCATTTTATTCATAATTTTTGCATTCTTATTTAATAAATCAAATAACATTGTAACATGGAACCATATTTTTTGTAATTCTTTTAAAAAAACTGCAATAATTTTTTGAAAATGCAAAAATTTAAAACTGTCAACTACAGATGCCCTAGGCACCATAAAAAAACTTAACATTTTCTTTAACAATTTATCTTACCCATATATGTATGTTTTATTTTGTTTAAACAAAAATATAAAGAAAACAATTATATAAATGAAATTTTGCAGTATATGGATGAATATATGTTTAAAAAATCCCAACTGCTCATAATATTAATAAAAAAAGAAAACAAAAATACAAATAAATTAATAAAAATTTTATACAGCTAAATATATAACAAATAAATATATTATTTGTATGTGTAACTAAACATGGTAGATCACAAAAAATTATATTATTTTCAAACACATATATTGGTCTGTTCCAGTACTACAAGAATCTACTAATTTTTACTATTTTTTTTCGATAACATAAAGCCAAAAATGTTTTCTTAGTAAAAAATATTAGCTTCTTGCAGGATCTGGAACAGAGTTTATATTTACACGAAATTAAACAATTTTAATTTTTTTATTACAAATATAACTTTAAATGTTCACTTTTCTGCAAAAATACGATGTGTGTATGAAGGTATAAATTTTTGCAAAAATACTGCTGCGCACTTAGTTAAGCTTAGTATATAAATGAAAAAAAAAAAACAAAACTATAAAAAGCAGTAATAATAAAATAATATTTATATGAATAATATTACTTTTGCAACAGAAACAAAAAATGATTTTAGAACTGTATTCAATATTTTCTTCCCCATCTTTGTATAATTATAAAATATTTATTTCTGTTTTTTTATTTTGCAAAATTTCTTTTATATAATTTATTTGTGCTTATTCTTTAATAGGGTTTGTTTCATTTAAAAAAGTCTGTATAGAAAAATATTTTGAGAAAATTATAAAACAAAAAACAAAAAACAAAAAAAAAAATAACACCCAATCACATTAGATTAATTTTAATTTTGTTCGCATAACAAGAAAAAGAAAACACATTTTACTCGTACTTGAACTTCAATATAATCTGTTATAAAATCCAAACACCACAAACGGAAAATCTATAATCATCCCAAAACCATTCTCGGTAGCAATTTGTATAAAACCGGCATTATTATGTAAAAGAAAAATAAACCACATAAAAACTCAATATCACTGCAAAAAAAAAAAAAATACATAAAAACTATAATTTTGAAAGTTTTAAATAAAACAACATAATTCTTAACACTAAGACGACCTAAAATAAATGCTGTTTTATTTCAAGTAAATATTATTGAACCAAACGAAAGGTTTGAACATTGTGGTGATCATCCTGGCAACTGAAAAGAGCAATAGTGCGAGAGAGGAGCAGAAAAGATTTATTCATTAATTAGCCAATTCACAAAATGTATTTAGCAATACCCAATGAAAAGGTAAGAACATGGAACTATCTCATAACAAACATCGCAACTTCAGTTGAGTTGCCAGAAAAGAAAATCATACAATTAAAATGAGTGGAACGACAGAAATGTTTGACAAATTCATTCAATATCAGTGTTTTGAACCTTCAGCTACTAATTTAATGGTAAAAAAGTAAGAATTTCAATGTAGAAATTGGATTTTTTATCATTAAATTTGCTATCGGCAACGCAACTAGAGTTTAATAGTAATCCATAATCGACCCCTTATTAATCTACGTTCTGATTTTTGTTTTTGTTGAAAAAAATTAGGGGTATACATTCATGGTGGTAGGTTTACAACTCTTGTACTAGGGTTTTATACAACAAAGTGTAAACGTTTTTTTGTGCATATTGTAAACAAATGAAATCAAAACATCTTAACATCATCATTTAGTTTATCATTTAGTTTCAGTTTTATTAAACTTTTTTTTCTTAAAAATTTGTTTTTTATTGGCCTCCATGCTTTTATTCTTTTTTTTCCCATTTTTCGAACACAAAACAAAACTCCGACATAAAATAAAACTCAAAACCAAGGTGGCGTCAAAACAATCAGCTGTTCTACACCCTTGTAAAAAGTACAGTGCAATGTTACAATACTTTTAGGTCGAGTAAATTAACAACCCTGTGGTAAATTAAACTTTCATGTATGTGTTTTGTTCTTGTTGTATTGTAAACAGTTATAGATCTACAATATTAACAACATGTACAAGATCTACCTACAATGCCATTTTAACACCATTAGTGAATACCGCTATTTAGTAGTTTTGTAGAAAAGAAACCGTCTAAGAAACGCTGTTTTTTAAGCCGTTTTGCGGTGCAACATATTTTTTTGAGCTTATTTAGAACACATACGTCAAGTACTTCATCGATCGATTTCATAAAAAATATTAGGTTTTACAGAAATGGTGGACAGCAAAAATCAACATTTTAATTTTTGGCTTAAAAGCTGATGTTTTCTGGTCATAACATGGGCAAATAAAATGTTTAATGAATATATCGATCGATGAAGGACTAGTTTTTGATGTATTTGTCGTCTTTAAAACCGCCAGGAAATCTTTAAAAACGCCACGTTTATTGTCTTCCTGAGAACCAGCAAAAAGTCTTTAAAAACCACGATTATTGTCCTTTTAAGTACCACCAAAAAGTCTTTAAAAAATCAACGTTTATTGTCCTCTTTAGAACCACCAAAAATTCTTAAAAATTGTCTTCTGCAGAGCAACCAAAAGGTCTTAAAAAAATAACATTTATTGTCCTCTTTAGAACCCCCAAAAAGTCTTTAAAAAATCTCGTTTATAGCCCTTTTTAGAATCACCAAAAAGTCTTTAAAAAAATCTCGTTTATAGCCCTTTTTAGAATCACCAAAAAGTCTACAAAATCCACGTTTATTGTCCTCTTTAGAACAACCAAAAAGTCTTTAAAAAAATCCACGTTTATTGTCCTTCTTGAACCAACAGAAAATCTTTAAAAAATCCACGTTTTTGTCCACTTTACCACCAAAAAGTCTTTAAAAATCCACTTTTTTTTGTCGTCTTTAGAACCACCAAAAAGTCTTTATGAAACCACGTTTATTGTCCTGCTTGAACCACCAAAAAGTCTTCACAAGGTCCACGTTTATTGTACTCTTTGGAACCACCAAAATGTCTAAAAAATCCGCGTTTATTGTCCTCTTTAGAACCGCAAACAATTCTTAAAAAATACACGTTTATAGTCCTCTTTAGAACCACCAAAAAGTCTTTAAAAAATCCAGGTTTAATGTCCTCTTAAGAACCACCAAAAAGTCCTTAAAAATCGTTAGAACCACCAAAAAGGCTTTAAAAAATCAACGTTCATGGTCCTCTTTAAAACCACCAACAAGTCTTTAAAAAATTCATGTTTTTTGTCCTCATAAGAACCACCAAAAAGTCCCTAAAAATCTATGTTTATAGTCCTCTTTAGAACCACCAAAAAGTCCCTAAAAATCTATGTTTATAGTCCTCTTTAGAACCACCATAAAGTCTTTAAAAAATCCACTTTTAATGTCCTCTTTAGAACCACCAAAAAGTCTTTAAGAAATCCACGTTTATTGTCCTTTTTGAACCAACAGAAAATCTCTAAAAAAATCCACGTTTATTGTCGACTTTACCACCAAAAAGTCTTTAAAAATTCACGTTTTTTGTCCTCTTTAGAACCACCAAAAAGTCTTCATGAAACCACGTTTATTGTCCTGCTTGAACCACCAAAAAGTCTTTAAAAAATCCACGTTTTTGTCCTTTTTAGAACCACCAAAAAGTCTTTACAAAAGCCACGTTTATGGTCCTTCTTGAACAACATAAAAGTCTTTAAAAATCCACGTTTTTTGTCCTTATAGAAAAGTCTTTAAAAATCCACGTTTTTTGTCCTTATAGAAAAGTCTTTAAAAATCCACGTTTTTTGTCCTTATAGAAAAGTCTTTAAAAATCCACGTTTTTTGTCCTTATAGAAAAGTCTACAAAATCCACGTTTGCCCTCCTTAGAACCACCAAAAAGTCTTTAAAAAATCCACGTTTGCCCTCCTTAGAACCACCAAAAAGTCTTTAAAAAATCCACGTTTTTGCCCTCCTTGAAGCACCAAAAAATCTTTAAAAAATCCACGTTTTTGCCCTCCTTGAAGCACCAAAAAATCTTTAAAAATCCACGTTTATTGTCCTCTTTAGAACCACCAAAAAGTCCACGTTTATTGTCCTCTTTAGAACCACCAAAAAGCCTTTAAAAAATCCACGTTTAGTGTCCTCTTCAGAACCAACAAAAAGTCTTTAAAAAATCCACGTTTACTGTTCTCTTTAGAGCCACAAAAAGTCTTTAAAAATCCACGTTTTTTGAACTCTTAAGGACCACCAAAAAGTCTTTAAAAATCCGGGCTTATTGTCTTCTTTAGAACCACCAACAAGTCTTTAAAAATCCGGGTTTATTGTCTTCTTTATAACCACCAAAAAGTCTTTAAAAAATCGAGGTTTATAATTCTCTCTAGAACCCCCAAAAAGTCTTTAAAATATCCACATTTACTGTCCTTATAGAACTCCCAAAAAGTCTTTAAAAAATCCACGTTTATTGTCCTCTTTGGAACCACCAAAAAGTTTTTAAAAAATCCAAGTTTATTGTCCTCTTTAGTACCACAAAAACGTCTTTAAAAATCCACGTTTATTGTCCTCTTTAGAACCACTAAAAGTCTTTAAAATATCCACGTTTATTGTTCTTTTTAGAATCACACGTTTATTGCCGAATTCAGAACACCAAAAAGTCTTTAAAAAATCCGCGTTCATTGCCCTCTTTAGAACCACCAAAAAGTCTTTAAAAAACCCACGGTTATTGTCCTATTGTCCCCGAGGGTGTTTGTCAGTTCTCCTACCGGGCGCGTCCCCACCGGCGGCTACTCTATCATTTACGAGGGAAATCACTTGTGACATGACCCGTCTAGGGTAGAGTGGCACGACCACCTACCTCTGGGACCTCTGAGGTTCCCGCGGACAAAAAACTGACTACGGGGGTGTTCCCCTAAAACAAAAAACAAACATGGAGGACAAAGAAGGAATAAACGTTACGGTGCAGGGCCTAAATAACCCAGTACCGGGGGGAATAGTGATCTGCCTGTGAGTCACACTCGTCGTCATCAAGCGATCGTGAGCAAACATCTCCCACAGATGTGGGTGCCTTGGCATCTGTGGTCGACGGTACTGCTACAAGCACGCAACCGAAAGGTAAAAAAGATGAGGAGAAGGGGAAGCGTAGGGAGAGTTTAATCTGGACCCAGCCATCCGAGGATGGGAGCGACCCTGACTCCGAATCAGACAGCAGCTGCAAAAGCCCGTTAACGAGGAGGTCCACAAGATGGTAGAAGAGGTAAGCGAAAGCATATCTAAACTTACAACGGAGAAAAAAGTTCGGTGGACTGGAGCCCAGAGACGTAGGTACAGGAGGATCCAGGCACAGCTAAATAAAGAACAGCGGGCCGCCCCAAAAGAGATCAACAATCCCTCCACTTCTACGGAAGCGGCGAAGAGGATCAGATCTCCGGAGGAAGAAAATACCGCCAAACCAAGTAAGAAGAAAATGAGCTTCCCACCATCAAATGCCCTAAGCAATTCCTCTCAAAACCCATGCGAAGGAGACTGCCCAAAGAACCCTTCGACGGAGGGCGAAAAGAAGTGCTCGGGCACGAAGAAGGTGAGCGCCACCGCGGAATCCTCTGGAAGTTCCAAGGGCTCTGATAAGAAGCCCAGGGCCCTCCAGAAGAGGAAGATGGGCGCAGAGACTGGTTCGGAGCCGCCATCTACTTACGCCAAGGTGGCCAGGAAGAACTACAGGGACGAGAGGTGCTATGCAGTGATCGATACCAGTAGAGGGTCCGGCAGATTACCTAAAGAACACCAGCAGGCCATCGAAAATATGGTCAGCGATAAAATACTGGAACACATTTTAAAGAGTGGGCCAATAAAAATTTTTAGCAGCGAGCACAAAGGGGACCTCTTAGTATACCACTTGGGACCGCACGCGAACCCGGCCGCTCTCGAGGAAGTGATCAACAGTGTGACATCTCCTTGGGAAGACGGCAAATTGAAGCTGGTGAGGAAGGACGAGATACCTCACCTGACTAAAGCGACGGTATACGTCAAAGGGAATGGCTGCAAGTTTGAGACAGAACGCATGCTCGAGGTCTTTGGCATGCAAAATGAGACCTTGGAAGTGAAGAGGTGGGAAGTCTTCCACGGGGAGGAGAAAGAGGATGGCACTCTCCTTGTGCTTGGAATTGACGACCTCTCACTAGGCAGTCTTACAAAGACAAAGGGCAAGGCGTATTACATCTGTAATGCAGTCACCTTTAAAGTTGGAAGGGCACGAGTCGGGGAAGAAGAAGAGGATGCCCACTTATCCAGCAAGGAGGACAAACCACCAAGCAAAACCGAAGAGGGGGTCGAAGCCATCAGCGACTCCCAAGAAGCCCGCTTACTGGATGACTCATGATTGAGGACATCCAGATAAACCTCCATCGGAGCGAAACGGCAACTCAAGCCCTGATGGATAAAATAAACAAAGGTAATATACACATCGGTTTAATCCAGGAACCTTGGACCGTAAAGAACAAGGTTTCCGGACTGAACCACATTAATTACCAACTCTTTTACGCTAATACAGGAAACCGACCGAGGACCTGTATTATTACCCATAAAAACTTATGCTTTCTTTTCTCCCCAGAGTTGTCAACCTCGGACGCCACAGTGTTGAAGCAAGGGAATGGTAATATATGCCTAGCATCAATTTACCTGCCGTTCGACTCGCCGACATTACCACCATCGTCGGAGCTACAGCAACTGGTGAGGAAAATCAAGCAAACAAGTAACGAAGTACTAGTAGGTAGCGATGCTAACTCACCATATTTCGTGGGGTAGTACTAATACTAACAAGAGGGGTCAAGCCCTTCTAGAATTTTTGAATATTAACTACCTGATAATCCTTAACATAAGAAATACACCAACCTTTGTTAACAGAGTTAGGGAGGAAGTATTAGATGTAACAATATGTTCAGAAAATCTAATAAACGAGGTACATGAGTGGAGGGTTTCAAAGGAACACTCCTTCTCTGATCATAGGTATATTAGGTTTAAAATATCAAGGCCACCGCCAAATCCGATAACTTTCCGAAATAAATCCAAAACAAATTGGACTAAATTCGGAAAACAAGTTAAAGATAGACTAGGGCAAGAAGTTGAGGTTTGCCTAAGCAAAATAGATATAGATAGAAATGTCAATAAATTAACAGAGGCTCTAGTAAGGTCTTTCGAAGAAAGTTGTCCACTTCGAGAGAGGAAATCTGCCTACGAAAAACCCTGGATGACAGGGGAAATTCGTAACAAAGGCAAAGAGGTCCGAAGACTTTACAATAGGGCAAAACGTAAAAAAGCAGCTGTATTCTGGGACAACTACCAAACAAAACTAAAGGAATACAACAAAATGGCAAGAAACGCCAAACGGAAGTCCTGGAAGCTTTTTTGTGAACAGGTAGATAGCGTAAATGACGTCTCTAAAATTAAAAAGTTTCTATCTAAAACTCACTCACAACCCGAGTTTATGGTTGATGAGACGGGTAAACAGATGGAAACAACCGAGGAAACTCTTAGCCTTCTGATCAGAACGCACTTCCCGTCGAGTACTACGGCACACACAGTGTCAATGATGGAGATAGCTTATGCATCAGAAGAAGCACCAAAAATCGACAACTTGATGATTAAAGAAGCAATAATGAGCTTCTCACCATACAAAGCAGCGGGACCAGACCAGATTTTCCCAGCCTTACTTCAAAGGAAAGTGGACTACATTTCGTCCAATCTGGTCGAGATTTTCAATGCTTGCTTAAACTTTGCGTATACTCCATTGGCCTGGCAAGAGGCAAGGGTAGTATTTATTCCCAATCCCGGTAAGTCAAGTTATGCAATACTAAAATCTTATCGTCCGATAAGTTTAACTTTATTCTTACTCAAAACAATGGAACGGACGGTCGACACCATGATAAAGAGTAACATCTCTAGCGATATGCTCAAGTACAAACAACATGCATACGTAAAAGGTAGATCAGTGGAAACCGCATTACATGATGTAGTACACCATATAGAGAGAACCTTCGAGATGAAGATGTATACACTCGCATTTTGCATCGACATCGAAGGAGCGTTCAACAACATCAGCACCGAAACGCTAATCCACTCCTTAGACGAGTTTCAGGTAAACCGGGCCTTGAGGCACTGGATAGACCACATGCTAAGGAATAGATGGATAAGCTGCGCGCTACAAGACGTAACAAAAAGAGACAAAGTTGGTCAGTGGACGCCACAGGGGGGAATACTATCACCTCTCCTATGCGTTACCACCACATATAGTCTGCTAAGGATCTTAACCGACGAGGGATTTGAACCCATCTGTTATGCAGATGGTATGGTGGACAGCTACGGACAATAAATGCAACGTAAAAGTACTGCAAAAAGTCCAAAGAAAGTGCTGCTTAAGTATTAGCGGGGCAATGAGGACTACACCAACTAGGGCTTTAGAAACAATTTTATTTGTCCACCCAATAGAAATTCAGGTAAAGTATGAGGTAGCCATCGCAGCTATAAGACTTAAGTCGATGAGCGAGTGGATCGTAAGAGACCACCAAACATACCACCAAAGCATTTTACAGGTTACAACGGGTGAGTCAATAGATCATATTGTATCAGACCGTATACCTGAAACAATTGAATCCGCCTTGTGTGAAATTTTAATACCGGACAGGGAGATGTGGATCGATGGAACCCTGGAACGGATGCCAACTGGAAGCTGTGGGTTCACAGATGGGGCCGTTCTAGGGGGGAGAACGGGTCTGGGTCTATATATCGAAGACCAGAAAGACGAAAGACGAAATCCGAGCGATCACAGAGTGTCTGAACTGGTTTAAAGCTAACACAAGGCCAATCACTGTAAACATCCTAACGGAAAGTAAAGCAGCAATTAAAGCAATAATAATCAAGACGGTGAAATCAAAAACTGTCCTGCAGTGTAAAAAATCAATCAACGACTACTCCCACCATGGTTCGGTTAACATTATATGGGTACCAGGACATAAAGGGATTAGGGGTAACGAGATAGCTAACTTATTGGCAAGGCAAGCCAGGGAGCCAACTACGATAAGCCTAGATAAAGCTAAGCCTTTAAAAGCGGCGCGTCTAGAGTTAAAAACATGGGCAGAAAACGCCCATACATCCCTCTGGAATACTGAAGAGAAAGAGAAAAATATAAAAATCCTCTGGGGAAACCCAGACGAGGGTAAAACAAAGGAACTCCTTCAAATGGTAAAAAAGACATTAGTAGACTGACATGCATCCTTACAGGACACCTAGGGCTACAAGCACACCTGCACAAAATCGGTTGTGCAGAAAGCAGCGAATGCAGAGCATGCGGAGAGGACGACGAAACGTTGGAACACTATCTCTGTCATTGCCCAGCCTTCGCGACGCTAAGAAACCAATTTCTAGGAAATAACACTATACTAGAACTCCACCAAATTAGGGCAAGAGAGTTCAAAAACTTAAGAGATTATGTCAATTATGATATGATAAATTTATTTTCTTTTAATAAATTAAGCAATAAAAAATTTATTCCCCTTAGGCTTCCGGAATTAGAGCGCACAACAGGTCTATTCTGGCTTAAGTGTATGTCCATACGGGCATGTGGCGATTCTTATATCGCCCCTCTTTTCAACCTAACATAACCTAATCATTGTCCTATTTAGAACCACCAAAAAGTCTTTAAAAATCCATGTTTATGGTCCCTTTTAAAACCACCAAAAGTCTTTAAAAAATCCACGCCTATTGTCTTCTTTAGAACCACCAAAAAGTCTTTAAAAATCCATGTTTATGGTCCCTTTTAAAACCACCAAAAAGTCTTTAGAAAATCCGCGTTTATGGTCCCTTTTAAAACCACCAAAAAGTCTTTAGAAAATCCGCGTTTATTGTCCTCTTTAGAACCACCAAAAAGTCTTTAAAAAATCCACGTTTATTGTCCTCTTTAGAACCACCAAAAGTCTTTAAAAAAATCACGTTTATTGTTCTCCTTGAACCACCAAAAAGTCTTTAAAAAATTCACGTTTATTGTTCTCCTTGAACCACCAAAAAGTCTTTAAAAAATCCACGTTTATTGTCCTCTTAAGAAACAACAAAAAGTCTTTAAAAATCCACGTTTATTGTCCTCTTTATAACCACCAAAAAGTCTTTAAAAAAATCCACGTTTATTGTCCTCTTTAGAACCACCAAAAAGTCTTAAAAAAATCCACGTTTATTGTCCTCTTTAGAACCACCAAAAAGTCTTTAAAAAAATCCACGTTTATTGTCCTCTTTAGAACCACCAAAAGTCTTTAAAAAATCCACGTTTATTGTCCTCTTAAGAAACAACAAAAAGTCTTTAAAAATCCACGTTTATTGTCCTCTTTAGAACCACCAAAAAGTCTTTAAAAAATCCACGTTTATTGTCCTCTTTAGAACCACCAAAAAGACTTTAAAAAATCCACGTTTATTGTCCTCTTTAGAACCACCAAAAAGTTTTTAAAAATCCACGTTTATGGTCCTCTTTAGAACCACCAAAAAGTCTTTAAAAAATCCACGTTTATTGTCCTCTTTAGAACCACCAAAAAGTCTTTAAAAAATCCACGTTTATTGTCCTCTTTAGAACCACCAAAAAGTCTTTAAAAAATCCACATTTATTGTCCTCTTCGGAACCACCAAAAAGTCTTTAAAAAATCCACGTTTATTGTCCTCTTTAGAACCACCAAAAAGTCTTTAAAAAATCCACGTTTATTGTCCTCTTTAGAACCACCAAAAAGTCTTTAAAAAATCCACGTTTATTGTCCTCTTTAGAACCACCAAAAGTCTTTAAAAATCCACGTTTATGGTCCTCTTTAGAACCACTAAAAAGTTTTTAAAAATCCACGTTTATGGTCCTCTTTAGAACCACCAAAAAGTCTTTAAAAAATCCACGTTTATTGTCCTCTTTAGAACCACCAAAAAGTCTTTAAAAAATCCACGTTTATTGTCCTCTTTAGAACCACCAAAAAGTCTATAAAAAATCCACGTTTATTGTCCTCTTTAGAACCACCTAAAATTCTTTAAAAAATCCACGTTTATTGTCATTTTTTTAAATTCTTTTAAAGTCATTGGTTGGTGTATTTTCCTGATAGAATATCTTATGTTTATATCCTTTTTGAAAATATCCAATGTTTTCTCTTTGGAATTTTTTAAAATCTAAAAAAGATCCAGGCTTATTTTTCCCCTTTGGTTGTTTTCTTCCATGTGTTTTTCTTTCCCTTGGTTGATCCTTTTACTTTGAATCATTTCCCACTTCCCCAAACCTTTCCAATAAAAACACAATTTCATGTTTTGTTTGTGTATTAAATAAGTTTGTTTTGTTTTGTTTTCATTTCAAATTCTCTTTTCTCAATTTGTTGTTGTTGTTTTATTGTACAAAATTTCTTAAAACTTAACAATATATAGCATACATTTATATTACATTCGCACATTAGATTTACAAATAGTAATAATAATAATATTTTAAAGTATTATTTTTATTTCTTCTTTAAATTTAAACTTTACAATTAAAATACAAATTTGGAATTTTTTTACTTCATTTAACGATTGATTTCATGTGTTGATGAAATGAACAAAAAAAAAGGAAAACGGATTGAAACAAAGTTACAAAAAAATACTATAATTTTGTTGCAAATGTTTTTTCTGCTTGTTGAAGGAAATTGTTTTTTTTTTTGCTGTTGCATGAAATCGTCCTTAAAAATAATTACAGTTTTTATATATTCTTAATTGTTATACTAATTGGATGGCGGGGTTTTTAAGGTTTGCGTTTTTTTGCTAGCCTATTTATTTTGGGAGTTTTTTTTTAATAAATTAAACAAATAATAATAATATTAGGCGATTGTTTATAATTTAAACAAATTTATTTACATAATATCAAGATTTTTGGATGTTTTTGTTGTTGTGTTTTTTTTTTTTCTTAAAAAAAGAGAAACAATAATTTGTTGGATTGGAATTAGATAAAAGCAAATGAGTGTTGTGGAATTGTGTTGAGTTTTCTTTTGGTGATTTGAAAATACATTTCCAATTTTATTTCCAGTGTTGGTCATTTAGCAGATGTAAAACAATAAAAACCAAAAATATATTTTTTAAAATAGTTTCCCAAAAAAGGATTTATTTCAGTCAAAATATGATTCTTTTTGTTTCCTCATAAAATATATCTCATGTTTGCATTTCATGTAAGAGCGAAATGCAAGTGAGTCTTGTTAAGAATTTTGAATAGAATGAAACAAAAATCTAAAAAAAATTAAATTAAAATATAACAAAATTATCAATTTTGTAAAAAAATAGATATTTTGAAATTAAAAGTCAAGGGTTGGGAATTTCGGAAAGTATTCGGTATTTTTGGTTTTTATGTTGTAGACCAGTTTTCACTCTCCATCAAATCTTGAAAAACATCAATGAATAACCAATTTGATGCATTGCACCCATGTGAAAACATATTGGGGAGTATTGTAATTATATTGGTCTCAAAGTTCAAAATTAAATACAATAACTTAAATATATATGTATTTTTGTATTATTATTATTATTCTGACCAGCAGAAGAATCCATAATGTTATTGTTTTTGTTCCGTTTTCTAACTCATCACACAACACTCAAATGATGTTCTAATTATAATTGGAATTTTCTAATACATTTTATTTTCTTTAATTCTAATTGTGTAAAGCTTTTGTTTCGCTGATTTGTAGGTGCAGTCTAATAGATATAAAAAAAATATTATTTTTTAAAAAAAGCTTCAACATTGTATCAAGCTTTGGAACAAGAGGAGTTATAGAATCTGGTCCAACGTTAATTTTTCATATTATTTTACAGATTTAGGGTAATTATCTCAGGAGGTGTGGACTATCCCAAAGAAACAAAATGCAGCGTTATAAGTCAAAATTAACATAGAAGTGACTTAAAGGACAAATATTCAAATATGTATGTATATACTCTGACCAGGAAAATTTTGTTGCCAACTGAGCTGAAAGTTCGGAAATGTTTTTGTGATGTGAGTATAATGAGTTTTGCAAATGCATCATAAAATTCAAATATTCTGAATTTTAAACAGGTGGTGAATGGCCATTTGGTAGTTCAGAAAAAAACCATAACCCTTTTAAGATTGCATCAATACCACTTCGGCGGGGTTTTTTGGAACATTCGGGCCATCATTGAGAGAAGTATGGAGAAAAAAGTATACAGCCACAAATACTACTAAAAACTTTAATGCCAGACGTGTATAAAAGTGTGGCCCTAAATATTGTGACATTTCACTGCCCATATCTCAGGAAGTATTGGGTTGTCCTAGCAAAGAAAAAATATAATGTATTCATGATCTCAACGGCTACCCGCTATTCAAATGTCAACACGATCCGAGAAGTGATCTTAATCTGGAATAAAGGGCAAAAGTGTTGGTAAATTTTTACGACTTTTACACATTTTACCCGAAAAACCGTTCCCGTAAACAAAAAAGTTGTAAAATGTTCACTTCTCTTTAAACAAAAATTGCGCTGAATTACGCTCTCTTTAAAAACTTTTTACTCGACAAATTTGAGCGTGTAAAAGATAGTAACATGGCACAATAAGAAGGTACCTCGACAAAATCATCTGATTTTCAGACTAGTTGTCAAAATGCATTATTGTGAATAAAATCTCATACAAAATGTAAACCAGCAATTCACAGCAGTGCATTATTGTGATCAAATTTGACGTTTGGTATGATTCGATCATGGTGGAATAAGAAGGTGTTACATCGAATCATACCAAAAGTCAAATTTGATCACAATAGATGTAACACCTTCTTATTCCACCATGGATAATAACATGGTTGCCGGCGTCAGATTGGCTGGTACGCCGACTTTGACATTTGTTCCAGTTTTTTTGACGTATTTTCCATTTTTCCGTTCCCGAACTATTTCAAAAAACTTTTGTGTGAGAAATTTTTTTTTATAGTTCTCTCTTTTACGAGTTTTACTATTAAAAAGTATGGGAACGAACAATTCGAAAGTTATGAAAGTACTCTTCGTGAGCTTTAAAACGAGTCCCATATTGCATAGGTTTTAAAAATAATGGTGATAAAAGTAAAAAAGTCAAGACCCATATCTCGGGAAGGATGGACTTCCCTCCGGAAAATTATATATCGTTGTATTCAGGTTGCCAAGGGCTATCTACTGTACAAATTTCAGACCGATCCTAGAGGTGCCCATAAACAACCTAAAGGTGCGAAAGTACGAAATTTTTGAAATGTCAAGACCCATATCTCGGGAAGTATGGACTTCCCCCCGGAAATTTATATATCGTTGTATTCAGGATGCGAAGGGCTAACTAGTGTAAAAATTTCAGCCCGATCCGAGAGGTGCCCATAAACAACCTAAAGGTGTGAAAGTACGAAATTTCCGAAATGTCAAGACCCATATCTCGGGAAGTATCGACTTCCCCCCGGAAAATTATATATCGTTGTATTCAGGATGCCAAGGGCTATCTACTGTATTTCAGCCCGATTCGAGCATTCTGCAACCTGGGCTGGCTATGTCCATAAAGAATCAGGGCAGTTAAACAAAAGCTGCCATCCCAAATCAGATGCAGGGCATGTGTTGGATATCGTGCCATCAATGCGGGCCCAATATGAATGGATGAGGATACATCGTCCTAACCTTACGTGGGCTAAAACCATTCGTGTTTGCCTTGGCAGTTGTCGTTGTTCTGGTGCGATGTTTGGAAGGTGGTCTCCGAGTACGGCATTCACACAGTACTGTTGGGCTGCCTGCGCAACTACATCAGTTTGAATGGATACTATTAAGGCGTGGCTGCGCAACTGCATCAGTCTGAATGGATACTATTAAGGCTTGCCTGATAAGCCCGGGGGTCCACCACCTCCCTCCCCCAGGAAATTGTCATTTTTTACACATTATTTTTTTAAATTTTACTCTTTCAAAGAGATGCATTTTTGACTACGCCCCTGGTTGCACCGACAATATATTGTTCCGCTAATGCACCTTCCATTTCTCATAAGTGGCAATCTATTGCAGTCCTCAGGACGGCATTCTGGTAGGTTTGAATATCACTGTGCAACACTGGAAATGCAAACAACTTCTAATGGGTATTTTCTGAAAGTACATATTGAGACTACAAAAACCTTATTTGGTTTTTGTATTGTTAGATCGGGTTTAGATTTTAGGGCCTCATCTAAACAAACCTAAAATAACCCCTTTATCCAGTGATCGGAGCTTTATCTCCGAAACTAACTTTGCGGTCTTCAGCAATATTATAGCCCCAAATTAGTAGAACTTATGTGTCAAACAGATGAACTAGGAAACGCTGCATCTAGAGCATCAAACTCGTTAAAATATAGAAAAATGTACATAATTTCTGGAATTCTGGGCAGTAGCAACTGAACTATTGGGAGTTGAACCAATTAACCATACTAAAAATTTTCCAAATAATGTGACCATCAATTCTTCAGAACATTCTGGAACCCTAAAATGGCTATTTCAGGTTGCTTAAGGGGTATTTCATAAAATACCTTCTACAGAATTTATTTCATACAATGTTCACACAGGCTGTTTATTCTCATGTTGGGGATTTCAATGAATTGTTGAAATATTTACCAAATTGTTGTTGAAAAATTTTGCTAGAAACAAGGCGATAGAGGCATTCTACAACAATATAATGTTCTGAAGAGTTGTGTATTACATTCCAGCGAATATTTTCCCAAAAGGTGACATTAAGAAAAATTTAACATTTTGGGAGATACGCTGCGAAATATACACAAATTATGGAATTTTTAGATACATTATAAAATTTGAGGCAATAAGTTCAGCTTTTCGAGTTCACTATTCCTCCAAATATTTTCTTCTTGCTCTTATCTACAAGTTTGCTGCATAAGTCAAAACAAAATTCGTATTGGTTTCAGAGATACAGCCCCAATTTGTTTAAAAAATTCGGTATTTAACCATGTTTAGATAAGGCCATAAAATCCGAACCCGATCTAAGAAAACAAAACCCAACTATGGTTTTTGTCTATTAGTCCACTACTTTCAAAAAATGCTGCACAGAAGTTGTTTGCACGCATATGGCTCAAAAATGTTGCACAGTGTATTCCTCCACTGCCGCCGCGTAGCTTATCACAGACCAGCCCATCGCTTTGTAAGAGGTCAACAAAGTTCCTTTTGTTAGGCACCCCAAATACTGCCGGCCAGCGACTTGAAGACCTTGTTACAACTTTTGATGTTGTCTCAGACAGCTGAGGCTTACGCGGACATTAAACATGTTTTGTGGTCGGAATCTGGACACTATCGACCAATATGTTGGAGCCAATTTTCAGCCGTCCATGAATAATTTCATATTCCTCAGGCGAAAGAACTGTACTAATTTAGCTATGTAGATATATAAACTATCACAAATATCATCAACGATAGGATCCGACCCTCCAAGATTGTACAATCATCTGCATACATTATGATCTCTATGCCATCAGAAGGCTGTGGAATTCATTCAGAAAGGTAGAGGTTAAACTGTTCCGGAATTCCACAAACCTGTGGCGTCCACACATATAGTTGATTGATTATCCAAGGATTATCCAATGTTTCAAACAAGGCTGGAGGGAGGTCTTCTTTAGGTATTCAAACAGCTTAGCGTTGCATTGAGGGCCTTCAATAGGTTAAGAGCCACCATGTCTGTTCGTTTGCACGGCCTGTTCTGGTTCAGTCCTCTATTGATATGTGTGAGCCACCATGACTGTTCGGTTGTACGGCCTGTTCTGGTTCAGTCCTCGACTGATATGTGTGGATACTGTAAATTTTTCGGAATCCATTTTTGCAACTGCTTCTAGAATCTTCGCTACTGCCGACAGGAGAGAGATCGTTCTATACGACTAGCCTCAGCTGGCATCCTCGTCTGGCTTCAGTTGAGGCCAGGGGTAGATTGAGAACACTTGTCAAATACTCAACTCCGGTTGCTTGAGCAACCGCTTTGCCCATGTTGATGTTGGGAAACTGCTAGACTGCTTATCATAATAGGGAGGAATAGTGCCCCTAGAATCTTCGCTACTGGAAACAAGAGGGCTATCGGTCTGTGCGATTGGCCACTGATGCATCCTCGCCTGGCTTTTCAGTAGAGGAGCCACCGTGCCAACTTTCTTGCCTTCAGTAACGAATCTCCCAGGCTTCAGGTAAAATATGGGTGGCTAACGATAGATTGAGGATACTTGTCAAATACTGAACTCCGGTTCATCCTGGTGCTTAGGGATTATCATTAGTAACTCTTTGGCTGAGAGGGCTCTTATATGGTGTAGCACGCTTTAGATGCTAGTTAAAATAACAGACGCGAACCTCTGTGCAGGTTATTTGAAGCTTTTGGGCAATTATATCAGGAAATATTTTTAAAGACTTTTAGGAGGATCTTAAATCAACAATTGACATGGATTTTTTAATGATTTTTGGAGTACTTTAAATCAACAATTGGCTTGGATTTTTTAAAGATTTTTAGGAGGACCTTAAATCAACAGTTGGCTTGGATTTTTTAAAGACTTTTAGGAGGACCTGAAATCAACAATAGGCGTGGATTTTTTTAAAGATTTTTAGGAGGACCTTAAATCAACAATTGGCTTGGATTTTTAAAGACATTTAGGAGGACCTGAAATCAACAATTGGCTTGGATTTTTAAAGACTTTTAGGAGGACCTGAAATCAACAAAAGGCGTGGATTTTTTTTTAAAGATTTTTAGGAGGACCTTAAATCAACAATTGGCTTGGATTTTTAAAGACTTTTAGGAGGACCTGAAATCAACAATAGGCGTGGATTTTTTGAAGACTTTTAGGAGGACCTGAAATCAACAATAGTCGGGGATTTTTTTAAAGACTTTTAGGAGGACCTTAAATCAACAATTGGCTTGGATTTTTTAAAGACTTGTAGGAGGACCTGAAATCAACAATTGGCTTGGATTTTTTAAAGATTTTTAGGAGGACCTAAAATCGACATTAGGCGTGTATTCTTGAAAATTTTTGAAATTGGGGAAAGGGAACGAATTCCGCAAGGAATTTTTATTCATGATTGCCCTGCATATATTTCGAATTTTAGAAAATATTTTAATTATAATATTGATTATAAAAAATATTATTTTAATAATATCATCAAAGGCAACCCAAATATATTCAATTTCGATTCTGCAAATCGAATGGGTTTTCATTACAGCACTATTTTCTTTTTTTGATCACATCAGAAAGTGTTGTGGATCAAATAAGGTTCCTTTATCAATAGAAACCCGAAAGGAACTCTCCCCATTTTATAGAAGAACGTTTAAGAATAGCTGCCTGAGAATGATGTCCAAACTCGTAGAGAGAAAATTCTATAACTCCTCTTTTCATTGCATATTTTTTTAGGTTATGTTTCTCTTTTTTTTTTTTTCTTCATCTTAATATGGGGTTTTAGCATTAAATATTTATGTGATAATTTAATTTTGCAAATATCTCTATATATGTATATAATTAAATTTCAAATTTTCGTATTTTAATTAAGCAGATCACAGGATTTCCAGTTTGCAACAGTTTGACCGTTTTTTTTAGTTTTGATTTTTTTGTTTTTCGTTCAAGACAGAAAAAATCTGCAGTTTTATCAGACATGTGTAGACACACATATATATATTACATATAAATTTACCATTTCTATCTCAATTTTTTTAAATTTTTGTTTTTATATATCTACTCATCTGACTGTGTATGTGTGTTTCTTCCGTTTGAAGTTCGTGTTGTTGTTGTATTACAAAAAATATATATTATTTAAATTATTTGTTTCTTGTTGTATTTTTTTTATAATAATATATAATAGAATATTTGTTTATCTTTTGCAGTCCTTGAGTTATTTTTATATCAATTTGTTTGTTTGTTGTTGTTATTAAGTTCACTAAGTTCGCTTCGTATTTGGGAATATATTTTGTGTGTGTGTGTTTTTTTTTAATATTTGTTGTTGCTGCTTGACTTGACTTAACTTGTGGTTGGTTGTTACTCCCAGAATGTAAAACCCAAAACCCCTGATTTCAAAAGAGATTTTGTGGGGCCTCGGTTTTTTTCCTCACTTTGCCACCAGACTATGATTGAGTAAACTTTTGATCAGTCTGACTAGGGTGCGTTGAAATGTATGCATCAGCCTACTGCTGCACGACGATGCCGTGGACGACGATGAGGAGGAGGAGTAGGAGTTAGAGTTGGAGGAATGCCCGTGGTCATTAAAAGGACATGACCATTTTATGTTTTTCTTGCTGGTGTTGTTGTTGTTGTTGCTGCTGAAGTTTTTCCGTTTACCGTTACTGTAGACAGTGCCGCCGCTGTGTGGTTGTTTCTCCATTGCCACACATAATTGTATCCGTTTCCTATCATATATTGATACGGTTGTTGTGTTGAGCAGAGGTGTTGCTACCACCACCTTCTTCATCGTCAACATCACTGCAGAAGAAGAAGAGTCCAAAGGCTTTTGCTGGTGTTTCCTTTTAACAAGATTTTCATTACCATTTGCCATTGACGTCACGAATTGTTGTCACCGTTGTGGCCGAAACAGAATTTCCAACCAGCATGGACATCGGGTAACATCCGGCCGTTTGTAGGAGAAACCCCAACCTTTGCCAAAACTTATGCGCATACTGAATTTATCAATGGGTCCGGTTTGAACGCCTGGAAATTGATCGGAATAGACGAGGGTGTGGGCCCTGGAAAAATGAAAATATATACAAATTAATTAAAGTTTTTTTTTAAAGATTTTTAAAGATGACAATAAACTAAATGTTTTGAGATTTTTTTTAACAAAATATCAGGGACTTTAGTCGACAATAAGCCTTGAATTTTAAAGATTTCTAATAGGACCTATAAAAGGAAACAGGTGTGGATTTTTCAAAGATTTTTTGGAGGACCCCAAATCGACAATAGGCGTGGATTTTTTAATGATTTTAGGGTCATCTAAAATCAACAACAGGCGCGGATTTTTTAAAGATTTTTTGGACCACCTGAAATCGACAATAGGCGCGGATTTTTTAAAGATTTTTTGGACCACCTGAAATCGACAATAGGCGTGATTTTTTTAAAAATTTTTTGGACCACCTAAAACCGACAAAAGGCGTGGATTTTTTAAAGATTTTTAGGAGGACCTAAAATCAACAATAGGCGTGGATTTTGTAAAGATTTTTAGGAGGACCTAAAATCAACAATCGACAAAAGGCGTGGATTTTTTAAAGATTTTTTGGAGGACCTAAAATGGAGAAAAGGCGTGGATTTTTTTAAGATTTTTAGGAGGACCTAAAATGGAGAAAAGGCGTGGATTTTTTAACGATTTTTAAGAGAACCTAAAATGGACAAAGGCGTGGATTTTTTAGCGATTTTTAGGAGGACCTAAAATGGACAAAGGCGTGGTTTTTTTAAAGATTTTTAGGAGGACCTAAAATGGACAAAAGGCGTGGATTTTTTAGCGATTTTTAGGAGGACCTAAAATGGACAAAAGGTGTGGATTTTTTAAAGATTTTTAGGAGGACCTAAAATGGACAAAAGCCGTGGATTTTTTAAAGATTTTTAGGAGGACCTAAAATGGACAAAAGGCGTGGATTTTTTAAAGATTTGTAGGAGGACCTAAAATGGACAAAAGGCGTGGATTTTTTAAAAATTTTTAGGAGGACCTAAAATGGACAAAAGGCGTGGATTTTTTAGCGATTTTTAGGAGGACCTAAAATGGACAAAAGGCGTGGATTTTTTAAAGATTTTTAGGAGGACCTAAAATGGACAAAAGCCGTGGATTTTTTAAAGATTTTTAGGAGGACCTAAAATGGACAAAAGGCGTGGATTTTTTAAAGATTTGTAGGAGGACCTAAAATGGACAAAAGGCGTGGATTTTTTAAAAATTTTTAGGAGGACCTAAAATGGACAAAAGGCGTGGATTTTTCAAAAATTTTTACGAGGATCTAAAATGGACAAAAGGCGTGGATTTTTTAAAAATTTTTAGGAGGACCTAAAATTGACAATAGGCGTGGATTTTTTAAAGATTTTTAGGAGGACCTAAAATGGACAAAAGACATGGATTTTTTAAAGATTTTTAGGAGAAGCTAAAATCAACAATAAGGGTGGATTTTTTAAAGATTTTTAGGAGAAGCTAAAATCAACAATAAGGGTGGATTTTTTAAAGATTTTTAGGAGGACCTAAAATGGACATAAGGCGTGGATTTTTTAAAGATTTTTAGGAGGACCTAAAATTGACAATAGGCGTGGATTTTTTAAAGATTTTTAGGAGGACCTAAAATGGACAAAAGGCGTGGATTTTTTAAAGATTTTTAGGAGGACCTAAAATGGACATAAGGCGTGGATTTTTTAAAGATTTTTAGGAGGACCTAAAATTGACAATAGGCGTGGATTTTTTAAAGATTTTTAGGAGGACCTAAAATTGACAATAGGCGTGGATTTTTTAAAGATTTTTAGGAGGACCTAAAATGGACAAAAGGCGTGGATTTTTTAAAGATTTTTAGGAGGACCTAAAATGGACAAAAGGCGTGGATTTTTTTAAAGATTTTTAGGAGGACCTAAAATGGACAAATGGCGTGGATTTTTTAAAGATTTTTAGGAGGACCTAAAATTGACAATAGGCGTGGATTTTTTAAAGATTTTTAGGAGGACCTAAAATTGACAATAGGCGTGGATTTTTTAAAGATTTTTAGGAGGACCTAAAATGGACAAAAGGCGTGGATTTTTTAAAGATTTTTAGGAGGACCTAAAATGGACAAAAGGCGTGGATTTTTTTAAAGATTTTTAGGAGGACCTAAAATGGACAAATGGCGTGGATTTTTTAAAGATTTTTAGGAGGACCTAAAATGGACAAAAGGCGTGGATTTTTTAAAGATTTTTAGGAGGACCTAAAATGGACAAAAGGCGTGGATTTTTTAAAGATTTTTAGGAGGACCTAAAATGGACAAAAGGCGTGGATTTTTTTAAGATTTTTAGTAGGACCTAAAATGGACAAAAGACGTAGATTTTTTAAAGATTTTTAGGAGGACCTAAAATGGACAAAAGGCGTGGATTTTTTAAAGATTTTTAGGAGGACCTAAAATGGACAAAAGGCGTGGATTTTTTTAAGATTTTTAGTAGGACCTAAAATGGACAAAAGGCGTGGTATTTTAAAGATTTTTAGGAGGACCTAAAATGGACAAAAGGCGAAGATTTTTTAAAGATTTTTAGGAGGACCTAAAATGGACAAAAGGCGAAGATTTTTTAAAGATTTTTAGGAGGACCTAAATTCGACAAAAGGCGAAGATTTTTTAAAGATTTTTAGGAGGACCTAAATTCGACAATAGGCGTGTATTTTTTAAGATTTTTGAGAGGACCTAAAATCAACAATAGGCATGGATTTTTAATGATTTTTGGGTGGACCTAAAAGCGACAATAAGCGTGGATTTTTTTTTAAAAGATTTTTAAGAGGACCTAAAACTAAAATATTGTTTTTAAACTTACTTGTATATATCGAAGGCTCTAAGACAGTCTCCTGGTTCCACGCGATAAACACGAGACAAACTATCCGTTAAGGTGGGTGAATAGACAAATATTGGCACTGTTGCACGATTATATAGCCAAACGCCATCCGTCTCTTGACTTAGTGTTACACCTAGAAGAAGAAATTAAAAACGCTTAATATAACATTTGCTTCGAAACAAAACTTAATGAGAACCCACCTAAACCTATTTTTTGTCTCGTATTTTGTACATCATTTGGTGATGGTGTGGTACGCTTCTCAATTAAATCCTTTAGACACATACCTTCTATAACCCCCGTAGCACTGCTATAGGGTTTTTCGGAATAAATATTTATGGTTGGCGTTTCAGCGGGATAACGTTCACCAACACGTTGACCCAATTCCCAATAGGCAACTTCACACCAATTGGGTGAACAGCGTCTATCTGCAAAGAATGAGGAGGTGAGAAAGAGACACATTTAAGTTAATTGGCATCATAATTTTGAGATTAGCTGGATTTTAATAAACGATTTGATATTGAGTCATGTTTAAAAATATTTTTTTTCATTTCTAAGAAGAAGAATAAAATTAACATAAAAATTTATTAATCTTAACTTTTTAACATTAATGGGGTAATTATATTTAGATTTTATGGTTTGAGTTTAAAATAAAAAAAATAAGCGTGGAATTTTTTAAACGTTTTTGGGAGGACCTAAAGTATATAATAATCGTGGATTTTTTAAAGATTTTTGGAGGACCTAAAGTCTGTAATAAGAGTGGATTTTTTTAAAGAATTCTTGGAGGATCTAAAGTCTATAACAAGCGTGGATTTTTTGAAGATTTTGGAGGACCTAAAGTCTATAACAAGCGTGGATTTTTAATCCTTTTTGGAGGATCTAAAGTCTATAACAAGCGTTGATTTTTAATCCTTTTTTTGGAGGACCTAAAGTCTATAACAAGCGTGGATTTTTAATCCTTTTTTGGAGGACCTAAAGTCTATAACAAGCGTGGATTTTTAATCCTTTTTTGGAGGACCTAAAGTCTATAACAAGCGTGGATTTTTTAAAGATTTTTTGGAGGACCTAAAGTCTATAATAAGCGTGGATTTTTTAAAGATTTTTTGGAGGACCTAAAGTCTATAATAAGCGTGGATTTTTTAAAGATTTTTTGGAGGACCTAAAGTCTATAAAAAACGTGGATATTTTAAGGATTTTTTGGAGGACCTAAAGTCTATAATAAGCGAGCATTTTTAAAGATTTTTGGAGGAACTAAAGTCTATAACAAGCGTGGATTTTTTAAAGATTTTTTGGTGGACCTAAAGTCTATAATAAGCGTGGATTTTTTAAAAATTTTCCTGAGCACCTAAAGTCTATAATAAGCGTGGATTTTTTAAAGGTTTTTTGGAGGACCTAAAGTCTATAATAAGAGAGGAGTTTTTAAAGATTTTTTTGTGGACCTAAAGTCTATAATAAGCGTGGTTTTTTAAAGATTTTTTTGGGGGCCTAAAGTCAATAATATGTTTGGATTTTTTAAATATTTTTTGGAGAACCTAAAGTCTATATTAAGCTTGGATTTGTTAAAGATTTTTTGGAGGACCTTAAGTCTATAAAAAACGTGGATTTTTTAAAGATTTTTTGGAGGACCTTAAGTCTATAAAAAACGTGGATTTTTTAAGGATTTTTTGGAGGACCTAAAGTCTATAATATGCGAGGATTTTTTAATGATTTTTGGAGGAACTAAAGTCTATAACAAGCGTGGATTTTTTAAAGATTTTTGGTGGACCTAAAGTCTATAATAAGCGTGGATTTTTTAAAAATTTTCCCGAGCACCTAAAGTCTATAACAAGCGTGGATTTTTTAAAGATTTTTGGTGGACCTAAAGTCTATAATAAGCGTGGATTTTTTAAAAATTTTCCCGAGCACCTAAAGTCTATAACAAGCGTGGATTTTTTAAAGATTTTTGGTGGACCTAAAGTCTATAATAAGCGTGGATTTTTTAAAAATTTTCCCGAGCACCTAAAGTCTATAACAAGCGTGGATTTTTTAAAGATTTTTTGGAGGACCTAAAGTCTATAATAAGCGTGGATTTTTTAAAGATTTTTTGGAGGACCTAACGTCTATAATAAGCGTGGATTTTTTAAAGATTTTTTGGAGGACCTAAAGTCTGTAATAAGCGTGGTTTTTTTAAAGATTTTTTGGAGGACCTAAAGTCTATAATAAGCGTGGATTTTTTAAAGATTTTTTGGAGGACCTAAAGTCTGTAATAAGCGTGGGTTTTTATAGATTTTTTGGAGGACCTAAAGTCTATAATAAGCGTGGATTTTTTAAAGATTTTTTGGAGGACCTAAAGTCTATAATAAGCGTGGATTTTTTAAAGATTTTTTGGAGGACCTAATGTCTATAAGCGTGGATTTTTTAAAGATTTTTGGAGGACCTAAGGTCTGTAATAAGCTTGGATTTTTTAAAGATTTTTTGGTGGACCTAAAGTCTATAATAAGCGTGGATTTTTTAAACATTTTTTGGAGGACTTAAAGTCTATAAAAAGCGTGGATTTAAAAAAAAAAAAATTGGAGGACCTAAAGTCTATAATAAGCGTGGATTTTTTAAAGATTTTTTGGAGGACCTAAAGTCTATAATAAGCGTGGATTTTTTAAAGATTTTTTGGAGGACCTAAAGTCTATAATAAGCGTGGATTTTTTAAAGATTTTTTGGAGGACCTAAAGTCTATAATAAGCGTGGCTTTTTTAAAGATTTTTTGGAGGACCTAAAGTAGGCAATAATCGAGGATTTTTTAAAGATTTTTTAGAGGACCTAAAGTCTATAATAAGCGTGGATATTTTAAACATTTTTTAAAGGACCTAAAGTTTATAAAAATCGTGAATTTTTTAAGATTTTTAGGAGGATCTAAAGTAAACAATATGCGTGGATTTTTTAAACATTTTTTGGAGGACCTAAAATAGACAATAAATGTGGATTTGCTTAAGATTTTGGGAGGACCTAAAGTAGACAATAAGTGTTGATTTGTCAAAGCTTTTTGGGAGGACCTAAAGTAGACAATAAGCGTGGATTTTTTTAAGATTTTAGGAGGACCCTAAAGTAGACAATAAGTGTTATTTTGCCAAAGCTTTTTGGGAGGACCCAAGGTGTACAATAAGCGTGGATTTTTTGTAAGATTTTAGGAGGACCTAAAGTAGACAATAATTGTTGATTTGTCAAAGCTTTTTGGGAGGATCTAAGGTAGACAAAAAGCGTGAATTTTTTAAACAATTTTTATGAGAACAATTGTAGGGAGTGGCTTTGGATTTTTTTAAAGATTTTCTGGAGTATTATCAACCCAATTAATATCTTGGAATGATCTCTTTCCCCACATTTCCTTTATTGTTTAAATTAAATAAAATAAAACGATTTTCTAGGTTGCACTTGTTTCGAATTTTTATTTGTTTTTTGATTATTTTTTACGTAATATCATTCATTTATCGTTGTAGTGTTGTTGTTGTTGTTGGGTGAGGATGACGCAGTGAGGATGATGATGATGATGGTGATGGTATTGGTGGCGCCAAAATTATTACCATTTTAAATTGAAACGAGTGTGCTTTTATGAAGCAATAAGTACGACCAAAATGATCGGCATTTGTTGTTGATTTCAAAAGGCGATGATCAAAACATTTAAAATTTGCCAAAAAACGAGAAAAACAACAACAACAACAATGACAACAACAAACAACGGTAACGAAGGTGGCTTTTAATTTTATGGCTAATTTTGGTTGTGGCTGTTCTATTAATGTAGCCGGCGGCGGCGGCATCAGCGACGTTGTCGTTTGAAAATTTTGAGGAGGATATAGCAAGGTGAAGGAAATCCATTAAAAAAAGTTGGCTTAAAATATGGGTAGGGTACCACAATAAAATTTCGTAAAATTCCTAATATCCTTCTGCAAACCCACAATTTTCAATTTAATTATTTGCGGCTTTACAACAGCCACGCCATTGCATTTATTTCATATGTACAATATGTTTAAAATTAAACAAAAATTATGAAAAAAATACCAAATTTTAGACATAGTTGTAATTGAAAACACTTGGCCGGTGGATATTCACACAAATATTGTTTTTGTTTTCTTGTCAAGGAATCACTAATCAGCAACATGATCACTGATGGCGACAATTAGACGCCACACATTGACGTCTTTGTAAGTGATCTTATAAGAATTTTAAAAACAGGGTCAACATTGTTGAATTTTTTGTTGAGATTAGATTATTATTCCTTCAAATTTGGAGCAATCCCCAAAATATATTTCTCTTCTTGAAGTTAAATTTATCTTTAAGTTTTATTGTTATTTTATTTGGAATTGGCATTTCCTGAACCTGAAACATGTAGCCATAGTGTGATAGATGTTTTGTCAATATGATAGCTCAATTTGAGACATTCATTGTAAATGTTTGCAATGAGGTATTTTAACTTGATGCTGTACTATGGATATTATCACCAGGTACACACATACATACATACATACATGCAAGTTTACACAAAATGAAAATCAAATGCAAATTTTTAAGAAGACCTAAAGTAGACAATAAACGTGGATATTTTGGAAATTTTTAGGATGGCCTAAAGTAGGCAATATGCGTGGATTTTTTTAAAGATTTCTTGGTGGACCCAAAGTACCCAATAAGCTTAAATTTTTAAGGATTTTTAAGAGGACCTATTGTAGAGAATAAACGTGGATTTTTTAAAGATATTTAGAAGGACCTAAAGTAGACAATAAGCGTGGATTGTTTTAAGATTTGTAGGAGCACCTATTGAAGAGAATAAGCGTGGATTTTTGAAAGATTTTTAGGAGAACCTGTTGAGAATAAGCGTGGATTTTATTTTCAAGATTTTTAGTAGGACCTATTGAAGAGAATAAGCGTGGATTTTTTTGAAGATTTTTAGGAGGACCTATTGCAGAGAATAAGCGTGGATTTTTTGAAGATTTTTAGGAGGACCTATTGTAAAGAATAGGCATGGATTTTTTTAAGATTTTTAGGAGGACCTATTGTAGGGAATAAGACTGGATTTTTTAAAGATTTTTAGGGGGCTATTGTAGAGAATAAGCGTGGATTTTTTTAAGATTTTTAGGAGAACCTATTGTAGAGAACAAGCGTAGATTTTTTTAAGATTTTTAGAAGGACCTAAAGTAGACAATAAGCGTGGATTTTTTTTAAGATTTTTAGGAGAACCTATTGTAGAGAATAAGCGTGGATTTTTTTAAGATTTTTAGAAGGACCTATTGTAGGGAATAAGCGTGTTTTTTTTAAGATTTTTAGGAGGACCTATTGTAGAGAATAAGCGTGATTTTTTTTTAAACATTTTAGGAGGTCCTAAAGAAGACGTTTGAAGAGCTTCAGATGGCCTTGAAAATTCTTTAAAAACCCACATATGTAGAGCTGCAGATGATCTTTAAATATTATGTAAAAATCTAAGCTTAAAGGGCTTCAAATATTCTTCAAAAATTCACGCTTAAAGAGCTGTAGATTGCCTTAAAAATATTCTTTAAAAATCCACGCCTAAAGGGCTTCAAATGGTCTTAAAAATATTCTTTAAAAATCCACGCCTAAAGGGATTCAAATGACCTTAAAAATATTCTTTAAAAATCCACGCCTAAAGGGCTTCAAATGGCCTTAAAAATATTCTTTAAAAATCCACGTTTGTAGAGCTGTATATGCCCTTAGAATATTCTTTAAAAATTCACGCCTAAAGGGCTTCAAATGGTCTTAAAAATATTCTTTAAAAATCCACGCCTAAAGGGCTTCAAATGGTCTTAAAAATATTCTTTAAAAATCCACGCCTAAAGGGATTCAAATGACCTTAAAAATATTCTTTAAAAATCCACGCCTAAAGGGCTTCAAATGGCCTTAAAAATATTCTTTAAAAATCCACGTTTGTAGAGCTGTAGATGATCTTAAAATATTATTTAAAAATCTAAGCTTAAAGGGCTTCAAATATTCTTTAAAAAATCACGCTTAAAGAGCTGTAGATGGCCTTAAAAATAATCTTTAAAAATCCACGGTTGTAGAGCTGTAGATGCCCTTATAATATTCTCTAAAAATCCACGCCTAAAGGGCTTCAAACGGCCTTAAACATATTCTTTAAAAATCTACGTTTGTAGAGCTGTAGATGACCTTAAAATATTGTTTAAAAATCCAATCTTAAAGAGCTTCAAGTGGCCTTAAAAATATTCTTTAAAAATCCACGTTTATAGAGCAGTAGATGGCCTTAAAATATTCTTTAAAAATCCAAGCCTAAAGGGCTTCAAATAGCCTTAAAAATATTCTTTAAAAATCCAAGCCTAAAGGGCTTCATATAGCCTTAAAAATATTCTTTAAAAATCCACGTTTGTAGAGCTGTTGATGGCCTTAAAAATATTCTTTAATAATCCACGCTTAAAGGGCTTCAAATGGCCTTAAAAATATTCTTTAAAACTCCACGTTTAAAGACCCTTACAAAGCTCCAAATGACCATAGAAAAATTCTTAAAAAATCCACGCTTAAAAGGCTTCAAATTATTCTTAAAAAATCCACGCTTAAAGAGCTTCAAATGGCCTTAGAAAAATTCTTAATAAATCCACGCTTAAAGAACTCCAAATGACCATAGAAAAATTCTTAAAAAATCCACGCTTAAAAGGCTTCAAATTACCTTAGAAAAATTCTTAAAAAATCCACGCTTAAAAAGCTCCAAAGCCTTAGAAAAATTCTTAAAAAATCTACGCTTAAAAAGCTCCAAATGACCTTAGAAAAATTATTTAAAAAATCCACGCTTAAAGAGCTCCAAATGGCCTTAGAAAATGTCTTAAAAAATCCACGCTTAAAGAGCTCCAAATGACCATAGAAAATTTTTTAAAAAATCCACACTTCAAGAACTCCAGGTTACCTTAGAAAATTTGTATAAAATCCACGCCAAAGATGCTCCAGGTGACCTTAGAAAAATTCTTTAAAAAAAAATCCACGATTGAATAACTCCAAGTGGCATGCGACATTTTCTTAAAAAATCACGCTTAAAGAGCTCCAGGTGACCTTTGAAAAATGATCTGAAAATGCACGCTAAAGGAGCTCCAGATAAGCACAAAAAATCATATTTATAGTTTGTTTTATAATTAAACTATAAACAATTTTACTCTCAACTGTTACTAAAAAAAATAGAATAAAATATTAACAACCAGAAACCAAATTCGCAGTAAAAATGTTAAAACCTGTAGAACCAGATCGTCTGTCTTAAAATAGCTTGAGTACGATTTCAAAAATTTTGGTTACTCGGTTCGATTCCTTCACACAAAACAAAAACAAAAATTTGTTTTATCATATTTTGTGTTATTCTCCACATTCGCATCTATTGATTTGTTTTCTCCTTTTAATTCGTAAAGAATTTTGTTTTATTTTATTAAAAAAATATAATTAAACAATAAAAGAAATCACACACACACACACACATAGACTCAACATTCCCCGAGATACAAAATAGCCAAACCACCGAACTAAGTAGTTGAAGATTTATTGCTCACTTTGATAATGCCGATTGTATTGAATGTTAATTTTAAATGGGGGAGATGAATTAGAAATGTGGTCATAAAATAACCCAACAAACATAAATAAGGTAAAGCAAAAACAAAAAAAAAAAATAGTAATAATGAAGAGAATAAAATTTGCATAACAAAACAAATTCGATATAAATCAATGGCAAGTAATCAAATCAAGTCCCAATACTGAGTGAACTGAAATTTAATATGTAATTATAAGCAGCAGAGTAGACTATGGTATAACCTAAACTGCTAAACGAGCATTTTTTTATAGAACTAAATAAGTTCCCTGATCGTAAATGTAGACTTCCTTTTTGGTCATTCATAAAGTTCCTTGTCAAACTGTTTACGCCAGCATAGGGTGTAGAAAGTATCACCCCTACCAATGACAATTATTTGGCATGTTTTTTATTTTTTCGTGTGTGTGCATTATTTGTATTATTGCTGATGTTGTTAATCCGTTGCGGTATTGTTAAGACATTCATTTACACTAAGATATACGAATATTTTGTCATATTGAAATTGCTGAGTAAAAACAAAGCAGAAAAAAAAACATCAACTTAGTAAAGTGGTCAAGAAAAAAATCTTAATGAACATCAAAAAGAAAAAAAAAAAACGCAACAACAGCAGAAGCGGCAACAGCAATTATTAATACGACAAACGGACAATGAAAACGTTGAGGAGATACACAGAGATAAAAATGTCTAAATTTAAAAATGATGTAGCTATGCCGGCGGTCACTGTTCAAAATGTACATCATAATATACAATATCGCGGCACATTGTACACACAGTGGCAATAGTAAAAACGAGAAAAAAGTAGAACGAAACACACAAAAGTCCATTGAAGTCGATATTGGGATGAAACGGAATATATTAGAAAAATTCTGAAAAAAATCCACGCTTAAACAGCTTCATGTGGTCTTAAAAATTCTTAACCAATCCACGTTTAAACAGCTTCATGTGGTCTTAAAAATTTGTAGAAACACGCGCTAAAATAGCCTCAGGTGGTCTTAAAAAAATTCTTAACCAATCCACGTTTAAACAGCTTCATGTGGTCTTAAAAATTTGTAGAAAAACGCGCTAAAATAGCCTCAGGTGGTCTTAAAAAAATTCTTAACAAATCCACGCCTAAACAGCTTAATGTGGTCTTAAAAAATTCGTAGAATTCCGCGCTTGAATAGTCCTAGTTCGTCTTAGAAAAATTCGTAAAAATTCACGCTCTAATATTTCCAGGTGGCCTTAAAAATTTCTAAAAATATCCACGATTAAAGAGCTGCAGGTGGTCTTAGAAATATTCTACAAAACATCTCCACTTAAACAGCTCTCCAGGTGGTCTCAGAAAAATTCTTAAAGAATCCACGCTTGAATAGCTCCAGGTGGTCTTAGGGCATTTTTTAAAAAAAATGCAAGGTTAAAGAGCTGCAGGTGGTCTTAAAAAATTCAAGGTTAAAGAGCTGCATGTGGTCTCAGAAAATTTTTTAAAAAATCCACGCTTAAAAAGCTGCATGTGGTCTTAGACAAATTCATAACAAATCCTCGCTTAAAGAGCTGCAGGTGGTCTTAGAAAACTTATTTAAAAAAATCCACGCGTAAATAGCTGTAGATGACCTTAGAAATATTCTTAAAATTCTAAGCTTAAAAAGCTGTAAATTGCCTAAGAAATATTCTTAAAATTCCATGCTCCAAGCTCCAAAAGGCCTTAGAAAAATTCTTATAAAATCAACGCTTAAAGATCTTCAAATGAACTCAGAAAAATTCTTTAAAAATCCACGCTTAAAGATCTTCAAATGAACTCAGAAAAATTCTTTAAAAATCCACGCTTAAAGATCTTCAAATGAACTCAGAAAAATTCTTTAAAAATCCACGCTTAAAGATCTTCAAATGAACTCAGAAAAATTCTTTAAAAATCCACGCTTAAAGATCTTCAAATGAACTCAGAAAAATTCTTTAAAAATCCACGCTTAAAGATCTTCAAATGAACTCAGAAAAATTCTTTAAAAATCCACGCTTAAAGATCTTCAAATGAACTCAGAAAAATTCTTTAAAAATCCACGCTTAAAGATCTTCAAATGAACTCAGAAAAATTCTTTAAAAATCCACGCTTAAAGATCTTCAAATGAACTCAGAAAAATTCTTTAAAAATCCACGCTTAAAGATCTTCAAATGAACTCAGAAAAATTCTTTAAAAATCCACGCTTAAAGATCTTCAAATGAACTCAGAAAAATTCTTTAAAAATCCACGCTTAAAGATCTTCAAATGAACTCAGAAAAATTCTTTAAAAATCCACGCTTAAAGATCTTCAAATGAACTCAGAAAAATTCTTTAAAAATCCACGCTTAAAGATCTTCAAATGAACTCAGAAAAATTCTTTAAAAATCCACGCTTAAAGATCTTCAAATGAACTCAGAAAAATTCTTTAAAAATCCACGCTTAAAGATCTTCAAATGAACTCAGAAAAATTCTTTAAAAATCCACGCTTAAAGATCTTCAAATGAACTCAGAAAAATTCTTTAAAAATCCACGCTTAAAGATCTTCAAATGAACTCAGAAAAATTCTTTAAAAATCCACGCTTAAAGATCTTCAAATGAACTCAGAAAAATTCTTTAAAAATCCACGCTTAAAGATCTTCAAATGAACTCAGAAAAATTCTTTAAAAATCCACGCTTAAAGATCTTCAAATGAACTCAGAAAAATTCTTTAAAAATCCACGCTTAAAGATCTTCAAATGAACTCAGAAAAATTCTTTAAAAATCCACGCTTAGTGAACTTAAAAAACATTTTTAAAAAACACACGCTTAAAGAGCTCCACCTTCTAAGGCCATCTGGAGCTCTTTAAGCGTGGGTTTTTTTTAGAAATTTCTAAGACCAATTGCAGCTCTTTACGCGTGGATTTTTTTTTTAATTTTCTTAGGCCATCTGCAGATATTTTAACGTGGATTTTAAGGCAATTTGGAGTTCTTTAAACGTGGCCTTATAACATTTCTTTAAAAATCACGCTTAAGGAGCTCCAGGTGGCCTTAGCATTTTTTTTTTAAAATTCACGCTTATATAGCTCCATGTGGCCTTAGAAAAAGAGCTGCAGGTGATATTTAAAAAATCCACGCTCAAAGAGTTGCAGGTGGAATTAGAAGAATATTTAAAAAAAATATTTTCTTTTTTCAAAAATCCACGCTGAAAGAGCTGCAGGTGGCATTAGAAAAATATTTAAAAAATTCATGGTGGTCTTAGATTTTTTTTTAATCCACGCTGAACTCTTTCACGTGGTATTAGAAACATATTTAAAAATATTCACGCTGAAAGAGCTTCAAGTGGTCATAGATTTTTTTAATCCACACTGAAAGAGCTGCAACTGACATTAGAAAAGTATTTAAAAATCCTCGCTGAAAGAGCTATAAGTGGTCTTAATTTAAAAAAAAAAAAATACACGTTGAAAGAGTGTGAGGTGGCATTAGAAAAATATTTAAAAAATTCTCGTTGAAAGAACTTTATTATTTAAAAAAATTCGCGCTGAAAGAGCTTCAGGTGGTCTTAGATTTTTTAATCCACGCTGAAATAGCTGCAAGTGGCATTAGAACAATATTTAAAAAATCCTCTGAGAAAGAGCTGTAGAAAAATATTTAAAAAATCCTCGCTGAAAGTGGTCTTAGATTTTTTAAAAATCCGCGATTAAATAGTTTCAGTTAGTCTTTATTTTTTTAAATCCAGATTAGATTTTTTTTAAAAAATCAATGTTAAAATAGCTTCAGGTTGTCTTAGATGTTTTTTTTTAATCCACGCTTAAATAGCTTCAAGAAGGATTAGATTTTTTTTAAAAAAAATCTATGCTAAAATAGTTCTAGGTAAAAAAATTCACGCTGAAAGAGCTTCAGATGGTCTTAGATTTCTTTAAAAAAATCCACGTTGAAAGAGTTGCAGGTGGCATTAGAAAAATATTTAAAAAATTCACGCTGAAATAGCTTCAGGTGGTCTTAGATTTTTTTTAAATCCACGCTGAAAGAGCTGCAAATGGCATTAGAAAAATATTGAATATTTAAATCCACGCTTAAATAGCTTCAGATGGTCCTAGAATTTTTTAAAAAATACACTCTTAAATAGCTTCTTCTGGTCTTAGATTTTTTTTAAAAAATCCACGCTGAAAAAGCTTCAGGTGATCTTATAACTTTTTAATCCACGCTTAAAAAGCTTCAAGTTGTCTTGCATTTTTTTAAATCCTTGCTTAAATAGTTCTAGGTGGCCTTAGAAAATTTCTAAAATATCCACGCTTAAATTGTTCCAGGTGTCCTTAGAACATTTCTTAAAAATCCGCGACAGGTGGCCTAAGAACATTTCTTAAAATCCACGCTTGAGTAGCACCATTGCCTTTGAAAACTTCTTAAAAAGGTGGCCTTAAAAATTTCTTCAAAATCCACACTTAAATAGCTCCAGGTTTCCTTACAGAATTTTTAAAAATCCACGCTTACAGTGCTTTAGTGGCCTTAGAAAACTTCTTTAAAAATCCACGCGTATATCTGGTCTTAGAAAATTTCTTAAAAAATCCACGTTAAGGAGCTCCTTAGTGATATTCTTTACCCCGGTCATCAGTATAATATTCCGACCCACTAGCGTGGCAGTCCATTGCAATTGGAAATTATGAAAAAAATATATATTTTCCCCTACATCCCAATGTGTTGTTTACACACTCACATTTCGCCGGTGATGTTATTAAGGTGACAAAGGTAATGTGGATTTCAAAGATAAGTTTGTAACATCATTTGTTATAAATACTTTAGTTACATATTAGATCATACACTATTCGGTCGGTCGGTTGCTTTGTTTGTGAAAGTTTTTTTGGCTTTTGATTATTTGTTTGCTCAGAAGAAAGCAACGGAACACGTCATTCGGAACAAATTAATTTGTTGCAGCCGTTTCCGTGCTATTGATGATGGGTCCTGGTTGAGGTAATCGAGTGATACAATATCAAGACTACACACTTATTTTTAAGCATGTGAAGTAATACAAGACTTTTTGTATTAGTTTGGTGGGTCTGGGTGATTTTTATATCAAAAAAAAAAAAAAAAAAAAAAAAAAAACCGGAAATGTATAAAATACAAAAATGAAATAAAATTGTTTTCCTGTTTCTAAAAAAATACGTTTTTAATATTGCAATTTTTTTTAACACCTGTGATAGTAATAAAAATTTTTGAGAAATGCCATTGCATTACATTTATTTCGAATATTACCAAACACATTTTCCCGTACCAAATTTATGTTATCTATTCCGAAAACCGTTCCATAACTTCCTTGAATACAAATAAGTTTTTTAGTGGGAACTGAGGCATCTTCAAAAGAGAGCTTCTTAGAATTGTTTTAGAAATTACCATTGCTTTTATTGGGGAATCCATCAACATCCAATAACAAACATAACATACACTTGTTTGAATGCCATATTTAATTTTTTTTCTTCGTATTTATGTTGTTTGTTCGTATTTATGTATGTTTTACGTTTGCTCAACAATTGGTAACAAGAATCAATAAATTTCTTTTATTTAGAGGAAAAGAAAGAGGTGGCCGGGGTTATAGGAACTTACAGGGTGTTTACGAGTTCATTTCCACAACAGAAACCGCACGCTGCTTGTATCACAACAACATATTTGCACACACATAATGATTTATGTGTTTAGTACGCAACGATTTACACATGGTCGATTCTTTTTTTGTGTGTACAGAAAACAAATCAAAGAATACACTGAGAAAAAATTATAATACAAAAAAATCAAAATAAAACAAATATAAAAGAATCAGTCAAGGCATATTTATAGAAGGTAGAAGTGACAATCAGCTGTATTCTTACTTTTTTTGTAAGTTTAATTTTCAAAATATAATAGGGTCTACTCAAGAAATGTGAAACATCGAAATTTGTTACCGTAAAATACTGTTTCTCTTCCTAAAAGAGTAATAAAAATGACCTACGACAGATCTGAATGCTTTATATTTACATTGTCATTCAAATTTGTTCTATTATAGAGGATTTTCAAAATATATTTATGTTTTTTATGCGAAGTTTTTTAGAACGACCCCATTATTCAATATTTTCTTTGACAATTAATTTTGAATAACAACAATGTTGTTTTTGTAAATTTGTTAGTTGTTGTAATTCATGCACATACCTTCTATAAATTTACCTTGGAATCAGTGGATTTTGCCAACTGAGATATATCTTCAGAGGCCTTAAACTGGAAACTTTGAGAATTTTCGGTACTTTCGAATATAGTATCATATCACAAGAAAGTAATTAAGCAGTTGAATCCTTTGTATAGTTAACGTGCCCACCAGCCATTTAAGTTGGTCTCCGTAGAACTTTTTTAAGCTTTTGGGTCATTATGCATGGAAGAATGGGCTTGGCGATAAAAAGTAGGTCCAATATTAGGGAGCTAATATGAATCGGGGTGATTGGCTTGTACCCAAATAAAATTGTACCGTTGTTACAGCGAGGATCCGGGATTAAGGTCCTTAAACGGCACTTGTGCGAAAAATGTTGAAATTTTGTGTGGAAGGTACCTGCAGGTGTGGACCGATATAGTCCATATTCAAACCTGATCTACAATATCTAGAAGAAATATTACGAGGACCAACTTTTAGGCCCAATCGGCTGGTCTATTCGAGAGTTACAAGGACCAAATGTTGGGCCAAATCGATAGATACATTCAAGTGTTTTAGTGAGCACCACCAAGTCAGAAAGACGGACAGGGCTACTTCGCTTAAAGAGTTCAAGGCGGCCTTAATTCAGGCTTAAATAGCCCCAGATGGCCTTGGAAAATTTCTTAAAAACCAGACTTAAATAGCTCCGGGTGACCTTAGAAAATTTCATAAAAAGCCAGACTTAAATAGCTCCAGGTAGCATTAGAAAATGTCTTTAAAATTCAGGCTAAAATAGCTCCAGGTGGTCTTAGACAATTTCTTGAAAATCCAGGTCAAAATAGCTCCAGGTGACCTTAGAAAATTTCTTAAAAATCCAGGCTTAAATAGCTCCAGGTGGTTTTAGAAAAATTAATAAAAATCCAGGCTTAAACAGCTCCAGGCATCATTAGAAAATATCTTAAATATCCAGGCTTAAACAGATCCAGGTAGCATTAGAAAACTTTATAAAAATCCCGGCTAAAATAGCTCCAGGTGGCCTTAGAAAATGTCTTAAAAGTCCAGGCTTAAATACCTCCCGGTGGCCTTAGAAAATTTCTTAAAAATAGAGGCTTAAATAGTTCCGAGTGGGCTTTGACAAATTGTTATCAAATCTACGCTTAAGGAACTCCAGGTTGCCTTAGAAAATTTCATAAAAATCCCGGCCTTAATAGGTCCAGGCGACCTTAGAAAATTTATTAAATATCCAGACTTAAATAGCTCTAGGTGGACTTAGAAAATTGTTTAAAAATCCAGGCTTAAATAGATCCGTGAGGCCTTAAAAAATTTTCTTAAAAATACAGGCTTAAATACCTCCAGGTGGCCTTAGAAAATTTCTTAAAAATCCAGGCTTAAATAGTTCCGAGTGGCCTTTGACAAATTGTTATCAAATCTACGCTTAAAGAACACCCGGTTGCCTTAGAAAATTTCATAAAAGTCCCGGCCTTAATAGCTTCAGGTGACCTTAGAAAATTTCATAAAAATCCAGTTTTAAATAGCTCCAGGTGACCTTAGAAAATTTATTAAATATCCTGGCTTAAATAGCTCAAGGTGGACTTAGAAAGTTGTTTAAAAATCCAGGCTTAAGTAGATCCTTGTGGCCTTATAAAATTTCTTAAAAATCCAGGCTTAAATACCTCCAGGTGGCCTTGGAAAATTTCTTAAAAATTTTGACTTAAATAGCTTAGCCTTAGAAAATTTCTTAAAAATCCAGGCTTAAATAGCTCCGAGTGGTCTTTGATAACTTGTTATCAAATCTACGCTTAAGGAACTCCAGGTTGCCTTAGAAAATTTCATAAAAATCCGGGCATAAATAGCTTTGCATAGTTAGAAAAATTCTTTAAAATCCAGGCTTAAATAACTCCGGGTGACCTTAGAAAATTTCCTAAAATTCCAGGCTTAAGTAACTACGGACAAATTCTTATCAAATCCACGCTTAAGGAGCTATTTAAGCCTGGATATTTATGAAAATTTCTAAGGCTAGCAGGAGCCTTAGACAGGCTTAAATAACTCCGGACAAATTCTTATCAAATCCACGCTTAAGGAGGTATTTAAGCCTGGATTTTTATGAAAATTTCTTAGGCTAGCAGGAGCCTTAGACATTTTCATAAAAATCCAGGCTTAAATTGCTCCAAGTGGTCTCAACAAATTTCTTAAAAAATTTATTAAAAATACAGGCTTAAGAAGCTCCAGGTGGTCTTAGACAAATTCTTATCAAATCCACGCTAAAGGAGGTCCAGGTAGCCTTATAAAATTTCATAGAAATCCAGGCTTAAATAGCTTCAGGTGGCCTTAGAAAATTTCTTAAAAGTCCAGGCTTAAATAGTTCCGAGTGGCCTTTGACAAATTGTTATCAAATCTACGCTTTAGGAACTCCAGGTTGCCTTAGAAAATGTCATAAAAATCCCGGCCTTAATAGCTCCAGGAGACCTTAGAAAATTTATTAAATATCCAGGCTTAAATAGCTCTACGTGGACTTAGAAAATTGTTTAAAAATCCAGGCTTAAATAGCTCCGAGTGGCCTTTGACAAATTGTTATCAAATCTACGCTTAAGGAACTCCAGGTTGCCTTAGAAAATTCCATAAAAATTCGGGCTTAAATGGCTCCAAGTGACCTTAGAAAATTTATTAAAAATCCAGGCTTAAATAGATCCGTGTGGCCTTATAAAATTGCTTAAAAATTCAGGCTTAAATAACCCCGAGTGGTCTTTGACAAATTGTTATGAAATCTACGCTTAAGGAACTCCAGGTTGCCTTAGAAAATTTCATGAAAATCTGGGCTTAAATAGCTCCAGGTGACCTTAGAAAATGTATTAAATATCCAGGCTTAAATAGATCCAGGTTGACTTAGAAAATTGTTAAAAATCCAGGCTTAAATAGCTCCGTGTGGCCTTAAAAAAGTCCCTTAAAATCCACGCTTAAATAGCTCCGTGTGGCCTTAGAAATTTTCTTAAAAATCCACGCTTAAATAGCTCCTTGTGGCCTTATAATTTTTTTTTAAAGAATCGAGGCTTAAAAAGCTCCTGGTAGCCTTAGAAAATTTATTAAAAAAATTGAAAATTTCTTAAAAATTCAGGATTAAGAAGCTCCGTGTGACCTTATTTCCTAAAAATCCAGGCTTAAATAAGTCAGGATGGCTTTAGACAAATTCTTATAAAATCCACGCATAAGAAGATCCAGGTAGCCTTAGAAAAACATCTTGTAAAATATACGTTCAAAAAGCTCCAGGTGGCCTTAGAAAATTTAAATGGTTATCTCCCCTTTGGAGGTCTATTAATTCCCACTGGCTGTCTAAAAAGACTTTCCCTCGGATCATCTAAAATACTTGCCTGGTCAACTATAAAGACATCCTCAGGCCGTCTATAACGACATCTCTCTGGTCGTCTATAAATACTCCTCTCAAAACCACTATAAATACACCCCTTTGATTGTCTATAAAGACTACATCCTGGTCGTCAATAAAGACTGCGTTATCAACGTTTAGACTGGTGGCCTATTAAGACACCTTTTGGTCTGCTTGTAAAAACTTCCTTCTGATCATCAATAAGGACTCTCTTCTAGTTGTCGTCAAAGAAGACTCCCCTATAAAGACTCTCCAACTCAGGTCGCCTACAAAAAGACTCCCCTCAGCTCTCCTAAAAATACTCAGGTGATCTATAAAGCTGCTATGGTCGCCCATATACGTTATCGGATCTACAACACAAAACATACGCTCTCTTTATTCGCATCTGTCGTTGTTTAGCAGTAGCCTCTCTACTAGAGCTGGCAAACCATCGATATTCCCAACATTAGATATTTTCGATATAATAGTTTAAAATATCGATTACTATCGATGTTATCGGTAAGCTGTCAACACCATTAATTTGGAGATGAAAATGGCAGAAATGTCAATGCTTTTCTTGACATTTTGCACAAGTAGTTCACAGAAATGCAAAGGAGAATAAAAAATTGCTTTTATCTTATAAAAAATATTAAAAAAATACATTTTACCTTTCCGAAAAATATGTACGTGTGACTACGGGCTTATTTTCTCACACACACAAACCCGAAAAGCAGCGACATTTCTATTTATTTTAATGAGGTTTGGGTTGGGGTTTTTTGTTCCGATAATATCGATAGGCAAAACTATCTATCTATATTTAATTTTTAGAAAACAATCGATTTTATCGATGGTGCCATCGATTTTTTGCCAGCTCTACTCTCTACTACATTCCGCATCGGGTGGTCTGTTGAGACTGCTCTCTAGACTCCTATAAATAATACCCTCTGGTCGTCTATAAAGAATCCATTCTGGTCGATTATAAAGACTCCCTCCTTGATAAAGACTCCATTCTGATCGCCTATAAAGACTCCCCTATGTTCGTCTATAAAGACTCTTTTCTGGTCGTCAATAAAGACTCCCTTCTGATCGCCTATAAAGAATCCCCATTGGACTCATATAAAAACTTCCCTCTGGTCGTCTTTAAAATCTCCTTTCTGCTTGCCTATAAAGACTTCCCACAGGACGTATATAAAGTCTCTATAAAGACTCCAAAATGTCGTCTATAGAAACTGATCGTCAATAAAAACTCCCTTCTGGTCTCCTATAAAGACTCCACTCTGGACTCCTACAGAAATTTCCCTCTGGTCGTCTTTAAAGACTCCTTTCTAGTCATCAATAAACACTCCCTTTTGATCGTCTGTAAAGACTCCATTCAGGTCATATGCAAAGGCTCTATAAAAACTCCTCTATGTTCGTCTATAGAAACTTCTTTCTGATCGTCAATAAAAACTCCCTTCTGGTCTCCTATAAAGACTCCACTCTGGACTCCTTTAAAGACTCTGGCCTACTATAAAAACTCCCTTGTCTGTAACGACTCCACTCTGGGTTCCGGTAAAGACTCTGGCCTACCATAAAAACTTTCCTTCTGGTCGTCTATAAAGATTCCCCTCTGAATTTCTATAAAAACTTCCACCTCGACGTATATAAAGACTCCTTCGAGTACAAAGACTCCCTTCTGGTTGCCAATAATGACTTCATCTGATGCCTTCTGGTCGTCAATGAAGACTCTCCTATAAAGATTCCCCTATGTTCGTCTATAAGACTCCCCTATGTTCGTCTATAAGGACACCATTCTGGTCGACTCCCTTTTTGCCTCCTATAAAAACTCCCCTCTGGTCATCTATAAAGACTCTCTCGTCTATAAAGACTCCCTTCTGATCGCTTATAAAGACTCCCCAATGTTCCGTCTTTAAGGGTTCCTTTTTGGTTGTCAATAAAGACTCCCTTCTGGACTCCTATCAAAACTCCCCTCTGGTCGTCTATAAACTCTCCCTCGTGTATTAAAACTCTCACCAATAATGACTTCCTCTGATCCCTTCTGGTCTTCTAAAAAGATTCCCTTCTGGTCGCCTATAAAGGCTCCCTACTGGACTCCTATAAAAACTCCCCTCTGGTCGTCTATAAAGACTCCCTTTTGACCGTCAATGCAGACTCCCCTCTGGCCGTCTATAGGACCCCTCCTTCTTCCTTCTGGTCGTCAATGAAGACTCCACTAAGGTCGACTATAAACTCTTTTTGCACGTCGCCTATAAAGACTCCCATCAGGTCGACGGTAAACACTGATCTCTGGTCGTCAATAAACCCTCCTTTCTTGTCATCCATAAGGATTTTTTCTAGCTGCCTAAAATTTTTGCCCTTAATTTTTTGTCCCAGTGTATATTTTGTTTTTGGTCATCACGAGAATTTGATGTTGGCCACATACACATTTTCCCGATATTTGTATGAAACCCGGTGAGTGTGTCTATACAACTTTTTGGGCGTGTGTACATTGTTATTTTAGGAATTTGGTTTATATCTTTCCGTTCGTTTGTTTGTTTCTTGTTTCTCATACATACATACATATGAACATACATATTTTGTTGCCACATTCATTCCTAATCCATTTCCAAATAAACAAAACCATGTTTCGGCGTCTTTTTTTCGTGTGGTTCTCAAGAAATTTGCTTAGTAGCGAGGAGGAAAGACAGGAACAGAATATCAAAATACAACGTACAGGAAAATAAAACTGAAACTAAACGTATTAACACGACCTAATTAATAGTGGCAGCAACAGCAGCAGCAGTAGAAGCAGCAACAGCAATACCGGCAACAACTGGCTACATACATACATTTCGCGAATATACAGTGTCAACAACAGCAGCAACAACTACAACAAAGTGTCGTTTAATGATATTAGGCGCCGTATTATTTAGCGCCGGAACTTGTGTCGCCATGACTAGGTTAGGCGGCAGTCAGAAAGCCGTCCATCAGCCGGCAAATGCCAATCGGGCCATGATTATTTTGCTATTGTTTAAGTTTATTATTTCGCTGGCGCTGGCTGATATTGGTAGTTTTGTTGTTGTTGCTGTTGTTGTTGTTTATGTATTTTATATATTAGATTTTTTTGCAACATTATTACACATTCTCTATAATAAAATAATAATGATTATCATTATGATGATGATGATTAGCGTGACCATTGTCACGATTATAGTCTGAAGGGTAATTTTTCAGGCCTTTAAGCCATTAATGACCCTTGAATGACGATGAGAAAGTTAATATTGGATTTATTATGATGCAAATTATAACATTCGGAGTTGTGTGGCCTATGGAAGAAGATTTTCCTTGGGGCATATCATACCAAGTGTGTTTTATCAGTATATATAGGTGAAATATTTTTTTTCGAGGGAGACAATTTGGTTCATTACTTCCCTTGAGAAACCAACTTCTAAAGCAATTGTTAATTATTGACTTAACCAATTTTATTGTGGCATTCACACTTTGCAAGCAACGCATGGTAATAGCGCCGTCTGCAGCTGTCGTCGCCACCTCCTCCAGTGGCAGCATCAATTCGAATAAAAAGCTTCTAAAAATAAACAAATGCTGTAATAAACAAAGCATTTTGTACACAACGTATGTTTGCTTTTTTTTGTGTGTTTATTCCTGCTTTTCTTTTCCTATATTTCTGTATTTCGTTTGAGTTTTTCTTGGGAAGAAAATTCTAATAAAAAAAAACGAAGGTTAGTCACCTCGTATTTTAGGAAAACTATGACTTAGGGTTTTTCAGCAAATATAGGAAGATATATTCCGTGATAGGCAGGCGGTATATTCTTGAAAGACAAATTCTTCAAAAGATCTATGGACCAATCTGCATTGACATTGAATAGCGGTGTGCTATGAATCGTCAGCAACACTATAACCACCCGAATGCATCACGTCAGAAACCCTGTATATGCATCAATAATTACACAACTACCTGATTAGCTTAGTTTGAAGGAGTTCACCGCTTCAGAGAACTGCCCAAATCTAATGTTCGGGTAACAGAAAGGACGTTAGGGTCATCATCACAGCTGCAGTCGCTCGTTTTATGCATACCTTTTGGTTGCATACCCGAAGTGAACCAAATTATCCAGCGAAGGCGGCGTGACTAACAAATGAGCGCTATGAGCTTTGTCGAGCCAAGCCTAGTGACACTAGAGGTGGGAGCTGACACTGGAAGTTAATAGGTTGGTCGGTGAGCACAAGTCTAGATCGTCTGAAGACTTTATGTGAACGGAAATCATACATGAAATTTAGGAAAAATAAGTCGAAGAAAAAAGAGTGATATCTCAGGCAGTAAAATCTTTACGTATGAGGATGATTGTATCATAATGGCGTCGGCTACCTTTCCTGACGTCTTTTGTGAAAGACTGCTGTTTGCTCAATCTAACCGCCTTTTCCTCACACAAATATCCGCCACTGAGTCTACAGCATAGAGTTAAATCTCCTAATCGATGGTAGCAGAATTTCGACCACTAACTACCCCAAGATTCTAGGGATAACATTCGACACTATGTTCACGTCGTTAGCGCATGCCACAACTATCTATCTGACATGCCACAACTATCTGTCAGGAACAAGATCCTCAAGTCCCTTGCCGGCAGAAAAAGAAATCTTGTTTATTACATATAACACGATAGATTGGGTCTGGGGTAAGCTATACGGCACCACTGTGGTTCACGCCATCGAACAATATTCAAAACTGTCAGAACGTTGCCCTTAAAACTGGTGAACAGGGTGCCTCCTCATGTCACCAGTTGACCATCTGCTTGAGTAGACGAAGATTCGTCTAGTACGGCAACAAAATGGCGTGCTCCCAATGCAGTGCTTGCTCGGGTGTTACAGTGAGAGTCATACTAATTAACGTATGATGGGTGCTTCACCTAGGCATGTCAGGAGAGATCTTCATGATATAAGATATAGAAAGAGGTCTAACGATACAAAAGAACACCTAGATCAGCGAGCCTATCACACAGATGTAGTAAACATAAACAGATGCCATAAACAACTATGGTTTCGAATACGATCCTCGGAGTACATTCCCCTTCTATAGCAGCTGCAGAACATCTGCTGGCACAACAAACCAAAGGAGTTTTGATTCAATTACGGTCGGAATGAGGCAACCGTCTAAATACCCATGGGGCGAGAATTGATGACACAGTTCAAAACATCTGTCCAACCTGTGGTGCAGATTCGCACGACACAAAGATTTTCTTCTACTCTTCTATAAATCCTCCCTTTTGGTCGTATATAAGTTATACCGTCTGGTGTCTATAAAGACTCGCTTCTGCTTATCTATTAAGACTAACCTATGCTCATCTATCAAGACTACCCTATGCTCATCTATAAAGACTCCCTTCTGCTCGTCTATTAAGGCTCCCTTCTGGATTTATTTATGGACACCCTTCTGATTGTCTATAAAGACTCCCTTCTGCTCGTCTAGAGAGACTCCATTCTGTCCATAAAGACTTTCTTGTGATCGTATATAAAGACTCCCTTCTCCTCGTCTATAAATAATCTCTTCTTCTCGTCTACAAAGACTCACTTTTGCTCGTCTATAAATACTCCTTTCTGCTCGTCTATAGAGAATCCCTTCTGCTTGTCTATAGAGAATCCCTTCTGTTCGTCACTTCTGCTCGTCTATAAATACTCTCTTTTAGTCGTCAATAAAGACCCCCTTCTGCTCTTCTATAAACACTTTCTTCTACTTGCCTATTAAGACCCCCTAATTGTCGTATTTAAAGACTCCCTTGTTGGCACCTTTAAAGACTCCTTCGGTTCGTCTATAAAGACTCCTTTATGTTCGTCTCTAAAGGCCCCTTGTGATAGCCTATAAAGACTCTTTTCTGCTCGTTTATAAAGACTAACTGTAGCTGTTCTATAAAGACTCCCTTCTGCTCGTCTATAAAGATTCCCGTCTGTTCGTCTATAAAGACTCCCTTCTTGGTCGTCAATAAAGACTCAATTTCGCTTGTCTATAAAGATTCCCTTCTGGTCGTCTATAAAGATTCTCTTCTGGTCGTCTATAAAGACTCCCTTCTGCTCGTCTATAAAGACTATCTACATGTCGTCTATAAAGAATCGATTCAGTTCGTCTATAAAGACTCTCTTATGGTCGTCTATAAGGAATCCATTCTGCTCGTCTATAAAGACTCCCGTCTACTCGTCTATAAAGACTCATTGGGGTCGTATATTAAGACTCCCTTGTTGTCATCTACAAAGACTATCTTATGGTCGTCTATAAAGAATCCATTCTGCTCGTCTATAAAGACTCCCTTCTGCTGGTCTATAAAAACTTCTTCTGCTCCTCTATAAAGGCTCTCTTCTGCTAGTCTATAAAGACTCTCTTCTGCTCGTCTATAAAAACTCCTTTTAGCTCGTCTATATAGACTCCTTTCTTTTTGTCTATAAAGACTCTCTTCTGCTCGTCTATAAAGACTCTCTTCTGCTCGTCTATAAAGACTCCCTTCAGCTCGTCTATAAAGATTCCTTTCAGCTCGTCTATATAGACTCCTATCAGCTCGTCTATAAAGACTCCTATCAGCTCGTCTATAAAGACTCCTATCAGCTCGTCCATAAAGACTCCCTTAAAGACTCTATAAAGACTAGCTACATGTCGTCTATAAAGAATCGCTTCAGTTCGTCTATAAAGACTCCCTTCTGGTCGTCTATAAAGACTTTCTGAACTCGTCTATAAAGACTAGCTACAGGTCGTCTATAAAGACTAGCTACAGGTCGTCTATAAAGACTCCCTTCAGCTCGTCTATAAAGATTCCTTTCAGCTCGTCTATATAGACTCCTATCAGCTCGTCTATAAAGACTCCTATCAGCTCGTCTATAAAGACTCCTATCAGCTCGTCCATAAAGACTCCCTTAAAGGCTCTATAAAGACTAGCTACATGTCGTCTATAAAGAATCGCTTCAGTTCGTCTATAAGGACTCCCTTCTGGTCGTATATATAAGGACTCCCTTCTGGTCGTCTATAAGGACTCCCTTCTGGTCGTCTATAAAGACTCCCTCCTGCTCGTCTATAAAGACTCACTTTTGCTCGTCTATAAAGACTTCCTTCTTCTCGTCTATAAAGGCTCCCTTCTGCTCGTCTATAGAGACTCCCTTCTTCTCGTCTATAAAGGCTCCCTTCTGCTGGTTTATAAAAACTCCCTTCAGCTCGTCTATAAAGACTAGCTACATGTCGTCTATAAAGAATCGCTTCAGTTCGTCTATAAAGACTCCCTTCTGGTCTTCTATAAAGACTCCCTTCTGGTTATCTATAAAGACTCCCTTCTGGTCGTCTATAAAGACTCCCTTCTGGTCGTCTATAAAGACTCCTTTCTGGTCGTCTTTAAAGACTCCCTTCTGGTCCTCTTTAAAGACTCCCTTCTGGTCCTCTTTAAAGCCTCCCTTATGGTCGTCTATAAAGACTCATTTATGGTCGTCTATAAAGACTCCCTTCTGGTTATCTATAAAGACTCCCTTCTGCTCGTCTATAAATACTCCCTTCTGCTCGTCTATAAAGACTCCCTTCTGGTCGTCTATAAAGACTCCCTTCTGGTCGTCTATAAAGACTCCCTTCTGGTCGTCTATAAAGACTCTGTTGTGGTCGTCTATAAAGACTCCCTTCTGGTTATCTATAAAGACTCCCTTCTGCTCGTCTATAAAGACTCCCTTCTGGTCGTCTATAAAGACTCCCTTCTGGTCGTCTATAAAGACTCCTTTCTGGTCGTCTTTAAAGACTCCCTTCTGGTCCTCTTTAAAGACTCCCTTCTGGTCCTCTTTAAAGACTCCCTTCTGGTCGTCTATAAAGACTCTGTTGTGGTCGTCTATAAAGACTCCCTTCAGGTCATCTATAAAGACTCCCTTTTGTTCGTCCATAAAGACTCTCTTGTGGTCGTATATTAAGATTCTCTTTTGGTCCTCTATAAAGACTCCCTTCAGGTCATATATAAAGACTCCCTTCTGCTCGTCTATAAAGACTCCCTTCTGCTCGTCTATAAAGACTCCTTTCTGGTCGTCTTTAAAGACTCCCTTCTGGTCCTCTTTAAAGACTCCCTTCTGGTCCTCTTTAAAGACTCCCTTCTGGTCGTCTTTAAAGACTCCCTTCTGCTCGTCTCTAAAGACTCCCTTTTGTTCGTCCATAAAGACTCGGTTGTGGTCGTCTATAAAGACTCCCTTCTGCTCGTCTTTAAAGACTCCCTTCTGCTGGTCTATAAAGACTCCCTTCTGCTCGTTTATAAAGACTCCCTTCTGCTCGTTTATAAAACTCCCTTCTGCTCGTCTTTAAAGACTCCCTTCTGGTCGTCTATAAAGACTCCCTTCTGGTCGTCTATAAAAACTCCCTTCTGGTCGTCTATAAAGACTTCCTTCTGCTCGTCTCTAAAGACTCCCTTTTGTTCGTCCATAAAGACTCTGTTGTGGTCGTCTATAAAGACTCTGTTGTGGTCGTCTATAAAGACTCCCTTCTGCTCGTCTTTAAAGACTCCCTTCAGCTGGTCTCTAAAAACCCCCCTCTGCTGGTCTATAAAAACTCCCTGCTATTCGTCTCTAAATACCTCTTGTGGTCGTCCCTTATGGTTGTGTATGTAGACTCCCTTGTTGTCACCTAAACTCATATATAAGGACCGTCTTCAGCTCGTCTCGGAAGACTTCACTTCACCTCTCCTCTTTTTCATTTTCAAAAAGTTCTCCTCCTCAGCTTACAAAGTGTTCTTCTTCTATTTCCCATATAAAATAATTATAATTATTTTTTTTATAACTCGACTATGTTCAATTTTTAATTTGTTTTTAATTGAAATGGTGATGTGGATGATGATGATGACGTTGTTGGAATCTATAAAACAATTGTGATAAGCTGGCTGTGTGTGTTTGTTATTGGATTTTAGGGTGCGCCAAGACGACAGTTTAATACACGTTTTTCTGGTTGGTTGCTGGCGTTTCGATAGAAACAAAAAAAAAATAATAATAATCATTATAATTTCTATGTAATCATTCCATGCTATTTAGGTAAAGTGGACTTGTCGCTGTTGTTGTTGCTGCCGTGGTGATTATTGGCATTTAGGTGAAAATTGTTTATTAATAGTGTCGGGTGGTTATCGGTAATTCATTTATAATAATTTGCGAAATTCGAAAAAAAAAGAAAAGCATAAGCGTGAAAACGACGTGACATGAAATATTAGATAGTCCACAATGCTACAAGGGATGGAGGCGGGGCGGTAGAGTAACTTAAACAAGAATCTGGGAACAGGGAGTGAAGCAATTAGAAATGCAGTGGGACGGACGGTGCTTGGCGCCTAGATAATGATGGAACTCTATGCTTATCCCGGTCTATTAACACTGACACACTCAATTTGCATAAAGTCTGATTTTATGACCACAAATTAAACCGGTCCGGCCAAGATCTAAACAATTAATCGACACACGTTTGTGTGAGTTGCCAATTATCCATTCTTAAAAATAAAACGAAAAAAAGTATTTTTAAATTTCAAATCAAAAATACAGTTTTTTTTTTTTTAACTAAAAATAGTCGCCAACCACATTCATCGTCCGCCCCATAACTCATTGACCCATTAGAGTATCCAGAATGTGAGTTTTTTTAACAATGACAATAAAATACTATTATTAACAAAAGGCGCCACGATGAACAAACTCACAAATGAACAGCAAAAAATCCCACCAAAGAAATTTACTATCTCCTTTGCATTTTTTATTAAGTATGATTGTTATTGTTGTTGTTGTTGTTAATATTATTATTGTTATTAATAATAATATTGGGTACAATGGGTTGTGAGTGTGTCTCGTCGGTTTTTTTATGCCGCCAAGAATATTTTTGCGTTTTTTGCATAGCTTATTTTTTATTGTTGCTGTTGTTGTTGTTGCTATTTTTTCAGCAACTAAGTTTCAGCCACTGCTGACTGACTGACGATGGTGTAGTTATTAAATACGTCTGGCGCCACTTCAATTTAAACAAAAATACAATTTAATAAACACACTGAGGCGTCAGTCTGGGAATAATAATAATTTACAGTGGCAGGCAAAAATAATGTTGTGTTTTTGCTTCTTTTTTATAACCCCCCTTCGTGGCGTTGATTCACAGCGTATTGATGGGGGTTTTTATTGCATTTATCGGACACACCTTAGCAGCCACAGTTGTACTAAATGAGAATAATGTGTTGTTGTTGTTGTGCTGTTTGGGGTTTGTTTTATAATTGAAATTGGCAAAAAAAAAATGAACGTTGAACTTAAATCTGACCTTTTTATAATCAGAGAATGTGACATGTGGCATGTGTATTGCTTTGGATAAGAGAAACAATTGTAAGAAATTGTTTTGGAAGATGGAAAGGGAAAACAATCTTCCTTAACGCGGTTTCTTTTAAGTTTCCCAGTTTTAGTTAGTCTATTAAGAGTCCCAGCTGCCTATAATTTAAAACTAAAGATTCCCTTGTAGTTGTTTATAAAGTCTCCATTGTGGTTGTCTATAAGGCTTCCTTTATGATTGTCTATAGAGACTTTCTTCTGACGCTATTAAAGATACCCTTCTTCCATTAAGTCAGCCACATGGTCGTCCATAAACAATCCCATTTGGTCGTCTAAAAAGACTTCTTTCGTTCGTCGCTAAAGACTCCCGATCGTCCTTCGGGTCGTTCATAACGAATCTCTTCTTGTCGTCCATAAGGGAGTCTTTATAGACTACCAGACTCCATTTTGGTCATCTAGAAAGACTCCCTACTGGTCGTCCATAGAACCTCCTTCCGTTCGTTCATAAAGACTACCTTCAGATCATCTATAAAGACAACCTCCAGGTCGTCTATAAAAAATCCTTCTGGTTGTGAATGGCGTTCTTTCTGGTCATCTATATAGACCCCTATATGGTCGTGTATAAAGACTCACTTCTGGTCGTCTATAAGAATTTTCCTTTGCTCGTCTTTGCTTTTTAGTCGTTCACAGGCATTACCTTCATTTATAAAGACCACATTCTTGTCGTCTATAAAGACTTCCTCTTAAAAAATCCACGAGTAAAACAAATATTCTTTAAAAAATCTAGGATTAAAGAAAAAATATTCTTAAAAAATCTACGATTAAACAAAAAATATTTTTTAAAAAAACCACGATTACAGAAAACATGTTTTTTTTTAAAAAACCACGATTACAGAAAACATGTTTTTTTAAAAACCACGATTAAAGAAAAAAATATTCCTAAAAATCTACGATTAAAGAAAAATATTCTTAAAAAATTCAAGATTAAACAAAAAATATTTTTTTGTAAAAAAACCACGATTAAAGAAAAAATATTTTTTAAAAATCCACGATTAAAGAAAAAATATTTTTTTAAAAAACCAAAATTAAAGAAATGATATTCCTTAAAAAATCCACGATTAAAGATTTTTTTAAATCAAGATAAAATCCACGTTTTTTTTTTTAAAAAAGATTGTTGTTGGCGTTTTTTTATTGTTGGACTGCAGAATTTTACATCTGTGTGTTTATTTCAGATTCTTTAAAAAGTCCACGTTTTTGAAAAAAAGATTCTTTAAAAAAGTCCACGTTTTTGAAAAAAAAGATTCTTTTAAAAATCCACGTTTTTGGAAAAAATATTCTTTAAAATATACCTACATGTTTTTGGAAAAAGATATTCTTTAAAAAATCTACGTTTTAGGGCAATTAATATTCTTTAAAAAATTCATGTCTGTGGACAAAATATTTTTTTAAAAAATCCACGTTTTTGGACAATTTTTTTTTTAAAAATTCAACAATTAAAAAAATATTCTTTAACAAATCCACGATAAAGAAAAAGTATTCTTTAACAAATCCACGATAAAGAAAAAGTATTCTTTAACAAATCCACGATAAAGAAAAAGTATTCTTTAAAAATCCAAGATTTGAGAAAAAATATTTTTTAAAAAATCCACGTTTAAAAAAAATTAAAAATCCGCGATTAAAAAGAAATAAAAATCCACGTTTTTAAAAAACATTAAAGAAAAAATATTTTTTTTTAAAAAACCAAAATTAAAGAAATTATTTTCCTTAAAAAATCCACGATTAAAGATTTTTTTTAAATCCACGTTTTAAAAAAAAATGTTCTTTACAATATCCACGTTTTTGGAAAAAAATTTTTAAGAACTCCACTTGTTGAAAAAAATATTCTTAAAAAATCCAAGAATAAAGAAAAATATTCTTCAAAAAAAAAAAAAAAAAAAAACACGATTAAAGAAAATGTATTATTCAAACACAAAAAAAAAACACCATTAAAGAAAAAATATTCTTTAAAAACCACGTTTTTGAAAAAAAAGATTCTTTAAAAAATAAACGTGTTTCACAAAAAAAAAAAAAAATTCAGAAAAAAAATTATTTTTTTAAAGTCCACGTTTTTTATTAAAGCAAAAATATTATTCAAAAACAAAAAAAAACACCATTAAAGAAAAAAAAATATTCTTTAAAAATCCACGTTTTTGGAAAAAAGATTCTTTAAAAAATACACGTGTTTAAAAAAAAATTATTTCAGAAAAAAATATTTTTTAAAAAAAGTCAGCGTTTTTGGAAAAAAAATATTTTTTTAAAAAAATCCACGTTTTTGGAAAAAAAAGATTCTTTAAAAAATCTACGTTTTTATGGGAAAAATATTCATTAAGAAATCCATGTTTTTGGAAAAATATTCTTTAAAAATCCACGTTTTTGGAAAAAAGATTCTTTAAAAAATACACGTGTTTAAAAAAAAATTATTTCAGAAAAAAATATTTTTTAAAAAAAGTCAGCGTTTTTGGAAAAAAAATATTCTTTAAAACATCTACGTTTTTGGACAATTAATATTTTTTAAAAAATCCACGTTTTTGGAAAAATATTTTCCAAAAAATTTACGATTAAAAAATATTCTTTAACAAATCCAGGATAAAGAAAAAGTATTATTTAAAAATCCGATTTGAGAAAAAATATTTTTTTTTTTAAAAATCCAAAAGAATGTATAAATGCGCGTTAAAAAAAATCCAAGTTTTTTAAAAAAATTAAAAATCCAGAGTTAAAAAAAATGTAAAGATCCACGTTGTAGGAAAAAATATTTTTTTGAAAAAAATCCGAGTTTTTGGATTTTTTTTTTTTTAAATCCATGTTTTTGGATTTTTTTTTTAAAAATCCACGTTGTTGGAATTTTTTTTTTTAAATCCATGTTTTTGAATTTTTTTTTTTAAAATCCACGTAGTTGGAATTTTTTTTTAAATCCACGTTGTTGGAATTTTTTTTTAAAAATCCACGTTGTTGGATTTTTTTTAAAAATCCACGTAGTTTGATTTTTTTTAAATCCACTTTGTTGGAATTGTTTTTTTAAAATCCAGGTTGTTGGAATTTTTTGTTTTTAAAAATCCTCGTTATTGGAAAAATATTTTTTTTAAAACATACATGTTGCTGAAAAAAAATAATCTTTAGGAAACCCACGCGATTAAAAACAAGTAAAAAAGCATTAAGTTCGGCCGGGCCGAACTTTTCATACCCTCCACCATAAAATATTCATTCCTGTCCCCAACTTTAAGTGAGTACGTTAAAATGTCAGATAATGTACATAAAATGCTTCATTCGGGAGGTCCTTTTTTATGGTGCCTATATCTAACTGTTGACAATTTTTGGTGGGCTAGAAATTGGGAGGTACTGTTATATAGGGGTTATAATAAAACATGGGCCTATGTTGACAGTTTTTGATGGGAGCCTTTAATGTCAAATAGCTCCTAATTCGGTTAAAAAATTTAGCTAGAATCCTCAAAATATCGAAAATCGGTACATAACGTGGGAACTTCAAATGTCATTAACAGCTAGTTCGGAGGTATCTGGGCTATACGAAAATATGAACTTAAATGAACAAATTACAGAAAGTTCGTCCAAAAAATAAAGCTAAGGTACGGAAAATCGGGAGGTTTGTTTTGTGGCTATACAAAAACATGGACCTACGTTCGGTTAAACATTTTAAGTAAAATCCTCAAAGTACCGAAAATCGGGAAGTATCGTTATATTGGGGCTATGTTGAAAATTGTTGATGCAGATGTGTGGTGACCACTACAACCTTCAAATTTCAAATTACAGTAGCTAAAATTGCCAAATTACTCAAAATTGGGGGGTACCGTTACATGGGAGCTATATCCGAACATGGACCTATGTTGACAATTTTTGATGGAGAGGTGTTGTGACCACTAAGAACTTCAAATGTCAAATTACTGCTAGTTCGGTTTTATATTGTAGGTAAAATCATCAAATTACTGAAAATCGGAAGGTACCGTTATGTGGGGGCTTTCTTGACAATTTTTGGTGGAGAGGTGTGGTGACCACTAAGAATTTCAAATGTCAAATGTTCAAATTACAGATAATTCGGTTAAAACTTGTAGGTAAAATTCTCAAAATACCTGAAATCGGGCGGTTACGTTATATGGGGGCTATTCCAAAACATGGCCCTATGTCCACTAGTTATAAATGTTTATTGACATTTAAGAACCCTAAACGTCAATTGATAGCTAAATCGGTCTGAAAATGTAGATAAAAACGTCAAAATGCCGTAAATCGGGGGTACCGTTATATGGGGGCTATACCAAAACGTGGACCTAGGTCCACAACTTTTGTTATATAAGTTTAGTTACACTTAAGAACCCTAAATGTCAAATTATAGCTATATCGGTCTGAAAATGTAGCTAAAAACGTCAAAATACCGTAAATCGGGGGGTACCGTTATATGGGGGCTATACCAAAACGTGGACCTATGTCCACAAGTTTTGTCACAGAAGTTTATTGACATTTAAGAACTTCAAATGTCAAATTATAGCTTCGTCGGTCTGAAAATGTAGCTAAAAACGTCAAAATACCGTAAATCGGGGGGTACCGTTATATGGGGGCTATACCAAAACGTGGACCTATGTCCACAACTTTTGTTGTATAAGTTTATTGATACTTAAGAACCCTAAATGTCAAATTATAGCTAAATCGGTCTGAAAATGTAGCTAAAACCGTCAAAATACCGTAAATCGGGGGGTACCGTTATATGGGGGCTATACCAAAACGTGGACCTATGTCCACAACTTTTGTTATATAAGTTTATTGACATTTAAGAACCCTAAATGTCAAATTATAGCTACATCGGTCTGAAAATGCAGCTAAAAACGTAAAAATACCGTAAATCGGGGGCTACCGTTATATGGGGGCTATACCAAAACGTGGACCTATGTCCACAAATTTAGTTATATAAGTTTACTGACACTTAAGAACCCTAAATGTCAAATTATAGCTAAATCGGTCTGAAAATGTAGCAACAAACGTCAAAATACCGCAAATCGGGGGGTACCGTTATATGGGGGCTATACCAAAACGTGGACCTATGTCCACAAGTTTTGTTAAATAAGTTTAATGACACTTAAGAACCCCAAATGTCAAAATATAGCTAAGTCGGTCTAAAAATGTAGCTAAAACCGTCAAAATACCGTAAATCGGGGGGTACCGTTATATGGGGGCTATACCAAAACGTGGACCTATGTCCACAACTTCTAAATATGTAAGTTTATTAACACTTAAGAACCCTAAATGTCAAATTATAGCTACATCGGTCTGATAATGTAGCTAAAAACGTCAAAATACCGTATATCGGGGGTACCGTTATATGGGGGCTATACCAAAACGTGGACCTATGTCCACAACTTTTGTTATATAAGTTTATTGATACTTAAGAACCCTAAATGTCAAATTATAGCTAAATCGGTCTAAAAATGTGGCTAAAAACGTCAAAATATCGCAAATCGGGGGTACCGTTATATGGGGGCTATACCAAAACGTGGACCTATGTCCACAAGTTTTGTTATATATGTTTATTGACACTTAAGAACCCTAAATGTCAAATTATAGCCAAATCGGTCTAAAAATGTAGCTAAAAACGTCAAAATACCGTAAATCGGGGGGTACCATTATATTGGGGCTATACCAAAACGTGGACCGATATAGCCCATCATCGAACTTGACCTGCCTGCAAACAAAAGACGCATTTTCCCAAAATTTCAGCGTCCTATCACCATTTTTGTGGATGCTAGAGTGATTACCACAGACGGACGGACGGACGGACGGACGTGCTCAGATCGACTTAGAATTTTACCCTGATCAAGAATATATATACTTTATAGGGTCGCAAATGAGTATTTCAATGCGTTACAAACGGAAAAACAAACTTAATATACCCTCCATACTATGGTGGAGGGTATAAAAAATATTTTCTAAAAAATCAAGGTTTTTGGAAACAATATTCTTTAAAAAGTCTACGTCTTTGATAAATATTTTGTTTTTAAATCCACGTTTTTGGAATAAAAAATATTCTTTAAAAATCCACATGTTTGGGAAAAAATCCTTTAAGAAATCCACGTGTTATAAAAAAATATTTTCCAAAAAATCCATGTTTTTGGAAAAAAATATTCTTTAAAAAATCCACGTCCTTGAATAATATTTTTCTAAAAGTCCACGTAACTGACAAATATTTTTTAATAAAGTCCACGTCCTTAATAAATATTTTTTAAAAAGTCCCGTCTTTAAAAAACATTTTTATAAAAATCCAAGTCCTTAACATTTTTATAGAAATTTTTGTCCTTGAAAATATTTTATAAAAATCTACGTCTTTTAAAATACTTTTATACAAATGTTTGTCCTTAAAAATATTATAATTATAATTTTTTAAAAAACTCACGTTTGTGAACCACATATTTTTTAAAAATCCATGTTTTTGGAAAAATATATTTTAAAAAATCCACGATTAAAAAAATATTCTTTAACAAATCCACGATAAAGAAAAAGTATTCTTTAAAAATCCACGATTTGAGAAAAAATATTTTTTAAAAAATTCACGTTTTTAAAAAAATTTAAAAATCTGCGTTAAAAAAATCAACGTTTTTAAAAAAATTTAAAAATCCACGTTTTATAAAGAAAAATTAAAAATCCAGGTTTAAAAAATTAAAGATGCAAGTTGTTGAAAAAAATATTTTTTTTAAAAAAATCTACGTTTTTGGAAAAAATAGAGAAAAAGTATTTTTTAAAAAATCCAAGTTTTTAAAAAATTTAAAAATCCGCGTTTAAATAAATTAAAAATCCACGTTTAAAAAAATTAAAAATCCACGTTTTAAAAAAAAATTAAAAGTCCAGGTTTAAAAAAATTAGAAATCCACGTTGTTGGAATAATATTCTTTAAAAAATCCACGTTTTGGAAAAAATATTTTTTAAAAGACAACGTTTTAAAAAAACAAAAACATCCCCGTTGTTGAAAAAAATAATGTTTAAGAAATCCACGCTTATAAAAAAAATATTTTCTGGAAAAAAAGGTTTTTGGAAACAACATTCTAAAATCTACGTCTTTAAAAAATATGTTTTTAAAAAATCCACGTTTTTGGAAAAAATCTTTAAAAATCCTCGTTTTTGGAATAAAAAATATTCTTTAAAAAATCAACATTTTTGGAAAAAAAATTCTTTAAGAAATCCACGTGTTATAAAAAGTATTTTCCAAAAAATCAACGTTTTTGAAAAAAAAATATTTTTTAAAAAATCCACGTTTTTGGAAAAAAAAAATTCTTTAAAAATCCTCGTGTTTGGAATAAAAAATATTCTTTACAAAATCCACGTCCTTGAATAATATTTTTCTAGAAGTCCACGTAACTGACAAATATTTTATAATAAAGGCCACATCCTTAAAAAATATTTTTTAAAAAGTCCCGTATTTAAAAAAAAGCATTTTTATAAAAATCCACGTCCTCAAAAATATTTTTATACAAATTTTTGTCCTTGTAAATATTTTTATTAAAATCCACGTCCTCAAAAATATTTTTATACAAATTGTTGTCCTTGTAAATATTTTTATAAAAATCCACGTCCTTAAAAATATTTTTATACAAATTTTTTTAAAAATCCAAGTTCTTGAAAAAATATTTTTTTCACAACAAAAAAAAATGTTCTACAAATTTTTTCTTGAAAATATTTTTATAAAAATCCACGACCTTGGAAAAAATCCACTTTGTTGAAAAACGAATCCTGTTGGTCGTCTATAAAGACCCTTCGGTGGTCCATGAAGATTCTCTTAATGAAAAAGACTCCTTTCCAATAAAGACACTCACAAAACACCCTTTTGGTCGTTCATAGTGAGTCCTCTTTGTCGTCTTTAAAAACTCATTTTTGTTCGTCTAGAATTTTTTCCAGTCGTCTGTAAAGAATAGAAGCTTTTCTGGTTGTATATAAAAACTCCTTATCGGACTTTTATAAAGTTTTCGTACTGGTTGTCTATGAAGATCATCTTTTGGTCGTATATAAAGACTATCCTCTAGTCAGTAAAATGTGAGATTATAGCACTCACTTCTGTTTTTCTAAATGGGTCCATTCTGGTAGTATATGATGACTTACTTCTGGATGAATATCAAAGTTTCATTTCGATTGCCTAAATTTCTTTTGATCGTCTATTAAGTCTTCCTTTCTGTCGTCTAGAAAAACTCTCTTTTGGTCGTTTATGAAGAATCTATTGTGGACCTTTATTGTGTGTTCCTACTGGTCGTCTATAAAGACAACCGCATGTATGTCCAGAATCTCTCTCTCTTGGTCATCTACGAAGGCTCCCTTCTGTTTACACATAAAGACTCTATTCAACCTGTCTGTAAGAGTAGGTCGACTATACGGACTCGTCTGCCGGCGTATAAAGAAGTCCTTTTGGTCGTTATAAAATCAGTCTTTAGGTTGCCTATAAAGATTTCATTCTGGTCTTCATTTAAGACTCCCTTTTGGAAGTCTATAAAGACATTTCTCCAAAAAAATCGAAAACTAATTATCTATAATAGTTTTCCATTCCATTAAAACATACATGTACACACGTTCGTTTCAACTTTACAAATCGCAAGTACTTGCTGCGACGTACTTTTCTGGTAGTGGTGGTGGTGTCTCATTTGGTATGCATGGAATTCCAGCGAGATTTGTCACATTGAAGGTCATTTCTATTGAAACATTGGATTGACTTGGATTGGTTGGCAGGCAGGCAGTTTGCTCGACTGTTTTTTTGCTTGGTTCGACTCCTCTAATGCCTTAGCGCTTTAGTTTGGTTTGGCTTGGCTTCGCTTGGCAATTTAGTTGTTGGCAGTTAATAAATATTTCACTCAAATAATGCACGGCATCGAGAAATGCCAAGCAATTAAAGACTTTGCAAAGCGAAACAACAAACATTCTTACAATTAGACACACACACATAAAGCTTCTACACTTTGAGCTATAAATAACATTTTATCTGGTCTGTCTGTCTTCAGATATGCCTGTCTTGTCTATCAATAATCAATTACAGCTTTGTTGTTTTTTAAGCGCCGCATACAGATTACCTGAAAGAATTCCCAACAAACAACATTTGATGTCTGACGATGATGATGAGAATGGTGGAGGTGATGGTGATGGCAATGGTACATTTGAATTTGAATATCTGTGGGAGTGTTTGTGTCATTTATTTGGTGTGATGCTAGGCTTAAGTAGTCTCCTGTTCTGTGGCATGAATATGTTGGAAGATTAACATGGCTCGTGTAAGGTTTGAGTTCTATTTTGGGAGAGACTCTAGGTAATGTCAATCAATCTTACTTTGTATTACAATGTTGGAGGATTTTTCAACATTGTTGTTGTAACATGAACATGGGTATGGAGAAGCCTAAGGATGGTATTTATGCATCCCAAACACACTATTTATTGAAGTTTTGATTGAAGGTTTTGGCAGGTTCAATTTTTAAGGCAATTTACAGTTCTTTAAGCGTGGGTTTTTAAAGAGTATTTCCAAGGCCATCTACAGCTCTTTAAGCGTGAATTTTTAAAGAATATTTTTCAAGGCCATCTACGGCTCTTTAAGCGTGGATTATTAAAGAATATTTCTAGGCCATCTACGGCTCTTTAAGCGTGGATTATTAAAGAATATTTCTAGGCCATCTACGGCTCTTTAAGCGTGGATTTTTAAAGAATATTTCCAAGGCCATCTACAGCTCTTTAAGCGTGGATTTTTAAAGAATATTTCCAACGCCATCTACAAATCTTTAAGCGTGGATTTTTAAAGAATATTTCCAAGGCCATCTACAAATCTTTAAGCGTGGATTTTTAAAGAATATTTCCAAGGCCATCTTCAAATCTTTAAGCGTGGATTTTTAAAGAATATTTCCAAGGCCATCTACAGTTCTTTAAGCGTGGATTTAAAAAAATATTTCCAAGGCCATCTACAGTTCTATAAGCGTGGATTTAAAAAAATATTTCCAAGATAATCTACAGTTCTTTAAGCGTGGATTTAAAAAAATATTTCCAAGGCCATCTACAGTTCTATAAGCGTGGATTTAAAAAAATATTTCCAAGATAATCTACTGCTCTTTAAGCGTGGATTAAAAAAAAAATATTTCCAACGCCATCTACAGGTCTTTAAGCGTGGATTAAAAAAATATTTCCAAGGTCATCTACTGCTCTTTAAGCGTGGATTTCTAAGGCCATCTGGAGCTCCTTAGGCGTGGATTTTTAAAGAAGATTTCTAAGGCCATCTTGAGCTCTTTAAACGTGGATTTTTAAAGAAGATTTCTAAGGCCACCTTGAGCTCTTTAGACGTGGATTTTTAAAGAAGATTTCTAAGGACATCTTGAGCTCTTTAAGCGTGGATTTCTAAGGTCATCCTTAAATCTTTAGGCTTGGATTTTTAAAGAATATTTCCAAGGCCATCTACAGCTTTTTGAGCGTGGATTTCTAAGGTCATCTTTAGCTCTTTATGCGTAGATTTTTAAAGAATGTTTCCAAGGCCATCTACAGCTCTGTAATCGTGGATTTCTAAGGTCATCTTGAGATCTTTAGGCGGGGATTATTAAAGAATATTTCCAAGGCCATCTACAGCTCTTTAATCGTGGATTTCTAAGGTCATCTTGAGGTCTTTAGGCGGGGATTATTAAAGAATATTTCCAAGGCCATCTACAGCTCTTTAATCGTGGATTTCTAAGGTCATCTTGAGCTCTTTAGGCGGGGATTTTTAAATAATATTTCCAAGGCCATCTACAGCTCTTTAATCGTGGATTTCTAAGGTCATCTTGAGCTCTTTAGGCGTGGATTTTTAAAGAATATTTCCAAGGCCATCTACAGCTCATTAAGCGTAGATTTTCAAAGAAGATTTCTAAGGTCATATACAGCTCATTATGCGTAGATTTTTAAAGCAGATTTCTGATGTCATCTTGTGTTCTTTAGGCGTGGATTTTTAAAGAATATTTCTAAGGCCATCTTGAGCTTTTTAGCCGTGGATTTTTAAAGAATATTTCTAAGGCCATCTTGAGCTCTTTAGGCGTGGATTATTAAAGAATATTTCTAAGGCCATTTTGAACTCTTTTAACGGAGATTTCTAAGGCCCTCTTGAGCCCTTTAGACGTGGATTTTTAAAGAAGATTTCTAAGGCCGTCTTGAGCTCTTTAGACGTGGATTTTTAAAGAAGATTTCTAAGGCCATCTTGAGCTCTTTAGACGTGGATTTTTAAAGAAGATTTCTAAGGCCATCTTGAGCTCTTTAAGCGTGGATTTCTAAGCTAATCTTGAGCTCTTTAGTCGTGGATTTTTAAAGAAGATTTCTAAGACCATTTGAAGCCCTTTAGTCGTGGATTTTTAAAGAAGATTTCTAAGACCATTTGAAGCCCTTTTGTCGTGGATTTTTAAAGAAGATTTCTACGGCCATTTGAAGCCCTTTTAAGAGTGGAAGAATATTTCTAAGGTCATTTGGGTTTTATAGAATATTTCACAGGTCATTAGTAGCTCATCAAATCCGAATCAGTGGTGCTGCCTAATGTCTGCTTTCGTGATTACAATTCTCACGTATTCTCTCTTTCTTCCTATCTTCCGTCGTGTCGAAAAGACGATATAGCCTCTTACCTATACCAAACCGTAACAAAGTGAGCATGCCTGTTCTACATAAGAAGACATTCATATGTTTCGATTGTTTATATTGTGAGTGAGAGAATGGGGCCCGAGAAAGAGCGAACATATAAAATAAGACCACTATTGCAATAGTGTGTGCCCCCACAATCATATCACCACAAAAAAAAAAACCAACCATACCGTGACTGCGGAATGCTGTGCGCTAATGTTGTGTGGCGATGATGTTCGTCAGCCGGTCGATCGACTGACCGACCTACCTACCGGTTAGACGACAGACAGAACATATATACGTTCGTTCAGTCATTCATTCGTTTGTTCGTTGCGCTTGTTGTTAGATAGTTAGCTTGCTTGCTGCTTGCTGGCTGGTTGGTTGGCTCACTTGTTTGTTTATTTATTCAATGTTGTCGTCGTTTATCTTACGATTTTTTTTGTCGGCGTCAGCCCCACACAATAAATATGCACACTCCAACACTCGTCGTCTCCTTCTTCTTCTTCTTCCTCACCCAGAATTCACACGACAAGGGGATGGCGAAGAAAAGGTTGGGGTGGTGTTTGTCTCCACCATTTGAAAAACGGGGTGGAAGACGAGTAACGGAAAATACAACAAACATGGGGGGCTAGTAGTCATGTTTTCTTAGGCGCCAGGTTGCCGCGTCAAGTCGTCACTTTCTACAATATATTGATGATATTTTTTTTTTATTTTAGCTTTTCAGCGAGATTGTGAGTGTGCGATTTTTTTATTATAAATTTTTGTTGTTATTGCTGCTGATATTTTGTTTTTAATTTCAACCAAATATTAAAGTATAGAAGACAGAAAAAATGCCATAACGCACATGTACATATATTATTGACACATACTATTGCATCGCCAGACATTGATATGAAGTGCAACGACTGATTGAATGTCGGCTGATGGCTGCATTGCATGTAATTGCATTGCAGAAGAGATCAGTTAGTTGAGTGCTCAGTAGGCATCTCATCATATTTTGAATCTATGGTAAGAGAGTGTTCGTTATTCATCCTATGGGATAAATGAGGAGGATGATCATCAACCAAATTAAAAAAGAAAATGGAAAAAATATTGTGAAAAAAATCTAAGGCAGGACAAATAATACCTACGTTTCCCCAGCCAAAGGAAATCTAACAAATTTAAGCTTAGGAGAAGAAACATCATAAAATATCAGAATGTTTTGCATTCAATATCATCATAGATTTTGATATAGAATTTTGGATTTCATAATTGCGACCTTATGTTTTAATAGGGAGCTATGGGGCTTATTTTGCTTGCACTTACCTTCACCGTCAGTGGTAACTGATTCTGTCCTCCGAACATAAATATCGGAATTGACTTTTCGTATGCTGGAAATGCCGTCGGCATCTGAACTTCCGAAAGATGTTGAGTTGCCGTAATTTAGAAAAGTTAGTCCTTAAAAAAGAGAAGAAAATAAAAATATTAATAAATAATGTATTTTAAAAGGGAAGTTATGGTCTTGAAAATATTCTTTAAAAATCCACGTTTGAGTAGCTTCAAATGGTCTTAGAAATAAATGGGCTTAGAAATATTCTTGAAAAATCCACGCTTAAAGGGCTTCAAATGGCCTTAGAAATATTCTTGAAAAATCCACGCTTAAAGGGCTTCCAATGGCCTTAGAAATATTCTTGAAAAATCCACGCTTAAAGGGCTTCAAATGAGCTTAGAAATATTTTTGGAAAATCGACGCTTAAAGGGCTTCAAATGCCATTAGAAATATTCTTGACAAATCCACGCTTAAAGAGCCGTAGATGACCTTACAAATCTTCTTTAAAAATCTACGCTTAAAGAGCCGTAGATGACCTTACAAATCTTCTTTAAAAATCTACGCTTAAAGGGCTTCAAATGGCCTTAGACAAATTGTTTTAAGATCCACGCTTAAAGAGCTGTAGATGGCCTTAGACAAATTGTTTAAAAATCCACGCTTAAAGGGCTGTAGATGGCCTTAGAAATATTCTTCAAAAATCCACGCTTAAAAGGCTTCAAATGGTCTTAGAAATATTCTTTAAAAATCCACGCCTAAAGGGCTTTAAATGGTCTTAGAAATATTCTTTAAAAATCCACGCCTAAAGGGCTTTAAATGGTCTTAGAAATATTCTTTAAAAATCCACGCCTAAAGGGCTTTAAATGGTCTTAGAAATATTCTTTAAAAATCCACGCCTAAAGGGCTTTAAATGGTCTTAGAAATATTCTTTAAAAATCCACGCCTAAAGGGCTTTAAATGGTCTTAGAAATATTCTTTAAAAATCCACGCCTAAAGGGCTTTAAATGGTCTTAGAAATATTCTTTAAAAATCCACGCCTAAAGGGCTTTAAATGGTCTTAGAAATATTCTTTAAAAATCCACGCCTAAAGGGCTTTAAATGGTCTTAGAAATATTCTTTAAAAATCCACGCCTAAAGGGCTTTAAATGGTCTTAGAAATATTCTTTAAAAATCCACGCCTAAAGGGCTTTAAATGGTCTTAGAAATATTCTTTAAAAATCCACGCCTAAAGGGCTTTAAATGGTCTTAGAAATATTCTTTAAAAATCCACGCCTAAAGGGCTTTAAATGGTCTTAGAAATATTCTTTAAAAATCCACGCCTAAAGGGCTTTAAATGGTCTTAGAAATATTCTTTAAAAATCCACGCCTAAAGGGCTTTAAATGGTCTTAGAAATATTCTTTAAAAATCCACGCCTAAAGGGCTTTAAATGGTCTTAGAAATATTCTTTAAAAATCCACGCCTAAAGGGCTTTAAATGGTCTTAGAAATATTCTTTAAAAATCCACGCCTAAAGGGCTTTAAATGGTCTTAGAAATATTCTTTAAAAATCCACGCCTAAAGGGCTTTAAATGGTCTTAGAAATATTCTTTAAAAATCCACGCCTAAAGGGCTTTAAATGGTCTTAGAAATATTCTTTAAAAATCCACGCCTAAAGGGCTTTAAATGGTCTTAGAAATATTCTTTAAAAATCCACGCCTAAAGGGCTTTAAATGGTCTTAGAAATATTCTTTAAAAATCCACGCCTAAAGGGCTTTAAATGGTCTTAGAAATATTCTTTAAAAATCCACGCCTAAAGGGCTTTAAATGGTCTTAGAAATATTCTTTAAAAATCCACGCCTAAAGGGCTTTAAATGGTCTTAGAAATATTCTTTAAAAATCCACGCCTAAAGGGCTTTAAATGGTCTTAGAAATATTCTTTAAAAATCCACGCCTAAAGGGCTTTAAATGGTCTTAGAAATATTCTTTAAAAATCCACGCCTAAAGGGCTTTAAATGGTCTTAGAAATATTCTTTAAAAATCCACGCCTAAAGGGCTTTAAATGGTCTTAGAAATATTCTTTAAAAATCCACGCCTAAAGGGCTTTAAATGGTCTTAGAAATATTCTTTAAAAATCCACGCCTAAAGGGCTTTAAATGGTCTTAGAAATATTCTTTAAAAATCCACGCCTAAAGGGCTTTAAATGGTCTTAGAAATATTCTTTAAAAATCCACGCCTAAAGGGCTTTAAATGGTCTTAGAAATATTCTTTAAAAATCCACGCCTAAAGGGCTTTAAATGGTCTTAGAAATATTCTTTAAAAATCCACGCCTAAAGGGCTTTAAATGGTCTTAGAAATATTCTTTAAAAATCCACGCCTAAAGGGCTTTAAATGGTCTTAGAAATATTCTTTAAAAATCCACGCCTAAAGGGCTTTAAATGGTCTTAGAAATATTCTTTAAAAATCCACGCCTAAAGGGCTTTAAATGGTCTTAGAAATATTCTTTAAAAATCCACGCCTAAAGGGCTTTAAATGGTCTTAGAAATATTCTTTAAAAATCCACGCCTAAAGGGCTTTAAATGGTCTTAGAAATATTCTTTAAAAATCCACGCTTAAAGAGCAGAACATGACCTTAGAAATCTTCTTTAAAGATACACGCCTAAAGAGCTGTAGATGACCTTCGAAATCTTTTAAAAAATCCACGCTTAAAGAGCTGTAGACGACCTTCTTTGAAAAAACACCCTTAAAGAGCTGTAGAGTACCTTAGAAATCTTCTTTAAAAATCCACGCTTAAAGAGCTGTAGATGACCTTAGAAATCTTCTTTAAAAAGTCCACGCTTAAAGAGCTGTAGATGACCTGATAAATCTTCTTTGAAAAAACACCCTTAAAGAGCTGTAGAGTACCTTAGAAATCTTCTTTAAAAATACACGCTTAAAGAGCTGTAGATACCATTAGAAATCTTCTTTAGAAATACACCCTTAAAGAGCTGAAAATAACATTAAAAATCTTCTTTAAAAATCCACGCTTAAATAGCTGTAGATGACCTTAGTCATCTTCTTTAAAAATCCACGCTTAAATAGCTGTAGATGAAATCTTCTTAAAAAATCCCGCTTAAAGTGCCGTAGATGACCTTAGAAATCTTCTTAAAAAAATCCCGCTTAAAGAGCCGTAGATGACCTTAGAAATCTTCTTAAAAAATCCCGCTTAAAGAGCCGTATATGACCTTAGAAATCTCCTTAAAAAGATCACGCTTAGATGACCTTAGAAATCTTCTTAAAAAAATCACGGTTAAAGAGCCGTCGATGACCTTAGAAATCTTCTTTAAAAATCCCCCTTAAAGAGCCGTCGATGACCTTAAAAATCTTCTATAAAAATCCACGCTTACAGAGCTGTAGATTACCTTAGAAATCTTCTTTAAAAATCCACGCTTAAAGAGATGTAGATTACCGTAGAAATCTTCTTTAAAAATCCGCGTTTAAAGAGCTGTATATGACCATAGAAATCTTTCTTAAAACTCCACGTTTAAAGAACTGCAGATGACCTTATAAATCTTCTTTAAAAATCCACGTTAAAGAGCTGTAGATGCCCTAAGAAATATTCTTTAAAAATCCACGCTTAAAGAGCTCGAGAAGGCCTTAACAATATTTATAAAAAATCCACACATGAAGAGTTGTAGATTTTCTTAGAGCTGAAGCAAAGTATGTATTCGGTAAAACATTTAAAAATAATTCAACAATTGTTTTTTTCTTTAAACAATTTCCCTGTATGAATTCCATCCATTCTATTAAATTTTCCATTATTTATTTTCACTTTGAAATTCCTTGGCGAACACGGTAAGCACTGTGGGTGCCGCACGCGTGCTTTAGAAACTAAGAATTTATAAACAATTCAGATTCGCCTTGATTTGTTGGTCACTATCACTGGGTGGCAGACCGACAGGCTGACGGCTGATTGCAAAGAAAATACAAACCAACTGCAATTAACTTGAAAGAAAAACAACAACAACAACAACAGAAAATAAATATCGTCGTTATTCTCATGGCTTTTTGAGGTGATTATCGCCGTCATAGCATTGGCTGCCACCAACAGAGAGATAGGGAGGAGTGAGGGGAAGTGGGGAACAGTCATGGCAATAAAGCGTTTGGAGGAAATGTGCAGTTTGCGTGCAAATCAAGCAAGAAAGTCCAAAACGGAACCAGTGACGTTGGTCATCAATTGGATATTTGGGAATGACTTCAGAGAAGGTGGTCTGAAGCTGCCACGAATGTTGTGTGAAGGACATGCAATAGTGCAAAAATGATGATGGCCAACCATCACCATTACAACAAGGAAAATATTTTCGTTTACAACAATTTTGGTTTATTTACACAAAAGACAAAAAAAAAAACAAAAAAAAGAAATGAAAATAAAAATATTAAGAAAAATATAAAAGCGGCGCCAACAAACCCAACCAAATGTTTATTTGCTCCATCAAAACATACGTGGCGGGTTGTGTTGCAAAAAAAAAAAAAAACAAACAACAACAAAAACCTTAGAAAAAAAAAATAATTGAAATGCAAAGAATTAGGGCAACAAATAACAGCAACAGCGGCGTCAATGGCAGCACGGGATAACCATAGCCATGGTGGCCCATAATGCCAACCTGACGGTGGGTGTAGCAGAGCATTCAGTTGTCGGGCGGTCGGTCGCATTATTATTTGTTAGCCTTTCATGAAAATAAAATTACAACAAGACCAGAGGGAAAAATTCACACAAATTATTGCGGCGCCGTAATGTTTGTGTGTTTTCTGTCTTGTCGCTTTTACTTAAAGAAATGAACGAATAAAAAATAAATAAATTAATAAAAATAAAATAATATTTGCAAATCTATACGAAAAACACATTGTATTTCATTTTTTTGGCGTAGAAGACGAATGGGTCGTTGTGACTTTCTTTTAAAAATAAAATGTACGCGTCACATAGGCACAGAGGAATGCCTTGTGGTCCGCAAGCCAGCCAGGTGATAATTGCAGTCATAATACCTTGTCGTCTTGAGTATTCTTTTTGTTAAATATTTTTTAAATTATTGGGGTTTCAAGGAGAGGGTAATAATTTAATCGTAGAGCACAAGATGGTTTAAAAATCCAGCCCAAAGAGCTCAAGATGGCCTTAGAAATATTGTTTAAAAATCCACGCCTAAAGAGCTCAAGGTGGCCTTAGAAATATTGTTTAAAAATCCACGCCTAAAGAGCTCAAGGTGGCCTTAGAAATATTGTTTAAAAAACCACGCCTAAAGAGCAGAAGATGGCCCTTGAAATATTGTTTAAAAATCCAGCCCAAAGAGCTCAAGATGGCCTTAGAAATATTGTTTAAAAAACCACGCCTAAAGAGCAGAAGATGGCCCTTGAAATATTGTTTAAAAATCCAGCCCAAAGAGCTCAAGATGGCCTTAGAAATATTGTTTAAAAATCCAGCCCAAAGAGCTCAAGATGGCCTTAGAAATATTGTTTAAAAATCCAGCCCAAAGAGCTCAAGATGGCCTTAGAAATATTGTTTAAAAATCCAGCCCAAAGAGCTCAAGTTGACCTTTGAAATATTGTTTAAAAATCCACGCCTAAAGAGCTGAAAATGGCCTTAGAGATATTGTTTAAAAATCCACGCCTAAAGAGGTGAAGATGGCCATAGAAATATTGTTTAAAAATCCACGCCTAAAGAGCTGAAGATGGCCTTAGAAATTTTGTTAAAAAATCCACGCCTAAAGAGCTGAAGATGACCTTTAAAAATATTGTTAAAAATCCACGCCTAAAGAGCTGAAGATGGCCTTAGAAATTTTGTTTAAAAATCCACGCCTAAAGACCTGCGGATGGCCTTAGAAATATTGTTTAAAAATCCACGCCTAAAGACCTGCGGATGGCCTTAGAAATATTGTTTAAAAATCCACGCCTAAAGACCTGCGGATGGCCTTAGAAATATTGTTTAAAAATCCACGCCTAAAGACCTGCGGATGGCCTTAGATATATTGTTTAAAAATCCACGCCTAAAGACCTGCGGATGGCCTTAGAAATATTGTTTAAAAATCCACGCCTAAAGACCTGCGGATGGCCTTAGAAATATTGTTTAAAAATCCAGCCCAAAGAGCTCAAGTCGACCTTTGAAATATTGTTTAAAAATCCACGCCTAAAGAACTGAAAATGGCCTTAGAAATATTGTTTAAAAATCCAGCCCAAAGAGCTCAAGATGGCCTTAGAAATATTGTTTAAAAATCGAGCCCAAAGAGCTCAAGTTGCCCTTTGAAATATTGTTTAAAAATCCACGCCTAAAGAACTGAAAATGGCCTTAGAAATATTGTTTAAAAATCCACGCCTAAAGAACTGAAAATGGCCTTAGAAATATTGTTTAAAAATCCATGCCCAAAGAGCTGAAAATGGTCTTAGAAATATTGTTTAAAAATCCACGCCTAAAGAGCCCAAGTTGACCTTTGAAATATTGTTTAAAAATCCACGCCTAAAGAGTTGAAGATGGCCTTAGAAATATTGTTTAAAAATCCACGCCTAAAGAGCTGAAGATGGCCTTAGAAATATTGCTTAAAAATCCATGCTTAAAGAGCTGAAGATGGCCTTAGAAATATTGTTTAAAAATCCACGCCCAAATAGCTGAAGATGGCCTTAGAAATATTGTTTAAAAATCCACGCATAAAGAGCTCAAGGTGGCCTTAGAAATATTGTTTAAAAATCCACGCCTAAAGAGCTCAAGGTGGCCTTAGAAATATTGTTTAAAAATCCACGCCTAAAGAGCTGAAGATGACCTTTGAAATATTGTTTAACAAGTAAAAAAGTATCAGTCGGCTTTGCCGACAGAGGTATACCCTCAGCATGTGTATATTGAAACAATTTTTTCCCAAAATACGTATGTATTTAGGGGGTTTTAAAAAATTTGGGCGTTTGAACCGACAAAAATGTTGATTAGGATTAAAGATCAAAAGTTTTGCGGAGGAGATACAAAAAGGAATGGATCGACATTGACCGTTACGGAAGTGGATCTCCAGCCACAACATATGGGTCATAGGGGGTTTTTACACCCTTCGGGCTGTTTGCTCATGAAGTATGGACTTGCCCCTAAAAAAACTTTTAATATCGTAATTGATGCAGCGAATGCTAGTTGCTTCAACAAAAATCAAAATTAGTCGATATTAGGTCTTAAAGTGAACTTATCCGAAATTTTGTGTGGGAGGTACCGGATGGAGTGGACAAGCATAGTCCATATTTGAACCTGATCTATATCTGGTAGATATATTAGGATGTGTAAAGTAAAGACCAATTCGGCCACTCCCTTCAAGAGTTACCGTACGAACAATTTTTCCGAACATTTTTTAACTTTTGTGGGGGAGGTACCTGAAGGAGTGGACCGATATTCCTTATCTTCAAACTTAAACTATGTTTGAACAAAATATTACTAAGGCCATATTTTGGACCGAATCGGCAGATCCGTTCGAGAGTTATCTTGCGCTCCAACCACCTCACAGGGTGTCATAGGGGTTTTTTGCAACTTTCATGCTATTTTCTCAGGAAGTATGGACTTGCCCCTGATGAAACTTGTACCGTCGTATGGAGGGCACTAAATACAAGTTGCTAAAACAAAAATCAAAGCGATTCGAGAGATGGCTCTAAACTGAACTTTTCCAAAATTTTGTGTGGGAGGTACCCGAAGGAGTGGACGTATTGGGACCATATTGGAACCTCATATTACTCTGGTAGAAAGTTTACGCTAGATAAAGTATGGACCAAATCGGTAACTCCCTTCAAGAGTTATCGTGCTCACAAAATTTTTCGAACATTTTCGAACTTTTGTGGGGGAGGTACTGGAAGAAGTGGACCGATATAGCTCATCTTCGAACTTAAACTAAGTTTGGGCAAAATATTACTAAAGCCAAAATTTGAATCGAATCGGTTCATCCGTTCGAGAGTTATCGTGCGCTCCAGCCAGCAGGACAGACAGACTGACGGACAGACAGACTGACGGACAGACAGACGGACGGACATGGCTAGATCGACTCCAAATTTTCTGAAACACATTTCGTCCAAACATACTTGGGGGCTAAAACCATTATTTCGATGAGACACATTTTCATCGTATCAAAGTGTATATACCCTCCTTAGCCTAAAGGCTGAGGGTATAAAAATCCACACCTAAAGAGCTGAAGATGGCCTTAGAAATATTATTTTAAAATCCAGGCCTAAAGAGCTGAAGATGACCTTTGAAATATTGTTTAAAAATCCACGCCTAAAGTGCTGAAGATGGCCTTAGAAATATTGTTTAAAAATCCACGCCTAAAGAGCTGAAGTTGGCCATAGAAATATTGTTTAAAAATCCACGCCTAAAGTGCTGAAGATGGCCTTAGAAATATTGTTTAAAAATCCACGCCTAAAGAGCTGAAGATGGCCATAGAAATATTGTTTAAAAATCCACGCCTAAAGAGCTGAAGATGGCCATAGAAATATTGTTTAAAAATCCACGCCTAAATGGCTGAAGATGGCCTTTGAAATATTGTTTAAAAATTATAACTTGTAGTTTCAGATATTTTAGTTCCTTACCTTCGTTTCTGTCCATCCTTTGGCTGCGATATGGAGGCGGGGCACTTTCTGTAAATACAAAAATAACCCAAAAACTGACATTAGTTTTATGTAAAATTCACTATTACTTAGTTGATAAAATGGGATGGATATTTAAATGTTGCTTTCGAATAAAAATTAGAGAATATAAGGTTTGTTCCCCAATGTTAACAACAAATATTGTTTTATTGTATTTCCCCATAAACCATCATAAACATGCTATTGCAACTTGATATGACATTAATAATAGATGATCAACATCAAAATGTCGAAATAAAATGTAAATTTCAAATTGATACTGTAATAGTGAACTTAAAATGTCACAAAAGTATTTCATTCATAACTTTTGAAGTTTTCAAATACAAACATACTTATTAACATATGTATGTATTTCGGTATGTATTTTATGATTGTTGGTTTTTATGGTTATTGTTATTGATGTTACACATATTTATTTATACAAATATTTTATAATAAGGCAATACACGTACAACAACAATATAAAATTCATTCATAAAATTGTCACCACAAACGTGTATTGTAAATTGGGAATTGCACGTGGGTTTAAACGAGAAAAAAACATCACATTCTTACAAATTGGTTCAAAAAATATACGAACTAAAATTTTTGAAAAAATCACATCAACGATTTGTCAACAACAAATCGTTTTATTTATCATTCCAATCGTATGATGTAACTATAAGACCGTAGTGAGGTTCTAGTATTCTCCTAGATGTCCTAAAAATTAATTTTGATTACATTACAATCTACCATAAATACCGTTTTTTCATTCCCTAATTTCGAGGGTTATATCTGAAACTTTATTATTAATCATTAGGGAATATATCCGAAATCGAAAGAATAAATTTAGCTTTTGGACATAAAGACATTTATTTCAATTAATGTCTCCCAAGCACATTAACTTTTAATCTGCACATAAATATGTATCTATCTCTCCACAAAGCTGTCTATGAAGGTATGCAGAGCATATTTTTATATTTTATATTTATTTTTTTCTTATTACTTTTTCGGTCTTTTTTTTGTTCATTCAAACAAACCTCAAAAAGTCATTAACAAAAATCTATACAAAAATATTTTAATCCCTCAAATTGTATATACAGCAGCAGCAACAAAAACAATACAAATTCTTCTCGAGGCAAACAAAATAAACAAACGAAACACACAAAAATCTAAGGTGTGGCAGGCGACTGAGAATGACTGACATTATGTTATGAGGCAAAAAACCAAAGTTTTTTTCAAAATTGCAAAACACAAAAACAAAAATCCAGGTGACAGCTTCAAAAATATTTAACGAAACTTAAATAATATAAAAACACAAGACTCTAATATACAAAATAGGAGAGTAGAATACTATTGCTATTTCGAAACAAAGTATGTAGCTCCAAAGAAGAAATAAACTACAACATTCCCTCTATAAAAAAAGTTGATAATGGTCACCGAAATACTTATTGTTTTTGTTATTGTTTCTTTAACTATTACCTGGACAACCATGTTTTGAACACCGGGCATGGAATATTCCATAGGAACTTTCCTATGAAATGTTAATAGATTGGAAATGTTGTTAACACAATTATTATATTAGACAAATTTTGAAAATGTGTTTAACGCAATATGTTGTATTGGATGATTCAGAACTAAATATTCTATTCTAGGTGTATTTAATTTCTTAGGCGATGGCTCACTGACTAGCTAATCATTAACTTTCAAGCAAAACCCCTGAAGCTAGGATCATGAAGTTTTGCAACATTGGTCGATTTGTTCTACAGCAACAGTGGGCAAAAACTACTTACAGTTCATATTTCAACATAAAACTATGGCCACAAAAAACTCACTGGGAATAATCACCAATATTTCTAAGGCCATCTTGAGCTCTTTAGACGTGGATTTTTAAACAATATTTCTAAGGCCATTTTGAGCCCTTTTGTCGTGGATTTTTAAACAATATTTCTAAGGCCACCTTGAGCTCTTTAGGCGTGGATTTTTAAACAATATTTCTAAGGCCATCTTGAGCTCTTTAGGCGTGGATTTTTAAACAATATTTCTAAGGCCATCTTGAGTTCGTTAGGCGTGGATTTTTAAACAATATTTCTAAAGCCATCTTCAGCTCTTTAGGCGTGGATTTTTAAACAATATTTCTAAGGCCATCTTCAGCTCTTTAGGCGTGGATTTTTAAACAATATTTCTAAGGCCATCTTCAGCTCTTTAGGCGTGGATTTTTAAACAATATTTCTAAGGCCATCTTCAGCTCTTTAGGCGTGGATTTTTAAACAATATTTCTAAGGCCATCTTCAGCTCTTTAGGCGTGGATTTTTAAACAATATTTCTAAGGCCATCTTCAGCTCTTTAGGCGTGGATTTTTAAACAATATTTCTAAGGTCATCTTCAGCTCTTTAGGCGTGGATTTTTAAAGAATATTTCTAAGGCCATCTTCAGCTCTTTAGGCGTGGATTTTTAAACAATATTTATAAGGCCATCTTCAGCTCTTTAGGCGTGGATTTTTAAACAATATTTATAAGGCCATCTTCAGCTCTTTGGGCGTGGATTTTTAAACAATATTTCTAAGGCCATCTTCAGCTCTTTAAGCGTGGATTTTTAAACAATATTTCTAAGGCCATCTTCAGCTCTTTAGGCGTGGATTTTTAAACAATATTTCTAAGGCCATCTTCAGATCTTTAGGCGTGGATTTTTAAACAATATTTCTAAGGCCATCTTCAGCTCTTTAGGCGTGGATTTTTAAAGAATATTTCTAAGGCCATCTTCAGCTCTTTAGGCGTGGATTTTTAAACAATATTTCTAAGGCCATCTTCAGCTCTTTAGGCGTGGATTTTTAAAGAATATTTCTAAGGCCATCTTCAGCTCTTTAGGCGTGGATTTTTAAACAATATTTATAAGGCCATCTTCAGCTCTTTAGGCGTGGATTTTTAAACAATATTTATAAGGCCATCTTCAGCTCTTTGGGCGTGGATTTTTAAACAATATTTCTAAGGCCATCTTCAGCTCTTTAAGCGTGGATTTTTAAACAATATTTCTAAGGCCATCTTGAGCTCTTTAGGTGTGGATTTTTTAATAATATTGCTAAGGCTATCTTCAGCTCTTTAGGCGTGGATTTTTAAACAATATTTCTAAGGCCATCTTCAGATCTTTAGGCGTGGATTTTTAAACAATATTTCTAAGGCCATCTTCAGCTCTTTAGTCGTGGATTTTTAAACAATATTTCTAAGGCCATATTCAGCTCTTTAGGCGTGGATTTTTAAACAATATTTCTAAGGCCATATTCAGCTCTTTAGGCGTGGATTTTTAAACAATATTTCTAAGGCCATCTTGAGGTCTTTAGGCGTGGATTTTTAAACAATATTTCTAAGGCCATCTTGAGCTCTTTGGGCGTGGATTTTTAAACAATATTTCTAAGGCCATCTTCAGCTCTTTAGGCGTGGATTTTCAAACAATATTTCTAAGGCCATCTTCAGCTCTTTAGGCGTGGATTTTTAAACAATATTTCTAAGGCCATCTTCAGCTCTTTAGGCGTGGATTTTTAAACAATATTTCTAAGGCCATCTTCAGCTCTTTAGGCGTGGATTTTTAAACAATATTTCTAAGGCCATCTTCAGCTCTTTAGGCGTGGATTTTTAAACAATATTTCTAAGGCCATCTTCAGCTCTTTGGCGTGGATTTTTAAACAATATTTCTAAGGCCATCTTCAGCTCTTTAGGCGTGGATTTTTAAACAATGTTTCTAAGGCCATCTTCAGCTCTTTAGGCGTGGATTTTTAAACAATATTTGTAAGGCCACCTTGAGCTCCTTAGGTGTGGATTTTTAAACAATATTTCTAAGGCCATCTTGAGCTCTTTAGGAGTGGATTTTTAAACAATATTTCTAAAACCATATTAAGCTCTTTAGGCGTGGATTTTTAAAGAATATTTCTAAGGCCATCTTCAGCTCTTTAGGCGTGGATTTTTAAACAATATTTATAAGGCCATCTTCAGCTCTTTAGGCGTGGATTTTTAAACAATATTTATAAGGCCATCTTCAGCTCTTTGGGCGTGGATTTTTAAACAATATTTCTAAGGCCATCTTCAGCTCTTTAAGCGTGGATTTTTAAACAATATTTCTAAGGCCATCTTGAGCTCTTTAGGTGTGGATTTTTTAATAATATTGCTAAGGCTATCTTCAGCTCTTTAGGCGTGGATTTTTAAACAATATTTCTAAGGCCATCTTCAGATCTTTAGGCGTGGATTTTTAAACAATATTTCTAAGGCCATCTTCAGCTCTTTAGTCGTGGATTTTTAAACAATATTTCTAAGGCCATATTCAGCTCTTTAGGCGTGGATTTTTAAACAATATTTCTAAGGCCATATTCAGCTCTTTAGGCGTGGATTTTTAAACAATATTTCTAAGGCCATATTCAGCTCTTTAGGCGTGGATTTTTAAACAATATTTCTAAGGCCATCTTGAGCTCTTTGGGCGTGGATTTTTAAACAATATTTCTAAGGCCATCTTCAGCTCTTTAGGCGTGGATTTTCAAACAATATTTCTAAGGCCATCTTCAGCTCTTTAGGCGTGGATTTTTAAACAATATTTCTAAGGCCATCTTCAGCTCTTTAGGCGTGGATTTTTAAACAATATTTCTAAGGCCATCTTCAGCTCTTTAGGCGTGGATTTTTAAACAATATTTCTAAGGCCATCTTCAGCTCTTTAGGCGTGGATTTTTAAACAATATTTCTAAGGCCATCTTCAGCTCTTTGGCGTGGATTTTTAAACAATATTTCTAAGGCCATCTTCAGCTCTTTAGGCGTGGATTTTTAAACAATGTTTCTAAGGCCATCTTCAGCTCTTTAGGCGTGGATTTTTAAACAATATTTGTAAGGCCACCTTGAGCTCCTTAGGTGTGGATTTTTAAACAATATTTCTAAGGCCATCTTGAGCTCTTTAGGAGTGGATTTTTAAACAATATTTCTAAAACCATATTAAGCTCTTTAGGCGTGGATTTTTAAACAATATTTCTAAGGCCATCTTGAGGTCTTTAGGCGTGGATTTTTAAACAATATTTCTAAGGCCATCTTGAGCTCTTTGGGCGTGGATTTTTAAACAATATTTCTAAGGCCATCTTCAGCTCTTTAGGCGTGGATTTTCAAACAATATTTCTAAGGCCATCTTCAGCTCTTTAGGCGTGGATTTTTAAACAATATTTCTAAGGCCATCTTCAGCTCTTTAGGCGTGGATTTTTAAACAATATTTCTAAGGCCATCTTCAGCTCTTTAGGCGTGGATTTTTAAACAATATTTCTAAGGCCATCTTCAGCTCTTTAGGCGTGGATTTTTAAACAATATTTCTAAGGCCATCTTCAGCTCTTTGGCGTGGATTTTTAAACAATATTTCTAAGGCCATCTTCAGCTCTTTAGGCGTGGATTTTTAAACAATGTTTCTAAGGCCATCTTCAGCTCTTTAGGCGTGGATTTTTAAACAATATTTGTAAGGCCACCTTGAGCTCCTTAGGTGTGGATTTTTAAACAATATTTCTAAGGCCATCTTGAGCTCTTTAGGAGTGGATTTTTAAACAATATTTCTAAAACCATATTAAGCTCTTTAGGCGTGGATTTTTAAACAATATTTCTAAGGCCATCTTGAGCTCTTTAGGCGTGGATTTTTAAACAATATTTATAAGGCCATCTTCAGCTCTTTAGGCGTGGATTTTTAAACAATATTTATAAGGCCATCTTCAGCTCTTTGGGCGTGGATTTTTAAACAATATTTCTAAGGCCATCTTCAGCTCTTTAAGCGTGGATTTTTAAACAATATTTCTAAGGCCATCTTGAGCTCTTTAGGTGTGGATTTTTTAATAATATTGCTAAGGCTATCTTCAGCTCTTTAGGCGTGGATTTTTAAACAATATTTCTAAGGCCATCTTCAGATCTTTAGGCGTGGATTTTTAAACAATATTTCTAAGGCCATCTTCAGCTCTTTAGTCGTGGATTTTTAAACAATATTTCTAAGGCCATATTCAGCTCTTTAGGCGTGGATTTTTAAACAATATTTCTAAGGCCATATTCAGCTCTTTAGGCGTGGATTTTTAAACAATATTTCTAAGGCCATATTCAGCTCTTTAGGCGTGGATTTTTAAACAATATTTCTAAGGCCATCTTGAGCTCTTTGGGCGTGGATTTTTAAACAATATTTCTAAGGCCATCTTCAGCTCTTTAGGCGTGGATTTTCAAACAATATTTCTAAGGCCATCTTCAGCTCTTTAGGCGTGGATTTTTAAACAATATTTCTAAGGCCATCTTCAGCTCTTTAGGCGTGGATTTTTAAACAATATTTCTAAGGCCATCTTCAGCTCTTTAGGCGTGGATTTTTAAACAATATTTCTAAGGCCATCTTCAGCTCTTTGGCGTGGATTTTTAAACAATATTTCTAAGGCCATCTTCAGCTCTTTAGGCGTGGATTTTTAAACAATGTTTCTAAGGCCATCTTCAGCTCTTTAGGCGTGGATTTTTAAACAATATTTGTAAGGCCACCTTGAGCTCCTTAGGTGTGGATTTTTAAACAATATTTCTAAGGCCATCTTGAGCTCTTTAGGAGTGGATTTTTAAACAATATTTCTAAAACCATATTAAGCTCTTTAGGCGTGGATTTTTAAACAATATTTCTAAGGCCATCTTGAGCTCTTTAGGCGTGGATTTTTAAACAATATTTCTAGACCCTATGGTCTTCTCCTAGAATACCTTCTGGTCTTCTATAAGGAGATTTTCAGCTCTCCTATAAATAGACTTTCTGGTCTTCTACAATTAGACCTTTGCTCTTCTATAGGAAGGCATTCTGGTCTTCTATAAGAAGACCTTCTGGTCTTCTATAAGAAGACCTTCTGGTCTTCTATAAGAAGACCTTCTGGTCTTCTATAAGAAGACCTTCTGGTCTTCTATAAGAAGACCTTCTGGTCTTCTATAAGAAGACCTTCTGGTCTTCTATAAGAAGACCTTCTGGTCTTCTATAAGAAGACCTTCTGGTCTTCTATAAGAAGACCTTCTGGTCTTCTATAAGAATACCTTCTGGTCTTCTATAAGAAGACCTTCTGGTCTTCTATAAGAAGACCTATAAGAAGACCTTCTGGTCTTCTATAAGAAGACCATCTGGTCTTCTATAAGAAGACCTTCTGGTCTTCTATAAGAATACTTTCTGGTCTTCTATAAGAAGACCTATAAGAAGACGTTCTGGTCTTCTATAAGAAGACCATCTGGTCTTCTATAAGAAGACCTTCTGGTCTTCTATAAGAGGACCTTCTGGTCTTCTATAAGAGGACCTTCTGGTCTTCTATAAGAAGACCTTCTGGTCTTCTATAAGAAGAGCTTCTGGTCTTCTATAAAAAGACCTTCCGGTATACTCTAAGCAAACCTTCTGGTCTTCTCTAAGAAGGTTCTCTATAAAAATACCGTATGATCTTCTATAAGAAGACGTAGTGGTGTTCTACAAGAAGACCTTTTGGTCTTCTTTAAGGGGACCTTGTGGCATTCTTTAAGCCGACCTTGTGGTATTCTATAAGAATACTTTATGGAAGACCTTCTGGTCGTCTATTAAAAATTTCTGGGGAAGACCTTCTGGTCTTCTATAAAAAAAATATTTTCTGGTATTTCGTGGTCTTCTATAAGAAGTTTTTGTGGTGTTCTATACGAAGACCTTGCAGTCTTCTAGAGAAAGACCTTCTGGTCTTCTCTAAGAACATTTTGTTTTCTTCTATTAGATGAAGACCTTGTGGTGTTCTATAGGAAAACCTTGTGCGCTCCTTATAGATTACCAGAAGGTCTTCCTCTTAGCTATGGCTTTCGTCATTTATTTCTTCTTCTTGATTATAAACAAACTAAAAAAATTTTATTCAAAATTATATTAGTGGAGTATGATCTCCTCTCAATGTATAAAGAAAAGAATACACACACAAATTACATATATACAAACTAAATAGTACAAATATACATATCCACAAAAAAAATGTTTATGTTTTGTATATGATGTATGTTTGTTTATCAGTCGCAACCGCCATTAGGCCCTTTTGGCTGATTGACATCGAAACGACAACAAATTCGTCAAAGAAAATATTTTACTGAATGAATAATGAATGTGATTAGCTTAATAGATGAGGAGGAAAAAAATGAATGAAATTCGGCAGACATGCTTCAAACTGGAATTTATTTGTGGTGTTTGGGTGGCGGATTAGCTTGTAGTGGAAGGAATGTTAAAGACCCCTTGGTATTTTTTAAGAAGAACTTTGGCTCCATTAAAGGGGTACTTGTTTGTACTATTAAATCAGACCTCTGACCTGTTATAAGAAGTCATTTGGGTCTTTTATAATAACCCCTTGGGCCTTTTGTAAGAAGTATGTGACTTTCTTGTTTTTTTTTTCTGAGTAGACAGAAGACCTAATGTAAAGAACAAAAACTATTGATATTCTTTGAAAATCCTTTGGGACTTATGTAAGAAAACCTACTGGCCGTTGATAAGGTGTGCCTGTTTGATAAATAATTAATATTAGTCTCTCTAACGAAAACCAAGCGAAACTAATTTCTTCCTTTTTAGAAGTTCTGACATCCGTAAGCCATCAAAGCGTAAAAAATATCCAAACATTCTTTTATTTTGTAACATGACTGCAAAAAAAAAAAAAAATCAAATGAGACGCCGGCGCTACATTAATGGCGGCGGCAATGCAAAAAGGGGTTAAAGAAGCTAATTCTTTCCTCCTTCTCTCCCTCTTTTAGCCGACCACCACAAACCATTCCATTCAATTAATTCTAAATGAATATGTAAAATGTTTTTTCCTTGAATTTCAAGACATTGGAATGTGCTTTAATGTTCTTCATTTCTTGATTGTTGCTGTTGTTGTTGCTGCTAATGATCTCGCTGTTATGTTGTCGGTAGGTATGTATTTTTTCTACCTACCTATCTGCCTGCCTACCTTGCAGCTAAACCAATTCCCAATATTAGAGGTAGTAATAACATAAACAATTTGAGACTCTTCCACCATCGTCATGCTAAAAGAAGCTTTCATCCGCAATGTCGACGATGATGATGACGATGGTTGTGCCGGAGAACTCACAAACTCTAAACATTTTTTTCGTACAATGCACATGGCGCCGAAGCTTTTAAGAGCCATGGAAAATAAGCAAACCTTTGCCAGACTCTTTGTGTCGTGTCTTTTTTGTCGTAGGACGGACTGCCTGTCTCTGCCGTTGATTGTTGTTGCTGTTGTTGGCCATAATGGGGGTACATCATCGTATCGGTTATAGGTTTTTGTTTTGTTATTTCATTCGATTTTAAAATGCATCAATGGTACATGCTACAATTCCAGGAATTGATGAACGATCTGTAGTTGCTTTTTTATTTGGTTTTGCTGTCTACACAAAGTGGAATTGGTGCTGGTTCTACTACTGCGACCACCACTTGCTGTTGACTGCCTGCTCGGTTGCCTGTCTTCCTGTCTTCGCCTCTTAGCCACTCTTATCATTTGTTAATAATACAACCATACTTATGTAAGCATTAATCGGGCAATCACAAGGGACGACGAGACATACGACAACGATGAAGAAGAACTAAAGAAATTTAAGACGAAACGCGACAAGGAAGTTAAGTTGTTGTTACGCTTATATTACTGAGCATGGTTGTGTGTATAGGAGGTTAATGGCAATGGCATGAATCGACAGTGGGTTTGGTCCTTGAAAGCAGCCATAGAACAAGCTAAGGGATATCTTCTTAAACTTAGATGGCGCACCCTATAAAAGAAGATTTCAAAATGAGTCCATAGAAGCAGCCTTTCTTTCTGAAAGTGTCTATAAGAACCCACTTTCTTTCACTAATGGTCTATAGAAGCCAATTTCTTTCAGAAGGGGTCTATATAAGCATCCTTTCCTTCAGAAAGGGCCTTTCCTTTCAGAAATTGCCTACAAAAGCACCCTTTCTTTCAGAAAGTGTCTATAGCAGCAACCTTTATTTCAGGAAGAGTCTATAGAAGCACTCTTTCTTTCAGAAAGGGTCTATAGAAACACCATTTCATTCAGAAAGGGCCTACAGAAGCACAATTCCTTTCAGAAAGGGTCTTACGAAGCATCCTTTCATTCAGAAAAGGGACTATAGAAGCATCCATCTTTCAGAAAGGGTCTATAGAAACACTCATTTTTTCAGAAAGGGTCTATAGAAGCACAATTTCATTCAGAAAGGGTCTATAGAAGCAGCCTTTCTTTCAGAGAGGCTCTACAGAAGAACCCTTTTTGAGAGAAAGGGTCTACAGAAGCACCCTTTCTGAGAGAAAGTACCACCATTACTTCAGACAGGGTCTATAGAAGCACCTTTGTTTCAGAAAGGGTCTATAGAAGCACCTTTGTTTCAGAAAGGGTCTATAGAGGCACCTTTGTTTCAGAAAGGGTCTATAGAAGCACCCTTTGTTTTAGAAAGGGTCTATAGAAGCACTCTTTGTTTCAGAAAGGGTCTATAGAAGCATTCTTTCTTTCAAAAAGGGTCTATAGAAGCACCCTTTGTTCCAGAAAGGGTCTATAAAAGCACCCTTTGTTTCAGAAAGGGTCTATAGCAATGTCGTGCTTTGATATTGTTAAAGTTACGAAGTTTTTCGGCAATTCACACACACACGACCCGAACGCAACGAAAGAGCACACCAATGTTTTGATTTGTTTTTGTTTTGCAGCATGCGTGCATACAACCTTACTAACTCACTGTCAAAAGTTGCAAATATTGAGAATTTTGTGTGCCCTCTTCTTGGTCGGCTGTGGTCTATAGAAGCAACCTTTCTTTCCGAAAAAGCATCCTTTCTTTCAGAAGGGGTCTATAGGAGCACTCCTTCTTTCAGAAAGGGTCTATAGAAGCAGTCTTTCATTCAGAAAGGGTCTATAGAAGCAGTCTTTCATTCAGAAAGGGACTAATGAAGCACCCTTCAATTCGAAAAGGGTCTATAGAAGCACACTTTCTTTCAGGAAGGGTCTATAAAAGCACCCTTTCTTTTAGAAAGGGTCTATAGAAGCACCCTTTCTTTCAGAAGGGGCTATAGAAGCATCCTTTCCTTCAGAAGGGGTCTATAGAAGAATCCTTTCCTTCAGAAGGGTTCTTTAGAAGCGCCCTTTCTTAGAGGAAGGGTCTATAGACGCAGAAGACGCACCCTTTCTTTCAGAAGGGGCTATAGAGGCATCCTTTTCTTCAGAAGGGGTCTATAGACGCGGAAGAAGCACCCTTTCTTTCAGAAGGGGCTATAGAAGCATCCTTTCCTTCCTTTCTTTATTTGAAATATTTTTTTGTACTTATCAAACACTTAAACCCACTGCTCCCTTCAAAAAAGATTGGCTTATTAGCTTTAAATTCTGGTTTCATGTTACCTACAAAAGCAGCAATTTTTTGCTCATTTTTTCATTTTTTTCTACCCAAAAAAATCAGGTTCCTTAAATTTTCCTCAGAAACCCAGGTTGAGATTTGGTGAACATCAAAACAAAAAACTGTCTTTCCGTTCAACTTTAAACTGATGATTGGTTTTTGACATTTGTTGGATGGTGGCTACAATGATGATCTCAATATACCACCACACGAAGACGAAGATGTGGAGGTAGGTTGATGACGATGATATTGGCGCTAAACAAATTTTGGGCAAAATTTTTTTCAAGAAGCAAAAAAAAAAAATAACAAGTTTACCAATTGGGTGATAGTTCGAATGGGAGCACAGTTATCATATCGGGACATAATTAGGTCCAATCTTTGTGATACCGACCCCAGAAACACCTACAAATTTACCCATGTTTTTTTACTGACGAAGTGAACTAGAATGAGCTGCATATATAAAGTAAACTAGTTCGTACGCTCTTGTAGGTGAACCGCTAAATTGAACTATTCCCAAATTATCCAGTATCTCTTCAACTGAGCAGCTTCAACTGACGACAGCTCCGAGCTTATTATAAAGAGATCTTCTTAAGACCCTTTCCAAGGCAAAGAGAGCATCTTAAGACCCTTTAGAAAGCAAAGAGAGGCTCTTAGAACCCTTTCCAAGGCAAAGAGAGATTCTTAAGACCATTTCGAAAGGAAAGACAGGTTCCTAAAACCCTTACCAAAGCAAAGAGCTCTACTTAAGACCATTTCGAAAGCAAAGAAAGCTTTTAAAAACCATTTCAAAGGCAAAGAGATCTTCTTAAGACCCTTTCCAAGGCAAATAGAGCATCTTAAGACCCATTCGAAAGCAAAGAGAGGCTCTTAAAACCCTTTCCAAAGCAATGAGAGCTTCTTAAGGCCATTTCGAAAGGAAAGACAGGTTCCTAAAACCCTTTCCAAAGCAAAGAGCTCTACTTAAGACCATTTCGACCATTTCCAATGCAAAGAGAGCTTCTTAAGACTCTTTCCAAGGCAAAGAGAACTTCTTAAGACCCTTTCCCTAGCAAAGAGAGCTTCTTAAGACCCTTTCTAAAGAAAAGAGAGCTTCTTGAGACATTTTCAAAGCAACGAGAGCTTCTTAAGACCATTCCAAGGCAAATGGAGCTTTTTAAGATCCTTTCCAAAGGAAAAAGATCTTCTTAAGACTCTTTTCAAAGCAAAGAGAGCTTCTTAAGACAATTTCCAAAGGAAAGGGTGCTTCTTAAGACGATTACCAAAGGGAAGGGTGCTTCTTAAGACGATTACCAAAGGGAAGGATGATTCTTATGACTATTTCCAAAGGGAAGGGTGCTTCTTATGACAATTTTCAAAGGAAAGGCTGTTTCTTAAGACAAATTCAAGGAAAGGCTGCTACTTAAGACAATTTCCAAAGGAATGAGTGCTTCTTAAGACAATTTCCAAAGGAAAGGCCGATTCTTATGAAAATTACAAAAGGAAAGGCTGCTTTTTAAGACAATTTTCAAAGGAAATGCTGCTTCTTATGACAATTTCCAAATGAAATGCTGCTTCTTGAAACAATTTCCAAAGGAAAGGCTGCTTCTTCAGACTATTTCCAAAGGAAAGGGTGCTTCTAAAGACAATTTCGAAAGGGAAGGGTGCTTCTTAACACAATTTCCAATGGAAGGGCTGCTTCTTAAAACAATTTCCAATGGAAGGGCTGCTTCTTAAGACAATTTCCAAAGGAACGGGCGCATCTTAAGACAATTTCAAAAGGAATGGGTGCTTCTTATCACAATTTCCAATGGAAGGGCTGCTTCTTAAGACAATTTCCAAAGGAACGGGCGCATCTTAAGACAATTTCAAAAGGAAAGGGTGCTTCTTATCACAATTTCCAAAGGAAAGGGTGCTTCTTAAGACAATTTCCAAAGGAAAGGGTGCTTTTTAAGATAGTTTCCTAAGGAAAGTGTGCTTCTTAAGACGATTTCCAAAGTAAAGGGTGCTTCTTAAGACAATTTCCAAAGGAAAGGGTGCTTTTTAAGATAGTTTCCAAAGGAAAGTGTGCTTCTTAAGACGATTACCAAAGGAAAGGGTGCTTCTTATGACAATTTCCAAAAGAAAGGCTGCTTCTTAAGACAGTTTCTAAAGGAAAGGGTGCCTCTTAAAAGAATTTCCGAAGAAAAGGGTGCTTCTTAAGGCAATTTCCAAAGGAAAGGCTGCTTCTTAAGACAATTTCCAAAGGAAAGGCTGCTTCTTAAGGCAATTTCCAAAGGAAAGGCTGCTTCTTAAAGCAATTTCCAAAGGAAAGGCTGCTTCTTAAGGCAATTTCCAAAGGAAAGGCTGCTTCTTAAGGCAATTTCCAAAGGAACGGGCGCATCTTAAGACAATTTCGAAAGGAAAGGCTGTTTCTTAAGGCAATTTCCAAAGGAACGGGCGCATCTTAAGACAATTTCGAAAGGAAAGGGTGCTTCTAAACACAATTTCCAAACGAAAGGCTGCTTCTTACGACAATTTCCAAAGGAAAGGGTGCTTTTAAAGACAATTTCCAAAGGAAAGGATGCTTTTTAAGACAATTTCCCAAGGAAAGGCTGCTTCTTAAGACAATTTCCCAAGGAAAGGCTGCTTCTTAAGACAATTTTCAAGGGAAAGGGTGCTTCTTAAGACAATTTCCAAAGGAAACGATGCTTCTTAAGACAATTTCCAATGAAAAGGATGCTTCTTATGACATTTTCTAAAGGAAAGGGTGCTTCTTAAGACAATTTCCAAAGGAAAGGCTGCTTCTTAATACAATTTCCAAAGGAAAGACTGCTTCTTCAGACAGTTTCCAAAGGAAAGGCTGCTTCTTAAGACAATTCCCAAAGGAAATGGTGCTTCTTAAAACAATTTCCAAAGGAAAGGACGCTTCTTAGAACAGTTTCCAATGGAAAGGCTGCTTCTTAAGACAATTTCGAAAGGAAAGGATGCTTCTTAAGACAGTTTCTAACGGAAAGGGTGCTTCTTAAGCAAATTTCCAAAGGAAACGATGCTTCTTAAGACAATTTCCAAAGAAAAGGATGCTTCTTATGACATTTTCTAAAGGAAAGGGTGCTTCTTAAGACAATTTCCAAAGGAAAGGCTGCTTCTTAATACAATTTCCAAAGGAAAGACTGCTTCTTCAGACAGTTTCCAAAGGAAAGGCTGCTTCTTCAGACAGTTTCCTTAAGACAATTCCCAAAGGAAATGGTGCTTCTTAAAACAATTTCCAAAGGAAAGGCTGCTTCTTAAAACAATTTCCAATGGAAGGGCTGCTTCTTAAGACAATTTCCAAAGGAACGGGCGCATCTTAAGACAATTTCAAAAGGAAAGGGTGCTTCTTATCACAATTTCCAAAGGAAAGGCCGATTCTTATGAAAATTACAAAAGGAAAGGCTGCTTCTTAAGACAATTTTCAAAGGAAATGCTGCTTCTTATGACAATTTCCAAATGAAATGCTGCTTCTTGAAACAATTTCCAAAGGAAAGGCTGCTTCTTCAGACTATTTCCAAAGGAATTGGTGCTTCTTAAGACAATTTCCAAAGGAAAGGATGCTTCTTAAGACAATTTCGAAAGGGAAGGGTGCTTCTTAACACAATTTCCAATGGAAGGGCTGCTTCTTAAGACAATTTCGAAAGGAACGGGCGCATCTTAAGACAATTTCCAAAGGAACGGGCGCATCTTAAGACAATTTTAAAAGGAAAGGGTGCTTCTTAACACAATTTCCAAAGGAAAGGCAGCTTCTTAAGACAATATCCAAAGGAAAGAGTGCTTCTTAAAAGAATTTCCGAAGAAAGGGTGCTTCTTAAGACAATTTCCAAAGTAAAGGGTGCTTCTTAAGATAGTTTCCAAAGGAAAGTGTGCTTCTTAAGACGATTACCAAAGGAAAGGGTGCTTCTTATGGCAATTTCCAAAAGAAAGGCTGCTTCTTAAGACAGTTTCTAAAGGAAAGGGTGCCTCTTAAAAGAATTTCCGAAGAAAAGGGTGCTTCTTAAGGCAATTTCCAAAGGAAAGGCTGCTTCTTAAGACAATTTCCAAAGGAAAGGCTGCTTCTTAAGGCAATTTCCAAAGGAAAGGCTGCTTCTTAAAGCAATTTCCAAAGGAAAGGCTGCTTCTTAAGGCAATTTCCAAAGGAAAGGCTGCTTCTTAAGGCAATTTCCAAAGGAACGGGCGCATCTTAAGACAATTTCGAAAGGAAAGGCTGTTTCTTAAGGCAATTTCCAAAGGAACGGGCGCATCTTAAGACAATTTCGAAAGGAAAGGGTGCTTCTAAACACAATTTCCAAACAAAAGGCTGCTTCTTACGACAATTTCCAAAGGAAAGGGTGCTTTTTAAGACAATTTCCAAAGGAAAGGATGCTTTTTAAGACAATTTCCCAAGGAAAGGCTGCTTCTTAAGACAATTTCCGAAAGAAAGGGTGCTTCTTAGGGCAATTTCAAAAGGAAAGGGTGCTTCTTAAGACAAGAAAAGGCTGCTTCTTAAGACAATTTTCAAGGGAAAGGGTGCTTCTTAAGACAATTTCCAAAGGAAAAGATGCTTCTTAAGACAATTTCCAAAGGAAAGACTGCTTCTTCAGACAGTTTCCAAAGGAAAGGCTACGTCTTAAGACAATTCCCAAAGGAAATGGTGCTTCTTAAAACAATTTCCAAAGGAAAGGACGCTTCTTAGAACAGTTTCCAAAGGAAAGGCTGCTTCTTAAGACAATTTCGAAAGGAAAGGATGCTTCTTAAGACAGTTTCTAACGGAAAGGGTGCTTCTTAAGCCAATTTCCAAAGGAAACGATGCTTCTTAAGACAATTTCCAAAGAAAAGGATGCTTCTTATGACATTTTCTAAAGGAAAGGGTGCCTCTTAAAAGAATTTCCGAAGAAAAGGGTGCTTCTTAAGGCAATTTCCAAAGGAAAGGCTGCTTCTTAAGACAATTTCCAAAGGAAAGGCTGCTTCTTAAGGCAATTTCCAAAGGAAAGGCTGCTTCTTAAAGCAATTTCCAAAGGAAAGGCTGCTTCTTAAGGCAATTTCCAAAGGAAAGGCTGCTTCTTAAGGCAATTTCCAAAGGAACGGGCGCATCTTAAGACAATTTCGAAAGGAAAGGCTGTTTCTTAAGGCAATTTCCAAAGGAACGGGCGCATCTTAAGACAATTTCGAAAGGAAAGGGTGCTTCTAAACACAATTTCCAAACGAAAGGCTGCTTCTTACGACAATTTCAAAGGAAAGGGTGCTTTTTAAGACAATTTCCAAAGGAAAGGATGCTTTTTAAGACAATTTCCCAAGGAAAGGCTGCTTCTTAAGACAATTTCCGAAAGAAAGGGTGCTTCTTAGGGCAATTTCAAAAGGAAAGGGTGCTTCTTAAGACAAGAAAAGGCTGCTTCTTAAGACAATTTTCAAGGGAAAGGGTGCTTCTTAAGACAATTTCCAAAGGAAAAGATGCTTCTTAAGACAATTTCCAAAGAAAAGGATGCTTCTTATGACATTTTCTAAAGGAAAGGGTGCTTCTTAAGACAATTTCCAAAGGAAAGGGTGCTTCTTAAGACAATTTCCAAAGGAAAGACTGCTTCTTCAGACAGTTTCCAAAGGAAAGGACGCTTCTTAGAACAGTTTCCAAAGGAAAGGCTGCTTCTTAAGACAATTTCGAAAGGAAAGGATGCTTCTTAAGACAGTTTCTAACGGAAAGGGTGCTTCTTAAGCCAATTTCCAAAGGAAACGATGCTTCTTAAGACAATTTCCAAAGAAAAGGATGCTTCTTATGACATTTTCTAAAGGAAAGGGTGCTTCTTAAGACAATTTCCAAAGGAAAGGCTGCTTCTTAATACAATTTCCAAAGGAAAGACTGCTTCTTCAGACAGTTTCCAAAGGAAAGGCTGCTTCTTCAGACAGTTTCCAAAGGAAAGGGTGCTTCTTAAGACAATTCCCAAAGGAAATGGTGCTTCTTAAAACAATTTCCAAAGGAAAGGCTGCTTCTTAAGACAATTTCCAAAGGAAAGGACGCTTCTTAACACAGTTTCTAACGGAAAGGGTGCTTCTTAAGCCAATTTCCAAATGAAAGGCTGCTTCTTAAGATAATTTCCAAAGGAAAGGAAGCTTCTTAGGACAGTTTCCAAAGGAAAGGCTGCTTTTTAAGACAATTTCCAAAGGAAAGGCTGCTTCTTAAGACCCATTCCAAAGCAAAGATAGCTTCTTAAGGCTCTTTCCAAAGCAGAAAGAGCTTCTTAAGACTCTTTCCAAAGTAAAAACTGCTTCTTAAAACCCTTTCCAAAGTAGAAACTGCTTCTTAAGACTCTTTCCAAAGTAAAAACTGCTTCTTAAAACCCTTTCCAAAGTAGAAACTGCTTCTTAAGACCCTTTCCAAAGTAAAAACTGCTTCTTAAAACCCTTTCCAAATTAAAAACTGCTTCTTAAGACCCTTTCCCTTAAGTTTAAATTTTGATAAAATTACTTTGAAAATTTTATTAAAATTGTCTCCCCATTTCAAAATTGCAATTTGCACTAATTGAGATATTTGTTTTAAATCAAAAAGCGTTTGTAATATAAAGTAATTGTTAATAACCAATTAAAAGTTTGCAGCACTTGTAAAACATTCAAGACTGGCTGGCTGGTTGGCTAGATCACGAAAGAGAGAGGGCTAAACAGCGCCGCTGAGTCATAACCCACCGATTATATAAAGCTATAATTAAATAAATTGTTAAACTAGACAAGACCACAAAGCCTGTTGTACTGGCTAGTGTGTGTTGTTGTTGTTGGTGTTTTTTCTTCATACATTCTTACACAATTAATTTATAATGGAGAATTTGTTTTATAGTCTTCTAATGGAGTACAAGAAAACCGTAAGCTGCTGGGTCTGTCTGTCTGCTGCCTTGTTAGCTATCTATCGATTGTGGTAGTGACAGGTATGTAGGTAAGGCAGAAGAGCATTTTTGGTATGCATTCATCAAAAGACAAGCTCATCAATCAGCAGAAGATTGAAGCGAAGCGTTTCTTTTTTTCTTGTTCGCATTTCTTGGGACGGACATATTATGCTGAAAATCTTGGCTTTGTGGACTTCTTTGATTCCCCATGGATGTATAATAAGCTTGAATACTCTTGGGGTATCTTTGGATGTTTTTTTTTGGTTTTGTTTTGCTTCATTGGAGAGCTTGTAAAAATTTCAGTTTTTTTCTCGTTTGTGATCGTAACGATCATGTTTAAACTGATGATGTTGTTGCTATTGTTGCAGATTTTTTGTAATGTATTTTTTATTGTTGTTGTTGCTGCTGCAAGAAAACATTGCCATTGTTTTTGTTTGGAATTGTTGGCCGAAGACAATTTAGCTGTTGTTGTTATTGTTGCTGTTGTTACTGAAGTTGTTCTCCTTTTTAATTTATGTCAGTTTCGTGACGTCGTGTGTGCGCTTCAAGGATGGCATTCATTATGGTTAACAAGCCCAAACAACAACCAACCGCCATCGTCATCATCGCCATCATGAGCAGCAGCAGCAGCGTCATCGCCTGCATCATGGCCCGCGCAATTTAAACAACAGCATCCATGGACTGGCTGTAACTCAAATATCATGATTTGTCAGCTAGCCAGGCAACAAACAGCAAACAACAACAACAGCAGCAACATCAGAAACGGCATTCATTTGCCAGAAGCCAATAAAACATTACCGCAAAACATGCTGCATACAAACGATTCATAGCAACCAACAACAACAACAACAAAAACATCTAAAAGACAACAACTGATCGAAGTTCCTTAAGAGATCATCAACATTTAAGAGCTGTAGTTTTGCAGGTTTTTGTTGTTGCTTTTGCCTAAAACATTCATCAGGATCATACACGGTGTATGGTGGCGTTTGCTGTAGGTAGATGGCTAGTTAGGATTCACAGGGATCATACCCACAAATCGTGGCAAATTAACTAAATGGACAGACAGACAGACATTGAAAGGATGGATGATATTCGCCCATTATCTTATTTTATTTTACGTTTAGTGTTTGTTTATAAATATCTTTGATGTTTTGCTACATCCGCAGCAAAAAGACAGACGTAAAGACACACAAAAATTGCACATTTCAATATTCACCCAAGACAGAGGAGGAGAAGGAGGAGGAGAGCCAACCACAACAACAGGTAGCCAACCAGCCAGAAAACCAACCATTCAGCCAGCTAACCCAAAAGGTAACAAGGCGATCAGACAACGTTGAAGAGTAAAACCAAAAAACCGAAGAAGAATTATTTTCTGCCACATAACCTGGCATTTTGGTTATGGGAAATTGCCAGTTAGTCGGCGTTGTTGTTGTTATTGTTCTTGAGTTAATGGCTTGGTTTCAGGTTCTTCTTGTGTTCGCAAGGGTTACGTTTTTAAATATTTCTTAGAAATATTTTTATTTGTTTTCGTTGCTTTCTTGAAGGAAATCAGAAAATTTCGCCGAAATTAGTTCAGCGCCAATATCATCGTCATCAACCTCATCATCTTCGTCTTTGTGTGGTGGTGGTATTTCGAGACGATTGTCAATTTTGACAAGAATGGAAGAAAGATCATCATCATTGTAGCCACCATCCAACAAATGTCAAAAACCAATCATCAGTTTAAAGTTGAACGGAAAGACAGTTTGGTTTTTTGATGTTCACAAAATCTCAACTTTGGTTTCCAAGGAAAATTGAAGGAACCTGATTTCTTTGGGTAGAAAGATGAACAACTGAGATGCTGTTTTTGTAGGTAACATGAAACCAGAATTTAAAGCCAATAAGCCAATTTTGTTTTTGAGGGGAACCGTGGTTTAAGTGATTAAAATGTAAACAGTTTATTTCTAATTTCCCAAGAAGATTTCGGAAGGGTCTTAAGAAACTCTCTTTGCTTTGGAAATGATCTTAAGAAGCTCTCTTTGCCTTGAAAATGGTCTTAAGAAGCTCTCTTTGCCTTGGAAATGGTCTTAAGAAGCTCTCTTTGCTTAAGAAAGGGTCTAAAGAAGCTCTCTTTGCCTTGGAAAAAGCTCACTTTGCCTGGGAAATGGTCTTAAGAAGCTCTCTTTGCTTTGTAAAGGGTCTTATGAAACTCTCTTTGCTTTGGAAATGATCTTAAGAAGCTATCTTTGCTTTGTAAAGGGTCTTAAGAAACTCTCTTTGCTTTGGAAATGATCTTAAGAAGCTCTCTTTGGTTTGGAAAGGATCTTAAGAAGCTCTCTTTGCTTTGTAAAGGGTCTTAAGAAGCTCTCTTTGCCTTGGAAATGGTCTTAAGAAGTTCTCTTTGCTTTGTAAAGCGTCTTAAGAAACTCTCTTTGCTTTGGAAATGATCTTAAGAAGCTCCCTTTGCCTTGGAAATGGTCTTAAGAAGCTCTCTTTGCTTTAGAAAGGGTAATAGGAACTTCTCTTTGCTTTGGTACGGTTTTAAGAAGCTCTCTTTACTTTAGAAAGGGTCTTAAGAAGCTCTCTTTGCCTTGGAAAGAGTCTTAAGAAGCTCTCTTTGCTTTGGAAATAGCCTTAAGAAACTCTCTTTGCTTTGAAAATGTCTTAAGAACCTCTCTTTGCTTTGGAAAGGGTTTTAAGAGGCTCTCTATGCTTTGCTTTGGAAAGGGGTTTAAGAAGCTATCTTTGCTTTGGAAAAGGACCTTAAGAAGCCATCTTTGCTTTGGAATAGGACTTTAAGAAACCATCTTTGCTTTGGAAAGGGTCTTAAGAGGCTGCATTTGCTTTGGAAAGAGTCTTCAGAAGCTCTCTTTGCTTTAAAAAGGGTCTTTTGGAAATGGTCTTAAGAAACTATCTTTGCTTTGGAAAGCATTTAAAGAAGCTCTATCTGCCTTAGAAAGGGTCCTAAGAAGCTCTCTTTGCTTTGTAAAGAACCTTAAGAAGTTCTCTTTCCTTTGGAAAGGGTCTTAAGAAACTCTCTTTGGTTTGGAAATGGTCTTAAGAAGCTCTTTTTACTTTGGAAATGGTTTAAAGAAGCTCTCTTTGCTTTAGAAAGGGTCATAAAAAGCTCTGTTTGCCTTCGGAAAAGCTCTCTTTGCTTTGGAAATTACCTTAAGAAGCTGTCTTTGCTTTGGAAATTACCTTAAGAAGCCCTCTCTTTGCTTTGGAAACGATCGTAAGAAGCTCTCTTTGCCTTGAAAATGGTCTTAAGAAGCACCCTTTCCGTTAGAAATTGTCTTAAGAAGCATCCTTTACTTTGGAGATTGTCTTAAGAAGCACCCTTTACTTTGGATATTGTCTTAAGAAACACCCTTTGCTTTGGAAATTGTCTTAAGAAGCACCCTTTCCTTTCAAACTGTCTTAAGAAGCACCCTTTACTTTGGAAAAAAAGGATCTTAAAATGTTCTCTTTGCTTTGGAAATTGCCTTAAGAAGCTCTCTTTACCTTTGGAAATGATCCTAAGAAGCTCTCTTTGCCTTGGAAATGGTCTAAAGAAGCGCTCTTTGCTTTAGAAAGGGTCCTAAGAAACTCTTTTTGCTTTGAAAGGGGTCTTAAGAAGCTCTCTTTGTTTTAAAAAGTGTCATAAGAAGATCTCTTTTGCTTTAGAACGGGTCCTAAGAAGCTCTCTTTGCTTTGGAAAGGGTCTTAAAAAGCTCTCTTTGCCTTGGAAATAGTCTTAAGAAGCTCTCTTTGCTTTAAAAATGTCTTAAAAACCTCTCTTTGCTTTGGAAAGGGTCTTAAGAGGCTCTCTTTGTTTTAGAAAGGATCATAAGAAGCTCTCTTTTGCTTTAGAAAGGGTCCTAAGAAGCTCTCTTTGCTTTGAAAATGTCTTAAGAACCTCTCTTTGCTTTGGAGAGGGTCTTAAGAAGCTCTCTTTCCTTTGGAAAGGTTCTTAAAAAGTTATCTTTGCTTTGGAAATAACGTTAAGAAGCTCTCTTTGCCTTGTAAACGATCTTAAGAAGCTCTCTTTGCCTTGGAAATGGCCTTAAGAAGCTCTCTTTGCTTTGGAAATGGTCTTAAGGAGGTCTCTTCGTTTAGTAAAGGGCCTTGAGAACCTCTCTTTGCTTTGGAAAGGGTTTTAAGAAGCTCTCTTTGCTTCAGAAAGGGTCATAAGAAGCTCTCTTTGCTTTGTAAAGGTTCTTAAGAAGCTCTCTTTGCTTTGAAAATGTCTTAAGAACCTCTCTTTGCTTTGGAAAGGGCCTTAAGAGACTCTTTTTGCTTTGTAAATGGTCTTAAGAATCTCTCTTTGCATTGGAAAGGGTCGTAAGAAACTCGCTTTGCCTTGGAAATAGCCTTAAGAAGCTCTCTTTGCTTTGGAAAAAGTTTTAAGAAACTCTCTCTGCTTTCGAATTTGTATTAAGAAGCTCTCTTTTCCTTGGGAAGGGTTTTAAGAACCTCTCTTGCTTTCGGAAGGGTCTTAAGAAGCTCTCTTTGCTTTGGAAAGGGTCTTGAAAAGCACTCTATGCCTTGGAAAGGGTTTTAAGGACCTCTCTTTGCTTTCGAAATGGTCTTAAGAAGCCTTGGAAAGGGTTTTACGAACCTCTCTTTGTTTTAGAAAGGGTCATAAAAAGCTCTCTTTTGATTTAGAAAGGGTTCTAAGAAGCTCTCTTTTGTTAATGCAAGACAATATTTTATTTATTTATTTATTTTATAATTAATCCCCCAGCCCTCTCTCTATCATAATTTAACTAAATAACTCATAATAGAAGTTCCTAAGGTGTGTGTTTATGTAGCTTTATTCTCCAGAACACACCTTTCTTCAAATGTTTAATCAGAATTTAATGGTCATTACTTTGGTTCGCAAACTCACTTAAAATCAGTTAACTTCAATTTTTGAAACTGACAAACCAACAAAAATGAATGTTTGCTTTACTAAGTGAAGCAAACCACCTCTCCACTCTGACCCCTAAGGACATCAAGTGTATGGTGAATGAGTTGTTGTTGTTGTTGGAGTTGGTACTACAAGTGATATGATTCGAACTACAATGGAGCCATAAAGAAGAGTCAGTCGTTGCCGCTGTCGTCATTGTCGTGGTTCTTACTTGTCCAGACAACTTTGTTCGTGTTGCTGTGGTTGGTGTTCACAATCATGACCGTCGAGAGCAAAAAAAAAGACAACAACAAAAATTAAAAAAAAAAAACAACAAAAAACTTAATAGCTCAACACACTAAACTTACTTGAAGAACTTAACCCAAACGTACGAATAATACAAACAATAAGCAGTAACAACAGCAGCAACAACAACATCAACAAAGTATCAATAAAACAGCAGCAGCAACAACAATGGGCAACATTATTTAAAAGTATGGTCTGTCGGTCGTCGGCGCCTATTTGCTTGGCGCCACTTTACGCGATGGATACACTCAGTGCCATAAATACGTACTTGCATGTCGTCGGTGTCGGTGTATGTGAGCGAGATATGAGTGTACGAGTATGTCCATTGTATTTGTCAGAGCCAAACGCCTGTATTTCTACTCAATATAACGTGTGCCTTAGCCCCAACAAGTTTAGAACGCGTTCAATGCTGCGTCGTAGACGTCTTTCGTTAGCTGATTATCGTAACATGCACCAGTCTTGCATTAATATGCTCTCTCTCTCTCTTTAACACAAACAAACAATTGTTTTACACACACACACGCACAATGGCAAATTAGCAAAAACGCACTGTGTATTTAATGGTGCAGGGTTGCCGCTTTGAAAAATACCAATACCAAGTCTTTAGGAGACCTCCTAAAGGTCTTTAGGGGACCTCCGAAAGGTCTTTAGGAGACCTCCTAAAGGTCATATATGGATATAAGGCCTCCTGAAAGTTTTCAATCGATAGAAGACCAACTAAAGGTCTCCTGTAAATACCTCGTAACGGTCTTCTATGAACAGAACAGCTCTATGGATAGAAGACCTCCTAAAGGTCGTATATGAATAGAACAGCTCTATGGATAGAAGACCTCCTAATCCAATAATCGTGGATTTTTTAAGAATTTTTTTCAACCAACACCAGGCCAATAATTGTGGATTTTTTAAAGAACATTTTTTCAACCAACATCTGACCAATAATCGTGGATTTTTTAAAGGATATTTTTCAAAAACTTCAAACCAACAATCGTGGATTTTTTAAAGAAAATTTTTTCAACCAACATCTGACCAACAATCGTGGACTTTTTAAAGGATATTTTTCAGAAAACTTCAAACCAACAATCGTGGATTTTTTAAAGAACATTTTTTCAACCAACATCTGACCAACAATCGTGGATTTTTTAAAGGATATTTTTCAAAAAACTTCAAACCGATTATTGTTTTTTTAAAGAAATTTTTCAAAAAACATCAAACCAATAATCGTGGATTTTTTAAAGAATATTTTTTCAAAAAACCTCAAACCAATAATCGTGGATTTTTCAAAGAATTTTTTTCAAAAAAAAAATTTCAAACCTATAATCGAGGATTTTTTAAAGAATATTTTTCAAAAAACTTCAAACCAATAATCGTGGATTTTTTAAAGAAATTTTTCAAAAGACTTCAAACCAATAATCGTGGATGTTTTAAAGAATACTATTCAAAAAATTTCAGACCACTAATCGACGATTTTTTTAAAGAAATTTTTCAAAAAATTTAAAACCAATAATCGTGGATTTTTTAAAGAATATTTAAAAAAAAACTTCATACCAATAATCGTGGATTTTTTAGAGAATATTTAAAAAACAACTTCATACCAATAATCGTGCATTTTTTAAAGAATATTTTTCAAAAAATTTCAAACCAATAATCGTGGATTTTTTAAAGAATATTTTTCAAAAAATTTCAAACCAATAATCGTGGATTTTTTAAAGAATATTTTTCAAAAAATTTCAAACCAATAATCGTGGATTTTTTAAAGAATATTTTTCAAAAAATTTCAAACCAATAATCGTGGATTTTTTAATGAATATTTGTCAAAAAATTTCAAACCAATAATCGTGGATTTTTTAAAAAATATTTTTCAAAAAATTTCAAACCAATAATAGTGGATTTTTTAAAGAATATTTTTCAAAAAATTTCAAACCAATAATCGTGGATTTTTTAAAGGATATCTTTCAAAAAATGTCAAACCAATAATCGTGGATTTTTTAAAGAATATCTTTCAAATAATGTCAAACCAATAATCGTGGATTTTTTAAAGAATATTTTTCAAAAAATTTCAAACCAATAATCGAGGATTTTTTAAAAAATATTTTTCAAAAAAACTCAAACCAATAATCGAGGATTTTTTAAACAATATTTTTCAAAAAAACTCAAACCAATAATCGTGGATTTTTTAAAGAATATTTTTCAAAAAATTTCAAACCAATAATCGTGGATTTTTTAAAGAATATTTTTCAAAAAATTTCAAACCAATAATCGTGGATTTTTTAAACAATATTTTTCAAAAAAATTTCAAACCAATAATCGTGGATTTTTTAAAGAATATTTTTCAAAAAATTTCAAACCAATAATCGTGGATTTTTTAAAGAATATTTTTCAAAAAATTTCAAACCAATAATCGTGGATTTTTTAAAGAATATTTTTAAAAAAACTTCATACCAATAATCGTGGATTTTTTACTGAATATTTTTCAAAAAACTTCCAACCAATAATCGTGGATTTTTTAAAGAATGTTTTTCAAAAAATTTCAAAACAATAATCGTGATTTTTTTTTAAATAATATTTTTTAAAAAACTTAAACCCAATAATCGTGGATTTTCTAAAGAATATTTTTTAAAAAACTTCATACCAATAATCGTGGATTTTTTACTGAATATTTTTCAAAAAACTTCCAACCAATAATCGTGGATTTTTTAAAGAATGTTTTTCAAAAATTTTCAAAACAATAATCGTGAATTTTTTTAAATAATATTTTTCAAAAAATTTCAAACCAATAATCGTGGATTTTTTAAAGAATATTTTTCAAAAAATTTCAAACCAATAATCGTGGATTTTTTAAAGAATATTTTTCAAAAAATTTCAAACCAATAATCGTGGATTTTTTAAAGAATATTTTTCAAAAAATTTCAAACCAATAATCGTGGATTTTTTAAAGAATATTTTTCAAAAAATTTCAAACCAATAATCGTGGATTTTTTAAGGAATATTTTTCAAAAAATTTCAAACCAATAATCGTGGATTTTTTAAAGAATATTTTTCAAAAAATTTCAAACCAATAATCGTGGATTTTTTAAAGAATATTTTTCAAAAAATTTCAAACCAATAATCGTGGATTTTTTAAAGAATATTTTTCAAAAAATTTCAAACCAATAATAGTGGATTTTTTAAAGAATATTTTTCAAAAAATTTCAAACCAATAATCGTGGATTTTTTAAAGAATATTTTTCAAAAAATTTCAAACCAATAATCGTGGATTTTTTAAGGAATATTTTTCAACCAACATCAGACAAATAATTGTGGATTTTTTAAGGAATATTTTCCAACCAACATCAGACAAATAATCGTGGATTTTTTAAGGAATATTTCCAATCGTGAAATTTTAAGGAATATATTTTTAAAAATATTGTTTTCAAATGTTTTTTAAAAATATTGTTTTCTCAATTTTAATCATTCAATGATTCAGCAGGAGCTGCCGGCAATAAAATGCATAGGATCCATAGAGAATTAGCTAATATTACTGGTTGCCTAAAAGTATGCATCACACATGGTATTAAGTATAACAGCATCATATGGTTGTCCAGCAATTCTGAAATTATGGGAAGCAATTGTATGATATTCTCATCTATTTGATTTGAAATTATTGATATTAATATTTCTCAATGATTCATTTTTTGTTTGCTTTGCTTTTCAAAACTATAAATATTTACACCTCTGTATGTGCGCCAAGAAATATTTAAAATTGATTTGTTTATTTTATTTTTTTTTTTTTTTTTCTTTCAATTTGTGGGTTTGTGTTGGCAGTTGCTGCTTTCGAAAATGCATTAAGAAAACGCCAATAGCACATTTTAGCAGCAAAAGGCTAACTATTTCAAATAGTTGAAATGCGTCTTGTTTTTTTTTTGTGAAATTTTGGCGACGCTATGCCATAAAATCCCCCATACACACACAACTTATGGGTGAATTAGATGAAAAACAACAACATTAGTTGTTGCTGTTATTTGGTGAACGCCGCCAAGCGCATCAAACCACGCGAACTTAATGGCATACGCGTATATTTTCCTGGCGCCACTTGCTAAATTTACGCAAATCGCTTGTAAAGAATTTAGACGCCTGTTGTCATTGAGTTGCTTTTTTTGCTTCGCTCTCTTGTTGTTTTCGCTCTCCTCATATTGCATTTATTCATGCTGGTAATTGTTGTATTGAATAATATGAAATAGTATTTGGAATTGCGGGGAAGAGGAGGAGGAGTGGCGTTTTCAGTGGTTTGTTAAGTCGTGCTCTCATCATTCAATATTTTTTGCTTGATTATTTTTTTTTTTACGAAACATTGTTGCAAACATTTTTTTTTCATTTCTTCCTTTATTGATAATAATTTGGTATTGACGAATTGCTTGAATTATTTGTTGTTGTTGCAGTTATTGAGGGCAACGTGATCTCTGTCACATAGTATTAAGAAAAATCAAAAATAAAAAAAATAAAGAAAGGGAATATTTCAATCGAAAATAGAATATGTAAGATGAAAGATGATTTGAAAGATATCAGAATTATAAATGTGGTGTTTCTAAAATGGAACAATGGTAATGAACGTTGGTATTTATGTACATTTAAGGTATACTTTTAAGCAGGCTACACATAAGCAATTTTCAGTAGCAGTTTTTATCAATTTTCCGTTTCCGTGTGATGTCTGGAACGTTGCGATAAATATTTAAGCAACACTGACATTTCAAAACAATCAATATTTACGCACCTTAAAACATATTTAGTAATATCGATGTGTGCTGCATACTTTTAGGAGGTCAAGTCACAATAGTCGTGAATATTTAAAGAATTTTACAGCCAATATCAGAGGAATAATGATGGATTTTTAAAAGAATATTTTTTGACCAACGCCACACCAAAATTTGTGGATTTTTTAAAGATTCTTTTTCAACCAACATCTAACCAATAATCGTGGATTTTTTAAAGAATATTTTTCAACCAACATCTGACCAATAATCGTGGATTTTTTAAAGACTATTTTTCAACCAACATCTGACCAATAATCGTGGATTTTTTAAAGAATATTTTTCAACCAACATCTGACCAATAATCGTGGATTTTTTAAAGAATATTTTTTAACCTACATCAGGCCAATAATTGTGGATTTTTTAAAGAAAGTTTTTCAACCAACATCTGAGCAATAATCGTGGATTTTTTAAAGAATATTTTTCAACCAACATCTGACCAATAATCGTGGATTTTTTAAAGAATATTTTTCAACCAACATCTAACCAATAATCGTGGATTTTTTAAAGAATATTTTTCAACCAACATCTCACCAATAATCGTGGATTTTTTAAAGAATATTTTTCAACCAACATCTAACCAATAATCGTGGATTTTTTAAAGAATATTTTTCAACCAACATCTGACCAATAATCGTGGATTTTTTAAAGAATATTTTTCAACCAACATCTGACCAATAATCGTGGATTTTTTAAAGACTATTTTTCAACCAACATCTGACCAATAATCGTGGATTTTTTAAAGAATATTTTTCAACCAACATCTGACCAATAATCGTGGATTTTTTAAAGAATATTTTTCAACCAACATCTGACCAATAATCGTGGATTTCTTTAAAGAAATAATTTCAACCAACATCTGACCAATAATCGTGGATTTTTTAAAGAATATTTTTCAACCAACATCAGACAAATAATCGTGGATTTTTTAAAGAATATTTTTCAACCAACATTTGACCAATAATTGTGGATTTTTTTAAGAAAATTTTTCAACCAACATCTGACCAATAATTGTGAATTTTTTAAAGAATATTTTTTAACCAACGTCTGACAAATAATCGTGGATTTTTTAAGGAATATTTTTCAACCAACATATGAGCAATACTTGTGGATTTTTTACCGAATATTTTTCAACCAACATCTGACCAATAATCGTGGATTTTTTAAAGAATATTTTTTAACCAACATCTGACCAATAATCATGGATTTTTTAAAGAATATTTTTCAACCAACATCTGACCAATAATCGTTGGTTTTTTAAAGAATATTTTTCAACCAATATCTGACCAATAATAGTGGATTTTTTAAAGAATATTTTTCAACCAACATCTGACCAATAATCGTGGATTTTTTAAAGAATATTTTTCAACCAACATCTGACCAATAATCGTGGATTTTTAAAGAATATTTTTCAACCAACATCTGACCAATAATCGTGGATTTTTTAAAGAATATTTTTCAACCAACATCTAACCAATAATCGTGGATTTTTTAAAGAATATTTTTCAACCAACATCTGACCAATAATCGTGGATTTTTTAATAAATATTTTTCAACCAACATCTGACCAATAATCGTGGATTTTTTAATAAATATTTTTCAACCAACATCTGACCAATAATCGTGGATTTTTTAAAGAATATTTTTCAACCAACATCTGACCAATAATCGGGGGTTTTTTAAAGAATATTTTTCAACCAACATCTGACCAATAATCGTGGATTTTTTAAAGAATATTTTTCAACCAACATCTGACCAATAATCGTGGATTTTTTAAAGAATATTTTTCAACCAACATCTGACCAATAATCGTGGATTTTTTAAAGAATATTTTTCAACCAACATCTGACCAATAATCGTGGATTTTTTAAAGAATATTTTTCAACCAACATCTGACCAATAATCGTGGATTTTTTAAAGAATATTTTTCAACCAACATCTGACCAATAATCGTGGATTTTTTAAAGAATATTTTTCAACCAACATCTGACCAATAATCGTGGATTTTTTAAAGAATATTTTTCAACCAACATCTGACCAATAATCGTGGATTTTTTAAAGAATATTTTTCAACCAACATCTGACCAATAATCGTGGATTTTTTAAAGAATATTTTTCAACCAACATCTGACCAATAATCGTGGATTTTTTAAAGAATATTTTTCAACCAACATCTGACCAATAATCGTGGATTTTTTAAAGAATATTTTTCAACCAACATCTGACCAATAATCGTGGATTTTTTAAAGAATATTTTTCAACCAACATCTGACCAATAATCGTGGATTTTTTAAAGAATATTTTTCAACCAACATCTGACCAATAATCGTGGATTTTTTAAAGAATATTTTTCAACCAACATCTGACCAATAATCGTGGATTTTTTAAAGAATATTTTTCAACCAACATCTGACCAATAATCGTGGATTTTATAAAGAATATTTTTCAACCAACATCTGACCAATAATCGTGGATTTTTTAAAGAATATTTTTCAACCAACATCTGACCAATAATCGTGGATTTTTTAAAGAATATTTTTCAACCAACATCTGACCAATAATCGTGGATTTTTTAAAGAATATTTTTCAACCAACATCTGACCAATAATCGTGGATTTTTTAAAGAATATTTTTCAACCAACATCTGACCAATAATCGTGGATTTTTTAAAGAATATTTTTCAACCAACATCTGACCAATAATCGTGGATTTTTTAAAGAATATTTTTCAACCAACATCTGACCAATAATCGTGGATTTTTTAAAGAATATTTTTCAACCAACATCTGACCAATAATCGTGGATTTTTTAAAGAATATTTTTCAACCAACATCTGACCAATAATCGTGGATTTTTTAAAGAATATTTTTCAACCAACATCTGACCCAATAACCATCGATATTTGAAAAGATATTTTTCAACCAACATCTGACTAATAATCGTGGATTTTTTTAAAGAAAAATTTTCAACCAACATCTGACCAATAATCGTGGATTTTTTAAAGAATAGTTTTCAACCAACATTCTCCCAATAATCGTGGATTTTTTAAAGAATATTTGTCAACCAACATCTGACCAATACTCGTGGATTTTTTAAAGAATATTTTTCGACCAACATCTGACCAATAATCGTGGATTTTTTAAAGAATATTTGTCAACCAACATCTAACCAATAATCGTGGATTTTTTAAAGAATATTTGTCAACCAACATCTGACCAATAATCGTGGATTTTTTAAAGAATATTTTTCAACCAACGTCTGACCAATAATCGTGGATTTTTTAAAGAATATTTTTCAACCAACATTTGACCAATACTCGTGGATTTTTTAAAGAATATTTTTCAACCAACGCCCGACCAATACTCATGGATTTTTTAAAGAATATTTTTCAACCAACATTTGACCAATACTCGTGGATTTTTTAAAGAATATTTTTCAACCAACATCTGACCAATAATCGTGGATTTCTTTAAAGAAATAATTTCAACCAACATCTGACCAATAATCGTGGATTTTTTAAAGAATATTTTTCAACCAACATCAGACAAATAATCGTGGATTTTTTAAAGAATATTTTTCAACCAACATTTGACCAATAATTGTGGATTTTTTTAAGAAAATTTTTCAACCAACATCTGACCAATAATTGTGAATTTTTTAAAGAATATTTTTTAACCAACGTCTGACAAATAATCGTGGATTTTTTAAGGAATATTTTTCAACCAACATCAGACAAATAATCGTGGATTTTTTAAGGAATATTTTTCAACCAACATATGAGCAATACTTGTGGATTTTTTACCGAATATTTTTCAACCAACATCTGACCAATAATCGTGGATTTTTTAAAGAATATTTTTTAACCAACATCTGACCAATAATCATGGATTTTTTAAAGAATATTTTTCAACCAACATCTGACCAATAATCGTTGGTTTTTTAAAGAATATTTTTCAACCAATATCTGACCAATAATAGTGGATTTTTTAAAGAATATTTTTCAACCAACATCTGACCAATAATCGTGGATTTTTTAAAGAATATTTTTCAACCAACATCTGACCAATAATCGTGGATTTTTAAAGAATATTTTTCAACCAACATCTGACCAATAATCGTGGATTTTTTAAAGAATATTTTTCAACCAACATCTAACCAATAATCGTGGATTTTTTAAAGAATATTTTTCAACCAACATCTGACCAATAATCGTGGATTTTTTAATAAATATTTTTCAACCAACATCTGACCAATAATCGTGGATTTTTTAATAAATATTTTTCAACCAACATCTGACCAATAATCGGGGGTTTTTTAAAGAATATTTTTCAACCAACATCTGACCAATAATCGTGGATTTTTTAAAGAATATTTTTCAACCAACATCTGACCAATAATCGTGGATTTTTTAAAGAATATTTTTCAACCAACATCTGACCAATAATCGTGGATTTTTTAAAGAATATTTTTCAACCAACATCTGACCAATAATCGTGGATTTTTTAAAGAATATTTTTCAACCAACATCTGACCAATAATCGTGGATTTTTTAAAGAATATTTTTCAACCAACATCTGACCAATAATCGTGGATTTTTTAAAGAATATTTTTCAACCAACATCTGACCAATAATCGTGGATTTTTTAAAGAATATTTTTCAACCAACATCTGACCAATAATCGTGGATTTTTTAAAGAATATTTTTCAACCAACATCTGACCAATAATCGTGGATTTTTTAAAGAATATTTTTCAACCAACATCTGACCAATAATCGTGGATTTTTTAAAGAATATTTTTCAACCAACATCTGACCAATAATCGTGGATTTTTTAAAGAATATTTTTCAACCAACATCTGACCAATAATCGTGGATTTTTTAAAGAATATTTTTCAACCAACATCTGACCAATAATCGTGGATTTTTTAAAGAATATTTTTCAACCAACATCTGACCAATAATCGTGGATTTTTTAAAGAATATTTTTCAACCAACATCTGACCAATAATCGTGGATTTTTTAAAGAATATTTTTCAACCAACATCTGACCAATAATCGTGGATTTTTTAAAGAATATTTTTCAACCAACATCTGACCAATAATCGTGGATTTTTTAAAGAATATTTTTCAAGCAACATCTGACCAATAATCGTGGTTTTTTTAAAGAATATTTTTCAACCAACATCTGACCAATAATCGTGGATTTTTTAAAGAATATTTTTCAACCAACATCTGACCAATAATCGTGGATTTTTTAAAGAATATTTTTCAACCAACATCTGACCAATAATCGTGGATTTTTTAAAGAATATTTTTCAACCAACATCTGACCAATAATCGTGGATTTTTTAAAGAATATTTTTCAACCAACATCTGACCAATAATCGTGGATTTTTTAAAGAATATTTTTCAACCAACATCTGACCAATAATCGTGGATTTTTTAAAGAATATTTTTCAACCAACATCTGACCAATAATCGTGGATTTTTTAAAGAATATTTTTCAACCAACATCTGACCAATAATCGTGGATTTTTTAAAGAATATTTTTCAACCAACATCTGACCAATAATCGTGGATTTTTTAAAGAATATTTTTCAACCAACATCTGACCAATAATCGTGGATTTTTTAAAGAATATTTTTCAACCAACATCTGACCAATAATCGTGGATTTTTTAAAGAATATTTTTCAACCAACATCTGACCAATAATCGTGGATTTTTTAAAGAATATTTTTCAACCAACATCTGACCAATAATCGTGGATTTTTTAAAGAATATTTTTCAACCAACATCTGACCAATAATCGTGGATTTTTTAAAGAATATTTTTCAACCAACATCTGACCAATAATCGTGGATTTTTTAAAGAATATTTTTCAACCAGCATCTGACCAATAATCGTGGATTTTTTAAAGAATATTTTTCAACCAAAATCCGAGGATTAATTGTGGATGTTTACGGAATATTTGTGATGTTACTTATAGGTATGTGTGGTGCATACTTTTAGGAGACGAATCACACAACATTCTCAGGAATTTTAGGTACGAGTAGTGTTATTTAGAAATTGCCCAAAATATCAAAAAGTAAAATTTTTTCAAAATATTAAAGATTTCTAATACAATTTTCAAAAAATTCAAATGTCTCTCCATTCCACTCATGAACCATCGTTATTGTTCCCCTTAACTCTATTCTTTATTTTTTTTAACATACCTGTTTCGAGAATGCGACTCCAGTGCAATGGATTGCAACACACATACACTGGGTCGCGTTCGTTTGGACATACGGGTAAGCGTTTTAGCTGGGAGGAATTTTTCAAATCTCGCCACAAAAATAGGCGACATACTATCACATATGGCTCTTCGCCGAGTATTTCGGCACGACGCATTAATATGCAATTGGTTTGATATGTAGTCATGGAACTGGTGCTGCTGCCGCTGGAAGAACATGCTCCCGCTGACGTTGTCACTGGATCGTGACGCGATTTGACAGCCTTTAATAGACAGGTTATTTGACGGGCCTTGAGTTGTTTCATCAGAACATTGAAATAATATTCCGCCGTATAGTTGACATTTTCGCTTAACTTTTTCGAACTTTCGTAAGGTAAGGCATTGTTGTTGTTGTTGGTGGTGGTGGTTGTGGTCGTGGAGGCTAAATGGCTTGGATTCATATCGGTGGTGATTGTGTTGCTGGTGGCCACAATGGAATTGGAGGAACCGAAACCTCCGCCACAACAATTCCTGAGTATTTTTGCTGCTGTGGCAGCAAATGAGGTTGTTGCCGAGGTCAAGGTGGTTGCCGAATTCACAATGGTTGTGGCAACGGGGGTCAGGGCAATATTGCTTTTCGACAGCACACGCCGTGGCACCGTTGTGTTGGTGGTGGTGTTGGGGTTCACGGTCCGTTCTAATCTCCTGGGCAATTCCTTCGTTAGGTGAAAGGTACTGGTGCAGGTTGAGGAGGAGGTGGTGTTGTTGCTGCTGCTGCTGCCTGAACTGGTCTCGTTCAATTTTTCGTAATCGTCTACGTGCATTATGTCGCCAGTGTTTACGCAATTGTAACCACCTTGCCTCCGGGCGTAACCGGTTTCGGATTCGGTCGCTGACTGCGATGTTTCTGTTTCTCCATCCGTTACATAGGCCTGCGGCTGGCGGAACATTTGACAAAAGTCGCGTGATGGATTCGTGCAATCCAATTCGTCCCCGGCCATGGGCGTATAGGGCGGTGGCGGTGTATTCAGTTGTGGACGCAGCGACATCGTACTGGAACTCTCGCCAGAGACGTCGCAATAGAATGTCTGCCTCAACAAGGATGACGGATGATCCACTTCCATTTGAGGGTGGCGTTGAGGTGGAAGGCGATGCGGCAGTGGTGGCTGTCTGGTCGTCCCACGTACAGGTGTTGTTAGGTTTTTTGACGCATAACGCCATAGTTCTTTCTTCTCGCTTTGAAATTTCATGGAGAGACATTAAATGTAGCGGTAACATCGATCTTATCCTATTTGCATTATTCGCCTTAACTAAGTGGATTGGTTTAATTTCGTCGGCGTGTTGGCGTCGTCGGGTGGCGTGTGTGTTTTATTATTTCGTTGAGTTTGTTTACCGACAAATGCTTAGGTGATTTTTTTGTGAACAATCTTTTCACTTCAATGGTTGAACGAACACTCAATGAAATGGGGCAAATTCCGCTTCCGCAAAATATTCCGAAAAATCGCGTTCTCCTTTTTTCCTATTTCGATTGCAACGAACGAGAGGATTCTCTCTTTTTCTCTTTCTCACTGTGTGTGCAACAATTTTACGTCAATTCCGTAACGAAACGCGTTTGATTTCCCGATTTAACACTTTATCGACGAATCACTGTATGAGAATATTTGCACTTTTCTTAACGAGCGGATACGATCGAACGAACACACAATAAAGTATATTCCTGTAAATGAATAGAGAATGGAAAAACAATTAATTAATGGAAATATTATAGAAAAGAAAAAGAAGGAACAAAAAAAAAAAAAACAGCAAAAAAGTATCCATCTGCACAAGAAAGAATATTAAATAATATTTTTCAACAATTATTAGGCCAATAATTTAGGATTTTTTTAAGCATATTTTTCAACAATTATCCCGCCATTAATCGTGGATATTTAAAGAATATTTGTCAACAATTATCACGCCAATAATCGTGGATTTTTTAAAGAATATTTTTCAAAAAACATCACGCCAATAATCGTGGATTTTTTAAAGAATATTTTTCAACAATTATCACGCCAATAATCGTGGATTTTTTAAAGAATATTTTTCAACAATTATCACGCCAATAATCGTGGATTTTTTAAAGAATATTTTTCAACAATTATCACGCCAATAATCGTGGATTTTTTAAAGAATATTTTTCAACAATTATCACGCCAATAATCGTGGATTTTTTAAAGAATATTTTTCAACAATTATCACGCCAATAATCGTGGATTTTTTAAAGAATATTTTTCAACAATTATCAGGCCAATAATCGTGGATTTTTTAAAGAATATTTTTCAACAATTATCACGCCAATAATCGTGGATTTTTTTAAGAATATTTTTCAACAATTATCACGCCAATAATCGTGGATTTTTTTAAGAATATTTTTCAACAATTATCACGCCAATAATCGTGGATTTTTTAAAGAATATTTTTCAACAATTATCACACCAATAATCGTGGATTTTTTAAAGAATATTTTTCAACAATTATCAGGCCAATAATCGTGGATTTTTTAAAGAATATTTTTCAACAATTATCACGCCAATAATCGTGGATTTTTTTAAGAATATTTTTCAACAATTATCACGCCAATAATCGTGGATTTTTTAAGAATATTTTTCAACAATTATCACGCCAATAATCGTGGATTTTTTAAAGAATATTTTTCAACCAACATCTGACCAATAATCGTGGATTTTTTAAACAATATTTTTCAACAATTATCACACCAATAATCGTGGATTTTTTAAAGAATATTTTTCAACCAACATCTGACCAATAATCGTGGATTTTTTAAACAATATTTTTCAACAATTATCACACCAATAATCGTGGATTTTTTAAAGAATATTTTTCAACAATTATCAGGCCAATAATCGTGGATTTTTTAAAGAATATTTTTCAACAATTATCACACCAATAATCGTGGATTTTTTAAAGAATATTTTTCAACAATTATCAGGCCAATAATCGTGGATTTTTTAAAGAATATTTTTCAACAATTATCAGGCCAATAATCGTGGATTTTTAAAGAATATTTTTCAACAATTATCAGGCCAATAATCGTGGATTTTTTAAAGAATATTTTTCAACAATTATCAGGCCAATAATCGTGGATTTTTTAAAGAATATTTTTCAACAATTATCAGGCCAATAATCGTGGATTTTTTAAAGAATATTTTTCAACAATTATCAGGCCAATAATCGTGGATTTTTTAAAGAATATTTTTCAACAATTATCAGGCCAATAATCGTGGATTTTTTAAAGAATATTTTTCAACAATTATCAGGCCAATAATCGTGGATTTTTTAAAGAATATTTTTCAACATTTATCAGTCCAATAATCGTGGATTTTTTAAACAATATTTTTCAACAATTATCACACCAATAATCGTGGATTTTTTAAAGAATATTTTTCAACAATTATCACGCCAATAATCGTGGATTTTTTAAAGAATATTTTTCAACAATTATCACGCCAATAATCGTGGATTTTTTAAAGAATATTTTTCAACAATTATCAGGCCAATAATCGTGGATTTTTTAAAGAATATTTTCAACAATTATCACGCCAATAATCGTGGATTTTTTAAAGAATATTTTCCACAATTATCACGCCAATAATCGTGGATTTTTTAAAGAATATTTTCTACAATTATCACGCCAATAATCGTGGATTTTTTAAAGAATATTTTTCAACAATTATAACGCCAATAATCGTGGATTTTTTAAAGAATATTTTTCAACAATTATCACGCCAATAATCGTGGATTTTTTAAAGAATATTTTTCAACAATTATCAGGCCAATACTCGTGGATTTTTTAAAGAATATTTTTCAACAGTTATTATGTCAATAATTGTGGATTTTTTATTAAACAATATTTTTGAGGATTTTTTAAACAATATTTTTAGTTTAGTTTTCAACAATTATCAGGCCAATAATTGAGGATTTTTTACACAATATTTTTCAACAATTATCACGCCAATAATCGTGGATTTTTTAAAGAATATTTTAAAGAAATATCAGCCCTATAATTGCGGATTTTTTAAATAATATTTTTCAACAATTATCACGCCAATAATCGTGGATTTTTTAAAGAATATTTTTCAACAATTATCAGGCCAATACTCGTGGATTTTTTAAAGAATATTTTTATGCAAATATCACGCCAATAATCGTGGATTTTTTAAAGAATATTTTTCAACAATTATCACGCCAATAATCGTGGATTTTTTAAAGAATATTTTTCAACAATTATCACGCCAATAATCGTGGATTTTTTAAAGAATATTTTTCAACAATTATCACGCCAATAATCGTGGATTTTTTAAAGAATATTTTTCAACAATTATCACGCCAATAATCGTGGATTTTTTAAAGAATATTTTTCAACAATTATCACGCCAATAATCGTGGATTTTTAATGAATATTTTTCAACAATTATCACGCCAATAATCGTGGATTTTTAATGAATATTTTTCAACAATTATCACGCCAATAATCGTGGATTTTTTAATGAATATTTTTCAACAATTATCACGCCAATAATCGTGGATTTTTTAAAGAATATTTTTCAACAATTATCACGCCAATAATCGTGGATTTTTTAAAGAATATTTTTCAACAATTATCACGGCTATAATCGTGGATTTTTTAAAGGATTTTTTTCAACAATTATCACGCCAATAATCGTGGATTTTTTAAAGAATATTTTTCAACAATTATCACGCCAATAATCGTGGATTTTTTAAAGAATATTTTTCAACAATTATCACGCCAATAATCGTGGATTTTTTAGAGAATATTTGTCAACAATTTTCACGCCAATAATCGTGGATTTTTTAAAGAATATTTTTCAATAATTATCAGATCAATAAAGAATATTTTTCAAAAATTATCACGCCAATAATCGTGGATTTTTTAGAGAATATTTGTCAACAATTTTCACGCCAATAATCGTGGATTTTTTAAAGAATATTTTTCAATAATTATCAGATCAATAAAGAATATTTTTCAAAAATTATCACGCCAATAATCGTGGATTTTTTAGAGAATATTTGTCAACAATTTTCACGCCAATAATCGTGGATTTTTTAAAGAATATTTTTCAACAATTATTGTGGATTTTTTAAAGAATATTGATCAAAAAATATTAGGCCAATAATCTTGAAAGTCCAGCACCACATATTCATTCTTCTTCTCCCAACATCCATTTAAATATGCCATTCAAAAGTAATTTGCATTACTTGCTGCTAATTTTACTTTCTTGGGTTGTTAAGCACTTTTGGCTAGCGTGATGTCGAGTGGCGACTAGGCATTGGTGGTGGCGCCAATAAAACTATTTTATCAAATGAGACAACAATATGTTCCGCGCGGATTAACTTGATGTCATGGTTGAAATAGTTTTTTGTTGTTGTTATATTTTGCGACAATAGTTCGTTCTACTCTTCATTGTTGTTCTGAGGTAGTTACTCACAGTAATCGAATGTATGAACAACCGACCGACCGACCGACCGACAGACCATCCATCCATCAAAGCTAGAAATATCATCGAACCATGACTACTACCGTTACTACAAGTCAAGGGTGCTGGTTGGAGGTCTGTCTCGGCCACAGCCATTACCACTTAGTTTACTACATATTACTAACGTATGGAAGAAGGGAAGGAAGGTAGGCGAAATAATAAGTGTCTTTATGGGTGGGGTGTAGTGGCGGCAGCGGAAGATACCACAATTCATAATGCAACACAATTCCAAAAAAAGAAGAAATGCATACGAATTGTAAATGAGTCTTTAAAGACAAGTTGCTTGTTAAATTGCCTTCATCAATTCGAGCACCATCAACTTGTCAATGTTGTTTTCGTTAACGTTTTCTTAGTACCTGCATATCTGTGTCTGCCGCCTGCCTGCCGGCTGGTCGATGTTGGCTTGTCTTCGATGTTGGTAATAATAATAATGATGGTGATGATGACGACAACGACAACATCGTTGTCTTATATAGAACCCCTATGGATGCATTTTAGTTTATTACATACCTTGTCTAGCCGGTGTATTTTTCTTACACACATTAGGGTGGTAAAATTTGTTCTTACACCCTTTACTACCATTCTAAAGCGTGTGGCATTGAAATAATGTGGCTATATCAATGCCAAACCGTTATGCCATCACCTATTGGAACTATTATTTGCTGATAGAATCTTTGGTGCAATATAAATGTTTGCGATATTCCCAAATCAATTTTCACTAAGTTACACCCTAATATGTGACTATTATCTATTCCTTTGCTGTTGTAATTTGTTCCTCCTTTGACTCTCCTTACTACCTCCTGAGTTGTCTTATGTTTGTTTGGTTTTTTCTCTTTTTCTTCTTCTTCTTTGACTTATCATTAATATTAATGTCTGGCAGTCAGTTAACTCGTCAACAAACCATTAAAACTGTCTGCCAAAAAGGCCGACATAAAGTTAGCCCGTCAGGGCACACAAAACGGATCGAGAAACGACCAACCCTACAGGAAGGATAACATCGGCGACGAACATTTTGTGTGTTATCTTTTGTTTTTGTTGGTTATTTTACCTGATGTCATGCTACTGCTGATGTTGTAATCAACATTTGCAAACTAATTGGGATTCAGTCAATCACAGTTTGTCCAGGAATTAAAGCAGAACTAATATTGAGGACAAATATTTCTTTAAAAAATCCACGATTCTTGGCCCAATAATTGTTGAAAAATATTGTTTAAAAAATCCACGTTTTATGGGCTGATAATTGTTGAAAAATATTGTTTAAAAAATCAACGTTTTATGGGCTGATAATTGTTGAAAAATATTGTTTAAAAAATCCACGTTTTATGGGCTGATAATTGTTGAAAAATATTGTTTAAAAAATCCACGTTTTATGGGCTGATAATTGTTGAAAAATATTGTTTAAAAAATCCACGTTTTATGGGCTGATAATTGTTGAAAAATATTGTTTAAAAAATCCACGTTTTATGGGCTGATAATTGTTGAAAAATATTGTTTAAAAAATCCACGTTTTATGGGCTGATAATTGTTGAAAAATATTGTTTAAAAAATCCACGTTTTATGGGCTGATAATTGTTGAAAAATATTGTTTAAAAAATCCACGTTTTATGGGCTGATAATTGTTGAAAAATATTGTTTAAAAAATCCACGTTTTATGGGCTGATAATTGTTGAAAAATATTGTTTAAAAAATCCACGTTTTATGGGCTGATAATTGTTGAAAAATATTGTTTAAAAAATCCACGTTTTATGGGCTGATAATTGTTGAAAAATATTGTTTAAAAAATCCACGTTTTATGGGCTGATAATTGTTGAAAAATATTGTTTAAAAAATCCACGTTTTATGGGCTGATAATTGTTGAAAAATATTGTTTAAAAAATCCACGTTTTATGGGCTGATAATTGTTGAAAAATATTGTTTAAAAAATCCACGTTTTATGGGCTGATAATTGTTGAAAAATATTGTTTAAAAAATCCACGTTTTATGGGCTGATAATTGTTGAAAAATATTGTTTAAAAAATCCACGTTTTATGGGCTGATAATTGTTGAAAAATATTGTTTAAAAAATCCACGTTTTATGGGCTGATAATTGTTGAAAAATATTGTTTAAAAAATCCACGTTTTATGGGCTGATAATTGTTGAAAAATATTGTTTAAAAAATCCACGTTTTATGGGCTGATAATTGTTGAAAAATATTGTTTAAAAAATCCACGTTTTATGGGCTGATAATTGTTGAAAAATATTGTTTAAAAAATCCACGTTTTATGGGCTGATAATTGTTGAAAAATATTGTTTAAAAAATCCACGTTTTATGGGCTGATAATTGTTGAAAAATATTGTTTAAAAAATCCACGTTTTATGGGCTGATAATTGTTGAAAAATATTGTTTAAAAAATCCACGTTTTATGGGCTGATAATTGTTGAAAAATATTGTTTAAAAAATCCACGTTTTATGGGCTGATAATTGTTGAAAAATATTGTTTAAAAAATCCACGTTTTATGGGCTGATAATTGTTGAAAAATATTGTTTAAAAAATCCACGTTTTATGGGCTGATAATTGTTGAAAAATATTGTTTAAAAAATCCACGTTTTATGGGCTGATAATTGTTGAAAAATATTCTTTAAAAAATCCACTTTTATGGGCTGATAATTGTTGAAAAATATTGTTTAAAAATCCACGTTTTATGGGCTGATAATTGTTGAAAAATATTCTTTAAAAAATCCACGATTCTTGGCCCAATAATTGTTGAAAAATATTCTTTAAAAAATCCACGATTCTTGGCCCAATAATTGTTGAAAAATATTCTTTAAAAAATCCACGATTCTTGGCCCAATAATTGTTGAAAAATATTCTTTAAAAAATCCACGATTCTTGGCCCAATAATTGTTGAAAAATATTCTTTAAAAAATCCACGATTCTTGGCCCAATAATTGTTGAAAAATATTCTTTAAAAAATCCACGATTCTTGGCCCAATAATTGTTGAAAAATATTCTTTAAAAAATCCACGATTCTTGGCCCAATAATTGTTGAAAAATATTCTTTAAAAAATCCACGATTCTTGGCCCAATAATTGTTGAAAAATATTCTTTAAAAAATCCACGATTCTTGGCCCAATAATTGTTGAAAAATATTGTTTAAAAAATCCACGTTTTATGGGCTGATAATTGTTGAAAAATATTGTTTAAAAAATCCACGTTTTATGGGCTGATAATTGTTGAAAAATATTGTTTAAAAAATCCACGTTTTATGGGCTGATAATTGTTGAAAAATATTGTTTAAAAAATCCACGTTTTATGGGCTGATAATTGTTGAAAAATATTGTTTAAAAAATCCACGTTTTATGGGCTGATAATTGTTGAAAAATATTGTTTAAAAAATCCACGTTTTATGGGCTGATAATTGTTGAAAAATATTGTTTAAAAAATCCACGTTTTATGGGCTGATAATTGTTGAAAAATATTGTTTAAAAAATCCACGTTTTATGGGCTGATAATTGTTGAAAAATATTGTTTAAAAAATCCACGTTTTATGGGCTGATAATTGTTGAGAAATATTGTTTAAAAAATCCACGTTTTATGGAACCCTTCGAGGGTTCCTACGAGAAGAACCTTAAAATAGCTTTAATAAGTAGGCCTAATGTAATTTTGTCTCCTGTAATATACAGATGGTGTCATATTTTTTTTTTTTCAAAACCTTCCTCGGGTTATTTAAGAAAAAATGTCGTGTCATGTCTAACTCTACCCATTCCCAAATAATTTTTTTTGAGTTTTTTATTTCGTTAGAAAATTAGATTTTGTTATCACACCTATTTTTTTTGTTACTTTTGTTGTCGTTCGCCAAAAAAATAAATAATATTTTTGTTGTTTCTCTTTTTTGTAAATTTTTTGTTTTTGGTGGGTATTGAACCATAGAAGATGTCTCGTTAGCGGCGTCTGATAGACGCTGCTAATGGAACGTTGTTTTCGTGAATAACAATCAAATGTATTTTATTTTACTTTGCGTGCAGTCGAAAACAACAACAACAATAACTCAACATACTATATGGCACTCATAGCGTCTAATGTCTAGAGCTAGTTAGTTAGTCAGTCAGCTAGCCAGCCAGCCGGGGAGCCAAACTATTCATTCATTTAGTCAGTCACTCAGTTTGGTTAGTTAGTGGGGCAGGCTGGCACTTGGTTACTAACATTGCAAGCAAACTATCCAAACAACCAGTCGCTCGGATGGCGAAACGAGCGAACAACTAACTAAGGAGGGAGTCAAATAAACGAAGTAACAAATTAAATCAGTTAAAGGTAGAAAAAGAAAAAAGAATGAAAAAAAAAAACAGCCAGCTTAAAACATCAGGCGCCAGTGGGCGCCACTGACGTAATAAAAGAAATAATAGTAACGGCAACAGCGGCGTCGTGCATGGCGCCACCAATTCAACTAAATACAAATCATGCACACAGATACTCACTAACACACACTCGCAATTCACACCGGCACACAACTACACAAAATATGGACTGACAGCAAAATGAGAATGAGCAGAGATACCGAAAATGATCCAATACAACCACTATCAACACCATCCATCGCATCAACATTGTTCTGCTGCATTCACTTATAAAAACTAACAAGTGTAGAAATTGAACAAGAATTTCAGACCCCAAAGCCCCACTGCACTGCACTCTCCATGCATTGAGAGACATATGCACATACATACATTCATAAATATGTAGTTTATAGTGTATATCAGCTGTCTCTGAGTGCATAAAAGAGAAAAGTGCACATAGGCTACACGAACACACATGGAAAACATTAACATTACCATAAAGAAGTAATTGACGAGTAGGGGAAAATGGGGGGTGGTGGACAGAGAAAATTCCTTTACAGATACTTTAGTAAAAACGAACAAACGAACACTGCAATTTGAAATAGCTAGACCACAAATATTACAAGATGAAGAGTAGAGATACTCATATTGCAGTGTGGGATATCTCACTCTCTTCTAGGTTTGAATTGATATGTTCTCTGCCGATGAAGATCATTTTATGGATACATATAAAATTAATATCGGATAATATTAACTCGATTATTTGATGGATAATTTTGGGTCTACCAATTGAGGCTTCTAAGAACCACTAAAAGAAGACTATAAAGGACATTCCTTCTGCAAGAAGATCTTAAGGTCTTAAAAACATTCTATAAGAAGACCTTAAAGGACATCCATAAGACGACATTAAAGGACCTCTATAGAACCCTTAAAGACCTTCCATAAGAAGAACTTACAGGCCTTCTATAAGAAGTACATAAAGGCCTTCTACAAGAAGATCTTAAATGCCTGCTATAAGAAGACCTTTAGGGTCTTCTATAAGAAGATTTTTAGGCTTTCTATAAGAAGACCGAAAAGGCCTTTCATAACAAGACCTCAAAGAGCTTCCATAAGAAGGCCTTAAAGCCCTTCTACTAGAAAATTGTATGGGTTCTTATCATCATTGATCTTCTATTAGAAGACTTTAAATCAGCAATGGGCATGACCTATGCTCATCAGCATATGGATGCACACCTACACTATAGGATACATCGTGTACTTTCGTTCGGTTGAGGCATTTGTTGTTGTTTAACACACTACATGCACAATGTTTAGTCTTTACTTGTAATGACGCCCGATATTGCCTTAAAGGCATTCTATATGAAGACCTTAAAGGTCTTCTATACGAAGACTTAAATTTCTTCTAAAAGAAAATCTCAAAAGTCTTTCATAAAATGACCTTAGAAGCCTTCTATAAAAGTTGCTATAAGAAGAACTTAATGACCTATTATAACACGACATTAAGGCCTGCCAAAAGAAGACCTTAAAGGCCTTCTATAAGAAGACCTTACGGGTCTTCTATAAGAAGACTTTACAGGTCTTCTATAAGAAGAAGGCCTTCTACAAGAAGAACTTATAGGTCTTCTATAAAAAGACCCTAAAGGACTTCTATAACAAGACTTTAAATGGATTTCTTAGAGGACCCTAAAGGCCTTTTATACAAATATATTTAAGATCTTCTATTGGCTTTCTATTAGGATACCTTAAAGGCTTCTATAAAAATATGTCAAAGATCTTCTTCTATAGGCTTAAAAAAGGCTTATAGGCTTTCTACTAAGAGGTCTCAAATGCGTTCTGGAAGAGAACCTTATAAGAAGACTTTAGCGAAGAATCATTAAGGTCTTCTAAGAGACGACCATAAAAACTGTTTATAAAACCTTTAAGGTTTTCTATAAACTTTTTAAGAAAGTGAACTTTTAAATAAAAAATTTTAAGGACGTGGATTTTAAAAGAAAAAAAAACGTTGATTTTAAATAAAAACATTTTTAGAACATAGATTTTTATAGAAAAAAAAAACAAAAATACGTAAAGAAAAATTTTTAGAACGTGGATTTTAAAGAAAAAAAAATTGGAACCTGGATTTTTAAAGAAAAAAATATTAAAACATGAAGTTTTACAGAAAAACATTCTCGAACGTGGATTTTTAAAGAAAAAAATTAAAACGTGGATTTTTATAGAAAACAACTTTGGATTAAAAAAAAAATATTTTAGAACGGATTTTTAAAGAAAATGTTTTTTAGAACGTGGATTTATAAATAAAAAAATTCTTTAGGACGTGGATTTTAAAGAAAAAAATTCTTTAGAACGTGGATTTTAAAGAAAAAACTTTTTAGAACACCTATTTTTAAAGAAAATAATTTTGTTGGAAAGCGGATTTTTAAAGAAAATAATTTTTTAGAACTTGGATTTTTAAAGAAAAAAATTTTAGAACGAGGATTTTCAAGTCTGAAAAAAAACGAATATAAGATTAAGCTCGACTTACCTACAATGGTAAGAAAAAATTCTTTAGAACGTGGATTTTTAAGGAAAACCCTTTTGAAGACGTGGATTTTTCAAGAAAAAAAATTCGAAAACTTGGATTTTTAAAGAAAACAATTTTCAAAACTTGGATTTTTAAAGAAAAATATTTGAAAAGAAACAAATATTGAAAACTTGGATTTTTAAAGAAAAAAATTTTGATGAAAAACATTTTTAGAACGTGGATTTTTAATGAAAAAAAATTAGAACGTGGATTTAAAAAAAAAATAGAACGTGGATTTAAAAAAAAAATTGTTAGAGCGTGAATTTTTTAAGAAAAACATTTTAATTTTTTTTAAGAAAATAATAGTGTTAGAATATGGATTTTTAAAAAAATAATTTTCAAAACTAGGATTTTTAAAGAAAAAAATTCTTTAGAGCGCGGATTTTTAAGGAACATATTCTGAAGACGTGGATTTTTAAAGAAAAAAAATGAAAAGAAACAAATTTTGAAAACTTGGATTTTTAAAGAAAAAAAAAAAATTGAAAAGAAACAAATATTGAAAACTTGGATTTTTAAAGAAAAAAAATTTTGAAGACTTGGATTTTTAAAGAAAAAAATTTTGAAAACTTGGATTTTTAAAGAAAAAAATTGAAAAGAAACAAATTTCAAAAACTTGGATTTTTAAAGAAAAAAATTCTTTAGAACGTGGATTTTTAAGGAAAAAATTCTGAAGACGTGGATTTAAAAAAAAAAAAAAATTGAAAAGAAACAAATTTTGAAAACTTGGATTTTTAAAGAAAAAAATTGAAAAGAAACAAATTTTGCAAACTTGGATTTTTAAAGAAAAAAAATTTGAAGACTTGGATTTTTAAAGAAAAAAAATGAAAAGAAACAAATTTTGAAAACTTGGATTTTTAAAGACAAACATTGAAAAGAAACAAATTTTGAAAACTTGGATTTTAAAGAAAAAAATTCTTTAGAACGTGCATTTTTAAGGAAAAAATTTTGAAGACGAGGATTTTTGAAGAAAAAAATTGAAAAGCTAAAAATTTTAAAAACTTGGATTTTTAAAGAAAAACATTTTGAAATCTTGGATTTTTAAAGAAAAATATTTTGAAGACGTGGATTTTTAAAGAAAAATATTTTGAAGACGTGGATTTTTAAAGGAAAAACATTTTCAAAACTTGGATTTTTAAAGAAAAAATTTGAAAAGAAACACATTTTGAAAACTTGGATTTTTGAAGAAAAACATTTTTAGAACGTGGATTTTTTAAGAAAAAATATTGTAAAAAGGTGAATTTTGGAAGAAAAAACATTTTAGGACACCAATTTTTAAAGAAAATAATTTTGAAAGGATTTTTATTTTTTAAGAAAAAATTTTTAGAGTGTGGATTTTTAAGAAAAAAGTTTATAGAACGTGGATTTTTAAAGAAAAAATTTAGAACTTAGATTTTTAATGAAAAAAATTCTTTAGAACGTGGATTTTTAAAGAAAAACCATTCGAAGATGTGGATTTTTAAAGAAAAAAATTTTCAAAACTTGGATTTTAAAAGAAAAAAATTTAAAAAGAAACAAATTTTGAAAAATTGGATTTAAAAAAAGAAATTTGAAGAAAAAAATTTTTAGAACTTGGATTTATAAAACATACAAAACATTTTTAGAACACTAATTTTTAAAGAAAATTATTTTGTTAGAAATTGGATTTTTAAAGACAAAATTTTTAGAAGGTGGACTTTTAAAAAGAAAAAAATTTATAGAACCTGAATTTTTTAAAGAAAGAAGTTTTAGAACTTGGATTTTTAAAGAAAAAATTCTTTCTTCTTTTATGGAAAAAACATTTGAAGGCGTGGATTTTTAAAGAACAAAATTTAAAGACGTGTATTTAAAAAAAAATTAAGACGTGTATTTTTAAATAAAAAAATGAAAGACGTGTATTAAAAAAAAAAAATTAAGACGTGTATTTTTAAAGAAAACAATTTTCAAATGAAAAGTTTTCAATGAAATAAATTTTGAAAACTTGGATCTTTAAAGAAAAAATTGAAGGCGTGGAGTTTTAAAGAAACAAATTTGAAGATGTAGATTTTTAAAGAAAACCATTTGAAGAAGTGGATTTAAAAAAAAAATATTGAAAAGAAAAATTAAAGAAAACATCCTTAAGGACGTGAATTTTTAAAGAAAACACCTTTAAGGGTGTGCATTTTTAATGAAGATATATTACAGTGGGGTGTAGTTTAAAAGAAGTTATTAAAGGACAGTCAGAGCTAAAAACCTGGATTATAAAGTTATATTTTTAAGGGCAGTTCTCAACATGGATTTTCAAGAATATTTTTTTTAATGAATACGAGGGAAACTAAATAAGTATCTGGGCTAGGCAAGACGAAGCGTTGCCAGACCCAGTTGACATTTATTTTGGAAAGTTTGACAGTTTTTGGCCTAAACCTACTCAGGACAGTTTGACATATGACCATGTATTATTTTGTTTACTGGGATTTGCAAAAAATGGAATTTACTTGTGAACATTTTTGTCGAAAAATGTTCACAACTTTCTTCGTAGATAATCACGGCAAGAGCGCACCGAAAAAATCAAATATTTGTATGTCGATATAGGACAATTCTATAGCTTTATGAAAAACTGGTTTAGTGAATTCAATGGTGGCCGACACTTGCTAAAAAACGAAGGTCGTCCAAAAACCATGAGATAGCGACATTCTTGGGTATTTATTTCACCAACTATCATTTGATATTGCATGAACACTTGGCAGCAAAAATCGGGGTTTTCTCGTTGGATCCCGTGTTGATCGGTGCAAGAAATTTGAAAAAGTACGATTGCGGTGCTCCGAAAGACGTTTACGAGATGGATCCAGGTGACGAATCATGTAAATATGCGTATGAGCACGAAAAATACCCGCAGTCGCCAGAAGATGCTGTAGAAGCCATCAAAAACCATGTTTTGGAGGTTTTTCAATCGGAGTGGAAAAAGTGCTTCGACAAAAGTGTTGCTGGAGATACTTAAGAAAACAATAAAACTATTCTTGATAATAAATATTCGCGTTTTCATTGTTAGTCCAGAAACTGTTTAGTCCCCCTTGTAAGTTTGAAAGCAGATGTCATGCTATAATTGTGATTTTAATAACGTTTTTTTAATATTCTCTTGAGAATTTCCTTCTCTTTTTCATAGAAAAAAATCATAACAAATAATTCCCACGGGGACATCAATTATTGTTTATTACCCCGATTTTTATTGTTGTGTGTTTTACACAATGTTTAATTAAATTAAAACAAAATGTTTTATAACAAATTTTCAAATTTGATATTTTGTTAATCATTCTTAAATTATTTTTCTAGCGGCAATTCATTCATCTTTTTATTCATAATGCTGATGAAGATGATGATGATGATGAGGGTCATGATGATTTAGCGAGCTAAACAATTTGTGGCTTTCATAGAAATATATTTGGTTGGGATTTATGGCTTCTATAAATATTATTTCTCAGTCATATGTTTGTATATATGTACGAATATACATACATATATGCCATTTTGTATACAATGTTTTAAGCGCACACAACAAAAAAAAAACATATTTTATTAGACAAAATATTTTGTTATAATACACAAAATATTTGAAAACAAAATATAAATTATAAATGATATAGAACACGTTTGTTTATTGGGAAATATTTGGTGGGCATATAACATATGTACATACATACATACACATGTATGTATAGATGATTGTTTAAAATAAATATATCATTTGAATATTTGACGTGTACTATACTAAAAAAAATATTTTTTGTTCAATAAATATTATTAATAATAATGCAAAACAAAAAATTAAGAATAAGAAAATTATGTGAGTCAACTTATGGAGCTTTTGGGAGCTCAAAATGACCTTAGTATCCCCATTTATGGGGCTCCAGATAAGTTTAAAAATATTTCTTAAAAATCCACGATTATAGAGCTCAAGATGGTCATTCAAAAATAAAAAATATCTAAACTTTAAAGAGCTGAAGATGACTATAAACAATTAAAAAAAATACCCAAAAAAAGATAACCTAAAAATCCACACTTAGTTCAAGATAAACTTTATAACTATTATAAATTCACCCTTAGTTCCAGAAAGCATTAACAAAATCTTTAAAAAATCTACGCTTAAAGGTGATACAGAAGAAAAAAATTACCCTTATTGAGACCCAAATAACTTAATAAATATTCTTTTAAAGTCCACGCTTATAGGTGACACCGATGATCATAAGACAATTTAAAACAAAATCCAGCCTGAAAATGTTCCAAATGATCTAAGACATTTTCTTTAAAACTCCACATATATAGAGCTACATATGACCAAAGAAAAAAAGAGTAGCTTAGAACATGTTTTTTTAATGGAGATCCACCGAATGGTTAATTAGAATAGACATAGGTAACAATATCTATAGGACAAAAGAAATTTGATTCGCTTACCTAACACGATCTTGGCGAAATACACACGGAACTAAGGCATTACACCAAATTCTAAGTCAAGGTCTGAGTTTTAAGTGAAGGTATCATTGGTATAGCCGAAAATATTGTCCAAACATCCCTAAATCTAGGATTAATCCAGACTGCAGAAACAGTTGGACTGCACCAAATGTACTCTAATTCTACGATATGTCTCTCCACGAGTCTTGAGAACAAATCGAACCCTTTCGACTAAAATTTAAAATAAAAAAAAAAAACAAGTATAAAAGTATCGGCTTTGCCGACCGAGATATACCCTTTGCCTGTATGAATTGAAACTTTCATAGTAACAATATCGAATCGAATACCGCCTACGAAACCAACATATTTTTACCTAATAATAATGTATTTTTGAGATTTTCAGATTTTTTATTGAAGCTCAAAAGTATTGCGGAGGAGGTACTTGAAGGAATGGACCCAAATGGTCTATTTTGGAAGTGGATTTTATTTTGGGAGTCATTTAGAAGCATGAACTTTCTCAAGAAAAACATAATATCGCTGTACCACAATGAGTAGCTTCGGTATACATTTCCAAAGGACCTGCGAATAGGTCCTAAACTGTACCTAAAAAAATGTTGAACTTTTGTAAGGGAGGTATACTAAGGAGAAGACCGATATGGACCCTTTTTTAAATTAAACTGCATTTAGTCAATCGGTTTCTCCATTCAACATACTTTTGGGTGGAAGTACCAGACCATGTCGACAGATTTTGGCGAAAAAAAAGTTTTGTGACCACTGGGAACCTCAAATGTCAAATGACAGATGATTCGGCTAAAAAATGTAGCTCTTAATTATTATAAGTTTCTACTTAGGTTGTAAAAATTTTTGTTAATACTATTTATTGGCCTTGGAGGCTTTAGTATTAAAAATGAATTGAATAAATAAATAAAATTCCACAAAACACCAAAAATCCGGAAAATCGTTATATACGTGGAAATTTTGCGACCACTGGGAATGACAAATGTGAAATTACCGCTATTTCAGTAAAAAAATGTAGCTAAAATCCCGGAAATCGGTAGGTACCATTATATGGAGTCACCACACCAAAACACGGATCTGCGTTGTCAATTTTTGGTGGCAAAGTTTATCAAAAATTTGGCTAAAATCCTCAAAATACCGAAAATCGGGAGTACCGTTAGTTATATATGAGCTATGTCAAAACAAGGACCTATGTATGTTGATAATTTGTAGTGGAGAAGTGCTGTGACCACTAAGAACCTCAAATATAATAATTAAATATAATTCGGTCAAAAAAATTAGCTTAACCCTGCTATTACGTTGGGGTCATTTGATGACCCAAATCGTATTTATCATCACCGTATGTCTTACTGGTGGGATATAATTAAAAGTCCTTACTACTCAGTGCATGAATTTTTGAGATATACTGAAATCAATTAGTTTCATAAATATTTTCTGCTTAGAAGTCTATTTATTGCATGTGTATACACATAACATGTTAGGGTCATTTTATGACCCCGTGCGTATATAATATGGCAAGTCAAAATTTAATTTATTTTTTTTTAGCATTTTCCTTACATATTTTTCTAGTTTTAGATGTCAACAAAACAAAAAAGTAATAAAGAATACCAAAAATTTACATTTATTGTTGTAATTTTTACATTCAATAACAACGAATCGTAATGCTTTCAGTTCAGTGACAGATTTTTTGCGAATATTATTGACATCGAATTTATGTAAATTTTTAGTTATTTACTGAATTTATTAGTGATCAGACAAAAAGTGTATCTAATAAACACTTCAAGCTATTATCCCACGCCTTAAAACCCTTTTAAAAATGTATATTATATAATTTTTTCAATAAATGGGTCATCAAATGACCCCAACATAGCGTATGTGATTTTTTTCTAACGTAGTAGCAGGGTTAAATGCTCAAAATACCGAAACCCGTGAGGTATCGTGATGTGGGGCCTATACCTAAACATTGACTTATATTGACACATTTTGACGGAGAAATGTTGTGCCCACTAAGAACCTTAAATGTCAAATTATAGCTAGTTCGGTTAAAAATGTAGCTAAAATCGGAGGGGTACCGTTATATGGAGGATTCGAACTTAAACTTACCATGGGAAAAAAGACCCTCAGGTTCTTGATCAGTTATTGCTGACCCTAGATTGACTACAAAAGATGGACATGGCTATATCGACTCAGAATTTTATCCTCATCAAGAATATATGTATATACTAGGATGATACTGCTCCAATATCCAAATTTGGAATATAAAAATGCCAGCCGATTTTCATAAACATAAACATTCGTCTGCCACAAAAACAACATTCAATACGCCTGAAGATCGGCTTAACCACCCGTGAAACGTAGCGTAATGGTTGAATGCGTGGGACTTCGGTAGACTCCTAATTTGTCAATGTATATAATAGGTCTAATAAGCTCAAACTCGAAAGAGAATTAATTAAAAATCACTATAAATGACCTTCGTCTTAATAAGGCAAAAATAAAAAATTGTAGAATTGGTAGAATTTTCCATTGATTTGACAATAAATATGGCCTGCAGAGCGATTTCGTGGGCTTTGATCCCCAATACAAATTACTATGGAAACAAAGATCAATCAGGTGGCACGGGTCAACGTTAACCGATCCCCATAAAATTTCATATAAGGATTTTGGATCAAATGGAAAAGGTTTAGGGAGCAGGCCTTTCAATTTTTTTTGTTCACCCCAATATATACTTTATAAGGTTGCAAATTATCATTTCAATGCGTTAGAGACTGAAAAACAAACTTAATATATCCTCTATACCAAGGTTGAGGGTATAAAAACAAAAAATCGCAAAATTTTCAAAAATTTGATTTTCAGCCTAAATGCCTCAACCACTTGACTGATTACCATGTTACCTGTTTGTCTGTCTGATTATTTCTAGCCGTTCAAAAGTTACCGAATTTTTGGCCAGGAAAAAACCATTCTGGACCAAGGTATGGATTTTATAGACATCATTCGGTTTATCAAAGGGTCCTTTTGGTAATTTTTTCGAAAAATCGTTCAAAAAATCCTTTTTCACTTGCAAATAATTTCAGATCATCAAGCTTAACTCTAAACGAGAAAATTAACAAAAATCATTAAAAAATGATCTTCGCCATAAAAAGGCAAAATTTCAAAAAATAAAAAACAGGCTGAGCCCGGCTGGGATTTGAACCCACGTCCTTGAAAAACATATCAAAAAATGTTGTCATGGCGTGTTAGCGTTCAAAGCCAACTCATAACTTCAAAGTCAGCGCAAAAAGCGTTTGTCATGAAGAATACATTTCTGTGGCCAAGTATCCGCGTTAATGTACAAAAAACACATTTGCATTTGAAAAACGATAAGTTCTAGGACAGAGAAGCCATTGCATAGTCGATACGTCCGAAGATTTGCTTTACCACCAATGAAACCAGGTAACGTAATTTGATGACTATGTGGGTTCGAGTCCTTGGCTTTCCTTTTTCACTTGCAAATAATTTCAGATCATCAAGCTTAACTCTAAACGAGAAAATTAACACAAATCCTGATCATATTTGATCAAAATGTTCCACAAAATTGTCCGTGTCAATTAAATCCGTAAATTTCATCAAACAAAATTGTCAAATTTTTTGCGAAATATCTAAAATGTCATTCAAATGGAGACTTGATTTCTTTGGTGACCAACAGGAAATAATTTGAAAAAAGGACCAAAAAGACCTCTTTAATGAACCGCATGAGGGTTAATATTTTTAACAAAAATATTCCCCACATTATTGTCAGTAAAGTTGTCAAAGACACGAAAATGTAAGGAATTTTTAAGATATTTGTCCCATTTTACCAATTGGAATTGGTTGTAATTTGGTATTTTGTGTCTGCAGAGGCTAAAAAACATTTCTACCAAAGTTTGTTTATATAATTCCACGTTTTGGTATAGCCCCCATATAACGCCCCATATAAAGTACGCGTCATTATACCCTCAGCCTTTAGGCTAAAGAGGGTATATACACTTTGACACGATGAAAATGTGCCTCATCGAAATAATGGTTTTAGACCCCAAGTATGTTTGGACGAAATGTGTTTCAGACAATTTGGAGTCGATCTAGCCATGTCCGTCCGTCTGTCTATCTGTCTGTCCTGCTGGCTGGAGCGCACGATAACTCTGGAACGGATGAACCGAATTCAAATCAAATTTTGGCTTTTGTAATATTTTGCCCAAACTTAGTTTAAGTTCGAAGATGAGCTACATCGGTCCACTCCTTCCCAGCAAAATGTTTGTAGCCAAAGAAGTAGTTAAATCATGAGTGCAAGTGATTTCGGACTACATCTTTTTACGTGAAAGAAGTCATGATTTTTACAAGGGCATGGTGCAGTGAGGATACTGTCTAATTTACTTCTTAAGCACAAATTTTGCATTAGTTCTTTGTAGTGAATAAATCACAGCAACATATGATTCAACTACTTCTTTGGCTACAAACAATGATGTAGTTCGAAATCACTTTTATTATTTTTATACCCTCAGCCTTTAGGCTATGAAGGGTATATACACTTTCATACGGGCAAAATGTGCCTCATCGAAATAATGGTTTTAGACCCCAAGTATGTTTGGACGAAATGTGTTTCAGACAATTTGGAGTCGATTGAGCAATGTCCGTCCGTCTGTCTGTCTGTCTGGCTGGCTGGAGCGCACGATAACTCTCGAAGGGATGAACCGATTCGGTTCAAATTTTGGCTTTCGTAATATTTTGTCCAAACTTAGTTTAAGTTCGAAGATGAGCTATATCGGTCCACTCCTTCCGGTACCTCCCCCACAAAAGTTCGAAAATGTTCGGAAAATGTGTACGCACGATAACTCTTGAAGGGTGTAACCGATTTGGTCCATACTTTGCCCATCGAGGAGCGTGTACCAGACTTAGATCAGGTTTTAATATGGACTCAGTCGGTCCACTCCGTCGGGTACCTCCCACACAAAATTTTGGAAAAGTTCAGTTTAGGAACATCTCTCGAATCGCTTTGATTTTTGCTTTAGCAACTTGTATTCACTGCCCTCCATACGACGGTATAAGTTTCATCAGGGGCAAGTCCATACTTCCTGAGAAAATAGCCTGAAAGTTGCAAAAAACCCCTATGACACCGTGTGAGGAGGTTGGAGGGCAAAATAACTCTCGAACAGGTCTGCCGTTTCGGTCCAAAGTTTGGCCTTAGTAATATTTTGTCCAAACATAGTTTAAGTTCGAAGATAAGCCATATCGGCCCACTCCTTCAGGTACCTCCCCCACAAAAGTTCAAAAATGTTCGGAAAAATTGTGCGTATGATAACTCTTGTAGAGAGTGGCCGAATTGGTCCATACTTTACACATCCTAATATATCTACCAGATATAGACCAGGTTCAAATATGGACTATATTTGTCCACTCCATCCGGTACCTCCCACTCAAAATTTCGGATACATGTTCACTTTAAGACCTGCTTTCGAGTCACTTTGATTTTTGTTGAAGCAACTTGCATTCGCTGCCTCAATTGCGATGGTAAAAGTTGTTTCAGGGGCAAGTTCATACTTCTTGTGCAAACATCCCTGAAGTTCTAAAAAACCCCTATGGTACCATATGTAGTGGCTGGAGATCCATTCTTTTTAGTATCTCCTCCGCAAAACTTTTGATATTAAATCCTAATCAACATTTTTGTCAGTTCAAACGCCCAAAATTTTTAAAACTCCTTAAATACATGCGTTTTTTGGAAAAATTGTTTCAATATACACAGGCTGAGGGTATATCTCTGTCGGCAAAGCCGACTGATACTTTTTTACTTGTTTGTATACAAATTACTTTTTATGGATGCAAACATATTGCTGTTATTATAATTAACAAGAAACAAATTATGTTCTTTGTCTTTTTAAGTTTTTTTTTTTGCAAAATTTTGAAATTTCTAAAATGTGAAAAATTTATGAAATGGATACAAATCGGACATTGTCAAAATGTGAAGAACGGACTGCATTTTTCATGACTCTGCGTGGACTGTTTCAAAAAAAGCTATTCAATCACTACTTCACAAGGAACAAATTCAAATAAATTTTGCTGGGTTCCGGTACCTCCCCCACAAAAGTTCGAAAATGTTCGGAAAGTTTGTGCGCACGATAACTCTTGAAGGGAGTAACCGATTTGGTCCATACTTCGTATAGCGTAAACTTTCTACCAGAGTAATATGGGGTTCCAATATGGTCTCAATAGTTCCACTCCTTCAGGTACCTCCCACACAAAATTTCGGAAAAGTTCGGTTTAGGGCCTGGTCTCGAATCGCTTTGATTTTGGTTGTAGCAACTTATATTCAGCGCCCTCTTAACGACAGTGCAAGTTTCATCTGGAGGAAGTCTATATTTCCTGAGAAAATAGCCTGAAAGGTACAAAAAACCCCTATGACACCGTATGTAATGGTTTGAGCGCAAATAACTCTCGAACGGATCTGCCGATTCAGTCCAAAATTTGGTTTTCGTAATATTTTGTGCAAACTTAGTTTAAGTTCGAAGATAAGCCATATCGGTCCACTCCTTCAGGTACCTCCCCCACAAAAGTTCAAAAATGTTCGGAAAAATTGTGCGTACCATAACTCCTGATGGGAGTGACAGATTTGGTCCATACTTTACACATCCTAATATATCTACCAGGTATAGGGCAGGTTCGAATATGAACTATATTTGTCCACATTTTTGGATAAATTCACTTTAAGACCTGTTCGCGAATCACCTTGATTTTTGTTGAAGCAACTTGCATTCGCTGCCTCAATTACGACAGTAAAAGTTTTTTTTCAGGGGTAAGTCCATACTTCTTGGGAAAACAGCCCGAAAGTTGTAGAAAAATCCCTATGGCACCATATGAGTGGCTTGAGTGCTCAAACCTAATACTGCGTTCGTCCACACTTTGGATATTATAATATTTCTTCGAATATTAGATTAAATTCGAAGGTGGTGCTTATAGGTCCACTCCTTACGGTACCTCCCCCACAAAAGTTCGAAAATATTCGCTAAAGTGGTACGCGCCAAACTCTTGATATCTAATAAATATTGTCGAAGCTTAGTTTATGTTCCAATTTAACCCCTATCGGTCCAATCCTTGTGGTACCACCCACACAAATGTTCAACATTTTTGTGTGGTTAAGGGTCTGTTCGAGGATCCTTTGGACATTTTTACCAAAGGTATCAATCTATCGATATCCCCGCAAACTTTTGAGATATAATCCTAAGTTTTTTTTTTGGGAAAAAATAATATTTCAATCCACACAGGCTGAGAGTATATCTCTGTCGGCAAAGCCGACTGATATTTTTTTACTTGTTTTTTTTTTTTTTTGAAAAAATACTATGAAATTAAAAAAAAAAAAACAAGTAAAAAAGTATCAGTCGGCTTTGCCGACAGAGATATACCCTCAGCCTGTGCAAATTGAAACACTTTTTTCACAAAAAACTTATGTATTTAGGGGGTTTCAAAATTTTGGTCTCGTATGAACCGACAAAAATGTTGATTAGGATTAAAGTTCAAAAATTTTGCTGCAAAGGTACTTAAAGGAATGGACCGACATAGACCATGGGGGTGCCATAGGGGGATTTTACACCCTTCAGGCTGTTTTCTCAAGAAGTATAGACTTGCCCCTAAAACAACTTTTACCATCGTAATTGAGGCAGCGAATGTAAGTTGCTTCAACAAAAATCAAAGTGATTCAATAGTAGGTCTTAAAGTGAACTTATCCCAAATTTTGTGTGGGAGGTACGGGATGGAGTGGACAAATATAGTCCATATTCGAACCTGATCTATATCTGGTAGATATTATGAGAATGTGTAAAGTATGGACCAAATCGGTCACTCCCATCAAGAGTTTTCGTGCGCACAATTTTTCTGAATATTTTTGAACATTTGTGGGGTAGGTACCTGAAGGAGTGGACCGATATGGCTTATCTACGAACTTAAACTAAGTTTGGAAACAATATTACGAAGGCCAAATTTTGGCCGGAATCGGCATATCCGTTCGAGAATTATCTTGCGCTCCAACCACTACACACGGTGTCATAGGGTTTTTTGTAACTTTCAGGCTGTTTTCTCAGGAAGTATGGATTTGCCTCTGAGGAAACTTGTACCTTCGTAGAGGGGACTGTGAATATAAGATGTTGCAACAAAAACCAAGGCGATTCGAGAGCAGGTCCTGAATTGAACTTTTCCGAAATTTTTTGTGGGAGGTACTCGAAGGAGTTTACCGATTGAGTCCATATTGGAACCTCATCTAAGTTTGGTAGAAATTACACGATGTGTAAAGTATGGACCTAATCGGCTATTCCCTATAAGAGTTATCGTGCGCACAAGTTTTGCGACAATTTTTGAACATTTGTGGGGGAGGTACCTGAAGGAGTGGACCGATATAATCCATCTTTGAACTTGAACTAAGTTTGGACAAAATATTACGAAAGCCAAATTTTGGACCGAATCGGCAGATCCGTTCGAGAGTTATCTTGCGCTCCAACCACTACACACGGTGTCATAGGGTTTTTTGTAACTTTCAGGCTGTTTTCTCAGGAAGTATGGATTTGCCCCTAATAAAACTTACAGCGTCGTATAGAGAACAGCGAATACAACTTGCGTAAACAAAAATCAAAGCGATTCGAGACCAGGTCCTAAACTGAACTTTTCCGAAATTTTCGTGTGGGAGGAAGTATGGACTTGCCCCTAATAAAACTTACAGCGTCGTATAGAGGACAGCGAATACAACTTGCGTAAACAAAAATCAAAGCGATTCGAGACCAGGTCCTAAACTGAACTTTTCCGAAATTTTTGTTTGGGAGGTACCCGAAGGAGTGGACCGATTGAGTCCATATTGGAACCTCATCTAAGTTTGGTAGAAATTACACGATGTGTAAAGTATGGACCTAATCGGTTATTCCCTAAAAGAGTTATCGTGCGCACAAGTTTTGCGACAATTTTTGAACATTTGTGGGGGAGGTACCTGAAGAAGTGGACCTATATGGCCCATCTTCGAATTTAAATCGAATCTGGACAAAATATTTCGATACCCAAAATTTGAACGGAATCGATTGATCCGTTCGAGAGTTATCGTGCGCACCAGCCAGACAGACAGACGGAAAGACAGACGGACAGACAGACGGACGGACATTGCTAGATCTACTCAAAATTGTCTGAAACGGATATCGTACAAACATACTTGGGGTCTAAAACCATTATTTCGATGAGGCACATTTTTGGTCGTATCAAAGTGTAAATACCCTCTTTAGCCTAAAGGCTGAGGGTATAAAAATCTCAACAAATTATTTCCTAATGTACGAATGAATGACCTTTTGCCTATTAATGACTAATATAACTTTTATTTCATATACATAAATATTGAAAAATGTCCCTCACAAACCACTTTTAATTTTTATGATATATAAAATAATGTTATATATAATATAAAATGATATATATGTAATAATACGATGATAAATTAGTGAGAAACCAACGATTATGTCGTATCGGTAATGTCGTGTGCCCCTTGTTTTCAGATAAATATCTTTTCATAGTGACTTCAAAAAATGTCCAAAATTTCTGCAAAATAAAAACATTAAACTCTTTTTGTGCGGAAGCTTTTTTATCGAATCACTTTATAATTAAGATTTTATGTAATTTTATGTAGAAACTCATCACGCTATTATACGGGGATATGAGGTTGTGAAAAAGTCATAACCTTAGTATACAACTTTTACCCGATTTCATTGTCGGAATATGTCCATGTCTTCTTATATCGCCCATAGAAAGGTACCGTCCGATTTTCTGTATTTTGAGAATTTTAGCCACATTATTCAACCAAAATGACTGAAATTTAGTATTTAGTCTTCTCTGTAGTTACAAAACTTTCCTCCATATTTTTTTACGATACATGTCCACGTTTTGATACAGTCCCCATTGAACGTTACTCCCGATTTTCGGAATTTTGAAATTTTTACCCACAGTATTCAAATTCCACACAAATACCTAACTTTTCAAATAGTGTACAAATTAACTTAATTCACATTTGTGTTTAAAGTAAAAAAAAAAAATTGAAAAAAAAACTATAATTTCGATGGATACTTTTTTGCAATAATTTTTGTAAAATAAAAGCAAATAAAAAGAAATAATTTTGATTGCAACTTACTTGATATGTAGGTTTTGATTTTGCAATTTTTGTTATCTTTTACTCGTTACAGTCGTTGTTTCACTTTAAAATTACACTCACTTAAATTTTCGATATCTTTTTCTAAACTAAATTTATTTATTAATTATTTTTACTTTTTGTTCTACGAACGTAACGCGTGATGATGTTTTATTTGATTGATATGTTTGGGGGATATGTATTTGTTGTTGTTATTATATTTAAATTACATTTACATTATATTACATATTTTTTGTGATAAGATATTTTTTGCTTTTCTTCTCCTTCTTTTGCTTTGAGGATTTTTTTTCTTTTTGTTTAAAACAATTTTTTAATGTTGGTTTATGATGATGGTTTTTTTTTCTTTTTTAATTTTGTTGTTTAGAATATTTTTATTGATATACACCACAATGAACGTCAAATATTACGTGTTTTGAATTTTTGTAATTTTTGTTCGAAAAATTATAATAAAAAAACGTGTGGTTTGATTTAACACAAAAAACACCTCACTTGGTTCCTATTCACACACAGCAATGCCCCTTAATCTCCCATATATGGATGGGGATTGTGTGGAGCTCTCTTTCTCGATTTTTTTCACAATATTATAAAAACAACACACTCCACAGTTATTCTCCCTCTATGTCTCTTGTGGTTTGGCTCTCACTGAAATTTTAGGGGGGCCACCTTCTCTGCTCCCACTGTGATCGTTAACATTTATGTAGGCAATTGACACTGTTTGTTTGTTCGTTTGCCGAAACGTTGGGGGGAGAGTATTATTGGGGGGATAGAGAGCGAGTACCGATTGATTGACTCTGGTTGATTCTGTGTGTTTGTGTGTGAATCTCTTGGGTATTTAAAAGGGGTGTTAATACGTTGATTTTTCACCGGTTTTCTTGCAATGTTGTTGTTGTTGTTCTTTTTGTTGTTATTGTTGATGTTAAAAGGCCGTTTACTTGTTCTTTCTTGCTCTCTGTTACAACAAGTCTAGAATGCAAACAAATATTTATGTATAATAATGTTGCTATTGTTGTTATTATTGTGATATGTGCCAGGAATTGCTAATGTTTGTTGACAATGATATGTTGTTGTTGTTGTTGCTAAAATCCCTTTGTACAAATAGTTTCAATGTTTGTGTGTTCTCTGTAATACCTTTAGCTTGTGATTTCTCTTTGCAATTTCTGTGTGGCCGCCCGCCGCTGTTCTTTGCTGTTTCTTGTTGTTATTAGTTTTCTTGTTCTTCTTCTTTTTCGTTTTGATTATTTGTTTTATTTGCAAGTTTTGCTGTATAGAAACGTATGTAGTTTAACCCAGCAGTAGCAACAGAATAAGAAGAAAAAACAACAACAAAAACAAAGAAAAAAAAGAGTAATGGCAAGTTGTATTCAAATCTCCTTCTTCCTACTTGTTGTTGGTGTTGTTGTTGTTGTCGTTTTAAATACTATGAAAATTGAACGTTTCATATAACATACGGCAATGGACAACGGCTGACTGCTGACGTTAGTTAAAATGGGGAGCCAGCAGCGCAACGGGGGTTGGTAGTTGGGTCGGTAGGTAGTATTGATGGTGGTGGCATCCAATATGTTACGGCACGTCGTAGCTTAAATGGCGATAAGAAACACATGAAAAGACAACAAAACAGACGACAACCAAAGCTCCCCCAAAGAACCAAAAAAAAAACTGAGTATAAAAACGGACTAGCGCAAAAGTGGCAGCACACCAGAGATGGGTGTGCAAGGCAGGTCTCTTTTACACACACTCACACATATAGAGTTCACACTACTCGTATTCTTCTCTATCTCTCTTGATTTGATTTACTCAAAATGTTTTTTCTGGTTTTATTTTCTATCTTTGGGGAATGGAGGGAGTGGGGGCACTCTTCTCTGAGGCTTCTTGAAAATCCGGCAGTAGTTTTACAAATACAATTTTTTTTTCATCTAATAAAATCTTTTACACAAGCACAAATATAAGGAAATTAAACTTGTTTGTCACTTTTTTTTGCTAATTTCCACTTTTTTTTTTTTGATTACACAAAAACTATTTACTTTTTCATCATCAATATTTTTATGTTTTTCACATTTTTTACGGCAGTAATAGTTATACGCCACACTATTACCATTCGTTGGTTCGTTTTTTATTCTTTTGTTATTTTCTTTGCTTGGTTCATATGGCAGCAGTATGTGTCGTTTGCTTTCTTGTTTTTTTCTTTTTAAGAGAAACAAAAAACTACTTTTTTACATAAATTCTATATTAAAACAAAAAAAATATATTTATATCTATTTTATTTTTAATCATTATTCGCGCCGAACACGTTGTGCGGACTAGTTTCAAACAGCAACTAAACTGAACGGGTCAAGTAAAGAAAATTTTTCATGTTGCCGACAGCCGTAAAACAGATTGGTCTCTCTTGCTCGTGGTCACACACTTGTCTCTCATGCACCCACACTCTAACACAGTGGTAGTATCTGTGTGAGTTGTGTGTCATAGTATAGCAGAGATACGGAAATGTTAAACAACAAATCGTGTATCTGTGTGATACACGAAGAGCATAACAGAACGTTTTTAAACACACGCACACACACACACACACAAACATTGCAACATAACAGAGTTGCCACAGTCTATGCAATGTAAAAATTTACATTGTAAACAGAGAAAAATATTTTTTATTATGAAATGTAAGATGAAAAAACCACAATCAGCTGTTCCAATTGGATAATAAAAATAAACAACTTAACAAAACAGGAAGAGAAGTTGATTCTATAGACACTTTCTGCAAGAAAGGGTGCTTCTGCAGATCCCTTATGAAAGAAAGGATGTTTCTATAGACCTTTTCTGAAAGACTAACTCTGAAAGAAATCGGTCTTCTATAAGCTCTTTCTGAAAGAAAGTGGGCTTCAATAGAAACTTTCTGAAAGAAGGCGGGCTTTAATAGAAACTTTCTGAAAGGAGCCGGGCTTCTATAGACCCCTTCTGAAAAAAGCGTGGTTCTATAGACCCTTTCTGAAAGAAAGCGGGCTTCTATAACTTTTTTGAATTAAAGCGGACTTCAATAGAAATTTTCTGAAAAAAGACGGGCTTTAATAGAAACTTTTTGAAAGGAGCAGACTCTTTCTGAAAGAAAGCGGGCTTCTATAGACCCTTTCTGAAAGAAAACGGGCTTCTATAGACACTTTCTGAAAGAAAGGTTGATTCTGAAGACACTATCTGATAGAAAGGGCGTTTTATAGACCCTTTTTGAAAGAAAGAGTTTTCTATAGACCCCTTTTGAAAAAAAGGGTGTTTCTATAGACGCTTTCTCAAAGAAAGCGGGCTTCAATAGAAGCTTTCTGAAGGGCGTCGAGCCTTTCTAAAAGAAAGGGTGCTTCTATAGACACTTTCTGAAAGAAAGCGGGCTTCAATAGACCCTTTCATAAAGAAAGCAGGCCCATATAGACACTTCTAAAAGAAAGCGTGGTGCTATAGACGCTTTCTGAAAGAAAGCGGGTTTCAATAGAAGCTTTCTGAAAGGAGTCGGGTTTCTATAGATACTTTCTGAAAGAAAACGGGCTCCTATAAAACTTTCTGAAAGAAAGCGGGCTTCAATAGACCCTTTCAGAAAGAAAGCGGGCTCCAATAGACCCTTTCTGAAAGAAAGCGGGCTTCAATAGACCCTTTCAGAAAGAAAGCGGGCCCATATAGACACTTCTGAAAGAAAGCGTGGTTCTATAGACGCTTTCTGAAAGAAAGCGAGCTTCAATAGAAGCTTTCTGAAAGGAGTCGGGCTTCTATAAAACTTTCTGAAAGAAAGCGGGCTTCAATAGACCCTTTCAGAAAGAAAGCGGGCTTCAATATACCCTTTCTGGAAGAAAGCGGGCTTCAATAGAACCTTTCAGAAAGAAAGCGTGGTTCTATAGACGCTTTCTGCAAGAAAGGGTGCTTCTATAGAAATTTCCTGAATGAAAGGTTGCTTCTACAGATCTCTTCTGAAAGAAAGGGTGCTCCTACAGATCCCTTCTGAAAGAAAGGGTGCTTCTACAGATCCCCTCTGAAAGAAAGGGTGCTTCTACAGATCCCTTATGAAGGAAAGGATGTTTCTATAGACCTTTTCTCAAAGACTTTTTCTGAAAGAAATAGTGCTTCTATAGACCTTCCTGAAAGAAAGGGTGCTTCTATAGACCCTTTTTAAAAGAAAGGGAGTTTCTATAGATCATTTTTAAAAGAAAGGGAGTTTCTATAGACCCTTTTTGACAGAAAGGGTGTTTCTACAGACGCTTTCTCAAAGAAAGCGGGCTTCAATAGAAGCTTTCTGAAAGGAGTCGGGCTTCTATAGACCTTTTCTGAAAGAAAGTGGGCTTCTATAGACACTTTCTAAAAGAAAGCGAGGTTCTATTGACCCTTTCTGAAAGAAAGGGTGCTTCTATATACACTTTCTGAAAGAAAGCGGGCATCAATAGACCCTTTCAGAAAGAAAGCGGGCCCATATAGACACTTCTAAAAGAAAGCTATAGACGCTTTCTGAAAGAAAACGGGCTTCTATAGACATTTCCTGAAAGAAAGGGTGCTTCAACAGATCCCTTCTGAAAGAAAGGATGTTTCTATAGACCTTTTCTGAAAGACTTTTTCTCAAAGAAAGAATGTTTCTATAGACCTTCCTGAAAGAAAGGGTGCTTCTATAGACCCTTTTTGAAAGGAAGTGTGTTTCTATAGACCCTTTCTGAAAGAAAGGGTGTTTCTATGAACCCTTTCTGAAAGAAAGCGTTCTTCTATAGAAACTTTCTGAAAGAATGCGGGCTTCAGTAAAAACTTTCTGAAAGGAGGCGGGCTTCAATAGATCCTTTCTGAAAGAAAGCGGGCTTCTATTGACACTTTCCAATCGAAATCGAGGTTCTATAGACCCTTCCTGAAAGAAAGCTGACTTCTATAGAAACTTTCTGAATGAAAGCGGGCTTCTATAGACCCTTTCTGAAAAAATGGGTGCTTCTATATATCCCTCCTGAAAGGGTGCTTCCTTTTCTAAAAAGGGTCTTTCTATAGACCCTTTCTGAAAGAAAACTGGCCTCTGAAAGAAAGTGGACTTCTAAAGACTCTTTCTGAAAGAAAGGGGACCTCAATAGACCCGTCCTGTTTTCTTTCTTTTATAGAACCTTTCTAAAAAAGGGTGTTTCTATAGACTCTTTCTGAAAGAAAGCGGGCGTCTATAGAAACTTTCTATAGGCCCTATCTAAAAGAAAGCGGGCTTTTATAGACCCTCTATGAAAGAAACCGGCCTTCTATAGAAACTTTCTGAAAGAAATCGGGCTTCTGTGGACCCTTTCTGAAAGAAAGCGGACTTCTATAGAGAAAGATTGCTTCTATAGACAATTTCTAAAAATTAGGGTATTTTTATAGCGTCTATAGAAACTTTCTGAAAGAAAGCGCAGTTCTATACACCCTTCCTGAAAGAAAGGGTGCTTCTATAGACCCTTTCTGAAAGAAAATGTGTTGCTATAGACCCTTTCTGAAAGAAAACGTGTTTCTTTAGACTCTTTCTGAAAAAAAGCGGGCTTCAATAGAAACTTTCTGAAAGGAGGCGGGCTTCAATAGACCATTTCTAAAAAGCGAAATTCTATACACACTTCCAGAAAGAAAGGGTGCTTCTATAGACACTTTCTGAAAGAAAGCGGGCTTCAATAGACCCTTTCAGAAAGAAAGCGGGCCCATATAGACACTTTCTTAAAGACAGCGGGCTTCTATAGAAACTTTCTGAAAGAAAGTTGGCTTCAATAGAAACTCTCTGAAGAATGCGGGGTCTTTCTATAGACCTTTTCTGAAAGAAAACTGGCCTCTGAAAGAAAGTGGACTTCTAAAGTCTCTTTCTGAAAGAAAGGGGGCCTCAATAGACCCGTCCTGTTTTCTTTCTTTTATAGAACCTTTCTAAAAAAGGGTGTTTCTATAGACTCTTTCTGAAAGAAAGCGGACGTCTATAGAAACTTTCTATATGCCCTATCTAAAAGAAAGCGGGCTTTTATAGACCGTCTATGAAAGAAACCGGCCTTCTATAGAAACTTTCTGAAAGAAATCGGGCTTCTGTGGACCCTTTCTGAAAGAAAGCGGACTTCTATAGAGAAAGATTGCTTCTATAGACCCTTTCTAAAAATTAGGGTCTTTTTATAGCGTCTATAGAAACTTTCTGAAAGAAAGCGCAGTTCTATACACCATTCCTGAAAGAAAGGGTGCTTCTATAGACCCTTTCTGAAAGAAAATGTGTTTCTATAGACCCTTTCTGAAAGAAAATGTGTTTCTATAGACTCTTTCTGAAAAAAGCGGGCTTCAATAGAAACTTTCTGAAAGGAGGCGGTCTTCAATAGACCATTTCTAAAAAAGCGAAATTCTATAACCCTTCCAGAAAGAAAGGGTGCTTCTATGGACACTTTCTGAAAGAAAGCGGGCTTCAATAGACCCTTTCAGAAAGAAAGCGGGCCCATATAGACACTTTCTGAAAGAAAGCGGGCTTCTATAGGAACTTTCTGAAAGAAAGTGGGCTTCAATAGAAACTCACTGCAGAATGCGGGGTTTTATAGTCCCTTTCTGAAAGCAAGTTGGCTTCTATAGACTCTTTCTGAAAGAAAGTGTGGTTCTATAGACCCTTTCTAAAAGAAAGCGGACTTCAACAGAAACATTCTGAAAGAAAGCGGGCTTCAATAGAAACTCTCTGAAGAATGCGGGGTTCTACAGTCCCTTTCTGAAAGAAAGCGTGGTTCTATAGACCCTTTCTGAAAGAAAGCGGACATTAACAGAAACATTCTGAAAGAAACGGACTTCAATAGAAACTTTCTGAAAGGAAGCGGGCTTCTATAGACGCTTTTTGAAAAACAGACACTATCTGAAAGAAAGGGTATTTCTTTAGACCCTTTCTGAAAGAAGCGGGCTCCTATGGACCCTTTCTAAAAGAAATCGGCCTTCTTCCTTCCTTTCTGAAAGAAAGCGGACTTCTAGAGACCCTTTCTGAGAGAATGGGGTCTTCTATAGACTCCTTTTGAAAGAGAGCGGGCTTCTATAGATGACCGATATTAATTCGCTTTTGGAGGGCAATAATTGTCTGATCCTACGACAATTGCACGCTCATCATGAGCTTTGACATTCAGGCCTTTACAATGAACAGAGGGGTACAGCGTTGGTCGAGCAAATTGATAGCTCCATATTTTGCACGGTGAATGAAGACGCCCTTTCGAGAATGAGAGGTGACTGTCACAGCTCGCCAGACATCACCGTTGTACAAGCAGTCTGCTAAATGACGTGTCCTTGCAACCCGTCATTTTCCTTGGCTCAGACCATCTTCCGATTATCGTCTCCGTAAACAGACCACCCGACTTCAAAAACTTTGAACGCCGTACTTTCCTGAACCATGGAGCTGTCTATTCCCTCAGATCTTTGGGTAGCTGAGAGAAATTTTCGGGACATTAGACATAGTTCCCAAGCAGAGGAGACGAAACTAGCTAATGAGCGTGATGAGCTTCTACGTACGAACCCTGAAGACCAATGACTTAGAGAACTTAGTCTTGTAGTCAACAAACTAGACCACCTGAAACAATGCAACACTGATACAGGATTAAGTAAATTGTGGGCAATGGTTAAATCACTCTCGTATACGGGAAATATGGGTGATAGAACTGCTGTTATTTTCAATGGATGAAGGCGGGCTTGAGTTTTTAAAAAGTGTCCTCAATCCTTCGAAGCCTGGAATGTTTTCAGGGTGGTCCCGCTACTGCAGTCAGAGAAGGATGCCAGCAGTGGTGAACCGTACAGCACCCAACAGCATTACACGACATATCCACACATATAAGCCTATCGAAGGCCTTCGAGACCGTCAACCATGCCAAGCTGTTCGAGGATATAGAAAAGATTTCCCTTCAGCCGTATAGAGTGAAACAAAGAGTTCCCCAAGGCGGGATGATATCTCCGGAACTGTTTAACCTCTATATTTCTGAAAGTACATACGTTCAAACGGCATAGATAATGTCATGTATGCGGATACATAGCTGACATAATGCAGTTTTTCTACTTGAGGAATATGAAATATAACTACCTCTAGACTCCAAATTAGAGCGCACAACAAACCTTCTCCGGCTTAAGTGTATGTCCATACGGACATGTGCCGATTTTTGTATCGCCCTTCTTCTCAACCTAATATTCTATGAGAACACCTTAAGAGGCTTCAATAAAATTACCTTAAAGACCTTGTATAAGTATACTTTGAAGGCTGTAAGAAGACCTTAAGGATCTTCTATAAAGCAGACAGCTTTTTTTTGCTTCAGTTTGTAAAGACAAGGAGTGCCGTCTTCCAAGAAGTTGACGCGATGAGCGGAGGAAGCTCGTGCAATCTGTTAAAATAAAACCGGGTGAGGCGTATCTTTGCTGCTACAAGATAATGGTCCGAATCGATGTTCGCACCTTGGAACTTTTCTGAGGGAACTTGATTAAAGTTTGATAGATACATATATTACGACGTTCAAAACGTTTAACCAAAATCAGTCACTCTTTTCGATAGTTGTCGTACCTACGAGTTATCGTAGTTGGTCAACGTAAAGATACTTAGAGGTTTTTGGGTATTATCTCAAGAAGTGCGGACTTGCCAATGGACAAATTATATGTTTGTAATCACGACCACTAGGGCTAGCTACGTTGAAATTTTCAAAACGATCTTCGAAAAGCTCTTAAACTGAAATTAAGTTGCCCTGCTGGGGAAAATGAACTGATCTGAAATAAACTGCAATTCGGAAGAAGCAAAATTGGGTGTAGTGACACATGTAACTCGTACGAACACATAGCAAACTTAACTACCACAACTTGGTGGGAGTTCATTAATGGACATAAGTTCCAAAATCATTTTGGGAGTTATGTCCGGGCTCTGTAAAATTGATGACATGTCAGATCACTTGGCTCCATGATTGAAATGCATCTTTGTATACACGGAACTTGTTACATAAGGCGACGAAACTTGCTACGTGAGCTATGTTTTCTGCAAACTTTGTAAATTGTGTCTGTCTGATAGCCATGAGTCAACAACAAAAAAATACTAATGGCCTGTTTCACTAAGACGATTCGAATTCAAATTCGTTCGAAATATTACCAAACTCCTGTTTTTGTAGGAAAGGTTTGTTTGATTGAAAATAAAAACAATTCAAACATTAAAAAAAAAAGATGTGTGGCAGTATTTCGAACGATTTTGTGTTCGAATCGTCTTAGTGAAACAGGCCATAAATGTTATGCTATGAGGACTTCCTTTCGTTCACTTTCCACATACAAACGTAAATGTAGGACTCTGTTGGTTTTTATCCATACATAGAAAGTACTTCGATAAGTATTACCTGATCTTCTAAGGGACAAAAATCCAACAACAAAAACAAACTATTAAGATAAATACAACAAATTTTGGAAAAAAGTCGCCATGCTCAACAGAAGAAGAAACCAGTAGGAAAAGTCCAAAGTCGGGCGGCGCCGACTATGTAATACCCTACACCAGTCGAAATATGTAAACATGGACCTATCTTAATAATTTTAAGTGGCGAAATTTCGTGGCCACTGGGAACCACATATGTAAAATTTCAGCTAGTTCAAGCAAAAAATGTGGCTAAGACCGTGGACCTATCTTGATAATTTTTAGTGGAGTAATTTCGCGACCATTGAGAACCTCAAATGTAAAATTTCAGCTAGTTTGGGCAAAAAATGTGGCTAAGATCCATAAAATACCTTAAATCAGGAGGTATCGTTATATGGGGACTATACCAAACGGTGGACCTATCTTGACAATTTTTAGTGGTGCAATTTCGCGGCCATTGGGAACCTCAAATGTAAAATTTCAGCTGGTTTGGGCAACAAATGCGGCTAAGATCCTTAAAATACCTTAAATCGAGAGGTACCGTTATATGGGGGCTATACCAAAACTTGGACCGATATAGCCCATCTTCGAACTTGATCTTCCGACGGCTAAAAAAATTTTCAGCGAAATCGGTCAACAAATGCGACCTGTATGTTGCGAACGGACGGACGGACGGACATGCATAAATCGACTCAGAAAGTGATTCTATGTATATCCCTAGAAGGAACTATGGGTCTATCTCGCTTCCTTTTGTATGTTACATACAAATGCACTAACACATAATACCCCTTACCACATAGTGGTGTAGGGTATAAAAACGCAGATGAGATAATTTGCTTTCATTCTGATGGCATTAATTACTTTTTTTGCTATGTTTTGTTGTTGTTGTGCTGAATTTTGTTGTTATTATTGTTATCTGTGACCACCACACATCCACTGTTCCGCCCGGTGCTCATATCGTAACGTATCAACATTTAAATCCCGCACCATACGAATATGCAATCCTATGCAGAATCATCCGCACCATGCTGCTCTTGACCACTTAAACAAAAAACTAAGACGCCGGTCTCCACGTTTTTTATGTTATTTTTTTTTTTTTTACTATTTTTTTCTTGGTTTCTTCTAAATATAAGGCGGCACATCCTAAAAAAAAATCAACGAAAAAAGAATGCTACCTTCCCAATATGTTGTTCGTTCGTCTGCTTTACGTACAGGTACTACCACCACCACTTACTTACCTTGCCGGTTATAAGAAAGATCATTGCTAAAAGGCTTTAATGTTCTCCAAACAACTGGGTATCAGTTTTGTGGCCGTTGATGGTTCACAATTTTTGTTATTTTGGATACAATGGAGTGGTCCGTCTTAATAGGAATCCCAAAAAGCAAAGCAATTTTGTGCGTGCCTGTCTTATTTGTTTTTCGTTTCTTGGTAATATTTTGTGGGAAGGTATACCCGTAAACAAGGCTTGAATATATTTTGAGAATGAGTCATTACTAAATAAATTCCTCTGGACAAACTTGAAATGATTATTTTACAACTTTTTAAAACATCATAACAAAACAAATTTTCAGTTAGACATAGGCATACCTTCCCATAACCAAAAAAAAACGTTGCTCTTGGCTCTTTCGTTTCCTTGTTTAACATAAACAACCTCAGCGTGATCTACTCCAAAATTCAAAAATTAATTTCATTCTTCCTTTCAACATTAACTTGTCTCCCTCCATCACATTGTCTTATGATGAGATGATGATGATGATGCTACCAACATGAAATTCCAACCATACCCAGAGTAAGAGGGTGAAAAAAATAAGTAGGTTCTTTTGAGGCTTATTTAGACTGTCAGTATATCCCAAATACTTTTTTTCTAAAGAAACAATCCCAAGTACTAAAATAACCTTTATAGACGGCCGGAAGGGAGTCTTTTAATACGACCTGAATGGAGCCAGGAAAGACACTTAACAGAGGAGTTGGAGGGTCTCTTTAAAATAAGCTGAAGAGAGTTTTTTATGGACGAGCTGAAGGGAGTCTTTTTAGACAACATGAAGGGAGTCGTAATAGAAGAGCTAGAGCTAAAGGAAGTCTTTACAGATGAAGGGAGTCTTTAAAGGCGACTTGAAGTCTTCGTAAAATTCACAAAAGAAGCAGTCGTTATAGACGACCTGAAGGTACCAAGGAGGAAGTTTTTATAGTCGTTGGAGGCAGTCTTTACAGACGAGCTGAATGAAGTCTTTATAGACGTACTAAAGGCAGCTTTTATAGACGTCCTAAAGCCGACCAGAAGGTAGACTTAAGTCATCCAAAGCGTTGGGCTCTGATAGAATCTCCATGGTTATGTTGAAATAGCTGGATGTACCAGAAGTCGGAAATCTCTCTAAAGTTCTCAACTGTCGCTAGCCACCTACATAGCTTCCAAAGTTTGGACAAGGATAGCACCAAAAGTGAATCGTTCAGACCGATTTCGCTTTTGTCGCCCGTAGCAAAAAAATAGCTGTCCATTTGTCGATCATCAACATTGGCTCCGTAAGCAGCACAGCACGACAACAGCGCTGCACGCCATTTCCACACATATTATTAGTCAAGGACTTAAACAGAGCAGACCGTGTGACAGAAGAGCGATGCTGGCGCTTGACTTATCAAAAGCCGTTGATAGTGTCAGGCACTCCACGCTGTTTCAAGACATCAAACGGACAACCCTACGACCAAGTTTGATAATCAACTATATATGTGGACGCCAGGAACAAGAAGTCCAAGCCCCTTAGAGTGAACCAGGGAGGTAGTGGGATGATATCTCCGGAACTGTTTAAGCTCTACCTCTCCTGTATTCCACCTCTCCAGAGAGCATTGAAATCGTAACGTATGCTAATGATTGTACGATTTTGGCATCAGATACCTTCCTACATGTTATTTGTAAAAGGCTCAACACCAATTGGACAGATATTACCACTTTTTCCACTAGAGGAGTATGCAAATATCCGCCACTAAATCGACGGCCACTCTGTTCACCAAATGGACGGCACAGGTGAGAACAGAGTTGAATGTCATGGTCGATGGTAGCAGAATTCCGACCACAAACTATCCCAAAAATGTAGGGATCACATTCGACAGTGTGTTCATGCCATCCGCGCACGCCACAGCATCGGCGACAAGCTGAGATGTAGGAAAAAGGTCCTCAAGTTCCTAGAAAAGAGGGTGAAGATAAAGAAACCACATATAACGCGATAGTTTGGTCTGTGGTATACTATGCGGTGCCCTTGTGGTCCGGGAATATGAGAATTGAAACAATGTCTTGAAAATTAAAATAATGCAATGGAAAAGGAGGAGAGGTCCAGCGTTACAAGAGAGAACCCCCAAGATCAACAAGCATATCAAGCAGGTTTGAATAGCATTCATACGGACGCAGTCGCATATGCCATGAGCAACTATCATTTGAATGCAGTCCTCAGATTACATCCCCCATCTATCGCAGCTGAGGAGAGTCAGCTGCCACGACAAGTAAGTGTAGTTTTGGCTCAACTATGCTGGGGATGGTGCAGCCGTCTAAATTATTATAGATCAAGGATCGTTGACACAGTGCAAAACATCTGCCCAGCATGCGACACATGCCCATAAAAAATACTGTCACAACAACAACATACACTACTTGAAGGGAGCCTTTATAGAAAGGCGGAAAGGAGTCTCTATAGACGACCTCAAGGCAGTCTTTATGGACGGCCTGAAACGACGTGGAGGGAGTCTATATATAGACGATCCGAAGGAAGTTTTTACAGACGAACGGAAGGAAGTCCTTACCGGTAGAAAGTTTTAATAGACGACCGGAAGGAAGTCTTTATAGACGACCGGAAGGAAGTCTTTATAGACGACCGGAAGGAAGTCTTTATAGACGACCGGTAGAATGTCTTTATAGACGACCGGAAGGAGGTCTCTATAGACGACCGGAAGGAAGTCTTTACAGACGACCGGAAGGAAGTCTCTATAGACGACCGGTAGAAAGTCTTTATAGACGACCGGAAGGAAGTCTTTATAGACGACCGGTAGAAAGTCTTTATAGACGAACAGAAGGAAGTTTTTATAGACGAACGGAAGAAAGTCTTTATAGACGACCGGAATGAAGTCTCTATAGACGACCGGAAGGAAGTCTTTACAGACGACCGGAAGGAAGTCTCTATAGACGACCGGAAGGAAGTCTCTATAGACGACCGGTAGAAAGTCTTTATAGACGACCGGTAGAAAGTCTTTATAGAAGTGTTTATAGACGAACGGAAGGAAGTCTTTATAGACGACCGGAAGGAAGTTTTTATAGACGAACGGAAGGAAGTTTTTATAGACGAACGGAAGAAAGTCTTTATAGACGACCGGAAGAAAGTCTCTATAGACGACCGGAAGGAAGCCTTTATAGACGACCGGAAGGAAGTCTTTATAGACGACCGTTAGAAAGTCTTTATAGACGACCGGAATGAAGTCTCTATAGACGACCGGAAGGAAATCTTTATAGACGACCGGAAGGAAGTCTTTATAGACGACCGGTAGAAAGTCTTTATAGACGAACGGAAGGAAGTCTTTATAGACGACCGGTAGAAAGTCTTTATAGACGAACGGAAGGAAGTCTTTATAGACGACCTGAAGGAAGTTTTTATAGACGAACGGAAGGAAGTTTTTATAGACGAACGGAAGAAAGTCTTTATAGACGACCGGAATGAAGTCTCTATAGACGACCGGAAGGAAGTCTTTATAGACGACCGGAAGGAAGTCTTTATAGACGACCGTTAGAAAGTCTTTATAGACGAACGGAAGGAAGTCTTTATAGACGACCGGTAGAAAGTCTTTATAGACGAACGGAAGGAAGTCTTTATAGACGACCGGTAGGAAGTCTTTATAGACGAACGGAAGGAAGTCTTTATAGACGAACGGAATGAAGTTTTTATAGACGAACGGAAGGAAGTCTTTATAGACGACCGGAAGGAAGTCTTTATAGACGAACGGAAGGAAGTCTTTTTAGACGACCGGTAGAAAGTCTTTATAGACGAACGGAAGGAAGTCTTTATAGACGAACGGAAGGAAGTCTTTATAGACGAACGGAAGGAAGTCTTTATAGACGAACGGAAGGAAGTCTTTATAGACGACCTTAAGGAAGTCTTTATAGACGACCGGTAGAAAGTCTTTATAGACGAACCGAAGGAAGTCTTTTTAGACGACCAGTAGAAAGTCTTTATAGACGAACGGAAGGAAGTTTTTATAGACGAACGGAAGGAAGTCCTTATAGACTACCGGAAGGAAGTCTTTATAGACGACCTTAAGGAAGTCTTTATAGACGACCGGAAGGAAGTCTTTATAGACGAACGGAAGGAAGTCTTTATAGACGAACGGAAGGAAGTTTTTATAGACGAACGGAAGGAAGTCTTTATAGACGACCGGAAGGAAGTCTTTATAGACGACCGGATGGAAGTCTTTATAGACGACCGGAAGGAAGTCTTTATAGACGACCGGTAGAAGTCTTTATAGACGACCGGTAGAAGTCTTTATAGACGGCTGGAAGGAAGTCTTTATAGACGACCGGAAGGAAGTAACCGGGGTTTTTCCTATCTAAGGTAGAATTAGTTATGACTGGACAGCGGAATTTTATGCAAACCCTATTTTTGGTGTGATTCATGTCAAATTTTGGGACAGGGTATATTTTTGGCATCTGATTAAATTGCAATCGGAACATATAACATATGCAAAATGCATAAATTTTTGCATATGCAAATTAAAATTCTTTTCAGACAAGTCAATAAAGAAGAGAAATGTATAACCTGAATCTAATATTGAGGCCACAACCTTCAAAATACCGGAAATCGGGAAGTACCGTACTATGGTGCTACATGAAGACGTGGGCCTATATCGACAAAGTTCAGGTGAAAAGTTTTATACCCCCAAGGAAGACTTAATACCAAATTTCAGTCATTTCGTATGGATATTTTGGCCACAACCTTCAAAATACCCGAAATGCGGAGGTACCGTTCTATGGGGGTTATATGAAGACGTGGACCTATATCGAAAAATTTCAGGTGGAAAGTTTAATAGCCCCAACGAAGACTTAAAACCAAATTTCACCCAATTCGGAGGGATATTGAGGACACAACCTTCAAAATACCAGAAATCCGGAGGTACCGTTCTATGGGGGCTATATGAAGACGTGGACCTATACTGACAAATTTCAGGTGGAAAGTTTTATACTCCCAACGAAGACTTTATACAAAATGTCAGTCATATAAGTGTGATGTTGAGGCCACAACCTTAAAAATATCGAAAATCGGGAGGAACCGTTTTAAGGGGGCTATATGAAGACGTGGACCCATGCGGACAATTTGCAGGTGTAAAGTTTCATACCCCTAACGAAGACTTAATACCACATTTCAGACATTTCTGAGGAATTTTTGGACCGCAAATCCTTGTATCTATTTTTGCATATGCTCATTTTATGCAAATATATAAAAATATGTCAAAATATGCAAAAATTTCTGGGCCTAATTCGTTTTATTTTGTGATAAAACGAGTTTCTGTCTAATCAGATTTTCTCTACGACCATCTTAACCATATATGCATTTGCATAGGATTCCGCTGTCTAGTTATAACATAACCATAACGCCATATCAATCAGCTGATTGAACCACACCTATGGAAATCAAGGTATTCGATTAGTAGTGACATAACATAACGCCATAGCCATAACCATAATAACCAAATGATTTTTGGTTTTTTTATGGTTATGGCATGGCACAATTACCCAGGTAGTGGCATCGTAAAATTTTGAATATGTTATGTCAAAACTTTCTTTATGTTGTTGGGGAAATTACAACAAAAATAATTTTTTTATAAATATTCATATTCGATCAGCTGGTGTGATACCACTACCTGGTAGTTCCGCCATGGGTTATGGCGTTATGGGCTATGTCATGACTAACTTAAACCTAAGCCGATCTTGTGATGCGGTAACCACATGGGAATAAAGCATTCCATACAATCGAATGTACAAAGTGTTGGGTAAATACTGATGATCGGAGCCGTCAAAAGTACTCATCCGTGCCAGATTTCACATTTCTGACGAAGGTATTTAACTTAATTGACAGTCAGCTTGAATTTAAAGATAAATATTGCTCAAACGATATATGCACACCTCCTTCAAGATTGACTCACTATCCGTAATTTTCCCTCTGGAAGGTCTGGTATATATGCAGACGGGTCCACGAAGGTGGAAGGTACTGACACCGGCGTCTACTGCGAGAATCCATTAACCAAATACTCAGAGTCTTTCAGGCAGCGATTCTTGCAATCATGAAAGCAGCAGAATTGGCAAATGGACATAAAAGTAAACTTACAGGATCAATGACTACATATGTCGATAGTCAGGCGGTCATTAAGGCTCTCAAGTCATGGACCATAAACTCTCGTCCTATCCTCGATTGCAGAAAAGTTCTAGAAAAGTTTCTATATGTTATTTGTAATATAATGGAAATCGAATTACCGGATGAACCTTTTCTGCAGAATGAACAAAATGGAACATAGGCCGAGTGAAGAAGTCAGCGTATTACAGGGTTGCGCATTCTTGAACCGAACCTAACCTAGTACCTTTAATTCCGTTTTTTGTTTCTCAAAAATGTTATATCAATGCGTATATCTCAGACGGTTACTCTAAGATCAAAATCTCAGAAATCCCCAATTATAGCTCCGATATATCAGATATCAATTTTTATAGCACAGATTCATACAAAGATCAGTCCTCTGTTCCACTTTGTGTGGGACAGTGTAAAGTCACCTCCCAAAAAAACCTTTATGCCAAATTAACTTGAATTAGTTTCCCTTCACCTCTCATCATCCTTATTTCAACATCTATCCCAATATTCGTGGTCATCAACAGAAACATCACCATCATCATCTTTTCTCCGGTATATGATTAGTATTTGCTATGGAATTTGTTCCTGTTGTGGTCTCAATCCCATTAAGGAATGTATTATTTGTTCTTCTTGCTTTGTGTTTGCCTGTTTTTTCTGGGCAATTCTAAGAAAAGGGAACAACAGTTTGTGTCCGACCCGCTTTGCAATAAGTAACTAAGGGAAAAAAGAGTAGCAGATCAATAACAAACATTGGGTATGCGCCTTTTGTTCCAAGGTAAGGAAATGCTTTGGTTGTCTGTTGTTGTTGTTTTGTTTTCATAAATGGCGCTGGCGTAGCTTAAATGGACATTGAACATCATCAGCGGGTCAGTCAAGAAGAAATTGAGATTGCTTTTTATTATGAAGGGATTGTCTTTTGATGCGATTGATGATCGTTTACAACAACATTCATTTAGCAAACTTCCATACATACATACCTACCTACCTACATATGCTTCATTTTGGGGCTAATTAACGATGTGAATTACTATAGGCAGACGATGAGTGGGATCAGCGGCATTTTTGGTAGATTACAAAGTTATGCCGTCGAAATATTAAGAGGACATTTTAAAAGTCTTTCTCAAGTGGTGATGATCCTCCAAAGTGTTTGGGACAATTTTATTTATAAGGAATTCCACAGTCACCATAGGCTGTCTAAAGAAAATATTCCAAATTTATATCTGACATCTGATGATCTTGTCATGTCTAACCTTGTCTTCTCTAAATAGCAAACCTTTTGGCTATTTTATTACAATTTCATTAAAGAACAACCCAACATGCAACCGCATATAACTTATTAGCATATTAAATTAATTTCAGAGCTATTCAGACGACAGACGACGACGTCTTCACTGTCAATAGCCACCAGAGAAACAACATTCATTTGAATGCATTTACCACCTACTTGAGACAACAGTCGGCAGCGTTGTTGTATTAGAGGTCTGCTCTCATCACCGACTGACTTACAATGTTTAACAAAGCGATCGGAAGATTCTTGACAATTACCGGCGCCACCAGTTCATGTACGAGAGCAACTTGGGTGACTTAGAACAACTCAACTGTAGCCATTTAGTTGGCGCAGTGTCAGTCGGGCTATGGACACGACATATTCATGTGAACGAACATAAATGGAATAAGGGTGCACAGAGAGAATGAGAGCTTCATTGTTAGACTCGAGAAAAATTCGCAATTCAATGGAAGCGCTCTTTTTATAGAATCATAAGCTATTTTGCTTCTGACAAGGAGGAATGATTGTATTCAATGAAAGAACTCTTTATAGACGACATGAAGGGAGTCTTTATAGACGACACTAAGGGAGTCTTTATAGACCAGCAGACTGGAGACTTTATAAGCGAGCAGAAGGGAGGCTTTTTTGACGACCAGAAAATAGGTCGAAGGGAGTCTTTATAGACGACATGAAGACACTTTAAAGACGAGCTGAATGGATTCTTTATAGACGATCTGAAGGGAGAGAGACTTGAAGAGAGTCTTTTCAGACGGCCTGAAGGGAGTCTTTATAGCCGAACTGAAGAGAGTCTTTATAGACGAGCTGAAGGGAGTCTTTATAGATGAGCTGAACGGAGTCTTTATAGATGAGCTGAAGGGAGTCTTTATAGACGAGCTGAAGGGAGTTTTTATAGACGAGCTGAAGGGAGTCTTTATAGACGAGCTGAAGGGAGTCTTTAAAGACGAGCTGCAGGGTGTCTTTATAGACGAGCTGAAGGGAGTCTTTATAGGCGAGCTGAAGGGAGTCTTTATAGACGAGCTGAAGGGAGTCTTTATAGACGAGCTGAAAGGAGTCTTTATAGATGAGCTGAAGGGAGTCTTTATAGACGAGCTGAAGGGAGTTTTTATAGACGAACTGAAGGGAGTCTTTATAGACGAGCTGAAGGGAGTCTTTATAGACGAGCTGAAGGGAGTCTTTATAGACGAGCTGAAGGGAGTCTTTATAGACGAGCTGAAGGGAGTCTTTATAGACGAGCTGAAGGGAGTCTTTATAGACGAGCTGCAGGGGGTCTTTATAGACGAGCTGCAGGGGGTCTTTATAGACGAGCTGCAGGGAGTCTTTATAGACGAGCTGAAGGGAGTCTTTATAGACGAGCTGCAGGGAGTCTTTATAGACGAGCTGAAGGGAGTCTTTATAGACGAGCTGCAGGGAGTCTTTATAGACGAGCTGAAGGGAGTCTTTATAGCCGAACTGAAGAGAGTCTTTATAGACGAGCTGCAGGGAGTCTTTATAGATGAGCTGAAGGGAGTCTTTATAGATGAGCTGAAGGGAGTCTTTATAGATGAGCTGAAGGGAGTCTTTATAGATGAGCTGAAGGGAGTCTTTATAGCCGAACTGAAGAGAGTCTTTATAGACGAGCTGAAGGGAGTCTTTATAGATGAGCTGAAGGGAGCCTTTATAAACACAGGAAATCGTCTTTATAGACGAACTGAAAGGAGTCTTTATAGCCGAACTGAAGAGAGTCTTTATAGACGAGCTGAAGGGAGTCTTTATAGACGAGCTGAAGGGAGTCTTTATAGACGAGCTGAAGGGAGTCTTTATAGACGAGCTGAAGGGAGTCTTTATAGACGAGCTGCAGGGAGTCTTTATAGACGAGCTGAAGGGAGTCTTTATAGACGAGCTGAAGGGAGTCTTTATAGACGAGCTGAAGGGAATCTTTATAGCCGACCAGAAGGGAGTCTTCATAGACGACCAGAAGGGAGTCTTTATAGACGACCAGAAGGGAGTCTTTATAGACGACCAGTAGGGAGTCTTTATAGAGAACAGAAGGGAGTCTTTATGGATGGCCAGAATGGAGTCTTTATAGATGACCAGAAGGGAGTCTTTATAGATAAGCTGGAGGGAGTCTTTATAGACGAGCTGAAAGTAGTCTTTATAGAGGAGCTGGAGGGAGTCTATACAGGTGAGCTGGAGGGAGTCTTTATAGACGAGCTGAAGGGAGTCTTTATAGATAAGCTGGAAGGAGTCTTTATAGACAATCTGGAGGGAGTCTTTATAGACGAGCTGAAGGGAGTCTTTATGGATGAGCTGGAGGGAATCTTATAGACGAGCTGAAGGGAGTCTTTATAGAGGAGCTGGAAGGAGTCTTTATAGACGACCAGAAGGGAGCCTTTATAGACGACCAGAAGGGAGCCTTTATAGACGACCAGAAGCGAGTCTTTATATACGACCAGAAAGGAGTCTTTATAGACGACCAGAAGGGAGTTTTATTGATGACCAAAAGGGAGTTTTAATAGACGACCAGAAGGGAGTCTTTATAGACGAGTTAAAGGGAGTCCTTATAGAGGTGCTGAAGGGGGTCTTTATAGAGGAGCTGAATGGAGTCTTTATAGGGGAGCTGAAGGGAGTCTTTATAGATAACCTGGAAGGAGTCTTTATAGACAAGCTGTAGGGAGTCTTTATAGACGAGCTCGAGGGAGTCTTTATGGACGAACTTAAGGGAGTCTTTATAGACAAGCTGAAGGGAGTCGTTATAGACGAGCCTAAGGGGGTCTTTATAGACGAGCTTAAGGGAGTCTTTATAGATGAGCTTAAGGGAGTCTTTAAAGACGAGCTGAAGGGAGTCTTTATATACGAGCTTAAGGGAGTCTTTATAGACGAGCTGAAGGAAGTCTTTATAGACGAGCTGAAGTAAGTCTTTATAGACGAGCTGATGGAAGACTTTATAGACGAGCTGAAGGGAGTCTTTATAGACGAGTTGATGATATAGATGATGATATAGGGTCTTTTTTGGCGGGGTTTTTGGAACATTGAGATGAGATCTAGGGCATTTTTTGTGGGTTTTTGCAACATTCCGCCGTTGTCGAGAAAATTATGGACAATTAAATTATAGTTGCGCAACAAAGACAAAACTAGAAGTATATGAAATAGTGGCTTTAAATTATGGGACCCATATTTCTTGTCCCCCCTAGCAAAAGAATAGTATTTCACCGTAGGATTTTTTAGAGGTTTTTGGTCGTTATGTTAGGAAACATGACCTGATCGCGCAAAAAAATATAATCCGAATCGACAGGACTACCTTTGATGCAAATGTAAAACTTCTAAAAAAAAGTAGTGTCCTAGACACGCCGTTCGGACTCGGCGATAAACGGTAGATGCCCTATCATTGAGTTAATACGAATCGGGGTGCACTCATTGATATGAGAGAAGTCTCCCTTGTCCCTTATGGGATGTTTGTGGAACAATTATAGAAAGATTGCGATGTGCAAAAATTGAGCGAATGCCAGTCACTCCTCATCGCGCCAACAAGTTCTTTTTGTCGGTCTCCCTAGAATTTTTTTTTAACAGGATGACAAGGATAATCTTCGGTAAAAATGTCAAAAATATTCTTAACAGCCCCTAAACTGTACTTAAGGGAACATTTCTGAGGGAGTTTCCCGATATATACCTTCTTGCAACTCGACGAACTTTTGGAAGCAATGTTGTTACGTGCAAAGTTTCGCCCAAGCCGAAAACTCAGTTATCGTGCTCATTTTAGTTGGTGCCGGTAGGGTTTTCTTTGGACCTTTTGTGCCACTATCTTAGGAAATATATTGCAAACACATCAAAACAATCCAAAATCTGGTCTTAATCTGTAATTTTGTGTGGGAGGTGCCCCAAGGAATGAACCGATATATTCCATTTTCGAACCTGATCTATGTCTGATAGAAATATTACGATGTGCAAAGTATGGACCAATTTGACAGAAACGGATTTCGTCCAAATATACTTGCCATACCATTATTTCGATGAGGCACATTATTGACCCTTTCAGAATGAATAGAATAGAGGAGACAATTTTGAGCTTAGAGTTCATTGATCTAACATAACATATGATCTTTTATAAGGAGTTCCCTCGAAAATACTTTTCCTCGAGTGTCGTCGTGTCAATCTACAGACAAGTTAAAAGGAAGTAATTCATTTTTTTTCCAACCGCACGCTTGAAGGAAGACAACCAGGTAAGGTAGGCAGAAGTCACACACAACAATAACACAAACTTTTGTCGAAACATGAAAAAAAACTTGTTTCTGTTCCTCTTCTGTCTGTCTTAAGGTAAAACATCCATAAAAGAAGTCGCCGGTCTGATGGAATTTTAAGTTAAAAACAAAAACTGAAAAAAGAATTCAGACTGATTTCCCCAATGTTGCAAAAAGGCGCACACACATTCGCTAAAAAATAAGGTCGAACATTTTGTGAACACACAAAGCCATGTTTCCGCTGGAGACATGGTAATTACACCTGCCCCCATTTAATGGCGTTTCCACTGAATTTGCAACAAATGTGATGTGAATTTTTTTGGTTTGTGTCGGTTAAGTGAATTAATTCATCAAATGGATGAAATAAAACAAATCAAAAGGGAAGAGTAATAATGAAGTTTTTAGGGTCTAGTATTCGTTTGTCAGAAGAATATCTAAAAAGTGGTTACATTGGAAAAGTCAATGTTGAATGTGATCCTCACATAAACGTTGAGTTTTTTCTGGATGTTACTAGACTTTTCTGGATTTTAGATTATTGCAATTTCAACAATGGAAAAATACGCAATTGAGCTACCAGCTAAAGTTTTACAGACTTATTATGAAAATGCTTATCGTGTACTTCTTGATTATACTCTCAGCCTTTAGAGTATCCATGGTATAAGCACTTTGATACGATAAAAACTGACTAGTCGAAATGTTTGAAATTAACCCGTTTTAGATAATTTGGTGTCGATTTAAACCTGTCCTTCCGTCAGTCTGTCGGTCTGTATACTATATCACTATATCAACCGTTTTGGTCCAAACTTTACCACCCGCATCTGGTCCACTGCTTCACGTACCTCCTCCACAAAAGTTCAACATTTTGCTAAATAACTTGGGTCGCAATTTTCCACGTAGTAGAATTTATTTCAAACGTACATCAAGTTCCAAGAAGGTATATTTTGGATAACACTTTCGGGTACCTCCCTCACAAAAGTTCAAAATTTTCGTTTAAGCACAGTTCGAGGATCATTTTACTCATTATGCCCTCAGAATTTATGCTAATGAGGGTATATACATTTTCATACGGGCAAAATGTGCCTCATCGAAATAATGGTTTTAGACCCCAAGTATGTTTGGACGAAATGCGTTTCAGGCAATTTGGAATTAATTTAGCCATGTCCGTCCGTCTGTATATCTGTCTGTCTGTAACTCTCGAACGGATCAACCAATTCGGTCCAAAATTTGGCTTTCGTAATATTTTGTCCAAACTTAGTTTAAGTTCGAAAATAAGAGTTATAGGTCTACTCCTTCAGGTACCTTCCCCACAAAAGTTCGAAAATGTTCAGAAAATTTGTGCGCACGATAACTCTTAAAGGGAGTAACCGATTTTGCACACTTTGCACATCGTGAAATTCCTACCAGACTTAGATGAGTTTTCAATATGGACTCAATCGGTCCACTCCTTCGGGTACCTCCCACACAAAATTTCGGAAAAGTTCAGTTTAGGGCCTGCTCTCGCATCGCTTTGCTGCAACAACTTATATTCATACTTTCTGAGGAAATAGCCTGAAAGGTGCAAAAAAAAACCCTATGACACCGTGTGTAGTGGTTGGAGCGTAAGATAACTCTCGAACGGATCTGCCGTTTCGGTCCAAAATGTGGCCTTCGTAATATATTGTGCAAACTTAGTTTAAGTTCGAAGATAAGCCATATCGGGCTACTCCTTCAGTTACCTCCCCACAAAAGTTCAAAAATGTTGGGAAAAATTGTGCGTACGGGAGTGACAAATTTGTTCCATACTTTACACATCCTAACATAGCTACCGGATATAGGTCAGGTTCGAATATGGGCTATATTTTTCCACTCCGTCGGGTGGATAAACTCACTTTAAGACCTACTCTCGGATCACTTTGATTTTTGTTGAAGCAACTTGCATTCGCTGCCTCAATAACGACGGTAAACTTTTTTTCATGGGCAAGTCCATACTTCTTAAGAAAACAGCCCGAAAGATGTAAAAATCCCTATGGCACCATATGTAGTGGATAGAGAGCACGACCAACCATTTGGTCAACTGACTGAACTGACCAACCGATTTGGTCAAAATTTGGCCTTCGTCATATTTTGTCCAAACTTAGTTTCAGTTCGAAGATGGGCAATACCGGTCCACAACTTACGGTACGGTGCGGTATAAGATCCACGTCCATAATGGACTATGTCGGTCCATTACTTTAAGTACTTCCTCCGCAGAGCTTTTGAACTTTAGTCCTAATCTAAAATTTGGCAAATTCAAATGTATAAAAAGGGCTATGAACTTCTGAAAAGACCCTAAATACATTCGATCTATCCGTAGATGAAATTTTCACCGAAGGTACTCCTTGTTGTACAGTGATATTATGTTTTTCGCGGAAAACTCCCTGCAGAGATAATAGTTTAAAAGCTCTAAAAATCCTATGGTAACCACTAAAATGACTGACATTGGTCCAAACGTTGTTCATCGTAATATTTCTCTTAGACAATACGGACAATACCTTAGGGTACTTCTCCCGGAAAACGACTGACATTGGTCCAACCTTTGACTTTCGTAATACTTCTATCAAACGCACATCAAGTTCCAAGAAGGTCAATACGGACAACAGCTCGAGTACCTATAACACAAAAATTCAAAATTTTCAAGTAAGCTCAGTTCAGTTCTGTTCGAGGATTGCTTTGATATTCTCGTCGAAGGTAGTCCATGGATTCTGATTACAACGATATAACTTCTTTCGCAGGCAAGTCCATGCTTCCTGACATAAAGACACAAAAGTTCAAAAAAAGTTCATGGCAACCAACTAACTAACCAACTGGGCCAAAAGTTTTGGTTCATTAAACCTGTTCATTATTATCTGACCATCATGTTAAATTGCAAGCTTCTTCTTTGTCTAAAACTCAAACATTTCCTAAAATTTCGGGAGGATTGGACTGTTATTGCGACCTACAGGATAGCTATAAAATCGGATAAGAATTTTGTTTTTGCTCCATACGACCCCTTGCAACTAACTAATGGTGTCTCTTCTGTTCGGAACTTCACCGCCTCACAAAATTTCGTGACGATCGGTCCATAATTGAGGCCTGGGGTTTTTATTACAATTTTTAATAGACGGACGGACACACACAGATCGCTTTATCTTGTCGAGATCTGAAATTTCAAGGGGGGTCTGCGACGAATATTTCGCGATGTCACAGTAATATTGGGCAAAAGAAACTTAAAATACCCTTTCCACACTGTTCAGTAAAGTATAAATATTTTGTTTTAAAAAAATCCGTAATTTGAAGGAAAAGGTGGAATGTATTTCTTACCCCTGACAATTTAAAACAAGTAAGAACGGCGTTAAGTTCGGCCAGGCCGAACTTGTTATACCCTCCACCGCGAGTTGTATTAAAGTAAAATTTCTGGCGGAAAGTTGTTAGACTCAAAGAAGACTAAATAACAAATTTCCGATATTTCGGAAAAACCTTTAAAATACCGAAAATAAAGAAGTACGCGTCTATGAAGGATACAGGAACCCACGGATCTATACTAATAATTCATACTAATAATTCTCTTCTGGAATATTTTTTAAGGAAGAATAAATAACAAATTTCAGTCTTTCGGTGGGATATTGATGTCAAAACCTTCAGAATTACGGAAATCGGGGGGTACCATTCTATGGGGGCTATATCGGAACGTGGACCTGTAGCGACGAATTTCAGTCAGAACGGTTTTTACCTCCAACAAAGACTAAATACCAAATTTCAGCCATTTCGGAGGAATATTGAAGCCACAACCGTCAAAACACCGAAAATCGGAGGTACGTTCTATGAGGGCTTTATGAAGGCGTGGACCTATACCGACAAATTTCAAATGGAAAGTTTTGTACCCCAAATGAAGACTACATGCCAAATTTCAGCCATTTCGGAGGAATATTGAGGCCACAACCTTCAAGGTACCGAAAATCGGGAGGTACCGTTCTATGGCGCTATGTGAAGGCGTGGACCTATATAGACAAATTTCAGATCAAACGTTTAATACCCTAAATGAAGACCAAATATAAAATTTCAGCCATTTCGGTGGAATATTGAGGCCACAACCTTCAAAGTACCGAAAATCGGGAGGTACCGTTCTATGGGGGCTATACTAAGTCGCGGACCTATACAGACAAATTTCATATGAAACATTTAATACCCTAAATGAAGACCAAATACTAAATTTCAGCCATTTCGGTGGAATATTGAGGCCACAACCTGCAAAGTACCGAAAATCGAGAAGTACCGTTCTATGGGGGCTATACTAAGGCGTGGCCTATACCGACAAATTTCAAATGTATAGTTTTATAGCCAACATGAAGACTAAAAACCAAATTTCAGCCATTTCGGAGGAATATTGAAGCCACAACCTTCAAAGTACCGGAAATCGTGGGGTACCCTTCTATGGGGGCTATATGAAGGCGTGGACCTATAACGACAAATCATATAGTCCCCATAGAACGTACCTCCGATTTTCTGTGTTTTTAATGGTTGTGGCCTCAATATTCCTCCGAAACGTTCTATGGGGGCTATATGAAGGCGTGGACCTATACCGACAAATTTCTGGCGGAAAGTTATCGAAGGCTAAATACCAAATTTCTGCCATTTCGGTGTGATAATGAGGCTAAACCCTTCAAAATACCGAAAATCGGGTGGTACCGTTCTATGTGGGTTATATCAAAACGTGGACCGATATTGCTCATTTGCAATACTAAACATCCTAGGAGTAATAGAAACTTCTATACCAAACAAGTAAGAAAGTATCAGTCGGCTTTGCCGACAGAGGTATACCCTCCGCCTATGTAAATTGAAACTTTGAACTTATGTGGGGGAGGTACCGTAAGGAGAGGACCGATCTGGGCCATTTTATAAGTTAAACTAAATTTGGAAAAAAAATATTAATAGATTCAAAGTTTGGACCAAATTGGTTGCCCCGTTCAGGGGATATTGTGCATACTATTTTAGTGACATTTTTTTAATATTGGGGGGAAGTACCGGAAGTTGTGGACCGGTATTGCTCATCTTTGTATTGCTACTAAGTTTGGATAAAATATGACGAAGGCCAAATTTTGGACCAAATCGGTTAATCAGTTCGAGAGTGCTCTCTAACCACTCCATCTTTCAGGCTGTTTTCTCAAAAAGTATGGTCTTGCCCCTGAAATTTTTTTTTGCTTTAACATAAATCAAAACGATTCAAGATCAGGTCTTAAAGTGAACTTATCCGAAAATTTGTGTGGGAGGTACCCGAATGAGTGAACAAATATAGTCCATATTTGAACTTGATCTATATCTGGTAGATATATTAGGATGTGTTAAGTGTGAACCATATCGGTCACTCCCTTCAAGAGTTATCGTGCGCACAATTTTTCCGAACATTTTTGAACTTTTGTGGGGGAGGTTCCTGAAGGAGTGGACCGATATGGCTCCTCTTCGAACTTAAAGTAAGTATGAACAAAATATTACGAACGCCATATTTTAAACCGAATTGGTGGATTCGTTCGAGAGTTAACTTGCGCACCAACCACTACAAACGGTGTCATAGGAGTTTTTCGCACCTTACGGTCTATTTTCTCAGGAAGTATGGACTTGCCCCTGATAAATCTTTTACACTCGTATAGGGGCACTGAGTACAAGTTGTTACAGTCCTAAACTGAACTTTTCCGAAATTTTGTGTGGGATGTACCCGAAGAAGTGGACCGATTGAATCCATATTTGAACGTTATCTATGTCTGGTAGAAGCTTCACGATCTGCAAAGTATTGACCAAATCGGTTACTCCATTTAAGAGTTATCGTGCCAAAATTTTTCCGAACATTTTTGAACTTTTGTGGGGGAGCTACCTGAAGGAGTGAACCAATATGGCTTGTCTTCGAACTTAAACTAAGTTTAAATAAAATATTACTTACTTACTTAGTTGGCCCATTACAGAACATTTGTTCCATAGACCGAACTAAAAAAAGATCTCCATTCCTCTCTGTTTTTCGCTTGACTTTTTGGAATACCGCGCCTTTTCATTTCTTCATCCACTTGTATGCTCCATCGAAGCTTAGGCCTGCCGATTCTGCGTGCACCGCCATCTGGCATGTATTCGTACGCCTTTTTAGCGGGTTCATCATCGCTCATTCTCATGATATGGCCTAGCCAACGCAATCGTTGCATCTCGATACGTTTAACTATATTCATGTCTTTGTATAGCTTATATAGCTCGTGGTTCATACGACGTCGATATTCACCGTCAACGCAAATCGGCCCGTAGATCTTTCGAAGAATTTTCCTCTCAAACACACCAAGCACTGCCTTATCTGCTTGCGCAAGTACCCATGCTTCGGAGCCATACATTAGCACGGGTAGTATCAGCGTTTTGTATAGTGTTATTTTTGTGTGACGAGATGTGGCTTTGTTTTTAAATTGCTTACTTAGACCATAGTAGCATCTGTTGGCCAATACAATTCTTCTTCTTATTTCGCAACTGATGTTGTTTGTTGTGTTTATGGCAGTGCCGAGGTAGACGAAGTCTTTAACTACCTCAAAATTGTAGGTACCAACTTCCACAGTTGGCCCGAGCTCTATGGACGCTTTGCGCGTCGACACCATCAATTTGGTCTTTTCGCCGTTTACCGCCAGACCCACTTTCGCAGATTCTGCTTCGACCTTCCTAAAGGTATCAGTTACTTCCTTTACTGACCGTCCCATGATGTCTATGTCATCAGCATAGGCAAGTAACATGTGGCTATTGGTGTAAATTGTGCCATTTCTTTTGACATTTGCATCTCGTATTACCTTTTCCAGCAAAATGTTGAATAGGTCACACGAAAGGCTGTCTCCTTGTCTGAAACCTCTTTTGGTACAAAATTCTTCGGAGAGGTTCTTTCCAATTTTAACTGAGGACCTAGTATCAGTTAAAGTCATCTTACAAAGCCGGATGAGCTTAAATAAAATATTACGATGACCAAATTTTGTACCAAATCGGCAGAACCCTTCGAGAGTTATCTTGCAATCCAACCACTACACACGGTGTCATAGGGGTTTTTTGAAACTTTCAGGCTATTTTCTCAGGAAGTATGGTTTTGCCCTTCATGAAACTTGTACCGTCGTATGGAAGGCAGTGAATACAAGTTGTTACAGCAAAAATCAAAGAGATTCGAAAGCAGATCCTAAAATGAACTTTACCGAAATTTTGTGCAAAGTATGGAGAAACCCTTCAAGAGTTATCGTGCGCACAAATTTTCCGAACATTTTCGGGGAGGTACCAGAAGGAGTGGACCGAAAAAACCCATCTTCGAACTTAAACTAAGTTTGGACAAAATATTGCGAAAGCCAAATTTTGGACCAAATCGGTTCATCCGTTCGGGAGTTATCTTGCACAACAGCCAGCTAGACAGACAGACGGCTGGACATTGCTAAATCGACTCCAAATTGTCTGAAACACATTTCGTCCAAACATACATTTTGCCCGTATGAAGCATAAATGCTGAGGGTATAAAAAAGGATGAATATTTTCAGAAGAATATTTGGTAAGTAATAGATACTTTCTTTGGGACAATACATTTTTTCATTATCTCATTAAACGTTTATACATTTTATTTCAGACACTTCTGAATTATTCGCAGCACACTGGAGATGCACATTCCCAGGACCAAATAAACCTTAGCTCCAGTATCAAGGATTCACAACAAAGAACCTTATAAATATTAAATTGTCATTTCCAATATATGTATGTATATACACGTCATGTAATTAAATAAAGCGTGGTTAGCTCATATAAGAAATATACAGATTAACTGTTATAATTAAAATGTTTAAACTGGTATACTGATTACAAGTTACTAGTGATTATGGCTATCATTTCTGACTACCGAATTAACTGGTTACTGGTAATGCAATGAAGGGACAAGTGGCTTTCTCAAGACTATCGAATTGACTGGTTACTGGTAATGCAATGAGGAGACAATTGCCTTTCACACGACTAACGAATTGGGTGCTTACTGGTAATGCAGTGAGCAGACAATAGACCCCTTCCTATGACATCCCCATGTTAAATTCACCAGTCTATAGCATTACGAGTAGATTGGGTGGTAACTAGTTGTGTTTACCAGTAGGCAGCAAAATTGCTAGTTATTCCCTAGTTACCCGAACAACTGGGATATGTGATTTATTTTGTTTGAGAAAATAAAATGTGTCGGTATTTTGAATTACTTTATTCAATTGATTTGTTGAAAATAATGAATGAAACCGCCTTTAAAACGTGTCTACAAAATTTTTATTTTGTTTCAAGAATGTCGTTACTCAATAGCTACAAAGCAAGTGAGTGATTTTGACATTCTCTTTCTCCAAAAGACAGTCCTTTCGAAAAAGATAAACCCAAATTTAATGGAAAAAGTGTACGTTTACGTGTTATTTCGTATGGCTTGTCGGTCACATAAATGTTCGTTTCGAAGGTGTTTACATGAACAGAAAATGATTTTTTCCATTTCGGAAGCGCAAGAAAACTTTCGGTCGACATACATAAACAGGGTGTTAATTTGTTTTGTTTTTTTTTATTTCGCAATTTTTTTTGAGCATCTTAAAAGCTGCTTGATTTTGCGATTTTGAAAAAGAATGAATGAAATTTTTTGTGCCTGAGATAAGTTTGGCAATTAAATATCTCAAATTCAAATCCCCTTTCGTATTTAAATAACTATCTTCTGGTGAAAATATCACTTTAGATTATTCGGCATGGATGCCGAATCTGTAGCTGTCTTGATCATCAATTTAGTTAGTTTATTGTTTGGCTGGTACAAAAATTTCTAATCCCTTTTCAAAATCGAAAAATTAGGGAGTTTTTGAGATGCTCAAGGTAAATTCCTAAATAAAACAACAAAACAAAGGTTAAGAAATGTATTTTTTTTATTTTTTTGGTAAGATAACAAAAGTTTCACACTGCACAATAGTCTCAAATCCAAATTTTCTGGCCAAAACTATTTCAACATCCATTTTGTATTGAAATTAATTATTATTTATATTACAGCAATTTTTACGTTTTATCGACCCAAATGACCAAAAACAGCCAAAATGTGTTGAACAGGGTAGTCTCGTTGTGTGGGGTCTAAACCAAAACATTGACCTATGTTAATAATTTTTGGTACGAAGGATTCATATCTTCCAAGAGGTCGAAATACCAAAGTTAAGCCGAATCGGTCATAAAGCGTCGCTAAAATCCACAAAATATCTAAAATCGGACGGTACTTTTATGTGGGGGCAATGACAAAAAATGGACCTATTTTCAAAAAAAAAAAAAAATAAAACATACATGTTTTCTACATTCTGAAACCCTTAAATGAATTTTAAGAAAAATCGGTTGATAGATGTGGGTATTATCGTTCTATTTCAATTGGATACTACTTACAGTCACAACAGGTATTTACAAAAAATTCCCTCATCCTAGTACAGACCCCTAGTTTTACAAAATTCTTCGATCTTTTTGTTAATATTATGGAAGTACTCACTAACAGCTTCCCGATTTATAATAACTTTGGTCTCACTTCAGTATATTTATGCAGCGGCGCAATACAACAAAAATTGTATATTTTACAACACAAAATCTGTTTTATTTTTACATAAAAAAGTGTCAATTTTGGTAATGCGCCAACCAACTAACGGTATTTACAAAAACTAATTATTTTCGGTTGACTTGAAGTGTTTTTTTATTATTCTGCGCAAAAACAAATTAAAATTTTGATACTTCAAAAAAATAGTTTTGGCCAAAAAATTCCTGTTTGAAACCATAGTGCACTGGTATAATGGAAAAATTGTATTGAAAAATTTTGAAGAAAAAAAAATAGTAACTATTCGAATCCTACTATCAAATAAGACTTAACATTTTTGTAATTAATCGTATATTAATACAGAAAATTTCAAGAAATTCAATGAAATTGATAAAAAATGATTTTTAATAATAAATCGCGAAAATTTCATTTCCAATGTGTAAAATTTTTTCTATTTTTTTGATTCGATAGGTGATAAAAATACAAAAAAGTATTCCAATAACCTAACTATAACTGTGATTTAGCTTTAATTATTACTGTGATTTATTTAATTATTAATTTTTATTATATTACTTATGTGCTGTGGAGTACAGTTTTTAATATTAATTACTATAGGTAATTACAAAAAAAGTAATATTTTCAATAAAACGCTCTTAAAAAAGCTGGAAAAGGCCAGCGAAACGTCGAGCTAAGAATGTACACTTAAAACATCCAAAACTTCTTTTTTCGCCTACGGAAATGTTATTTATTTTACAGGTTGATTCTCTTTACTTGTTCGGATGTAATTCGAAACATTTTAAATGTAATTTGTTACATACGAGTACCATTTAAAATTCGAAATATAGGTATTTACAATTCGAATTATTTCATTTGAAATCGGAAACTAAAAAAATGTATCAGTTTTATAACACTGTGACACAAAATGGAACTCAAAGTCTTTGGGGTGAAAAATTTCTTTCGGAGATAAAATCCCTTGGTGAGTATATCAAGAACCCATAAGAACATTTTCGCCATAGGTCAAGATTCTGAGATATCGCGTGATGAATTTTTGGATTTTTTTTCCAAAAATTCCCAAGTATTGTAGGGAAAAAATCAAAAAACTCATCACGCGATATCTCAGAAATTTGACCTATGGCGAAGATTGAAGAGGGGGAATACTAAATTTACATTTTTTTCTTTAAAACATATCAGCATTCAATTACATAGAATCCAAAAGGTAACTGGACCAGATAAAACAAAGTAGGCTTTGGGACCTCTATATTATAAAATACAAACGCGTTTCAAGAAATAAAACATTATTATGGTTTCTATATTCTTTATATTATACATTTTTTAATTTTTTTTATTTTTATGTATAAAATAGAATTGAAAAATAAATTATTATTTTTTATTACTCATTTTATTCTTATACGAATTATGTATATTAATTTACGACTATTGCTTACATTTTTTGTAAAAATTAAATTACCAATATGTTTTTTTTAGTTCACTTCAATATTATATTCCGTCATTGCATTTCAGTATCCAATACTTACCTTTCATCTAACCGCACTCAACAAATGTATGCAAAATTTCCATGTAAATTATATTTATTAATTAATAAATTATTTTTAATTAATTATCACTTTTTTTAAGTATTGTCTTCTATTTTGGTTGTACTTTGGTCAATTTGTACACTTGACAATTAATAAATAGGATCACCTTTAGATACGATCACAAAAGTTTCGTAAAGCCATTCGAGTTTTCGATATTTTCTATTTTCACTTGTTTCGATTTGTGGATTTTTCTTTTTTTTTTCTTTTTTAGAACCGAAAGGACGAAGTTATCTTAATCATGTTAGCATGTGAACTAAACAGGATTCGTTGTGGTGATGCTACTTTTATAGAGAATGCCAAATAGTACATCATCATCATCGTCATTGTCCTTTGAAGATACACACACACATGGCTGCCAATGGGTGAAAGCTTTGAGAAAAATTCGCGGGAAAATTTTGTCGTAGTTATTTGTAATCTGTTTTTTTCTAATTGTCTATCCATGAAAACATGTGCTCTGTTCGGCGACATTGACAACAATAACAACATCATCATCGTCATCTCCGTAAACATCATAACCACCAACCAATTTTGTCCTCGCCGTTTTAACTGGCGGCGGCGGCATCGACGGCGACGAGTACAATTCACAAAAGGATTTTTGCGTTTCGAATATATATTTTTTCTTTTTGTTTTTTATTCTGATACGATGATATGTTTGGTAAGTACAGCGTCCTTTTGCCGGTCGCCATTCATCCTGACTCCTGAATTTCAAACGACGATTGGCTCGCATGGTTGGCCCACAGTGGCAGGATGTTTGTTTTTTTTTCTCTGTTCATTGTCGCCACAATATAACGCCACTGTCTCTGTCTCCATTGATGGTGGCATATTGTTTTGTTCCAATGTTTGTTGCATACATCATCGGGCGAACACACACATACACGTATATATAATTCCTTTTTTAGGCAATAACAACAAACTTAAATAGTAGCAACAACAATTGTTATACCAATAATAATAATAACTCTACACAAAAAAGTAGATTATCAACAACTTAAAAAATAATACAACAACAGCAATAATAACAATAAGAAATCTGTTCATTAATAGCAGGAATAATTGAATTACAAAATTGGAATATGAATAATAGACAAGTTAAACTCCCTTAAACTTGTCTACAAAGAACCCAGAAGAACTGGGGGGGACTTTACAGACGACTACAAAGGATTCTTTGTAGACGAGCTGGAGGAAGACTTAAGATGCGAACCGAAGTTTATAGACGATCTAAAGAAGGTCTTTATAGACGAGTGGAGAGGAGTCTTCATAAACCAGCTGATGGGTGTCTTTATAGAGGAGCTGACAGGAGTCTTTATAAATAACATGGAGGGAGCTGAATAGACGACTACAAAGGAGACGAACGAAAGTATGTCTCTATAAAAGACCAGAAAAAAATCTTTAAAAACGAGGTAGAAGGAGTATTGATAGACGAGGCTGAAGGGAGTCTTTAAAGACGAACTGGAAAGAGTCTTCCTAGGTCTGGAGGGTCCCTTAATGGACGAGCTGAAGTGAGCCTTTATAGACGAGCTGAAGGGAGTATTTATAGACGAGCTGAAGGAAGTCTTTATAGACGAGCTGAAGGGAGTCTTTATAGACGAACCGAAAGGAGATTTTATAGACGAGCTGAAGGGAGTCTTTATAGACGAGCTGAAGGGAGGCTTTATAGACGAACTTGAAGGGAGCCTTTATAGACAAGCTGAAGGGAGTCTTTATAGACGAGCTGAAGGGAGTCTTTATAGACGAGCTGAAGGGAGTCTTTATAGACGAGCTGAAGGGAGTCTTTATAGACGAGCTGAAGGGAGTCTTTATAGACGAGCTGAAGGGAGTGTTAATAGACGAGATGAAGGAAGTCTCCATAGACTGAAGGGAGTCTTTATAAACGAACTGAAGGGAGTCTTTATAGACGAGCTGAAGGCAGTCTTTATAGACGAGCTGAAGGGAGTCTTTATAGACGAGCTGAAGGGAGTCTTTATAGACGAGCTGAAGGGAGTCTTTATAGACGAGCTGAGGGGAGTCTTTATAGACGAGCTTAGGGGAGTCTTTATAGACGAGCTGAAGGGAGTCTTTATAGACGAGCTGAAGGGAGTCTTTATAGACGAGCTGAAGGGAGTCTTTATAGACGAGCTGAAGGGAGTCTTTATAGACGAGCTGAAGGGGGTCTTTATAGACGAGCTGAAGGGAGTCTTTATAGACGAGTTGAAGGGAGTCCTTACAGACGATCTGATGGGAGTTTTTATAGACGAGCTGAGGGGAGTCTTTATAGACGAGCTGAGGGGAGTCTTTATAGACGAGCTGAAGGGAGTCTTTATAGACGAGCTGAAGGGAGTCTTTATAGACGAGCTGAAGGGAGTGTTAATAGACGAGATGAAGGAAGTCTCCATAGACTGAAGGGAGTCTTTATAGACGAGCTGAAGGGAGTCTTTATAGACGAGCTGAAGGGAGTCTTTATAGACGAGCTGAAGGGAGTCTTTATAGACGAGCTGAAGGGGGTCTTTATAGACGAGCTGAAGGGAGTCTTTATAGACGAGTTGAAGGGAGTCCTTACAGACGATCTGATGGGAGTTTTTATAGACGAGCTGAGGGGAGTCTTTATAGACGAGCTGAGGGGAGTCTTTATAGACGAGCTGAAGGGAGTCTTTATAGACGAGCTGAAGGGAGTCTTTATAGACGAGTTGAAGGGAGTCTTTACAGACGATCTGATGGGAGTTTTTATAGACGAGCTGAGGGGAGTCTTAATAGACGAGCTTAGGGGAGTCTTTATAGACGAGCTGAAGGGAGTCTTTATAGACGAGCTGAAAGGGGTCTTTATAGACGAGCTGAAGGGAGTCTTTATAGACGAGTTGAAGGGAGTCTTTATAGACGAGCTGAAGGGAGTCTTTATAGACGAGCTGAAGGGAGTCTTTATAGACGAGCTGAAGGGAGTCTTTATAGACGAGCTGAAAGGGGTCTTTATAGACGAGCTGAAGGGAGTCTTTATAGACGAGTTGAAGGGAGTCCTTACAGACGATCTGATGGGAGTTTTTATAGACGAGCTGAGGGGAGTCTTTATAGACGAGCTGAGGGGATTCTTTATAGACGAGCTGAAGGGGTCTTTATAGACGAGCTGAAGGGAGTCTTTATAGACGAGCTGAAGGGAGTCTTTACAGACGATCTGATGGGAGTTTTTATAGACGAGCTGAGGGGAGTTTTTATAGACGAGCTGAAGGGAGTCTTTATAGACGAGCTGAAGGGAGTCTTTATAGACGAGCTGAAGGGAGTCTTTATAGACGAGCTGAAGGGAGTCTTTATAGACGAGCTGAAGGGAGTCTTTATAGACGAGCTGAAGGGAGTCTTTATAGACGAGCTGAAAGGGGTCTTTATAGACGAGCTGAAGGGAGTCTTTATAGACGAGTTGAAGGGAGTCCTTACAGACGATCTGATGGGAGTTTTTATAGACGAGCTGAGGGGAGTCTTTATAGACGAGCTGAGGGGATTCTTTATAGACGAGCTGAAGGGGTCTTTATAGACGAGCTGAAGGGAGTCTTTATAGACGAGCTGAAGGGAGTCTTTACAGACGATCTGATGGGAGTTTTTATAGACGAGCTGAGGGGAGTTTTTATAGACGAGCTGAAGGGAGTCTTTATAGACGAGCTGAAGGGAGTCTTTATAGACGAGCTGAAGGGAGTCTTTATAGACGAGCTGAAGGGAGTCTTTATAGACGAGCTGAAGGGAGTCTTTATAGACGAGCTGAAAGGGGTCTTTATAGACGACCTGAATGGAGTCTTTATAGACGAGCTGTAGGTTGTCTTTATAGACAAGCTCAAGGGAGTCTTCATAGACCAAAAGGGAGTCTTTGTAGACGACCAAAAAGGAGTCTTTATAGACGAGCTGAAGGGAGTCTTTATAGACGAGCTGAAGTCTTTTCAGACGAGCTGAAGGGAGTCTTTACAGACGAGCTGAAGGGAGGATTTATAGACGAGCCCAAGGGAGTCTTCATAGACGACCAAAATGAAGTCTTCATAGACGACCAAAAGGGATTCTTTATAGACGACCAGGAGGGAGTCTTTATACACGATCGGCAGGGAGTCTTTATAGACGACCGGAAGAGAGGCTCCATAGCTGAAAGGAGTCTGTATAGACGAGCTGGAAGGAGTCTTTATAGACGAGTTGTATAGGGTCTTTACAGACGAGCTGAAGGGAGTCTTTATAGACGAGCTGTAGGTTGTCTTTATAGACAAGCTCAAGGGAGTCTTCATAGACCAAAAAGGAGTCTTTATAGACGAGCTGAAGGGAGTCTTTATAGACAAGCTGAAGTTAGTCTTTATAGACACGCTGAAGGGAGTCTTTATAGACGAGCTGAAGGGAGTCTTTATAGACAAGCTGAAGGAAGTCTTTATAAACGAGCTGACGGAAGCCTTTATAGATGAGCTGAAGGGAGTCTTTATAGACGAGCTGAAGGGAGTCTTTATAGACGAGCTGAAGGTAGTCTTTATAGACGACCTGAAGGGAGTCTTTACAGACGAGCTGAAGGGAGGATTTATAGACGAGCCCAAGGGAGTCTTCATAGACGACCAAAATGAAGTCTTCATAGACGACCAAAAGGGATTCTTTATAGACGACCAGGAGGGAGTCTTTATACACGATCGGCAGGGAGTCTTTATAAACTACAGGAAGGGAGTCTTTATAGACGACCGGAAGAGAAGCTTCATAGACGAGCTGAAAGGAGTCTGTACAGACGAGCTGGAAGGAGTCTTTATAGACGAGTTGTATAGGGTCTTTATAGACGAGCTGAAGGCAGTCGTTATAGACGACCGGAAGAGAGTCTTCATAGACGAGCAGAAAGGAGTCTGTATAGACGAGCTTGAAGGATTCTTTATATACGATTTACAGACGATCTGAAGGGAGTCTTTATAGAGGAGCTGACTGGTACCTTTATAGACGAGCTGAAGGGACTCTTTATAGACGAGCGGTAGGGAATCTTTATAGACGAGCGGGAGGGAGTCTTTATAGACGAGCGGGAGGGAGTCTTTATAGACGAGCGGGAGGGAGTCTTTATAGACGAGCGGGAGGGAGTCTTTATAGACGAGCTGGAGGGAGTCTTTATAGACGAGCGGGAGGGAGTCTTTATAGACGAGCAGGATGGAGCCTTTATAGACGAGCGGGAGGGAATCTTTAAAGACGAGCGGGAGGGAGTCTTTTTTGGCGTTCTGGAGTGAGTCATCTTAGACGGGCTGCCGGGAGTCTTTATAGACGAGCAATACGAAGATAACTAGAAAAGTTTTCGGCCTAGACAACACGTTCTGTTGCCAGACGCCATTTGACATTTTGTTGAAAAGTTTGACAGTTTATAGCCTTAAAGTACTCAGAACACTTTGACATACGATCATGTGTTGTGTTGTTTAGAGTGACTTGATTGAGACACCTGCAAGACATGGTCTTCGAATGCCTCAACATCATATTCTGGCGACGAAAATCGTTGACCACGCATTTTTTCTTGATGTTCGGGAATCAAACGAAGTCATTGAATGCCAAGGTAGGGATGTACGGCAGATCACCCATCAATTTCTCGTTTTTTTTTTTTTTCAAAAAGGCGTTGCTTTGGATTGATGTTTGAGAGCTCGCATTGTCATGGTGCACAAGGTTTCGTCTTCTCATGTTTGTTGTTTAAATTTCTCCGGAGACTTCAGGCAAAAAACTTATACGGGTATGTTCTGAAACACACTTCCCCTCTCACTGCACGCCTCAAATATTTTGTTTACTCCATTTACTCCAATTTTTTTCGAATTTATTGGAGCTAAGATTCATTAGGGTATTTAAAAAGAAGAGTTCACCCTAGTCCGTCCATAAAATACTCGAAAAATAACAACTTTCGTAGGTTTTGACTCACCTTCGAGACCTACACGGTCGATTGCTGTAAACAACACAACACATGATCGAATGTCAAACTGTCCTGAGTACGTTTAGGCTAAAAACTGTCAAACTTTCCAACAAAAATGTCAAATGGCGTCTGGCGTCCTGTTGCCTAGGCCGCAAACTTTTCTAGTTCCCCTCGTATTTGTCTTTATATACCAAAAGACGGATGCCTTTTGGACATGCGACATCTGAAGATGTCTAGGTAATGACTAGAATGAATGCTCTTCATGGACAAACGAAAAGAGAGACGAACAGTGTAAGCTACATATAGACTAAGAGAAGGGAGGTTTTTAGACGAGCCTTTATCAGGGTATCATTTGTACAGAATATTTGTTAAAGTTCATAAAAAGGACAACTAGATGATAACGGAGGACTTTGTTTTATTGGCTTCTACGCATAATTCCGAGCACAACTAAAAACGATTGTTCTTTTCGGATCATTAAAATTACAGTGATCTTTGGCGTATGAGTAATTTAATTTTTGGAAATTGTAATAATCATACGCCATAATTAATCTTAAGGCTTTTGTGGGATTTATGTATAAATTAATTCCTTCCCCCTTGATAGTACCTACCTACCGCATAACCCCACCATTTGCTTCATTAAATACCATAATTATATGCAATTAGAAAACTGATTATACGCTGACACATTTCGCTTGCAGCCATTTAATTTGGTCTAACGCTTCCTTAATTCAAATTTTCATTAAAAGGCCATTTGAATATTTTTGCTGCTGCTGATGATTGTTGCTGTTCTTTAAAATGACACTCATGCCGTTATTTGATAATGAATGCATTACCACCACTCCTCATAATATGCATATCTCCCTCTCTCTCTCCTTCACTCTCTTTCCCTCTCTTCTCTAGATTGTTATGGTTTTCTTTACAAACAAACAAGAACAACAAAAAAACGAAACCAACAAAACTTCATCACACTCCAGAAAACAAAAGACAGTCGCCATCAATGATATGATTCCTTGGCGCAATGGAAAACAACCGGCATTGCCGTCGTTGTGGCCGCCATCTCGCCTATCATCATCAACATCATCATCACCGTCATTAGAACAATAACATCAGTAAAGTGGCGGCACAACGTGGCGCTTTCAATTGGTCATAATGGTGATATTTGCAAAGGGTGGCATGGTTCGGATGGATGGACGGGAATACAGTTGCATGAGTCAAATGTGACCACAGCTTTGAAACACTAATAATATTGAACAATAACAACAAATTACTAACATCAGTTGTAGTCAAAATAATTATGGCAACTATTCTGTTCCGCTGTCTCCATACGCTTCTTCAAAGGGGGTTAAGGAGTTTTTTCTATTTGTACATTATTAGCGTAGTGAAGATCGAATGCGGTAAGACCTACGGATTTTTAGACGATCTAATGGGAGTTTTTACCAATGACCTAAATAAAATTCTTTTTGCAAATGAGTTGAAGGGAATCTTTATAGTCGAGGTGAAGGGTGTCTTTATAGATGAGCTGCAGGGTGTCTTTATCGACGAGCTAAAGGGAGTCTTTCTAGACGAGCGGTAGGGAGTCTTTATAGACGTGCATTAGAGAGTCTTTATAGAAGAACGGGAGGGAGTCTTTATAGAAGAACCGGAGGGAGTCTTTATAGACGAGCTGGAGGGAGTCTTTTTAGATGAGCTGGATGGAGTCTTTATAGAAGATCTGGAGGGAGTCTTTATAGACGAGCTGGAGGGAGACTTTATAGATGAGCTGGAGGGAGTCTTTATAGACGAGCTGGAGGGAGTCTTTATAGACTAGCTGGAGGGAGTCTTTATAGACGAGCTGGAGGAAGTCTTTATAGACGAGCTGGAGAGAGTCTTTATAGACGAGCTGGAGGGAGTCTTTATAGACGAGCTGAAGAGAGTCTTTATAGACGAGCTAAAGAGAGTCTTTATAGACGAGCTGAAGGAAGCCTTTATAGCCGAGCTGATGGGTGTCTTTATAGACGAGCTGAAGGGAGTCTTTATAGACGAGCTGAAGGGAGTCTTTATAGACGAGCTGGATGGAGTCTTTATAGACGAGCTGAAGGGAGTCTTTATAGACGAGCTGGATGGAGTCTTTATAGACGAGCTGGAGGGAGTCTTTATAGATGAGCTGGAGGGAGTCTTTATAGACGAGCTGGAGGGAGTCTTTATAGACGAGCTGAAGGGAGTCTTTATAGACGAGCTGAAGGGAGTCTTTATAGATGAGCTGGATGGAGTCTTTATAGACGATCTGGAGGGAGTCTTTATAGACGAGCTGGAGGGAGTCTTTATAGACGAGCTGAAGGGAGTCTTTATAGACGAGCTGAAGGGAGTCTTCATAGACGAGCTGAAGGGAGTCTTTATAGACGAGCTGAAGAGAGCCTTTATAGAGGAGCTGAAGGGAGTCTTTATAGACGAGCTGAAGGGAGTCTTTATAGACGAGCTGAAGGGAGTCTTTATAGACGAGCTGAAGGGAGTCTTTATAAACGAGCTGAAGGGAGTCTTTATAGACGAGCTGAAGGAAGTCTTTATAGACGAGCGGAAGAAAGACTTAATAGACGAGCTGAAGGAAGTCTTAATAGACGAGCTGAGAGGAGTCTTTATAGACGAGCTGAAGGGAGTATTTATAGACGAGTTAGAGGGAGTCTTTATAGACGAGCTGAAGGGAGTATTTATAGACGAGCTGAAGGGAGTCTTTATAAACGAGCTGAAGGGAGTCTTTATAGACGAGCTGAAGGGAGTCTTTATAGACGAGCTGAAGAGAGTCTTTATAAACGAGCTGAAGGGAGTCTTTATAGACGAGCTGAAGGGAGTCTTTATAGACGAGCTGAAGAGAGACTTTATAGACGAGCTGAAGAGAGTCTTTATAGACGAGCTGAAGGGAGTCTTTATAGACGAGCTGAAGAGAGACTTTATAGACGAGCTGAAGGGAGTCTTTATAGACGAGCTGAAAGGAGTCTTTATAGACGGGCTGAAGGGAGTCTTTATAGACGAGCTGAAGAGAGACTTTATAGACGAGCTGAAGGGAGTCTTTATAGACGAGCTGAAAGGAGTCTTTATAGACGGGCTGAAGGGAGTCTTTATAGACGAGCTGAAGAGAGTCTTAATGGACGAGCTGAAGAGAGTCTTTATAGACGAGCTGAAGGGAGTCTTTATAGACGAGCTGAAGGGAGTCTTTATAGAGGAGCTGAAGGGAGTCTTTATAGACGAGCTGAAGGGAGTCTTTATAGACGAGCTGAAAGGAGTCTTTATAGACGAGCTGAAGGGAGTCTTTATAGACGAGCTGAAGGGAGTCTTTATAGACGAGCTGAAGGGAGTCTTTATAGACGAGCTGAAAGGAGTCTTTATAGACGAGCTGAAGGGAGTCTTTATAGACGAGCTGAAGGGAGTCTTTATAGACGAGCTGAAGGGAGTCTTTATAGACGAGCTGAAGGGAGTCTTTATAGACGAGCTGAAAAGAGACTTTATAGACGAGCTGAAGGGAGTCTTTATAGACGAGCTGAAGGGAGTCTTTATAAACGAGCTGAAGGGAGTCTTTATAAACGAGCTGAAGGGAGTCTTTATAGACGAGCTGAAGGAAGTCTTTATAGACGAGCTGAAGAAAGACTTAATAGACGAGCTGAAGGAAGTCTTAATAGACGAGCTGAAAGGAGTCTTTATAGACGAGCTGAAGGGAGTATTTATAGACGAGTTAGAGGGAGTCTTTATAGACGAGCTGAAGGGAGTCTTTATAGACAAGCTGAAGGGAGTCTTTATAAACGAGCTGAAGGGAGTCTTTATAGACGAGCTGAAGGGAGTCTTTATAGACGAGCTGAAAGGAGTCTTTATAGACGAGCTGAAGAGAGTCTTTATAAACGAGCTGAAGGGAGTCTTTATAGACGAGCTGAAGGGAGTCTTTATAGACGAGCTGAAAGGAGTCTTTATAGACGGGCTGAAGGGAGTCTTTATAGACGAGCTGAAGAGAGTCTTAATGGACGAGATGAAGGGAGTCTTTATAGACGAGCTGAAGGGAGTCTTTATAAACGAGCTGAAGGGAGTCTTTATAGACGAGCTGAAGGGAGTCTTTATAGACGAGCTGAAGGGAGTCTTTATAAACGAGCTGAAGGGAGTCTTTATAGACGAGCTGAAGGGAGTCTTTATAGACGAGCTGAAGGAAGTCTTTATAGACGAGCTGAAGAAAGACTTAATAGACGAGCTGAAGGAAGTCTTAATAGACGAGCTGAAAGGAGTCTTTATAGACGAGCTGAAGGGAGTATTTATAGACGAGTTAGAGGGCGTCTTTATGAATGCTCTGGAGGGAGTCTTTATGATAGACCAGAAGTGACTTTGTAGACGACCAGAGGGGAGTCTTTATGGCTGACCAGAAGGGAGTCTTTGTAGGCGATCACAAGGGATTCTTTTTAGAAGGCCACAAGGAGGCATTACTTATGGGCCAACTTGCTGTCTATAGGGTATTCCCCTAAAACAAAAACTCCGCTGAAAGAAACAATTGAAAAATTTGTAATGTGAATAAAACAAACAAGTCCTGACTCTTCTGCCTTTGCTCTACATCTTCGCCTTCCATGTTCTTGATATTGTTTCTCTTGAGCTTGGCGCTTCTTTGGTGGTTCGTTATTTTGTCATCGGTTTCTTTACCATTTTTCTTTAAACACACTCTGTCTTTATGAGTCTTTTGCGAGACACTGGCTGCCAGGCTGGTTGTTTGGTTGTTTAGTTCATTTGGCGATGACTACAGCTATTGCTGCTAATATGGCGACATTTATCGTCTAGTCCCCGTGGTGTCGGAATGCGAATGGAAATCTATCTGTGTGGCGTAGTTTCTTATTTCAGTTTGGAAAAGATTCTTGGCTGCCGGCATGTCTCACAGACGTTTCGAACACAAAAATTTGTGTGCGCTTCAATACAACGGCGACCAACCAACCAACCAAGCTGTCGACCCGAACATCATAACAAAATCATGTGAACAAAACACACCGTTACCATATTCATTGACAGCAGCATTGGTGGCGGCGACATCAATAATGCCATCATCATAGCCCTACAGATCATCACCCGCCATGATTACCGACCTTAGCAGGAACTAAAATAAAAAAAGCTTCTAAGTCCTGCTTAACCAAGGGGAATGTGCTTAAGGCAAGTGGTTAAGGAATCTTCCGACATAATCACTTTGTCAAATATGCATGATTTAGTCATTACTTTTCACTAACAAAACCAATAACAATCGGAATAACATCAACAATACAACGCCACTGATACCAAAGTCAATTGGGGTGACAAAAGTATTCGGCACAGCATTTGGCCATTGAATTATGTTGATGTCAGTTCCATAAAAAAATTCCTTAAAAAACCCACGATTTCTAGGCAGATGGGCTTCATGAAAAATTCTTTAAAAAATCCACGCTTTCTAGGCAGAAGGCCTCCATAAAAAATTCTTTAAAAAATCCACGTTTTTTAGGCAGAAGGGCTAAATAAAAACTCTTTAAAAAAATCCACGTTTTTTAGGCAGAAGGGCTCCATAAAAAATTCTTTAAAAAATCCACGTTTTTTAGGCAGAAGGGCTCCATAAAAAATTCTTTAAAAAATCCACGTTTTCTAGGCAGAAGGGCTCCATAAAAAATTCTTCAAAAAATCCACGTTTTTTAGGCAGAAGGGCTAAATAAAAACTCTTTAAAAAATCCACGTTTTTTAGGCAGAAGGGCTCCATAAAAAATCTTTAAAAAATCCACGTTTTCTAGGCAGAAGGGTTCCGTAAAAAATTCTTTAAAAAAATCAAAATTTTCTAGGCAGAAGGGCTCCATAAAAATTTTTTAAAAAATCCACGTTTTCTAAGCAGAAGGGCTCCATAAAAAATTCTTTAAAAAAATACACGTTTTGTAGGCAGTTGGGGCTGCATAAAAAATTCTTTAAAAAATCCACGTTTTCTAGGCAGATGGGCTGCATGAAAATTTCTTTAAAAAAATTCACTTTTTCTAGGCAGATGGGCTGCATAAAAAATTCTTTAAAAAATCCACGTTTTCTAGGCAGATGGGCTGCATGAAAAATTCTTTAAAAAAATCCACGTTTTCTAGGCAGATGGGATGCATAAAAAATTCTTTAAAAAATCCACGTTTTCTAGGTAAATGGGCTGCATAAAAAATTCGTTAAAAAATCCACGTTTTCTAGGCAGATGGTCTCTATAAAAAATTCTTTAAAAAATCCACGGTTTCTAGGCTGATGGGCTCCATAAAAAATTCTTTAAAAAATCCACGGTTTCTAGGCTGATGGGCTCCATAAAAAATTCTTTAAAAAATCCACGTTTTCTAGGCAGATGGTCTCTATAAAAAATTCTTTAAAAAATCCACGGTTTCTAGGCAGATGGGCTCCATAAAAAATTCTTTAAAAAATCCACGTTTTCTAGACAGATGATCTCTATAAAAAATTCTTTAAAAATTCCACGTTTTCTAGGCAGATGGGCTCCATAAAAAATTCTTTAAAAAATCCACGTTTTCTAGGCAGATGGGCTCCATAAAAAATTCTTTAAAAAATCCACGTTTTCTAGGCAGATGGGCTCTATAAAAAAATCTTTAAAAAATCCACGTTTTCTAGGCAAATGGGCTCCATAAAAATTTCTTTAAAAAATCCACGTTTTCTACGCAGGTGGACTCCATAAAAATTCTTTAAAAAATCCACGTTTTCTAGGCATATAGGCTGCATAAAAAATTCTTTAAAAAATCCACGTTTTCTAGGCAGAAAGGGCTCCATAAAAAGTCCTTTAAAAATCTACGTTTTCTAGGCAGATGGGCTCCATAAAAAATTCTCTTAAAAATCCATGTTTTCCATAAAAAATGGGCTCCATAAAAATTCTTTAAAAAATCCACGCTTTCTATATAGTTGGCCTCCATAAAATAAATCTCTAAAAAATCCACGTTTTCAAGGCAGATGACATCCATAAAAAATCTTTAAAATATTCACGTTTTCCAGGCAGATGAACTCAAAAAAAAACTTTTAAAAAATTCACGTTTTCTAGGCAGAAGGGCTCCATAAAAAATTCTTTAAAAATCCGCGTTTTCTATGTAGATAGGCTGGATAAAAAATTCTTTAAAAAATTCACTCTTTCCATATAGATGGCCTCCATAAAAAAAAACTCTTTAAAAAAATCCACGTTTTCTAGGCAGAAGGGTTCCGTAAAAAATTCTTTAAAAAAATCAAAATTTTCTAGGCAGAAGGGCTCCATAAAAAATCTTTAAAAAATCCACGTTTTCTAGGCAGAAGGGTTCCGTAAAAAATTCTTTAAAAAATCAAAATTTTCTAGGCAGAAGGGCTCCATAAAAAATCTTTAAAAAATCCACGTTTTCTAGGCAGAAGGGTTCCGTAAAAAATTCTTTAAAAAAATCAAAATTTTCTAGGCAGAAGGGCTCCATAAAATTTTTTTAAAAAATCCACGTTTTCTAAGCAGAAGGGCTCCATAAAAAATTCTTTAAAAAAATACACGTTTTGTAGGCAGTTGGGGCTGCATAAAAAATTCTTTAAAAAAGTCCACGTTTTCTAGGCAGATGGGCTGCATAAAAAATTCTTTAAAAAATCCACGTTTTCTAGGCAGATGGGCTGCATGAAAATTTCTTTAAAAAAATTCACTTTTTCTAGGCAGATGGGCTGCATAAAAAATTCTTTAAAAAATCCACGTTTTCTAGGCAGATGGGCTGCATGAAAAATTCTTTAAAAAAATCCACGTTTTCTAGGCAGATGGGATGCATAAAAAATTCTTTAAAAAATCCACGTTTTCTAGGCAGATGGGATGCATAAAAAATTCGTTAAAAAATCCACGTTTTCTAGGCAGATGGTCTCTATAAAAAATTCTTTAAAAAATCCACGGTTTCTAGGCTGATGGGCTCCATAAAAAATTCTTTAAAAAATCCACGGTTTCTAGGCTGATGGGCTCCATAAAAAATTCTTTAAAAAATCCACGTTTTCTAGGCAGATGGTCTCTATAAAAAATTCTTTAAAAAATCCACGGTTTCTAGGCAGATGGGCTCCATAAAAAATTCTTTAAAAAATCCACGTTTTCTAGGCAGATGGTCTCTATAAAAAATTCTTTAAAAAATCCACGGTTTCTAGGCAGATGGGCTCCATAAAAAATTCTTTAAAAAATCCACGTTTTCTAGGCAGATGGTCTCTATAAAAAATTCTTTAAAAAATCCACGTTTTCTAGGCAGATGGGCTCCATAAAAAATTCTTTAAAAAATCCACGTTTTCTAGACAGATGATCTCTATAAAAAATTCTTTAAAAAATCCACGTTTTCTAGGCAGATGGGCTCCATAAAAAATTCTTTAAAAAATCCACGTTTTCTAGGCAGATGGGCTCCATAAAAAATTCTTTAAAAAATCCATGTTTGCAAAGCAGATGGGCTCTATAAAAAAATCTTTAAAAAATCCACGTTTTCTAGGCAGATGGGCTCCATAAAAATTTCTTTAAAAAAACCACGTTTTCTACGCAGGTGGACTCCATAAAAATTCTTTAAAAAATCCACGTTTTCTAGGCAGAAAGGGCTCCATAAAAAGTCCTTTAAAAATCTACGTTTTCTAGGCAGATGGGCTCCATAAAAAATTCTCTTAAAAATCCATGTTTTCAATAAAAAATGGGCTCCATAAAAATTCTTTAAAAAATCCACGTTTTCTAGGCAGAAGGGTTCCGTAAAAAATTCTTTAAAAAAATCAAAATTTTCTAGGCAGAAGGGCTCCATAAAATTTTTTTAAAAAATCCACGTTTTCTAAGCAGAAGGGCTCCATAAAAAATTCTTTAAAAAAATACACGTTTTGTAGGCAGTTGGGGCTGCATAAAAAATTCTTTAAAAAAATACACGTTTTGTAGGCAGTTGGGGCTGCATAAAAAATTCTTTAAAAAAGTCCACGTTTTCTAGGCAGATGGGCTGCATGAAAATTTCTTTAAAAAAATTCACTTTTTCTAGGCCGATGGGCTGCATAAAAAATTCTTTAAAAAATCCACGTTTTCTAGGCAGATGGGATGCATAAAAAATTCGTTAAAAAATCCACGTTTTCTAGGCAGATGGTCTCTATAAAAAATTCTTTAAAAAATCCACGGTTTCTAGGCTGATGGGCTCCATAAAAAATTCTTTAAAAAATCCACGGTTTCTAGGCTGATGGGCTCCATAAAAAATTCTTTAAAAAATCCACGTTTTCTAGGCAGATGGTCTCTATAAAAAATTCTTTAAAAAATCCACGGTTTCTAGGCAGATGGGCTCCATAAAAAATTCTTTAAAAAAATCCACGTTTTCTAGGCAGAAGGGCTCCATAAAAAATTCTTTAAAAATCCACGTTTTCTAGGCAGAAGGGCTCCATAAAAAATTCTTTAAAAAATCCACGTTTTATATGCAGATGGGCTGCATAAAAAAATCTTTAAAAAATCCACGTTTTCTTGGCAGATGGGCTGCATAAAAAAATCTTTAAAAAATCCACGTTTTCTTGGCAGATGGGCTGCATAAAAAATTTTTTAAAAAATCCACGTTTTCTTGGCAGATCGGCTGCATAAAAAATTCTTTAAAAAATCCACGTTTTCTTGGCAGGTGGGCTGCATAAAAAATTCTTTAAAAAATCCACGTTTTCTTGGCAGATGGGCTGCATAAAAAATTCTTTAAAAAATCCACGTTTTCTTGGCAGATGGGCTGCATAAAAAATTCTTTAAAAAATCCACGTTTTCTTGGCAGATGGGCTCCATAAAAAATTCTTTAAAAAATCCACGTTTTCTAGGCAGATGGGCTCCATAAAAAATTCCTTAAAAAATCCACGTTTTCTAGGCAAATGGGCTCCATAAAAAATTCTTTAAAAAATCCACGTTTTCTAGGCACAAGGGCTCCATAAAAAATTCTTTAAAAAATCCACGTTTTCTAGGCAGAAGGGCTCCATAAAAAATTCTTTAAAAAATCCACGTTTTCTAGGCAGAAGGGCTCCATAAAAAATTCTCTAAAAAATCCACGTTTTCTAGGCAAAAGGGCTCCATAAAAAATTCTTTAAAAAATCCACGTTTTCTAGGCAGAAGGGCTCCATAAAAAATTCTTTAAAAAATCCACGTTTTCTAGGCAAAAGGGCTCCATAAAAAATTCTTTAAAAAATCCACGTTTTCTAGGCAGAAGGGCTCCATAAAAAATTCTTTTCTAGGCAGATGGGCTCCATAAAAAATTCTTTAAAAAATCCACGTTTTCTAGGCAGATGGGCTCCTTAAAAAATTCTTTAAAAAATCCACGTTTTCTAGGCAGATGGGCTCCATAAAAAATTCTTTAAAAAATCCACGTTTTCTAGGCAGATGGGCTCCATAAAAAAATCTTTAAAAAATCCACGTTTTCTAGGCAGATGGGCTGCATAAAAAGTTCTTTAAAAAAATCCAGGCATATGGGCTCCATAAAAAATTCTTTAAAAAAATCCACGTTTTCCAGGCGTATGGGCCCCATAAAAAATTCTTTAAAAAATCCACGTTTTCTAGGCAGATGGGCTGCATAAAAAATTCTTTAAAAAATCCACGTTTTCTAGGCAGATGGGCTCCATAAAAAATTCTTAAAAAATCCACGTTTTCTAGGCAGATGGGCTGCATAAAAAATTCTTTAAAAAATTCACGTTTTCTAGGCAGATGGGCTCCATAAAAATTCTTTAAAAAGCTACGTTTTCTAGGCAGATGGGCTCCATAAAAAAATCTTTAAAAAATCCACGTTTTCTAGGCAGATGGGCTCCATAAAAAATCTTTAAAAAACCCACGTTTTCTAAGCAGTTGGGCTCCATAAAAAATCTTTAAAAAATCCACGTTTTCGATGCATATGGGCTGCATAAAAAATTCTTTAAAAAATCAACGTTTTCTAGGCAGATGGGCTCCATAAAAAATTCGTTAAAAATCCAGGTTTTCTAGGCAGATGTGCTCTATAAAAAATTCTTTAAAAAAATCAACGTTTTCTAGGCAGATGGGCTCCATAAAAAATTCGTTAAAAATCCAGGTTTTCTAGGCAGATGTGCTCTATAAAAAATTCTTTAAAAAATCCACGTTTTCCAGGCAGATTGACACCATAAACAAAAATTCTTTAAAAAATCCACGTTTTCTAGGTGGATGGGCTCCATAAAAAATTCTTTTAAAAATCCACGTTTTCTAGGCAGAATGGCTCCATAAAAAATGCTTTAAAAAATCCACGTTTTCTGAGCAGATGGGCCTACCCCCGGGCAACCCCGGCAGTAGAAATGTCCTGTTTTGTTTGGACTATCTAAAAACTGTCCCCATTCACAAGACCTCAATAGTACGTAGCCCAGTTTTTTGTTTTTCCAATAAATGATCGCTTTGAGACGCCAACGGCACAAAAACACAAACATATTCCAACTACTGTCCGTCTGTCTGTCTTCTACAGTTAAAATATGAAAAAGTAAGTCTTCATTTAATTGTGTCATACCTCTCTTTTGATATGCCAAAGACCACATCATACTACAAAAATAAACTCTCACACACAGACACCCGAGCACACTCACACCCATATCCGTACCCTGTTTACATTCGTATTTATACGGTTTGCTAAAAAACACAAATCTACGTCTACTTTAGTTTTTGGGGTGAATGTAATATTCCGTAAAATATTGACGCGACATGATTTTAGCGACAATTGGCGTCTATATTGGCGTCCAATCAAATCGGCACTTACATACCATTCTCTCTCCAAGCAATGGATATTAAATGAATAAATGATAAGCAAAAGGGCTAGCCACAAAGGAAACAATGAAAGAAAGAGAAGGAAACAAACACACACACGGCATAAGAAATTACAAATTTTTCCATATTAACATCGACTGATGATTTTATTGAAAATAAGCGGAAAGGGTTTTGAAGTTAGAACAGTGGGGACAATTTTTAATTATTTATAAATATAAAAATAAAAACTCCCTTCAGAGTACCTACCTCTCGTCTATAAAGACTCCCTACCACTCTTCTATAAAGAGTCTCTACCGATCGTCTATAAAGACACCCCACCGCTCTGCTATAAAGACTCCCTACCCCTTGTCTACAATCCCACTGCTCCCGGTTCTATGCACCGGATTGACTCGGAGTAATCTTCGACATAAGATCACCACCTCAACAATTAGGTGTTTGTGTTCGTGTATTTTTTTCTCCTTGGGAGCGGCAATTTATCCGGGCCCACATGGAATATTAATGGTAATGCTTAAGTAACTGGAAGAACCCGGAGTTGGTATATAACAAGTGTCCAACCTATCGTTGTCGCCCATATTGTACTTTAAAAAATCCACGCTTTCTAGGCAGATTGCCTCAATAAAAATTCTTTAAAAATCCGCGTCTTCTAGGCAGTTGGGATCCATAAAAAATTCTTTAAAAAATCCATGTTTTCTAGGCAGATGGGCTTTTTTCTCTTGGGAGCGGTAATTTATCCGGGCCCACATGGAATATTAATGGTAATGCTTAAGTAACTGGAAGAACCCGGAGCTGGTATATAACAAGTGTCCAACCTATCGTTGTCGCCCAATTGTACCAGAAGACAGGATGGTTCCGCTACTGAAGACTGGCAAGGATGCCAGTAGCAAAGATTCTAGAGGCACTACTCCTCCAAACGTTGGGAAGCAGTTTTCCAGTTGTCCAACATCAACAACGATACCGGAAAATACATAGTGCAGTAGAAAACAGACAGTGTTACCGAACAGATATGGTGGCTCTTGACCTATCGATGGCTTTCGATACCGTCAACCATGCCAAGCTGTTCAAGGATGTAGAAAAGGCCACTCCCTAGCAATGTTTGACAAGTTGGATAATCAACTATATGTGCGGAAATAGGGAGTTCTCCACGGAAGGGTGGTATCTCCGAACCTGTTATAGAAGGTATTTAAGGTCTTCTTTTAGATAGGGTGTTCTTATAGAAGGCCTTTAAGATCTTCTTATAGATAAGGTTAGGCCTTAAGGTCTTCTTATAAAAGCCTTTCAGGTCTTCTCATAGAAGGCCTTTCATGGCTTTTCAGGTCTTCTCATAGAAAGCCTTTAAGGTATTCTTATAGAAAGTCTTTCAGGTGTTCTTATTGAAGGCCTTTCAGGTCTTCTTATAGAAGGCCTTTCATGTTTTCTTATAAGGGACCTTTAAGGTCTTCTTATAGAGGACCTTTTAGGTCCTTTTATAGATGGCTTTAAGGGCTTCTTACACAATGCCTTTTAGGTCTTCTTATAGAAGGCCTTCCAGGTCTTCTCATACAAGGCCTTTCAGATCTTCTCATAGAAGGCCTTTCAGGTCTTCTCATAGAAGGCCTTTCAGTTCTTCTCATAGAAGGCCTTTCAGGTCTTCTCATAGAAGGCCTTTCAGGTCTTCTCATAGAAGGCCTTTTAGGTCTTTTTATAGAAGGCCTTTAAGGTCTTCTTATAGAATGCCTTTAAGGTCTTCTTATAGAAGGCCTTTAAGGTCTTCTTATAGATAGGGTGTTCTTATAGAAGGTCTTTAAGATCTTCTTATAGATAAGGTGAGGCCTTATGGTCTTCTTATAGAATGCCTTTCAGGTCTTCTTTTTATAGAAGGCCTTTCAGGTCTTCTTTTTATAGAATGCCTATAAGGTCTTCTTATAGAAAGCCTTTCAGGTCTTCTTACAGAAGGTCTTTCCGGTTTTCTTAAAAAGGGCCTTTATGGTCTTCTTATAGAAGGCCTTTAAGGTCTTCTTATAGAGGATTTTTCAGGTCCTCTTATAAAAGGCTTTAAATGATTCTTATAGAAGGCCTTTAAGGTTTTCTTATAGAAAGCATTCAGGTCTTCTTATTGAAGGCCTTTCAGGTCTTCTTATAGAAGACCTTTCAGCTCTCCTTATAGAAGGCCTTTCAGGTTTTCTTATAAAGGGCCTTTAAGGTCTTCTTATAGAGGGCCTTTCAGGTCCTCTTATGGAAGGCTTTCAGGGCTTCTTATAGAAGACCTTTAGGTCTTCTTATAGAAGGCCTTTCAGGTCTTCTTATAGAAGGTCTTTATGGTCTTCTTGTGGAATGAATTTAAGGTATTCATATAGGAGGCCTTAAAGTTCTTCTTATAGAAGGCTTTAAGGTCTTCTTACAGCTGACATTTAAGGACTTCTTATAAAAGGCCTTTTAGGTCTCCTTATAGAAGGCATTTTAGGTATTTTTAAAGAAGGCTTTTAAGGTCTTCTTATAGAAGGCTTTCAAGGTCTTCTTATGGAAGGGCTTTAGTTCTGTCTATAGAAGGCCTTTAAGGACTTCTTTTTAAAGAAGGCCTTTCAGGTCTTCTTTTTAGGAAGGTCTTCTTACAGAAGGACTTTTAGGTCTTCTTATAGAAGGGCTTTAAGGTCCTTTTATAGAAAGCCGTTCAGGTCTTCTTATTGAAGGCCTCTCAGGTCTTCTATAGAATGCCTTTCAGGTCCTCTTATAGAAGGCTTTAAGGGCTTCTTATAGAAGGCATTTTAGGCCTTCTTAAAAAAGGCTTTTACGGTCGTCTTATGGAAGGCCTTTAGGTCTTCCTATAGAAGGCCTATCAGGTCTTCTTTTTATAGAAGGCTTTTAAGGTCTTCTTGTAGAAGGCCTATAAGGTCTTCTCATGGAAACCCTTTAAGGTCTCCTTAAATAAGACCATTAAGGTCTTGTTATGGAAGGCCTTTAAGGTCTTCTTATAGAAGGAATTTATTACCTTTATATAGAAGACCTTTAAGTTCTTCTTAACTGTCTTCTTTCAGTTCTGCTCATATATAAAGACTCCCTTATTTTAGAAAAATTGTACTAAAGAAAATCTTACCCACTGTGCCTCCTTGTGCAACATGACTTCTTTACCGGTCGGTCTGTCCCATTGGAGTCACAATTATTGTTGTCGTCATATTAAATACCACAATAACTATCCCCCCAGTGCGACAAATTACTCGACTTCTAATGTGAATTGTTCTTAAGGTTGAGACTTTTGGAAAGGAAATACATAACCACCCAAAGGAAAGACAAACCAAAGAAAAACAAACCACGAAAAAAGACCCACCCAGAGAGCTGTGATGTTTCTTTGGCGCTCGGTGTCTTGGATGGTTAGTTATTCATAAACAACGAACGTGTGTCTCCACGATGCCGTTATGAGACGCGACTTTGTTGTCGCCTTTTCGATGATGAGCGAGAGCCAAAGACGCACGCCACTGCTACTGTTTGGCCATTTTTACTGGCATTTGGCTCCCTCTTAATATTTTGTCTTAAATCAGACAGATAGTCCGACGACACGCTTGATTTTGATTTTCTAGTTTTGTGTTTACAAAATTTTTGTGGGGCCCATATAACACCAGCCGAAGCAGTAACCAGCAGCAACAATCGACTAAAGACAAAAAAACAGACGAAGATACAAAAGCGTTGTGGCGGCAACGTCAGCGCCAGCCAGCAGGCACCAATCAACCAGACTGTTAAGTAGTGTGGCATCAGCAGCAGCAGCAACGACGACGACAATGACAATAACAACACCAACAATCCCGATTTGCCGACAAGTTGTCGCAATTTGCAACAATTTCCCAAATAGCCACTTGTTACGCGCACTTGGCGCCTTGATTTGGCGCTTTCGAATTGCGACGCTTTGGCACATCATTATCATTGTTTGCTGTTGCTGTTGCTTTTGGGTGTTATTGTTACGGATGGTGATGTTCGTAATGGTGGCTTGGTGGTTGTAGTGTTAGTGATGACGATGTTGGTGATGATGATGTTGTCATTCATGGAGTCCTTTAACACTGAAATAAAAGATAAGAAAAAATAGCGCGCCATAAAATCCTTTGAATCAGGCCAACAACAATAACAATGGAGAATGGTAGTTACTCTCACACGGAAGTGAAACTAATGTTTTGGAGGATTATTAGGTGTAATAAGAATACTGGGGACTCTCTGTGTTAAGGTAATTCAAATAATTCGCTGAAAAATCCGTTCACACAGCTTTAAGGTCGTTTTACTGAAGGTCTTAAATGTATTCTTATAGAAAGCCTTTAAAGACTTCTTATAGAAGTCATTTAAAGACTTCTAATAGAAGCCTTATAAGCTCGGCTTAGGGAAGTATATTACGGCCTTCTTAAAGAAGACCTTTAAGGTCTTCCTATAGAAGGCCTTTAAGGTCTTTTTATAGAAGGCCTTTAAAGTCTTCTTATAGAAGCCATTTAAGATCTTCTGATAGAAGCCCTTTAAGGTCTTCTGATAGAAGCCCTTTAAAGTCTTCCGATAGAAGCCCTTTAAAGTCTTCCGATAGAAGCCCTTTAAAGTCTTCTGATAGAAGCCCTTTAAGGTCTTCTGATAGAAGCGCTTTAAAGTCTTCTGATAGAAGCCCTTCAAGAGCTTCTGATAGAAGCCCTTTAAAGTCTTCTGATAGAAGTCCTTTAAGGTCTTCGGATAAAAGCCCTTTAATGTTTTTTGATAGAAGCCCTTCAAGGTCTCTTGATAGAAGACCTTTAAGGTCTTCTGATAGAAGCCCTTTAAAGTCTTCTGATAGAAGCCCTTCAAGGTCTCTTGATAGAAGCCCTTTAAGGTCTTCTGATAGTAGCCCTTTAAGAGCTTCTGATAGATGCCCTTTAAGAGCTTCTGATAGAAGCCCTTTAAAGTTTTCTGATAGAAGCGCTGTAAAGTCTTCTGATAGAATCCCTTTAAAGTCTTCTAATAGAAGCCCTTTAACGACTTCTGATAGAAGTCCTTTAACGTCTTCTGATAGAAGCTCTCTAAGGTCTTCTGATATAAGCCCTTTAAATTCTTCTGATAGAAGCCCTTTAAGAGCTTCTGATATAAGCCCTTTAAAGTCTTCTGATAGAAGCCCTTTAAAGTCTTCTGATAGAAGCCCATTAAAGTCTTCTGATAGAAGCCCTTTAACGTCTTCTGATAGAAGCCCTTTAGGTCTTCTGATAGAAGCTCTTTACGATCTTCTGATAGACGCTCTTTAAAGTCTTCTGATAGACGCTCTTTAAAGTCTTCTGATAGAAGCCCTTTAAGAGCTTCTGATAGAAGCCCTTTAAGAGCTTCTGAAAGAAGCCCTTTAAGAGCTTCTGATAGAAGCCCCTTAAGGTCTTCTGGTAGAAGCCCTTTAAGAGCTTCTGATGGAATCCCCTTAAGGTCTTCTGATAGAAACCCTTTAAAGTCTTCTGATAGACGCTCTTTAAAGTCTTCTGATAGAAGCGCTTTAAGAGCTTCTGATAGAAGCCCTTTAAGAGCTTCTGAAAGAAGCCCTTTAAGGTCTTCTGATAGAAGCTCTTTACGGCATTCTGATAGAAGCCCTTTAAAACATTCTGATAGAAGCCATTTAAGGTCTTCTGATAGAAGCTCTTTAAAGTCTTCTGATAGAATCCTTTTAAGAACTTCTGATAGAAGCCCTTTAAGGTCTTCTAAAAGAAGCCATTTAAGGACTTCTCATAGAAGCCCTTTAACGTCTTCTGATAGAAGCCCTTTAAAGTCTTCTGATAGAAGCCCTTTAAGAGCTTTTGGTAGAATCCCTTTAAGGTCTTCTGATAGAAGACCTTTAACGTCTTCTGATAGAAGCCCTTTAAGAGCTTTTGGTAGAAGCCTTTTAAGAGCTTCTGATAGAAGCCCTTTATAGTCTTATGATAGAAGCCCTTTAAGGTCTTCTGATAGAAGTCCTTTAAGATCTTTTTGTAGAAGGCCTCCAAGGTCTTTAAGGGTTTCTTATCTGGTTTCTTTCAGTTCTTTCTATAGAAGGTCTTCAATTTGTTCTAATGGATGATCCTTGTTTTATAGATGTCTTCGTATTTGTTGTTATTGCAGCAAGGCAAATATGTTCGGTCGTATATTATTTCAGTTACCTGTTTCTGGTTTCTCTGTATCCAGACTCAAAAATTCTGCAATTTGGAATGGCTACATCTACAAAGAATCAGGAGACACGTGAGTTAGGTTCACTGGCAGCTAAACAATTGCAGCATGTCATGTGGGCTTAATCCACAAGGAGGACATGTGTTGGGTATCGTGGTATCAATTCGGGCCCAATATGAATTAAGACGTCTGCATAGTTCGGACATTAACTGGGTTATACCACTCCTGCTTACATTGGCAGTTTGCGTTCTTCTGCTGCGATGGATTTTTTTACAAGCACTACATTCAAACTGTATCTCCACACTGCCTGCTCGACTGCATCAGTGGAAATCCTACGCAAGCCTGATTCTCTCTCTAGATCATGAAGATCTCTCCTGACGTGCCTGGGTGGGGGAAGTCCGTCCACTAGATTGTGGCAAGGATGCTCACTGAGATAACACCCATAAACACGTGTTAGAGGGAGTTTTTATTGACGAGCGAAAGTAAGTCTTTATAGACGAACGGCAGTGAGACTTTATAGGTGACCAGAACATTACGTTTATAGACGACATGTAGGGGTATTTATAGACGAACAGATGTCTAATGGCCTGTTTCTCTTATTGATTTGAATTCAAATTCGTTCGAATTACTACAAAACTCCTGTTGTTGTAGACAATTTGTGTTTAATTGAAAACAAAAATGTAGCAAATATTTTACAAAAATCTGAATTTTGGTAGTAGTTCGGACGAATTTGTATTTGATTGGTCTTAGTGAAACAGGCCCTAAGTCTACTTATAGAAGGCCTTTCAGTTCTTCTTATAGAAGGTCTTTAAGCTCTTCTTATAGAAGACCCTAAAGATTTTCTTATAGAAGGCCTAAACGATTTTCTTCTTGTAAATGCATTCAACGTCTTCTTTTGAGGGTTTTTTAGGTCTTCTAAAAGAAGTCTATTAGGATATTCATATTTATTATTGCTTTGGTGCCACTTTGATATGCTTGTTAATAAAAAACCTTTTGTTCTTTGTCTTCCAATCAAAAAACAAACATCATGAAGCTACTGCCATAAGACAAACAAAAAATACAATAACTAAAAATGTGCGAGTAAATATTTGCCATTTGGAATCAGTAGCCAGGATGTCAGGCAACAAAAACATATTGGGGATTGGTTGCAAAACAAAAACTCGAAATGCGTATATCGCACTGGTTAAGCACAACTTTGTTGCATATTTGGTATTTTGCATCGCTAATGTGACATTAAATTGCGATAAAATGGAGCCACAGAATTATTTTCAAGTTATTACATCCTGACAGGATATTCAGATCATGCAAAAAAATGTCCATTATAATGAATATTTTTAGTTAATTATTTTATTTAAACAAAAGAGAATTCCTCATAAAAATCACTAAAATTCAATACGACTTCGACCGATAGAATTTCGGAACAAACTAAACAGACATTTTCCATATCCTGCCAGCATGCATCACAATAGGAGACCCCGCAATTCACATTGTTGCAAATGACAAAATTGTTATCTGAAAATGAATTTGAATTTAGGTACAAATTTTATACGAGGGATCTACTAGATAGACTGTCTTCATAGAGAATATCTACATTAGGGCATTTCTTTGCAAAGTGGAAAGTGAGACAGTCCAAAAACACTTGTAAGACAATGCAACTATGACAGCGGCTGCAAATTGTCTTAAATGCAACAAAAGGCCCTTAATATTGTATTTTCCACTATCGTCTTATCGGAGTTCTTGGCTGTTTCACACTTACCTTCAAATCCCTCACATATAACACACTTTCGACGCCCAGCATTGAAACGTTGCAACCAATGAAAATAGTCTGGCCAGCGCAAACGCAATTTCTAAAACATTAAAAAAAATTGTTTACCTTCCCTGAAAATATTGTGAAAAAGATTTTCAAATTTCTTACCAATAAAATATTTGCTTTTAAGCGTATTTTCCTATTGGCAAAATTCAATTTGGCCTGCTTCACCATCGTTTCCTTGGCAGAACGTCGTTGCCTTAACAGGCAATTGTATAAATAAAGAATACGCCGCTTTTCTTGCTTTCGATAGAAATAGCCACAGATCAGGCGACGCATGCGCAAAAATGTTGCACTTTGATATATCAGCAAGATGACCAAAATATAGAGCCCCAGAAGTTTCAAATAAAAACTAGAAAGACAAAAAAATATTTTGAACAGAAACAGGTAGAAAACGCACCATAAACGTGGTTTTTAAGATTTTAAGTAACAAGCTGAGACCACCATAAACATGGATTTTTTAAAGATTTTTAGGAGCAACCAAAGACCACCATAAATCTGGTTTTTTTTAGATTTTTAAAAACAACCAGAGACCACCATAAACTTGGACTTTTTTAAGTTTTTTAGGAACAACCTGAGACCGCCATAAACGTGGATTTTTTAAAGATTTTTAGGAGCAACCTGAGTCCGCTATAAACGTGGATTTTTTAAAGATATTTAGGAGCAACCTGAGACCACTATAGACGTGGATTTTCTAAAGATAAAGTAGATTTTTTAAAGATTTTTAGGAGCAACCAAAGACCACCATAAATGTGGACTTCTTAAAATTTTAGGAACAACCTGAGACTACCATAAACTTGGAATTTTTAAGATTTTTAGGAGCAACCTGAGTCCACCATAAACGTGGATTTTTTAAAGATTTTTAGGAGCAACCTGAGTCCAACATAAACGTAGAAAGAGAATTAATTAAATAAACGTAGATTTTTTAAAGATTTTTCGGAGCAACCTGAGACCACTATAAACGTGGATTTTTTAAAGATTTTTAGGAGCAACCAAAGACCACCATAAATCTGGCCTTTTTTAGATTTTTAAGAACAACCTGAGACCACCATAAACTTGGACCAACCTGAGACCGCCATAAACGTGGATTTTTTAAAGATTTTCAGGAGCAACCTGAGTCCGCTATAAACGTGGATTTTTTTAAAGATATTTAGGAGCAACCTGAGACCACTATAGACGTGGATTTTCTAAAGATAAAGTAGATTTTTTAAAGATTTTTAGGAGCAACCAGAGACCACCATAATTGTGGACTTTTTAAAATTTTAGGAACAACCTGAGACTACCATAAACTTGGAATTTTTAAGATTTTTAGGAGCAAACTGAGTCCACCATAAACGTGGATTTTTTAAAGATTTTTAGGAGCAACCTGAAACAACTAAAACGTGGATTTTTTAAAGATTTTTAGGAATAACCTGAGACCACCATAAACTTGGACTTTTTAAGATTTTTAGGAACAACCTGAGACCACCATAAACGTGGACTTTTTAACGATTTTTAGGTGCAACGAAGGATTTTCTAAAGATTTTTTAGTAGCAACCTGAGACAACCATAAACGTGGATTTTTTAAAGATTTTTAGGAGCAACCTGAGTCCACCATAAACGTTGGTTTTTAAGGATTTTTAGGAGCAACCTGTGACCACTATAAACGTGGATTTTTTAAAGATAAAGTGAATTTTTTAAAGTTTTTTTAGGGGCAACTTGAGACCACCATAAACTTGGACTTTTTAAGATTTTTAAGAGCAACCTGAGACTACCATAAACGTAAATTTTTTAAAGATTTTTAGGAGCAACCTGAGTCCGCTATAAACGTGGATTTTTTTAAGATTTTTAGGAGCAACCGGCGACCACTATAAACTTGTTTTTTTTTTAATATTTATTAGGGGCAACCTGAGACCACCATCAACTTGGACTTTTTTAACGATTTTTTAGGAACAACCTGAGACCACCATAAACTTGGACTTTTTTAAGATTTTTAGGAACAAGCGCGGTTTTTTTATAGATTTTGTAGAAGCAGCCTGAGACCATCTTGAAAGTAGATTTTTTAAGATTTTTAGGAACAACCTGAGACCACCATAAACGTTGTTTTTTAAAGATTTTTACTAACAAAATGGTCACCATACACTTGGACTTTTAGAGACAATAAACGTAGATGACTTTTCCTACACAAAAGTTCACCGGAGATGACTTTTCCTACACAAAAGTTCACCGGAGATGACTTTTCCTATGCAAAAGTTAACCGGAGATGACTTTTCCTACACAATGACTTTTTCTATACAAAAGTTCACCGGAGATGACTTTTCCTTTACAAAAGTTCACCGGAGATGACTTTTCCTATGCAAAAGTTCACTGAAGATGACTTTTCCTATACAAATGTTCACCGGAGATGACTTTTCCTTTACAAAAGTTCACCGGAGATGACTTTTTCTGTACAAAAGTTCACCGGAGATGACTTTTCATTTACAAAAGTTCACCGGAGATGACTATCCTATAGCAAAGTTCACCGGAGATGACTTTTCCTATGCAAAAGTTCACCGGAGATGACTTTTCTACACAAAAGTTCACCGGAGATGACTTTTTCTATACAAAAGTTCACCGGAGATGACTTTTCCTATGCAAAAGTTCACTGGAGATGACTTTTCCTATACAAAAGTTCACCGGAGATGACTTTTCCTATACAAAAGCTCACCGGTGCAACACAAGACCACAATAAACGTGGATTTTTTTTTAAAAAAAATATTAGGAATAACCTGAGACCACTATAAACGTGGATTTTTAAATATTTTTAAGGAGCAACCTGAGGCCACCATAAATGTGGTTTTTAAAGATTTTTAAGGGGCAACCTGAGACCAGCATAGACGTGGATTTTTAAAGATCATCATAAAAGTAGATTTAAAAAAAGTAGGAACAACCTGAGCTCACCAATTTTATTAAAAATTTTTAGGAACAACATGAGATCACCATAAAAGTGGATTTTTAAAGATTTTTTAGGAGCAACCTGGGACCACCATTAACGTGGATTTTTTAAAGATTTTTAGGAGCAACTCAGGGCAACTAGAAAACACTACCGCACCACGATACGATATTTAGCACTCTATAGCATGAACACAATGGGACATAAGGACTCCAAGTGCAGTAGCTGTCAATCACAACAACTACGCATCCTTTCAACAAATCGAACAGCTAAACCCTAACCTGCACGGTTCTCTTGAACCAACTTTAAATGAAAGGAGCTTACACCTGGGACGTTTTTTTGAGATTCTGAAACTACAATTTTCCTATATGAGAAAAATCAAAAAACAAAAAAATCGCCGGACCGCTTTTTAAATAAATCGCAATCAAAATTCACAGTCTTATGGCTTTTTTAAATTTTCACGACTTTGCTCGGAAACCACAAGTCCTATCGAAATGGGATTAGGGAAAATATTGTGGCAGTGAAAATTCTCTACCAGATTGATTTTTATATTATTTTTCGTAGGTGTTACCATTTTTGAGATATAGATGTTCAAATTGGGACAACTGACATTCTTAAGGGTTTTTTTAGATTTTCACGACTTTGCTTGGAAGCCGCAAGTTCTATCGAAATGAGATTAGAGAAAATGTTTGTAGCAGTGAAAATTCTCTACCAGATTGCTCTTTATAATATTTTCGTATGTGTTACCATTTTTGAGATATAGAAGTTCAAAATTGGACAATTCACCGACTGTATCGTCTCCTTATAAAACAATGCCATAACTGCAATTTCCCAACTTAAACTTATATATCTCGAAAATGGTACAACCTAGGAAAAAATTACGAAAGCCAATTTTGTAGAGAATTCTCACAGCTATATGATTTCCTCTAGTCCCATTTCGATAAGACTTACCGTTTTCAATGAAATCGTGAAAACCTAACAAAAAAACCTAAAAATGTGACCTGAACAAGTTCTATATCTCAAGAATTGTAAAACCTGGGAACAAATCATAGCGGTCAATCCTTAAGAGAATTTTCACAGCTACAACATTTTCTTTAGCCCCATGTCGATAGGACTTGCGGTTTCCAAGCAAAATCGCGAAAAATAACTAAAATAAACCTAAAAATTTGAACTTTTACATATATGTACATATATATAAATTCATTTCAAAGATTTCAGATTTCATTTCAAAGTGACATTGCTTGATCGGTCTGCAATGACAACGAAGGATGCAGACAGTCGTGGGAAAAAGTAATAAAAACAATTTCATTTACCTTCTGGGTAACACATTTGGTTTCGGCAAACAGGGTTCATTGGTCAAAAAAGTTGAAACACGTTCATGCATATTGAAATTCCGCATTGTGGTTCTCAACAGGCGGGCAATCAATCCTGATCCCTTTATCTTCATTTGAAATATTTCAATACCAATTAATTTAGTCAAAAAAACAGAATTTTTGCCAAACTTACCGCAAAATGTATAGAATGTTCACCTTCCTGTACGAATGTGATTTGGGAATTTTTCCGTATCACCAATAAAACCGTTACAATAACATAATCCAAGAACAGGAAAAATAAAGCGGCAATAATTTCCAAAGCAAATTGCATTAAATGATAGGCAACAGCACGCGATTCTTCCACAGTGCGTTGCCACACATTGTCCACGTCAATCAGTTTTGTTTTTTCGTACTATAAAAGTAAAAAATTGGAATGTACGTATGTAGTTGATGAATTAAGACAAAGCTGGAAGCTGGGTGATCATTACCTTTTTCAAGGGAAGTAAATATACTTTACCCTTCTGCTTGCGTTCGTAATCAATGCGCTTAAAATATTCCGTTATATAAATATTATCATGATCGATGTGTTTGTAGTAATTGTTGTGATATGAAATACAAGCTGAAAATATAGAAACGAACGTAAGAGTGATGCGAAATTGAATGTGTGTGTGTGCGTTGTGTTTGATTTGGCTGACCATGCCTTGGGAACGTATACGTTGTGTATAGGGGTGGTTTAATAAGTATACGCAGTGATGAATTACCGAAGAGTGAAACCGGACCAACATTTTGGAAGTTTATGTTAGCGAAAAATTGTTATTTAACAATGATGTAAACCTTGTTGTAGACTTATATAACTATTATATATATATAATTGTTCCACAACATCCCATAGGGACAAGGGAGACTTCTCTCATATCAATGAGTGCACCCCGATTCATATTAGTTCAATGATATGGGACCTACAGTTTATCGCCGAGTCCGAACGGCGTGTCTAAGACACCACTTTTGTAGAGAAGTTTTACATGGCTGAAATACTCAGGAAATGTCGCCAACATTACTGAGGGGTATTTTGCCACCGTTGAAAAGTGTTTTGATGTTGCCTGGCCAGGGAATCGAACCCACTACCTTATGTGTGCAAGGCGGGTGTGCATACCATTGCACCACGGTGGCACCCGTGGCATAACTATTACTAGTACTATTATTCCTGTTTTTATTTTTTATTGAAATGGCGTAAGACTTTTTGACCAATTTGAGCTTTTTTTGAGCACTTTGCACAATAACTCGGAGACCCCCTGTCAAAATACTTCAGAAGTAGGCTATAACTCCAACTACAGTATATAAGTATCATTGAACTCAGTGATATCACTCGGTAAGACCAACGTAGTTAAATGACCAAAAGAAAGGGAATACAGTCGGAAAACCTTAGAAATATCTTAAAACTAGAGACCCCGGTCCGCGTCGCTGGCCCGTCGTAATGAGTTTTAATCCAAAATAGGTATTTTCTACCACACTTCTTAGGTCCATTGTCAAACCGAGAAGGATTTTAAATTTATCAACAGATTTTGTCTGTAACCTTTCTTTTCTCTTACGGACTTTGTCGAATTTTTCGCCAATTTGTGCCTTTTAGGATTTATTATCGTCCATGTCACTGTCTTTATCCTAAAGCGATCTAATGATTAAATCGAATTCTCCCGCTTATTTAGACCTATATGTTTTAGCTTCTCATGGCTGATGGACCGTTGAACCTCACCATTTAAGTACATTTGTAAATACATAGTTTTTCTTGATCGGGGGACAACCACCGTTGTCTCGAAAACAAATTTGCAACCTGATGCACTCATAAGTTTAACAAATACACCGATTATAAAATAATAGGCCCCGAAATTCGTCTACAAATATATAGCATTTTGGACCACGGGACATTCCCGAACATTTTCTGAAAATTAGGTTCAGTCGTTTTGGAAAAATAATGTTTTGAAAAGAGTGGGCGGGTCATCAGTTTTCAAGATATAACATATTAAAAAAAGTGGGCCTGGTCCGGTCCTAGGGTGCACACAACTTCATTGCCTACCTAAATGTAAGCTGAATCCGTTATAATCATAAGTTTGGCTTATACATATAGCGTTTAACAGAAAGGCATGGGGAAGGTACCCCACATAACAACGGCAAACATAGAACTTTTGCTGCAAATTTTATGGAAATCCCTTCAGTAGTATTGGAGTTATGACATACTAAAAAAAAGCAGGCTTGGTCGGGCCTATAGGCCCCAAAGAAGTACCTAGATTGTAGATTAATCCGTAAATTTTTATTCCGATACATACATAATTTTTGCAAATATAAATTTTTTTTCTTAAAAATATCGCATAGGGGAGGTACCCCACCCCCTGTGGAATTCAATAAAATATGTAACCTGTTTTCGGGGGTGTGGTAAAGTTTTCTTTCCAAAAATCCTAAGTTGGGTTATGACAGCATTTGATTTTTATTTATAAAGGTAAGGCGTTTTTTTAAATATGCCCTCTTCAAAAATCAAGAAAATATGCCTGTACATTCCCTGATATTTTCAAGAATATCGGTTCAGTAGTTTTGTAGATGTAACATATTTTAAAAAGTGGGTATGGTCAAGTGTGTGATTCCTAAAAAAGTAGGTAAGGTCGGAGACACAACCACAATTGTCTCGCAAATTAACTTCCAAATAGATACATCCGTAATTATTGTTAATATAACATTTTGAAAAAAGTAGGGTATAGGGGAAGTGCCCCGCCCTTTCCGAAATTCAACTGAATTTGTAGCCTATTTTAAGCGGGGACCATCTCTGTACATTCCCTGGCAATTTCAGGAAAATCGGTTCAGTAGTTTTTGTAGAAATGATAAAAATAGAAAATTGAAAAAAGTGGGCGTAAAAGTGGGCATGGTCAAATTTTCTTTGCATAAAAACCCAAGTCGAAAATCGGTCCAGCCGTTCTCAACTGATGCCATTACCAACGAACGATATTTGATTTTTATTTATAAAGATTTAAAAGTTTAGACAAATCGCGATTTTCTTGAAAATCCCCTATAGATATAACCTAATTAGAAAGTGAGCGTGGTCACAAAATAAGTACGTAAGGTTGGAGACACAATCGCCATTGACTCACAAATAAATTCCCAAACCGATACAATCGTATTTGTTGCAATATTGCAATATTGCATTTTTACAAAAATAGGGCACAGGGGAGGTACCCGCCCGATCCGAAAGTCAAAAAATATATAGCCTATTTTTATCGGAGACCAACCCTGTACATTCGCTGAAAGTTTCAGGAAAATCGATTTAGTAGTTTCGTAGATATAACATATTTAAAAAAGTGGGCGTTGTCCAGTCTTAATGCCCCAAATAAGCACGTAAGGTCGGAGACACAATCGCCATTGACTCGTAAATTAATTTTCAAGGCGATACATTTGTAATTATTGCAAATATTGTATTTTTACAAAAATAGGGCATAGGGGAGGTACCCCGCCCGATCCGAAATTCAACAAAATATGTAGCCTTTCAACCGGGGGCCATCACTCTACGTTCCCTGCAAATTTCAGGAAAATCTATTGAGTAGTTCCGTAGATATAACATATTTATAAAAGTGGGCGGAAAAGTGGGCGTGGCCAATTTTTCTTTGCATAAAAACCTAAACTGGGCTACGACTAACATTTCCACAAAAAATTAACCAAATCGCTCTAGCCGTTTTCAACTGATTCAATTACCAACAAACGACAATTGAGTTTTATATATAAAGATTTTAAAAAATAATGTTTTTTGTTTACCTTTATTTATTTCAGCATTGGATATTATAACTATACGATTGGATATTATAACTATTTTGCGACAGACTTTATGTCTATGGAATGGTCAGGTCCTTTCCTTCGTTACGTACATCAAAAAAGTAAAAAGTAAGTGAGCCAAGGCTATAGTCGGGTCGGGGCCGACTATGTGATACCCTACACCACTACCCCTGTGCATTAGCTTTTGACTGGTAAAATTTAAAATATTAAAATTGGGATAGCTTACCGCCTTTGCACTGAATGTCTTCCTTAATAAAGGCCAATTTTATTGAAACGCATGTAAGTGCATCGTCAGTACAACTCAAATAAAAAATGGAAAAGTGGAATGTACGCCAACCATCAATAGGCTTCTTCCTCTGTGAGACCCCCATCAACCCCCAAAATTTGGTGAGGATCCGATCAAAATTCCGACCGGTAGTGTGATTGCACAATGGGATGCATTACCGACTGTTGCGATATCTCTATTGTTTGACCACCTATGACAACCTACTTCACATCGTTGTAAAGGTGATATTTTCCACTTTCCTTGCCAGGTTTTGCTTTCGATATACCTCTCACAGGAGAGAGATATTCGCTTTAAAATAAAATGTTGGCCTTTTCTCCAAATAAGTTTTTTTTCACATTCCGACCCCTGATTATTATCCGACCATTCCCAAAATCAATAGGTTTTTTCCTCTGTGGGATCCCCATTAACCCCCAAAATTTCGTGACGTTCCGATCAAAATTGCGACCTGTAGGGTGATTACAAAAAAATGGAAAAATGGGATGTGTTACCGACTATTGCGATATCTCCTTTATTTGGCCACCTACGCCAACATACTTTGCATCATTATAAAGAAGGGATTTTCCACTTTCATAGTCAGACTTTGTTTTTGGAAGGTCCCCAACCAAAGCTGTACCTGTGATATTCGTCATTATTATTAAAATCGCAAAAATGAAAAGTTGGATTCTATTAGCGGCTATTGCGATATCTGCGTTGTTTGACCACCTACGACAACTTACGTTTCATCGTTGCAAAGGTGATATTTTCTACTTTCATTAGCAGGTTTTGTTTTTGATATACCCCATATAGAAGCTGAGATATTAGGTTTGAAATAAAATTTTGAATTTTTCCCCAAATATTATTTGCCCCTGAATATTATCCGACAATCACCAAAATCAATAGACTTCTTCCCCTTCGGGACCTTCATCAACACCCATTGGTGACGATCGGATTAAAATTGCAAACTGTAGCGTGATTACAAGGTTTAAATGGACAGACGGAGATTGACTCAGCTCGTCGAGACATTCATTTTGGTATATATAAGTATGGGTCTACGACCATTATTTCGATGCGTTACAAACTTTTTGGCCAAAACCAACTTATAATACCCTCCCCACATAGTGGTGTAGGATATAAAAAATATGGCTTCAATTTCGCACTCTAATTTTTTAATTTAATTTTTGTGAGTACTTTATGAAAAGAAGATGGGATTAGTTGAGAATTGAACAATGCATTGGGAATTTGAGGACATCGTGGCGTCATCCACATGTTTTTTTTTTTTTGGTTTTTTGTATTGAAGGTAGATTTCAGTTAAAAAAGTGATGGAAAAAAACGCCGAGACACGTATCTTCTTTTTTGGCCCTCTATCACGCTGCGGTGGCTGTGTTAGTATGGTTTTCACGATATCCTGTTAAAATAAAAATTCTAGCGACGAATCGTGGATTTGTTAATATACCAAATCTAGAGCCCAATCGTGCTTGTGTTAATGGGCAACTTCTGACTTCCAATCACGGTCCTGTTTATATTAATATTCTGGATTCCAAACTGTTTCTTTTAAATATACATATTCTGGTGACCAGACATAGAAAAGTTATGGCATCCAATCGTGTTTATTTCAACAGAGAAACTCTGGCGCGCAAATGTGTTGTTTTCATAGAGAAACATCATGGATATTTTCAATGACAAATGCTGACGACCAAAGATTGGAATTTCATGCAAAAATTCGGGCGTCCAATCATTTTTTATTTTCATAAAGAAACCAATTGTAGTTATTACCTCACAGATATGGTGGAGCCCAAACCTTGAAAAAAGAAATTTTAGTTCCTAATCGTAAATCGTATCATAAAGAATGTCTGAAATCCAATAGAGGTTGTGTTGATAGAGAACTAATGCTGAGCAATAGTGAGTCTATCATCATGAAATTCTGGCGCTCAATCGTGGGTTTCTTAATGCTAAGTTCTGTCGTTCAATCGTGCGTCTGGCGATACACTTATTGTGGCAATTAATCGTTGGTCTTCTATTAGAGAAATTCTGGTTTATCCTCGTGGATCCTTTAAATTGTTCAGGAGCAAGAAAAACTCTGGCAACCAGTCTTGAATTCTTTTAAAATTAAAAATCTTTTAAAATTAATTAAATTTAAAATTCTGGCGCCCAATCCAAGGTCTAAACATGTATACAAATACTCTTAGGTTGTGTAAAGAATTCTTCATTTAGCAAAAATCCATGAACACAATTTTGACCAATCTACATTTGTTATACCCTCAGCCTTTAGGCTAACGTGGCTCATCGAAATAAAGGTTTTAGGCCTCAAATATATTTGGACGAAACACGTATCAGACAATTTTGAGTCAAGTTAGCGATGTCCGTCCATCAGTCTGGTTGGCTGAAACGCCCGATAACTCTGGAAAGGATCAACCCATTCTATCCAAAATTCGACCCTCGTAATATTTTGTCCCAACTAAAATCGAAGATGGACTATATTGGCCCACTACCTTGAAAACCTTCCACAGAAAATTTCCAAAATTTTCAGAATAGTGCAGTTTAGGACCTGTAGTGGGATTCTCTAGGGCATTTTGTGGTTACCCACAACAATCTGCGTGGATTTTTTAACGATTTTTGTCAGACCTAAATTCGACAGCAAGCGTGGATTTTTTAAACGATTTTTGCCAGACCTAAAGTCCACAATAAGCGTGGATTTTTTAAACGATTTTTGCCAGTCCTAAAGTCCACAATAAGCGTTTTTTTTAAACGAATTTTGCCGAACCAATATCCCACAATAAGCGTGGGTTGTTCAAACGATTTTTTGCAGACCAAAAGTCCACAATAAGCGTGGATTGTTTAATCGATTTTTGGCAGACCAAGAATCCATAATAAGAATGGATTTTTAAAACGATTTTTGCCAGACCTCATATCTACAATAAGCGTGGATTTTTTAAACGATTTTTGCCAGACCTAAAGTCCACAATAAGCGTGGATTTTTTAAACGGTTTTTGGCAGACCAAAAGTCCACAATAAGCGTGGATTTTTTAAACGATTTTTGGCAGACCAAAAGTCCACAATAAGCGTGGATTTTTTAAACGATTTTTGGCAAACCAAAAGTCCACAATAAGCGTGGATTGTTTAAACGATTTTTGGCATACCAAGAATCCATAATAAGAGTGGATTTTTAAAACGATTTTAGACAGACCTAATGTCCACAATAAGCGTGGATTTTTTAAACGATTTTTGGCAAACCAAAAGTCCACAATAAGCGTGGATTTTTTAAACGATTTTTGGCAAACCAAAAGTCCACAATAAGCGTGGATTTTTTAAACGATTTTTGGCAAACCAAAAGTCCACAATAAGCGTGGATTTTTTAAACGATTTTTGGCAAACCAAAAGTCCACAATAAGCGTGGATTTTTTAAACGATTTTTGGCAAACCAAAAGTCCACAATAAGCGTGGATTTTTTAAACGATTTTTGGCAAACCAAAAGTCCACAATAAGCGTGGATTTTTTAAACGATTTTTGGCAAACCAAAAGTCCACAATAAGCGTGGATTTTTTAAACGATTTTTGGCAGACCACAATAAGCGTGGATTTTTTAAACGATTTTTGGCAGACCACAATAAGCGTGGATTTTTTAAACGATTTTTGGCAGACCACAATAAGCGTGGATTTTTTAAACGATTTTTGGCAGACCACAATAAGCGTGGATTTTTTAAACGATTTTTGGCAGACCACAATAAGCGTGGATTTTTTAAACGATTTTTGGCAGACCACAATAGGTGTGGATTTTTTAAACGATTTTTGGCAGACCACAATAAGCGTGGATTTTTTAAACGATTTTTGGCAGACCACAATAAGCGTGGATTTTTTAAACGATTTTTGGCAAACCAAAAGTCCACAATAAGCGTGGATTTTTTAAACGATTTTTGGCAGACCACAATAAGCGTGGATTTTTTAAACGATTTTTGGCAGACCACAATAGGTGTGGATTTTTTAAACGATTTTTGGCAGACCACAATAAGCGTGGATTTTTTAAACGATTTTTGGCAGACCACAATAAGCGTGGATTTTTTAAACGATTTTTGGCAAACCAAAAGTCCACAATAAGCGTGGATTTTTTAAACGATTTTTGGCAGACCACAATAAGCGTGGATTTTTTAAACGATTTTTGGCAGACCACAATAAGCGTGGATTTTTTAAACGATTTTTGGCAGACCACAATAAGCGTGGATTTTTTAAACGATTTTTGGCAGACCACAATAAGCGTGGATTTTTTAAACGATTTTTGGCAGACCACAATAAGCGTGGATTTTTTAAACGATTTTTGGCAGACCACAATAGGTGTGGATTTTTTAAACGATTTTTGGCAGACCACAATAAGCGTGGATTTTTTAAACGATTTTTGGCAGACCACAATAAGCGTGGATTTTTTAAACGATTTTTGGCAGACCACAATAAGCGTGGATTTTTTAAACGATTTTTGGCAGACCACAATAAGCGTGGATTTTTTAAACGATTTTTGGCAGACCACAATAAGCGTGGATTTTTTAAACGATTTTTGGCAGACCACAATAAGCGTGGATTTTTTTAAACGATTTTTGGCAGACCACAATAAGCGTGGATTTTTTAAACGATTTTTGGCAGACCACAATAAGCGTGGATTTTTTTAAACGATTTTTGGCAGACCACAATAAGCGTGGATTTTTTAAACGATTTTTGGCAGACCACAATAAGCGTGGATTTTTTAAACGATTTTTGGCAGACCAAAAGTCTACAATAAGCGTGGATTTTTTAAACGATTTTTGCCAGACCTAACGTCCAAAATAAGCGATTTTTGCCAGACCTAAAGTCCACAATAAGCGTAAATTTTTTAAACGATTTTTGCCAGACCTAAAGACCACAATAAGCATGGATTTTTTAAACGATTTTTGCCAGACCTAAAGACCACAATAAGCGTGGATTTTTTAAACGATTTTTGGCAGACCAAAAGTCTACAATAAGCGTGGATTTTTTAAACGATTTTTGGCAGACCAAAAGTCTACAATAAGCGTGGATTTTTTAAACGATTTTTGCCAGACCTAACGTCCAAAATAAGCGATTTTTGCCAGACCTAAAGTCCACAATAAGCGTGGATTTTTTAAACGATTTTAGACAGACCTAATGTCCACAATAAGCGTGGATTTTTTAAACGATTTTTGGCAAACCAAAAGTCCACAATAAGCGTGGATTTTTTAAACGATTTTTGGCAAACCAAAAGTCCACAATAAGCGTGGATTTTTTAAACGATTTTTGGCAAACCAAAAGTCCACAATAAGCGTGGATTTTTTAAACGATTTTTGGCAAACCAAAAGTCCACAATAAGCGTGGATTTTTTAAACGATTTTTGGCAAACCAAAAGTCCACAATAAGCGTGGATTTTTTAAACGATTTTTGGCAAACCAAAAGTCCACAATAAGCGTGGATTTTTTAAACGATTTTTGGCAAACCAAAAGTCCACAATAAGCGTGGATTTTTTAAACGATTTTTGGCAGACCACAATAAGCGTGGATTTTTTAAACGATTTTTGGCAGACCACAATAAGCGTGGATTTTTTAAACGATTTTTGGCAGACCACAATAAGCGTGGATTTTTTAAACGATTTTTGGCAGACCACAATAAGCGTGGATTTTTTAAACGATTTTTGGCAGACCACAATAAGTGTGGATTTTTTAAACGATTTTTGGCAGACCACAATAAGCGTGGATTTTTTAAACGATTTTTGGCAGACCACAATAAGCGTGGATTTTTTAAACGATTTTTGGCAGACCACAATAAGCGTGGATTTTTTAAACGATTTTTGGCAGACCACAATAAGCGTGGATTTTTTAAACGATTTTTGGCAGACCACAATAAGCGTGGATTTTTTAAACGATTTTTGGCAGACCACAATAAGCGTGGATTTTTTTAAACGATTTTTGGCAGACCACAATAAGCGTGGATTTTTTAAACGATTTTTGGCAGACCACAATAAGCGTGGATTTTTTTAAACGATTTTTGGCAGACCACAATAAGCGTGGATTTTTTAAACGATTTTTGGCAGACCACAATAAGCGTGGATTTTTTAAACGATTTTTGGCAGACCAAAAGTCTACAATAAGCGTGGATTTTTTAAACGATTTTTGCCAGACCTAACGTCCAAAATAAGCGATTTTTGCCAGACCTAAAGTCCACAATAAGCGTAAATTTTTTAAACGATTTTTGCCAGACCTAAAGACCACAATAAGCATGGATTTTTTAAACGATTTTTGCCAGACCTAAAGACCACAATAAGCGTGGATTTTTTAAACGATTTTTGGCAGACCAAAAGTCTACAATAAGCGTGGATTTTTTAAACGATTTTTGCCAGACCTAACGTCCAAAATAAGCGATTTTTGCCAGACCTAAAGTCCACAATAAGCGTGGATTTTTTAAACGATTTTAGACAGACCTAATGTCCACAATAAGCGTGGATTTTTTAAACGATTTTTGGCAAACCAAAAGTCCACAATAAGCGTGGATTTTTTAAACGATTTTTGGCAAACCAAAAGTCCACAATAAGCGTGGATTTTTTAAACGATTTTTGGCAAACCAAAAGTCCACAATAAGCGTGGATTTTTTAAACGATTTTTGGCAGACCACAATAAGCGTGGATTTTTTAAACGATTTTTGGCAGACCACAATAAGCGTGGATTTTTTAAACGATTTTTGGCAGACCACAATAAGTGTGGATTTTTTAAACGATTTTTGGCAGACCACAATAAGCGTGGATTTTTTAAACGATTTTTGGCAGACCACAATAAGCGTGGATTTTTTAAACGATTTTTGGCAGACCACAATAAGCGTGGATTTTTTAAACGATTTTTGGCAGACCACAATAAGCGTGGATTTTTTAAACGATTTTTGGCAGACCACAATAAGCGTGGATTTTTTAAACGATTTTTGGCAGACCACAATAAGCGTGGATTTTTTTAAACGATTTTTGGCAGACCACAATAAGCGTGGATTTTTTAAACGATTTTTGGCAGACCACAATAAGCGTGGATTTTTTTAAACGATTTTTGGCAGACCACAATAAGCGTGGATTTTTTTAAACGATTTTTGGCAGACCACAATAAGCGTGGATTTTTTAAACGATTTTTGGCAGACCAAAAGTCTACAATAAGCGTGGATTTTTTAAACGATTTTTGCCAGACCTAACGTCCAAAATAAGCGATTTTTGCCAGACCTAAAGTCCACAATAAGCGTAAATTTTTTAAACGATTTTTGCCAGACCTAAAGACCACAATAAGCATGGATTTTTTAAACGATTTTTGCCAGACCTAAAGTCCACAATAAGCGTGGATTTATTAAACAATTTTTGCCAGACCAAAAGTCCACAATAAGCGTGGATTTTTAAAAGATTTTTGCCAGACCTAAAGTCCACAATAAGCCTGGATTTTTTAAACGATTTTTGGCAGACCTAAAGTCCACAATAAGAGTGGATTTTTTGAATGATTTTGGCAGACCAAAAGTCCACAATAAGCGTGGATTTTTTAAACGATTTATGCCAGACCTAAAGTCCACAATAAGCGTGGATTTTTTAAACGATTTTTGGCAGACCTAAAGTCCACAATAAGAGTGGATTTTTTGAATGATTTTGGCAGACCAAAAGTCCACAATAAGCGTGGATTTTTTAAACGATTTATGCCAGACCTAAAGTCCACAATAAGCGTGGATTTTTTAAACGATTTTTGCCAGACCTAAAGTCGACAATAAGCGTGGATTTTTTAAACGATTTTTGCCAGACCTAAAGTCCACAATAAGCGTGGATTTTTTAAACGATTTTTGCCAGACCTAAAGTCCACAATAAGCGTGGCTTTTTTAAACGATTTTTGCCAGACCTAACGTCCACAATAAGCGTGGATTTTTTAAACGATTTTTGGCAGACCAAAAGTCCACAATAAGCGTGAATTTTTTAACGATTTTTGCCACACCTAAAGTCCACAATAAGCGTGGATTTTTTAAACGATTTTTGCCACACCTAAAGTCCACAATAAGCGTGGATTTTTTAAACGATTTTTGCCACACCTAAAGTCCACAATAAGCGTGAATTTTTTAAACGATTTTTGCCACACCTAAAGTCCACAATAAGCGTGGATTTTTTAAACGATTTTTGCCACACCTAAAGTCAACAATAAGCGTGGATTTTTTAAACGATTTTTGCCAGACCTAAAGTCCACAATAAGCGTGGATTTTTTAAACGATTTTTGGCCGACTTAAAGTCCACAATAAGCGTGGATTTTTTAAACGATTTTTGGCCGACTTAAAGTCCACAATAAGCGTGGATTTTTTAAACGATTTTTGGCAGACCAAAAGTCCACAATAATAACCTAGAAATACCAAGCCATTTAAAACTGCATGCATTGGCGTCTGCGAATAGAAACTTAGTTCATAGATTGGGTATGTAAGGTATCGTTTCATTAACTTCCGAAATCGCGTCAATGGATGTTGGGTAAATATTTCAGCGGTAAAATGTTTTGTAAAGAAATATTCATAAACAGGAATGCGAGCATCGGATGAGTCCAGCACATAATGATAATTTGTCTTAATTGTATTCCATAGCAGGCCAACTGTTTTGGGAAAAAATTGGACACAGTCCGTATGAGAATAGAAAGGTTAGAGACAAAATATGTTGATAAATTTAAAATCCTCCTCACTTTGACAGTGGACCGAAGAAGTGAGGTCGAAAATACCAATTTTTGAATTGTCAAGCATAAAGTCCCTAAAAAGTGTCCATTAAAACTCATTACGACGCGGACCGGGGTCTGCTAATATCATATAAATTAAAAGTGGGTTGTGCGGGACCTTTTTCAATATTTAAATGGAATAAACGTTATTATAGTCAATAATAGACAAAAATCATTCATTTGTGCAACAGGAAATCAGTTTTTGAGATTTTTTCTATTTGCATTTTATAGAATTTAAAAAATGTTTGAAAGTGGTTTGTGCGTGACATTTTTATACCCTCCACCATAGGATGGGGGTATATTAATTTTGTCACTACGTTTGTAACTACTCGAAATAATCATTGTAGACCCCACAAAGTATATATATTCTTGATCAGCGTGCAATTCTACATCGATATAGCCATGTCCGTCCGTTTGTCCGTCTGTGGAAATCACTCTAGGGTCCGAACGGATTGACGTAGGTTGATGAAATTTTGGGAAAACATGTTATATTTACGTAGGACTTCTGGTATTGAAAGCGGGCTATGTAGGTCCACGCTTTTGTATAGCCCCCATACAAAATGACGCGTGACGCGTCGTCGTTTTAAGGAATTTTTAAGATATTTGGCCCATTTTACCACCGAATTGGTTGTAATTCGGTACTTTGTGTCTGCAGAGGCCAGAAAACATTCCTACCAAAGTTGGGTTATATAGGTCCACGTTTTGGTATAGCCTCCATATAAGGCCCCTTATAAAGTACGCGTCATTTTAATATATTTTGAATGTATTAGACCCATTTGACCAAAGACTCGGTTGTAACTTTGTATTTTGTGTTTCCAGAGGCTAAGAAACATTTCTACATTAAAATGTTTATATAGGTCCACGTGTTGATATAGCCCCCATAATACAATATCTCCCGATTTTCGATATTTTGAACGTTTTAGCCTCATTATCACACCGAGATGGCTGAAATTTGGTATTTAGTCTTCTTTAGGCGTATAAAACTTTCCCCCAGAAATTTGTAGGTATAGGTCCACGCCATCATATAGCCCCCATAGAACGGTACCTTCCGAATTTCGGTATTTTGAAGGTTGTGGCCACATTAATCCACCGAAATGGCTGAAATTTGTGGTGGAGGGTATAAAAAGTTCGGCCCGACCGAACTTAACGCTTTTCTTACTTGTTTAATACTTAAATAGAATAAAATTTATTTTAGTCGTTGATAGGCAAAAGTTCATTCATTTTTTAGAAAAAGGGTCAAAAAGTCATAACCCTAGGGTCTACTTATATGTTTACTTTCAGATAGTTGAAATAATCTTCTGCTGTGTGAGATAAATGCATATCGGTTTTACAAGAATTCTACTCAAAAATCAAATTCCAATCTTACCCAATAAAATTCGAAAAAGCATAAAGGCCAAAACTTGTTCCAACATTTTCAATATTGAATCGAAAACTTGTTTGCGCATATTAAATTCCTTGGCTACTGATTTGGCGGTTTCTTTGGCAGACCTATTTAAAATATAAAAAAGAAGTGGGATATGATTAAAATATTCCCTCGCAATAGTCTCTCCCTCCTTCTCCACTTACTGAAACTCCGGCATTGACTCTGGACTTGATATAGCATAGTGGACCTTAACCTCCGAATTATCTTTATAAAGCTGCCGTTCATTGTTTAGCAACTTAACATAAGACTGGCCAAAATCATCGGCTATAGCCGGGGAAGGATCACATATCTTCTCCGGATTACCCAAAATATTAATACGGCAAATAAAATCAACTTTAAATGGCCAACAAATGAGAGTTCTTAAAATAATTGGCATTTTCTCGCGACATTTTTCCAAAGAGTTGGCGAAGGCCTTACGGCAACGTGCCTTTCCGCTCTCCAATTGCAATTCACAACGTTTGCGAAATTTATTTTTATATTTTTCTTCAATATATTCCGGGGAGAGGTTATCTGTGGTGGTGTTTGTGTTTCTTTTAGAGATTGTAGAATTAAATTCCAACTCTTCTGGCGGAGGATCATCTTCCAGGACTTCTTGGTGTATCGCCTTTGTGACATTTTGAAATTCCGAAAAAGTCTTTTGCACCTCACGAATATCATCCTTCATGTGGACCAAAGTATTTTGAAATGGTTTTGTCATCAAATCAAAACGTGTTCTTGTGAGGTTTAGTGCCAAGATTTTTGAACAGCCATAGACCCGTACTATTTCCCCGGCATTTGTTGAGAGATTTTCAATGGGACCTGCAAGTGATTTGCTTATAATTTCAGACTAAAGCCGAAAACTTTCCTTTAATATCGTTGATTCACATACCAACCTGCAATGACGAATGCAAAACACAATGCCCTTAAGTAACCTCTTCCAGATTTGCCCATCAATGCGATGAATATTAAATATACGACGCATTTAACCGAGTCGGTAAAGACAAACCCGCAACCTAAAATTAAAATTATAAAACGTTATTTCCAATCAATGCTCAACAGCCTTCCGCAATAAGTTGCTTCTTTGACCTGGCATTTGGCCATGCGTAACACATTCACTTTCAACTGCTCGAAGGACTGTGGGTGTCGGAAGAGAGACGTTAGACCCACATTAGATTTGTCACCATGTCATCTCTCATTCAATACCCCTTCCTTGGAGAAGGTCATAAAATAGAATTTTTTAGACAATATTTCTGGATACTGGATATATATCTGCGGGACTTACTCACAAACAGAATCATTAGAGTCAACAGCAACTTCTCATACTTCTTAGGAAAGATAAAGGATTTGAATATTAACTGGCATAACAAATAAGCGCAGAATGCTCCCATCAGGGCACTACTGATGTATCGAGTTTTTCTCCATGTTCCTCTTTTTTGACCATACCAAATGCAATAGAAGGGACGACAGTTTTCCTTTAAAAATAAACGTAACTTTTTTCTAACAAAATATAACATTTTCTGACATTCCTCACAATACTTACAGTAGCTCTGTTCCAGAACTAAAAAGTTTTTAAAATTTTTACCTAATTAACTGCGTGTTGCGTGTGCGTTCAAAAATACAAAAACAAAATACATGTATTTGTTTTTGTTTTTAATTTGAAATACATGTATTTTGTTTTTGTATTTTTGAACGCACACGCAACACGCAGTTAATTAGGTAAAGGCTTAAACCATTTTGCGTTCCGGTACACAAAATTTATATGAAATTCGTTTACGACTTTTACAACTTATACGACTTTTACCAATTTATAAAGTACGGGAACAGGCCAAGTATGTCCCCAATATTTTGGCACAATTTTTAATACAACAGTAGACACTTCTCAAATAAGATCACCAGGCTTTCTCTAAGAAGACAATCAGCTCTTTTCATTTCTGCAAAAATCGTTTAAAATATCCCCGCTTATTGTGGACTTTGGGTCTGGCAAAAGTCGTTTAAAAAATCCACACTTACTGTAGACTTTAGGTCTGGCAAAAATCGTTTAAAAAATCCACGCTTATTTTGGACTTTAGGTCGGGCAAAAATCGTTCAAAAAATCCACGCTTATTTTGGACTTTAGGTCTGGCAAAAATCTTTTAAAAAGTCCACGCTTATTGTGGATTTTAGGTCTGGTAAAAATCGTTTAAAAAATCCACGCTTATTGTGGACTTTAGGTCTGGCAAAAATCGTTTAAAAAGTCCACGCTTATAGTAAACTTTAGGTCAAATAAAAATCGTTTAAAATATCCAAATCGTTTAAAAAATCCACGCTTATTGTGGACTTTAGGTCAAATAAAAATCGTTTAAAAAGTCCACGCTTATAGTAGACTTTAGGTCAAATAAAAATCGTTTAAAAAGTCCACGCTTATTGTGGACTTTAGGTCAAATAAAAATCGTTTAAAATATCCAAAATATCCAAATCGTTTTAAAAATCCACGCTTATTGTGGACTTTAGGTCTGGCAAAAATCGTTTAAAAAATCCACGCTTATTGTGGACTTTAGGTGTGGGAAAAATCGTTTAAAAAATCCACGCTTATTGTGGACTTTAGGTGTGGGAAAAATCGTTTAAAAAATCCACGCTTATTGTGGACTTTAGGTGTGGGAAAAATCGTTTAAAAAATCCACGCTTATTGTGGACTTTAGGTCTGGCAAAAATCGTTTAAAAAATCCACGCTTATTGTGGACTTTAGGTGTGGGAAAAATCGTTTAAAAAATCCAAGCTTATTGTGGACTTTAGGTGTGGGAAAAATCGTTTAAAAAATCCACGCTTATTGTGGACTTTAGGTGTGGGAAAAATCGTTTAAAAAATCCACGCTTATTGTGGACTTTAGGTGTGGGAAAAATCGTTTAAAAAATCCACGCTTATTGTGGACTTTAGGTGTGGGAAAAATCGTTTAAAAAATCCACGCTTATTGTGGACTTTAGGTGTGGGAAAAATCGTTTAAAAAATCCACGCTTATTGTGGACTTTAGGTGTGGGAAAAATCGTTTAAAAAATCCACGCTTATTGTGGACTTTAGGTGTGGGAAAAATCGTTTAAAAAATCCACGCTTATTGTGGACTTTAGGTGTGGGAAAAATCGTTTAAAAAATCCACGCTTATTGTGGACTTTAGGTGTGGGAAAAATCGTTTAAAAAATCCACGCTTATTGTGGACTTTAGGTGTGGGAAAAATCGTTTAAAAAATCCACGCTTATTGTGGACTTTAGGTGTGGGAAAAATCGTTTAAAAAATCCACGCTTATTGTGGACTTTAGGTCTGGGAAAAATCGTTTAAAAAATCCACGCTTATTGTGGACTTTAGGTCTGGCAAAAATCGTTTAAAAAATCCACGCTTATTGTGGACTTTAGGTGTGGGAAAAATCGTTTAAAAAATCCACGCTTATTGTGGACTTTAGGTCTGGGAAAAATCGTTTAAAAAATCCACGCTTATTGTGGACTTTAGGTCTGGCAAAAATCGTTTAAAAAATCCACGCTTATTGTGGACTTTAGGTGTGGGAAAAATCGTTTAAAAAATCCACGCTTATGGGGACTTTAGGTCTGGCAAAAATCGTTTAAAAAATCCACGCTTATTGTGGACTTTAGGTGTGGGAAAAATCGTTTAAAAAATCCACGCTTATTGTGGACTTTAGGTCTGGCAAAAATCGTTTAAAAAATCCACGCTTATTGTGGACTTTAGGTGTGGGAAAAATCGTTTAAAAAATCCACGCTTATTGTGGACTTTAGGTCTGGCAAAAATCGTTTAAAAAATCCACGCTTATTGTGGACTTTAGGTGTGGGAAAAATCGTTTAAAAAATCCACGCTTATTGTGGACTTTAGGTGTGGGAAAAATCGTTTAAAAAATCCACGCTTATTGTGGACTTTAGGTGTGGGAAAAATCGTTTAAAAAATCCACGCTTATTGTGGACTTTAGGTCTGGGAAAAATCGTTTAAAAAATCCACGCTTATTGTGGACTTTAGGTGTGGGAAAAATCGTTTAAAAAATCCACGCTTATTGTGGACTTTAGGTCTGGCAAAAATCGTTTAAAAAATCCACGCTTATTGTGGACTTTAGGTGTGGGAAAAATCGTTTAAAAAATCCACGCTTATTGTGGACTTTAGGTCTGGCAAAAATCGTTTAAAAAATCCACGCTTATTGTGGACTTTAGGTGTGGGAAAAATCGTTTAAAAAATCCACGCTTATTGTGGACTTTAGGTGTGGGAAAAATCGTTTAAAAAATCCACGCTTATTGTGGACTTTAGGTGTGGGAAAAATCGTTTAAAAAATCCACGCTTATTGTGGACTTTAGGTCTGGGAAAAATCGTTTAAAAAATCCACGCTTATTGTGGACTTTAGGTCTGGCAAAAATCGTTTAAAAAATCCACGCTTATTGTGGACTTTAGGTGTGGGAAAAATCGTTTAAAAAATCCACGCTTATTGTGGACTTTAGGTCTGGGAAAAATCGTTTAAAAAATCCACGCTTATTGTGGACTTTAGGTCTGGCAAAAATCGTTTAAAAAATCCACGCTTATTGTGGACTTTAGGTGTGGGAAAAATCGTTTAAAAAATCCACGCTTATGGGGACTTTAGGTCTGGCAAAAATCGTTTAAAAAATCCACGCTTATTGTGGACTTTAGGTCTGGCAAAAATCGTTTAAAAAATCCACGCTTATTGTGGACTTTAGGTCTGGCAAAAATCGTTTAAAAAATCCACGCTTATTGTGGACTTTAGGTCTGGCAAAAATCGTTTAAAAAATCCACGCTTATTGTGGACTTTAGGTCTGGCAAAAATCGTTTAAAAAATCCACACATATTGTGGACTTTTAGGTCTGGCAAAAATCGTTTAAAAAATCCACGCTTATTGTGGACTTTAGGTCTGGCAAAAATCGTTTAAAAAATCCACACATATTGTGGACTTTTAGGTCTGGCAAAAATCGTTTAAAAAATCCACGCTTATTGTGGACTTTAGGTCTGGCAAAAATCGTTTAAAAAATCCACGCTTATTGTGGACTTTAGGTCTGGCAAAAATCGTTTAAAAAATCCACGCTTATTGTGGACTTTAGGTCTGGCAAAAATCGTTTAAAAAATCCACGTTTATTGTTGTTGTTGTAACAGTGTTTTTGTTATGTTTATTTGTTCGTTCCTCTGTTCAATCTGGCTCTGGGTCTATCTCCAGTTCCAGAAAAATGGCTGCTTCGATGGGATGTAGCCACAGATCCACTGGAGTTAGATGGGTAGGTTTGGCGGAGCTGTTAAAAAGGTGTTGTGTGTCGTGCGGGCCCATGCCGAATACAGGGCAGATGTTTTGCACGGCGCGATCGATTTCCGCCCAATAAGAATTTTGGCGACTGCAATATCCCGAGCGTAGTTGAGCCAAAACTACTCTAGTTTGTCGTGGCAGCTGACGACGCTTATTGTGGACTTTAGGTCTGGCAAAAATCGTTTAAAAAATCCACGCTTATTGTGGACTTTAGGTCTGGCAAAAATCGTTTAAAAAATCCACGTTTATTGTGGACTTCAGATCTGGGAAAAATCGTTTAAAAAATCCACTCTTATTGTGGACTTCAGGTCTGGGAAAAAATCTTTTAAAAAATCCACGCTTATTGTGGACTTTAGGTTTGAAAAATCCAAGCTTATTGTATACTTTAGGTCTGTCAAAAATCGTTTGAAAAATCCACGCTTATTGTCGACTTTAGGTCTGGGAAGAATATTTTAAAAAATCCACGCTTAATGTAGACTTTAGGTCTCGCAAAAATCGCTTAAAAAATCCACGCTTAAAGTGGACTTTAGGTCTGCCAAAAATCGCTTATTGTCAAACTCACTTACTTGAATATATTTTTAATATAAAAACACATTTTAATGTTTGTTTAATAAAGTTGCTTTATATCCACTAAAGCTTTACAAAATCTTATATAGTATGTATGTAGTTAGTTTGTATGTATTATTTAATACATAATTATGCATAAGAAATTTCGATACAATATCTAAAAACAAAAGAACTAATTTCCAATTAAATTACACCCCTCCTGGGAAATGTTATTCATCTATAACGTAATCCTCATCGAAATCATATTTATCATCAGATTTTGTGCTTATGCTGAAGCTGTCCAAAACATCGGCAATTTTGGAAACTTTCTTTTCTTGTTTTTTCTTTTTCTTTATGAGTTCTTTTATGTTTTTGTTGAGGGTTTGATTTCCTAAAAAAGGGTAAAAAAATTGTTATTGATTTAGAATTGTATGTGAGTGACCAATAGCTTACCCTCCAACTCCAAGGCAGGATCATGTTTTGCCTTTTTATCATCCTCATCCAATTTCCTCTTCTTTCTCTTACTATGCACCTCAGTTTCATCGATTATTGTGTTCTTTTCATCTTCTTTATCCGCGGTGTCATCTTCATCATCCATTGGTTTATATTCCACTGGACCGGTTGATGTAATTTCCATAACATCGTCTTTTTTAACATCGAAATTGTTGAGAATTTCAGTTTCCATTTGCTCAAAGTTATCAACATCAAATTCTCTAGCTTCGGCATGAACTATGGAGGCACTGACATGGACATCATTGTTATCCGGCACTTCTGGTGGTTGTGTACAGTATTTAATTTTGCCTGTATTCCAATCATTTAAGACACTACGGGCCGCGGCTACAACATCTGGTACACCTTTTTTCAAAAATTTACCCATCCTTGCAGCTTTTTTGGCAAAGAATTCTTCAAACGTATCGTATTGGGTAATATCGTATAATTTACAGAAATATTCTTTGCTGGCACGTTTCAAAACACTTTCGGCAACGGTGAAGGGATCTTTGACATCGCCCACGCGTTGTGCATTCTTCAGAACAGCAGGCATATTTTCATTTTTGGCTGAGTTGGCAAAGACAATACCAGGACAATCGATTAGTTTGATTTTCGAATCCAATTCAACTTCTTGCATAGCTCTGAAAGAAAATAGGAATTAAAGGAATTAGAAAGATTGGAAAGGGGCAAGTCGTTTTAATGACAATAAAATCTATAGTCACTAAAAAGATGTTCTAAAAAAATTGTAATCCAAAAAATCTTCCTGAAAATTAAACGTTTGGTTATCCGATCATATCCCCAAAAATAGCCTCAAATATATGATCTTTAAGTCCCTCGAAAGATGGTAGAGCTATTCTCAACTTTTGTGGTCTCACAGTGCCAGGAAAATATTCTTTAAAAATCCACATATGATGGCCGCCTCATAGTTTCCCAAAAATATTCTCAAATTAATAATAAAATACAATTTTGGAAAAATGTTCAGCCACTATACTCCTCTTGATCCACTTATAATAGTTTCAAACATATTCCTAAAAATCCACGGTTGTTGTTTTGGTAAAAAAAATTACGTTTGATGCTCTGATAAGCCTCTCAAAAAATCCACTTAAGTGGTCTAGACATCCTTGAAAAAATATTCTTAAAAAGTCCCTGTATGGGGTCTGATCGAACCTTAATAAATAACCCTAAAAATATCTACGACTGTCGGCGTGTTTCCTAATTTTATATTTGAAAATAAACGACAAAAAATTACCTTGTAACACCAGGTGTACAGCCAACGGAACATGATTTACCACGAGTTAAGGAGTTGATAATGGAACTTTTACCCACATTGGGTATACCAACAACACCGACACGTATCGAGGTCTTGATGCCCTTGTTGCGACAATAATTACCCAACATGGACATTAAAAGTTCAGCACCAACACACATAGAACCTTGCATGGCCTTCTCCGAATTCATTTGATGGAATTTACGTCTACCCAATTTTGTATTTTGATCTTGTGTAGATGCTTTAAAGGCTGTTACCGGACCCAAACGTCTAAAATATTTCAACCAGGCATTTAAATTTTCTTTGGGTACCAAATCGGCCTTATTTAATATCAATACCAGACGTTTGTTGCCTGGTGCCGCCTTAACTGCACGTTCAACTTCTGTGCAACGTGTACCCAATGGATCACGGGCATCAACAACTTCCAAAACTACATCAGCATTTTCCAATACCTTTTTGAATTCCTTGAAATATTGTTTCAGTGATTGTTCCTTGGTATCGCTTGTTTTGTATTGTTTCTACAAGAAAATTTGAATAAGCCTTAAACTCGAAAGCGTTATTTTGTTTTTTACTACCTCATCACTGGCCACATCATTTTCGTGCATAATTGTGTGCACAGTACCACGCATATCAGCATCATCGGCCAAGGCTTCCAGCGTTTTAAACCTATTTTGACTCCGTTCCAAACGAATGGCTTCGCGTTTTCTTTGTTTTTCTTCCTCCTGGCGCTTTTTGGCCTCCTCCACTTCCTTGAGTATGTCTTCCTTGAAGGGGCATATGTTGGGAATTTGAATTAGTTTCTGTTTCTTACTGCCCTTCTTGGGATTCTTCTTTTCGGCACGACGCACTTTCCTATTGTGTTCACGGACTTTCTTTTCGATTTTATGCTTAAGTTTGCCCGTCATACGCTTGGACTTTTTTGCTAAAAAGTTAAAGGTTAAAATAGTTAAATTGGATTATAACAAATTGACTAATAATTGTTTAATTTAACTTACTTTTTAAACGTTTTAAAGCCATGGTTCCTGATGTAAATACAACTTCTTCAAAATATACCCAAACACGTGAAACCAAATGCCAAATGAATCAAATACAAACGTCAAATGCAAAGTGAGAGAGACTGCAATTAGAAGCGAGAGTCGATTAGTATTGCCACATTTTCGTTTAAAGGAGTGGCCATATTGTTGTTATTTACATTAAGGTTGATTTAGTCTACTCTCTTTATTAAATCAAAAGAAAGAGAAATGAATTTATCAATGAAAACATAGGAAAATTTGTATCTTTCTTTGATTCAATTAATCTATCATTAATATTAAATGGTACAATAACACAAACATGACAAACATGGATATCAGGCAATTTTCCCCAAAAATGTTTGCCATCCGTCTTTCGTATAGTATGCCCTATCAACACATGCTGCCTCATAACTTAATAAAAATAACCGACATTGAAACGCCCTGCAGTTTGACATAACAACAGCTGTTTCATTGTGATGTAATTTAAATCATTTGGCGAATGTTTTTTCGTTTATTTCTCATTACTGCTGTCCATATTGGCAATTTCTGAGTGAGAATGTCTTTGAAAACCTTATTCTCGGCTGTCCTAAATACCACCGGTCGTCCTTTGGTGCAGCAGCAATGGACAAAGGCATTGCACAGCTCTGCTGTTCTATTGAAAGCTGAAGATCGTAAACAAATGCTTGCTTCAATGCCTGGCCGAGATGAAGGCACTACCGGTGAAAAGTCAATTGATATTGATACCTTGTTTGGAAAGTAAGTTTACAATGTAGTCTGCTATTCTTCATTAACATTAATAATTGCATTTTACATTTGTTACAGAAAAGAGAAATTCTTCCCAGATGCCAGTACCTCAACTCAACTGTTCAATAGTTTGCCCTTCAATGAAATACCAATAGCCAACATTCGGGTTTCATCAAATAACACCATTATTGTATTTACAGATAGTAAAGGTGAGAGGAACGAAACTACATATTCAACAGTGTATTAATGAGACTTGGGAGTCGGTTATTGGTTGCAACCCAACTACAGTTGCGTAGCCCACAGCACATTTAAGGGCGAAACCTATATCTCTGCGTGTGCCGTGTGCGTTCAAAAATACAAAAACAAAATACATGTATTTTGTTTTTGTATTTTTGAACGCACACGCAACACGCAGAGCTATAGGTTTCGCCCTAATAGAAGGAATATCAATTAAAATGGTAACGGGTAGAAACTATACAAGTTACAATGCTGAAATTTGAGGAGAAAAACGGTGCTTTCGCAAATTTTAGCTGAAATTTAAATAATGTCGTTTTATTTGCACATTAAACACGTGTTAGATGACCTATATGACCATATTTTTGGATTACCTCCCAAAATAGTAACAGCATCATTTCTGGCAAATGAGAGCATTTAGAGCGGTTGGTTGAAGTCCTCCTTGCAGAAAACAATGTTGGACCATGTTTTTTCGTATCCCTTATATCAAATGGTTTTATTCTCGATTTCTGTTGATTACCTTGAGATTTGTTGAAAAATTATACTTTGCAGCCTTCATTCCACATGTAAAGGTAGCAGTCGATATGAAACATTTAAAATATTGAAACCGCGAATTTAAACCGATTTTCTTTGCGATTTTGTTGAGATAGGAGTTACTGTCTTAACATAAAAACCTTCTTTTTGTTTTGCCTTATTAAGGCGAAGGTCATTTTATAGTGATATTAACCTAAGAGGTAGGTACATTGAACAAAATATTTTTGTCTGACACAAACCAGTACTTACCGTGATATAAGTCGCGCGTGAACCCGACTTATTCCCATATGGATTTGTGAAAACTTAAACGCTCAAATCTCTTCAAGTAAATTTTCCGGAAAATAATATATGTAATTATTTTATTGCGCAGGGTAAACATTTCAAAACAATCCGAATGAACCTCCTAAGTTAAATTTAAGTTCAAAACTGCATATTTTGTAAACATTCCATACTAGGGAAATATTTCTTAAAATCTATATCCAATCATTTCCATCTTTTTCAGGTGTACCACGTTTAACACATTCCTGCGGTTGTGAAGGCTTTAAAAATACACGTAAAGGCACCAATATTGCTGCGCAGGCCACAGCGATTACCGTTGGAACTGTAAGTATTTTTCTAAGAGATGTTGTAAGAATTTTGGGCATAAATAGAATACTTACCAGCTGGCGGAAAAAGCTGAAATGTTTACCACAGGTAGATCTTTACGTCCTGATTACAAAAATGTAAAGTTTGTTGGGGGGAAGCCAATACTTCCCGAGATATGGGCCCCTGAATTTGCGAAAATTCCCTTGTTAAAGTAAGAAAAAATTTAAATTGAAAAAAAATTTTGTTTTCGTGCCCTAAATTGGCTCCTGTCCATAGGAGAAAGTCTTAAATCCCCGGCCGAAGGACGGCTACTTTGAAAAACTTACAATTTAAAAAAATTTTCAGATTTTTTCCGTCAGCAGTAGAGTATTCAATTTGTTCCGAATTTTGTTTTATATGCATTATTTTTTTATTTTTAGAAAGCCCTTGAATTAGGCTGGAAAACTATTCGCGTAAAAGTTCGTGGCTTGGGACCTGGTAGAATGGTGAGTAATACTTTTTTTATAATTTGAAATCAATATACATATGGGGTATTTTATACCGCTTCACACGGTGCTCTTGAAACAATTTTAAATGGAAGGTGCTTACACCTCGGAAGTTTTTGCGGATTCTGAAACTACAATGTTCATAGATGAGAACAATCAAAAAACAAAAAAAAACGCCGGAGCGCTTTTTAAATAAATCGCGATTTAAGTTGACATTTTTAGGGGTTGTTTAGGTTTTCGCGATTTTGCTTAGAAACCGCATTTCCTATCAAAATGGGACTGAAACAAATATTGTAGCTATGAAAATTCTCTATAAGATCGACATTTATGGTATTTACGTAGTTTTTACCATTTTTGAGGTATAGAAGTTCAACTTGGGACAATGCATTGACTGTATCGCCCCCTTATAAAACAATGTCATGTAGGGTGCGCCTTAACTAACTTTTGATGAAAACCGCTCACACAGGGAAAGTTTTTGTGAATTCTGAATCAGCAGTGTTTATAGATGAGAAAAATCCAAAAACAAGAAAAAATCGCTGTAGGGATTTTTAAATAAATCGCGGTCAAAATTCACATTTTTAGGTGCTTTTTAGGTTTTTACGATTTTGCGTGAAAACCGCAAGTCCAATCGAAATGGAGCTAAAGAAAATGTTGTAGCTGTCAAAATTCTCTAGAGGATTGACGTTTATCATTTGTTCCCAGCTTGTACCATTTTTGAGATAAGGAACCTCAGTTTACATTTTTAGTTTTTTTTTGTTAGGGTTTCGCGAATTTGCTTGAATACGGTAAGTCGTATCGACATGTGACCTGAGAAAATCTTAAAGCTGTGAAAATTCTCTACAAGACTGGCTTAAGTAACTTATCCTTAGTTGTAACATTTTTTTAGATATATAAGTTTAAGTTGGGAATTTGCAGTCATGACATTGTTTTATAAGGGGGCGATACAGAATTGAATTGAATTTGAATTGTCCCAATTTGAACTTCTATATCTCAAAAACGGTCAAACCGACGAGAATATCATAAAGGTCAATCTTGTAGAGAATTTTCATGTCTACAACATTTGTTTTAGTCCCATTTTGATAGGAAATGTGGTTTCTAAGCAAAATCGCGAAAACCTAAACAACCCCTAAAAATGTCAACTTAAATCGCGATTTATTTAAAAAGCGCTCCGGCGATTTTTTTGTTTTTTTGATTGTTCTCATCTATAAACATTGTAGTTTCAGAATCCGCAAAAATTTCCGAGGTGTAAGCACCTTCCATTTAAAATTGTTTCAAGAGCACTGTGTTCAGTAATGTGAATAAAAGAAGATTATTACACACCAAGATAATGTAGAGCCGCAGATTAGAAAAGAAAAGTAAAAAAAGATATCCAATTGGGCGGGCACTAAGCAACCTGTTCCTGTACATAAGACTAGCTTCTTCCTCGTTTTCACATAGCCTGCTCAACTGAATATTACTGAACTTCCACACCATTGTCATAGATTATATACCACAGTGACCAGTAATGATCTCTACAGCAATTCTGATCTCTGGTTTGTCAAGTGAGAGTAAAAATGCAGTTCCATGTCCTGAGATTATCAGCTTGGACACCTTACATCCCGGTCCGTCCTGCCAGATCTTTGCAGTTTACTCAAAGTAGAACTTCATACAGCCTTCCACTTGTAGGTTAGAAGACTGAGAACCCCCTATAGCTAGTTCATCAACTCAACATAGCAGTGCACTGGTTCCCAACATAATTTAAACAACGCTACCACAAGTTTTCAAAACAGACCTGCAATTTTGACCCCAGTCCCTTTGGAGTCTTCCTGCAAAACCTGTCGTTCCCTTCTTCTTAAAAAACGCTGCAGCTGCCACTAAATTTGTATGATCCTCGGAAGACCGTACTCTATTCACATACCACTGCTGTTAAGTTTTTGTCTTCGAGCCATCGCCATTATGGGGGAACTGAGGAAAGCCATAGCATAGCCCTCCACTAACATTACTGCTGCTACAACAACCATTACAGGACTTCTGAGACACACTTCACGCCTCAGTCATTTTATTCATCCCATTGTTTCCCTATTTTTTTTTGCAAATTTCTTGGAGCTTTGATCCACTAGGGTATTAAAAAAGAAGAGTACACCCTAGGTCCGTCCATAAACTACTCGAAAAATAAGCATAAATAGGGTGAACAAAATGCTAGAAGGGTGAATTGAGTGGCGAAGCGTGTCTCAGAACATAGCCGTATGTGCGGAAGAAATATTACGACGTACAATGTTTGGACCCAATCGATTACTCCCAATGAACGCAAACAAACGAAACGCTTCCCGTACCATTCACACAAAGTCACAAACCTTTAATTTTTTCTCAATCGTTTCGTTCTCAAACCAAAACTACAAACTTTTCAACTGAAGAAGAGCAAAACTGTACGATTGCTGAAATGTACTTTGGCTATGCTGTTCCGAGTTGTTTCATTCACGACCGAAACAAAATGAATCGTTTGCAAAAGTTTGCTGTGCGAAATGATCAATCCCAGCAAACCAAATGTCTGATATCCGACACGTCTGAACAATTTCGGATGCAAAGTCGTTCAGATTTCGTTCCGATTTCTAAACGATTTTTCGGAGAGGAAATAGTTCAGATTTTGTACCTATTTCGTTCAAATTTCGGAACGAATGTCGGATAGAAATTTACGAAATCGGACCGAAATCGATGCGATGTCGTTCCGACATTTCGTTCCGAAATTATGTCAACCACTTCATACAACTTTCGGTAAGATATCGTTAGAATTTAGGATCAGATATCGGACGTATCGTCCAAATTTTGTTCCGATTTCGTTACGATGTCGGTACGATTGGTTTGCTGGGATTACACATTCAGACACACACACATTTGATTGCTTAACAACCCTTTAAGCGCACCACCTACTTGGAATATATACTGTTTCAATCAACCAATAAACGTTTGCAGTATGTATTATACGGTTTCGTTTTCTATGAGTTGTTGTGAAGTTGAGAACTTTTCATTTTGTTCGCACTCACGAATGTAAACAAAACTAAACACCGAGTTCGGTCAACTTGGGTTACGTTCCGTTTTGTTGTTATGGAAAATACGAAACGAAAGGTTTGGAAACGTTTTATAAAGTTTTTTCCGTACGCTGGTAACTCCCTTTGAGAGTTATCGTGAGCTCCATTTTAGGGAAATTATGACCTTTGTGGGAGGGTACCCGAAAAAGTGGACCGATATGGCCCATTTTCGTTTGGACAAAATATTACAAGAAAAACCAGTAAGGAAAGGGTCAAAGTCGGGCGGGGCCGACTATATGATACCCTACACCATTGTGAATAGGTAAAAAATATATATGGGAGCTAAATCCAAATGTGAACAGATTACGATATAATTTGGCACATATATTTCTAGACCAAACACCGTCACACATTCCAAATTTCATCAAAATTAGACATACATTTGGTGCATCAAATACCTTAAATCGGGCGAAAATATTGTTACGGAATTAGATTTAAGTAATCTCCGTGTAGACGTTGTTTTATTCCCCAGTACGATTGGTACCAAATAAAACAGGGTTCGTTTTAGATTACGTTTCTACAATGCTTTATTTACTTTATTACTCTTATTCGGAACCGACTTCAATTACAAAGCACGCAGCTAGTCTCTAGTTAGCACGCAGCTATTATTTAACCGATCTGTTCAGTTCAACGCTTAAAACACAACTAACTTGTCATTGCCAGTTCCCCTGTATTTATACCCCAAAGTCTTCTTGGTCTAGAATTATCCAGAAAGTCTGGCAACACCTCGAATCTGTGCAACGAACACACAGACGCACATTCGCACTAAGCGAACAACCATACTCACATACATACATGGGGGGAATACAGGCGGACGACAAGCAAAGTAATGACGTAATTAAAACAACAAACAAATGCAAGAAAGAAGTAGCAACTAAACGATAATTACATGATTATGGCAAAACAAAATAAAAGCACATTAATGAAAGGTAAAGTAACATCTAGAATAATGAAGAGAGTTCTACATGGTAGTTGTTGTTGCTTAAATAAAGTAACTGCGTAATAAAAACTTTACGTTACAATTCAAATTTTTAAATTAACGGAAATTAAACTAATCTAACTTAAACCTATCAGTTACATTCGTAACAATATATATGGGAGCTATAACCAAATCTGAACCGATTTTGATATAATTTGGCAGACTTATTTCTAGACCAAATTCCGTCACACATTCCAAATTTCATTGAGATCAAACATATATAACGTCATTCGTGCACCAAATATCAAAAATAGGCCGAAAATTTATATGGGAGCTATATCCAAATCTGAACAGATTTTGATATAATTTGGCACATTTATCTATAGACCTAATTCCATCACACATTTCAAATTTCATCAAAATTGGACAGATACAGCGTGTCTGGTCCATCAAATACCTCATCCAAATCTGAACCGATTTTCACCAAAAGCAATAGCGTTCTTCTTTAGGCTAAAAAATGATCTTCCCCAATTTTCAACCAAATCGAACAATAAATGCGACCTGTACGTTGCGAACGGACGGACGGATATGCATAAATCGACTCAGAAAGTGATTCTATGCATATCCCTAGAAGGAACTATGGGTCTATCTCCTTTCCTTAGGCATGTTACATACAAATGCACTAACACATAATACCCTTACCACAGGGTGGTGTAGGGTATAAAAATTGAACCAAATCTGTTGATCCGTTCGAAAGTTATCGGTCGCTCCAGGTAGCCGAACGATGCCCATCATAAATCGACTGCAAATTGTCTGAAATGGATTTTATCCAAATCTACTTGGTGTCCAAAACCATTATTTCGATGAAGCACATTTTCATCGTATCAAAAAACCTTCAAAATGCCGAAAATTAAGAGGTGGACTTCTATGGAGAATATAGGAAGACCTATACTGATAATTCTCTTCTGAAATATTTTTTGTAACCCCATGAAAAACTAAAGTCACAATCTTCAGAATTACGAAAATCGGGAGGTACCGACAAACTTCTGGGAGAAAGTTTTACACCCCCAACGAAGACTAAGTTGCCAATTCAGCCATTTCGGTGTGATATTGGCGCAAAAACGTTAAAAATACCGTAAATCGGGTGGTACCCTTCTATGGGGGCCATACCAAAACGTGGACCGATGTAGCCCATTTGCAATACCAATCATCCTAGGAGTAATAGAAACTTCTATACCAAATTACAAAGCTCTTTGTTAAAAATTGCGAGCTGTGTCTTGAGTTCAACAGACGGACATGGTTATATCGACTTAGAATTTTTAGCCTGATCGAGAATATATGGGGATTTCTGAGTGAAATCGGACACTTTGTCAATATGAGGTTTTTGATTTCCTTTATTTTTTGCTGTGGCGATGCTGCTGATTAACAAAACATTTTAGTATATATTTTTTTTTTTTTGGTTGTTTGAGTGGAGTATTCCCCCATTGGCTCAACTTCATTTATTACCCTCTATTACAGAGAGTAATGTTTTTCAAAACGAACTGACAGTGTTGCAAAATTTTACTGATCGCTACCATTATCATGATTTCATCCCGGCGAAGGGAATTATCAATTGGCTTCTCAGTTTTTGAAATGATGCCTTTTTAGCGAAAAACCGAACTCTTTAAGTGTCTAGTATTCTCATATGAATGAGAATCACACTCACTTTTCGGCTTTTCCAAAGAAACACCAAAATCAAAATATTTTGCAACATGTCAGCACGTATCAACTAAGAATTCTTCGAATTCTATGAGTTGAAAAGAACACCAACACAGTTGCCTGTGAGGTTGTTTATTGGAATTTTGTTTTTTTTTTTTTTGTTTTTAACAAAGCTCCAATCCGCCCGTGCCTTGGCTGTTTTTTGTTTGTTTTGTTTATTGTTGAAGTTCAATCTCATTTTCGATTGTTTGAGTGGAGTATTCCCCCATTGGCTCAACTTCATTTATTACCCTCTATTACAGAGAGTAATGTTTTTCAAAACGAACTGACAGTGTTGCAAAATTTTACTGATCGCTACCAATATCATGATTTCATCCCGGCGAAGGGAATTATCAATTGGCTTCTCAGTTTTTGAAATGATGCCTTTTTAGCGAAAAACCGAACTCTTTAAGTGTCTAGTATTCTCATATGAATGAGAATCACACTCACTTTTCGGCTTTTCCAAAGAAACACCAAAATCAAAATATTTTGCAACATGTCAGCACGTATCAACTAAGAATTCTTCGAATTCTATGAGTTGAAAAGAACACCAACACAGTTGCCTGTGAGGTTGTTTATTGGAATTTTGTTTTTTTTTTTTTGTTTTTAACAAAGCTCCAATCCGCCCGTGCCTTGGCTGTTTTTTGTTTGTTTTGTTTATTGTTGAAGTTCAATCTCATTTTCGATTGTTTGAGTGGAGTATTCCCCCATTGGCTCAACTTCATTTATTACCCTCTATTACAGAAAAACAAAATTCCAATAAACAACCTCACAGGCAACTGTGTTGGTGTTCTTTTCAACTCATAGAATTCGAAGAATTCTTAGTTGATACGTGCTGACATGTTGCAAAATATTTTGATTTTGGTGTTTCTTTGGAAAAGCCGAAAAGTGAGTGTGATTCTCATTCATATGAGAATACTAGACACTTAAAGAGTTCGGTTTTTCGCTAAAAAGGCATCATTTCAAAAACTGAGAAGCCAATTGATAATTCCCTTCGCCGGGATGAAATCATGATATTGGTAGCGATCAGTAAAATTTTGCAACACTGTCAGTTCGTTTTGAAAAACATTACTCTCTGTAATAGAGGGTAATAAATGAAGTTGAGCCAATGGGGGAATACTCCACTCAAACAATCGAAAATGAGATTGAACTTCAACAATAAACAAAACAAACATTTTAGTATATTTTCAGATTTTTTTTGACTAATGGTTCCAGAGATATTGCGCATTGAAAAAGTCAAATTCTGTAAAAACTACATGCAAAGAAATACTCATAACTTCTTTAATATTGGTCCAAATCATCTTTTTTTTTGATTTGTTTGTTTTTTCATCAGCTATCGAAAGAAATATTTAAAAGAAAAATGCACAGTGGGCTTCAAAGCAAATTTCGGGATTTAATATTTAAAATCAATTTTTAAAAATGATTGCACCCTTCGATTTTTTCAAAAAAAATTTATGTTAAACTACGTTCAATTACAAAAATTTTAAGCCCTATATGGTAATGGGATTCGGACGATTACTATTTTTTTCTGAATTTTTTAAAATTTTTCAATACAATTTTTCCTTAATACCCTTGTCCAAAATTTGTATTTCCTGTATTTTTGAAGCTAAGAGTACATATTTATCATTATATATTATATATTTATCATAAAAAATAGAAAAAAAATCCACAGTGGACTTTAATGGAATTTTCGCTGATGCATTTTCAAAATCGAAAAATGACGCAAATTTTAAGATGTTTGAGATAAATTCGTAAATATAAAATCAAAACAAATATTTATAAATGAAACTTTTAATTTTTTTAATAAAATAATAAATTTTGGACAAAGGTATAAAGGAAAAATTGTATTGACAAATTTTAAAAAATTCAGAAAAAATAGTAATCGTCCGAATCCCATTACCACATAGGGCTTAAAATTTTTGTAATTGAACGTAGTTTAACATAAAATTTTTTTAAAAAAATCGAAGGGTGCAATCATTTTTAAAAATTGATTTTAAATATTAAATCCCGAAATTTGCATTGAAGCCCACTGTGCATTTTTCTTTTAAATATTTCTTTCGATAGCTGATAAAAAAAAACAAACAAATCAAAAAAAGATGGTCCCATTTGGACCAATATTAAAGAAGTTATGAGTATTTATTTGAACAAAGTTCTTTAAAAATGCGATAATTTCAATAGGCGATATCTCTGTACCGTTGATCAAAAAATAATTTTAAAATATACTAAAATGTTCTGTTGGCTAGGAGCATAAATTGAATCAAAAACAATTGAAATCAAAAATTACTTTTCTCCGAACTGTCCGATTTCACTTGGAATTCCCCATATATACTTTATACGGTCTCCGATGAATATTTCAATGTGTTACAAACGGAATGACAATTTTAATTATACCCTCCTTAATATGGTGGGGGTATAAAAATGTTCGAGCCTCCCTTAACATATTAAATAAAAAAAAAATCTTTGTGTTTATTTCAGCTTGAGTCCATATTTTGTTGTAATTCAATTGTTTGAATAACAACAAAATATTTTAAAGTAGATATGAAATTGATTAGTTGCGGGCGAAGGGTAGGGAATACTATAGTTTCAGTTGTCACCAAACAACTTCATCAGTTCCCTTTTTTGCCGACTCTGTATCGATAATCAGGTCAATAAAGCCATCTAGCAAATTAAATAAAATGAGAAATTTGCTGTATGGCCCTAAAGCTGTTTACCCTACAATTTGAGTCGAACTAAAGAATTTCATATCCACCACTGTTTTTATGTCGTCTTTGCTTCGCAAAGAATACGAACATAGGAATGTTGCTTCAAACAATTGAATTACAACAAAATATGGACTCAAGCTGAAATAAACACAAAGATGTAAAATTCTGCAGTCCAACAATAAAAAACGCCAACAACAATAATAGGCATCAGCACGGCCTTGTTGACCAATGCGTAATGCAAAAACAACTTTCTTGTTGTTTTTACCGCCGCTTATTGAAGCAACATTCCTATGTTCGTATTCTTTGCGAAGCAAAGACGACATAAAAACAGTGGTGGATATGAAATTCTTTAGTTCGACTCAAATTGTAGGGTAAACAGCTTTAGGGCCATACAGCAAATTTCTCATTTTATTTAATTTGCAATATTAAATATTAATATTGACCTGTTTATCGATACAGAGTCGGCGAAAAAGGGAACTGATGAAGTTGTTTGGTGACAACTGAAACTATAGTATTCCCTACCCATCGCCCGCAACTAATCAATTTCATATCCACTTTAAAATATTTTGTTGTTATTCAAACAACTGAATTACAACAAAATATGGACTCAAGTTGAAATAAACACAAAGATGTAAAATTCTGCAGTCCAACAATAAAAAACGCCAACAACTAAAAAAATAAACAATTAACTTCTTTTATTAAAAACATTATTTTATTTTATTCATTATTTTTGTTTATATTTATATTTCAGTCTGCCATTAAAGGCCTACAGATGAGTGGACTTCATATTGTATCAATAACCGATAACACTCCAGTTTCATGGAATCCTCCAAGACCACGCAAACAGAGAAGTTTGTAAAAGTGTTTCTTAATAATGGAATATTTTGTTTGTTTTGAAATTGGAATTTGTTATAATAATTAGCAAAAAAAATAAAATAAAAAACTATTTTAAAACAAAAAATCTATAAAATGTTTTATTCCTTTATTTACAAAAAAATCTATTTTTAAGTAAAAAATATAATTTTAGGATTTTTTTAGCATTGCTAATATTTAAAAACCGTTTCGTAAATTATACAAATCATAGCAATAGTTTATACAATACCTACAATATGTAATTACTATTGGATTATGTTTAATATGGGTTTAGTTTGGGTGTATGGAATGATATTTTTTACAGACTTTCTTTGGAAAGTGAAGAAGAATTTATTTACATAAAATGCAAACAAAATTTTAAATATTTTCACACTACCAAAAATATAAAATTTTGAGATACATTTTTAACTGTTCTGTAGTATCTTGAATCTGAACTTTAACAAATACATTTTATTTTTTGTTAACGATTTTTATTTCCTACGTTTGTTGTTTTTTTGTCTAAGCTATGATTAATTGAACAAAGGAAAAAAATAACGGATATCACATTTTCTGTTGTTATTGTTTAAATGTTTAGCATTAAGTCTGGAACACTTGGGTATTGTAAATAATTACGCCCTCCAAAGAATTGGGGGGCTGTTCATCACACCACGCTAGGTTTTCTCTCCAACAAACACTGTACAAAGTCATGTATTATGGCTCGGCCATGTGTATATTTCTTAATGGCTTCAGCCACACAGTGGGCCCTACACTGGGATATGGGACATTTTCGTTTAGATGGAGTAGGTTGTACAATCTGTTCCACAGCTGTGTGACTTTTGCCATGGTGATCAATAAGTCGTTCTTCTTCTACTTCTTCTTCTTGTGATTCTCCATTGGACGGAATTGCTGCTGCCAAAGGCATATTCAAGGAAGATTTTTGTGAATTATTTTTTTGTATTTCACTATTTGTGTTGTTGTTGACAGGTTGATATTTTCTTTTTCCTAAGGCTAATTTACACCAACGTCTGCGTGATTTTTTACTTGTCATTCGTTTGTGTGGCGAAAATGGTGTGGAGGGGTTTTTATTAGCTATCGCAGGTGCGTCATTGTGTTTACCATCTTCCTTAGTAGATGAAGCCACATTTTCATGCTCACAATTCTGACAACTTGTGCCCGTGTATTTTGTTGTATATTCTAACATGGCGGCAGTGGGCAATGCAATGGATTTAATGTTCTCCACTTCGTTTTCCTTTTCATTCGGGAATATAGGTACAGCAAGACTTGGTGCATTACTCGAACATGGAATTTCGTAATCTTCTTCATTGGTGTTTGCTTCATTTTCACAATTTTTACAACCACTGCTACCAAAAGAAGTGTGAAAACCGCCAGCCGCACTAGAACCTCCCGTGGCACCACCATCACAATGCGACCTTCCTCCACCGCCGCCACCACCACCTTGATCACCCTGATTGTGATTAGAACGCGGATCATCTGGACTATTGCCACCATAATCACGTTTAGGCACCTCACTGTCAATGCAATCCATAAAATTCGTAACACACGATGGCTGATAAATCACAGCCGATGCATGACCCGATCTACCCGAACTTAATGGTGTACCCTGTTCCCATGTATTCGTTTTTGGATCATATACTTCGACAATTGATAAGAAATTTGAACCATCAAAACCACCAATTGCATAGAGTTTGCCGTCCAGCGATGTTAGCGATAAAGCACTGCGGGCAATTTTGATGGGTGCCACTTGTTCCCAAATTTGATTTTCCGTATCATAACGTTCCACCGAGGAAAGTTGTCGTATACCATCAAATCCTCCCACTACATAGATGTATTGATGTATGGCCGCAACACCAGCACCACTGCGACCATAAGTCATGGGTTTGACAAAACTCCATTCATTGTTTTCCGGATGATAACATTCAACAGTGGCTAGGCGTTCAGTACCATTGAAACCGCCAACAGCATAGAGCAATCGATTGACTACCACTACACCGACACCCAAACGTTTGGCATGCATGGGTTGGACTAGAAACCAACGATCATGTTCGGGATCATAGCTAGAGAAAAAGTAAAGAACCAGAAAAAAAGAAAGCCATTAGTTGGGTACATTTTGTGTGAGATAAAGAGATATAAAGGTGGAAATAAGAGGAGGTGCAAGAATGGTCGTAAGCAATAACAAATTCGTAAGGGTTTCATTTATAGCTTCGGCTTAGCGATAAAGAAATCATTGATATTAATTAAATGGGAGTTTGACCTATCAAATATGTCATCAATGATAGAAACCGACGCCATAATCACGAACATTACGTTCTCCATGCCATCCAAAGGAATGGAATTTCAGAAAGGCAATGATTAAAAAGTTTCCCAAGAGATGGGAAGGGGGTTTCTGTGATGTGTGGAGTCGGAACTGACCGAGGGCAACAAAGGAGAATAAACGTGGCTCTAACGAATAGAGTATGGACCTTGATGCTCAAGCGGAGGTAAGTCCGATTCCGACTTGTCCGACAAAACGCTTCAAAGGCAGACTGCCACTGAATCGCTGGACAACGTTGGGGAATCCAATGAGACCTCAACAACGGCTAGTGTCTCTAAGGATGGACCTGTCCGAGAGCCATCAGATATGAAGCACTATAAACGTGCTTAATCGTATCTCCCCAAATTCGTAGAACCAACGTGCATTCGAAGAGGGAGATCTGCTTCATCAAGAATAAGCTGAGGTTCATCAGGAATTTTTAAAAAAATGTACCCACATGCACCCCGTCGCGAGCTCCACGTAGAAAGGATCTTTCTCTCGTACCAAGAAGTTGCTCAATCCGGAGACTCTAAGGAGACCCCGGTTACGAGCAAAAAAGTAGATTCGGCGAAACCCACTGTCTCAGACAGAGGTCTGGAGTTGAAATCTGTTCCGAAGCTGAAACCGAGCCAGAAGGAACTGAAAACAGCTATTGAGTGCACCCCTCAAACCAACTGACATCCTAAGGAGGGTCAATTGTTGAAGGGATCTGACTCAAAGCCAGATTCTACTCCAAAAGTCAAAGAAGAAGCGGACGGAAGTAGGGCCCTCCAAAGTCTGTCTGGAAGGAAAGGTGGGTAGACCGACTGAGAATCTATCGACTTCTAAAAGGACGGCCAGCGGCTGCCATCTCAGAGTACACATTTTCCTATCTGTATCGTTTTTCTGTGTGGAGCAGCATATCCCGGAATGTTTGTTCCGGATTCTATTGGTTCGTGTCGGGACGGAGAAAAGTCCGGGATCCTGTTATATCTGTTCAGTTTGTCGGTAGTGGGTCCATATCAGGTGTTGAGGAAATACGACAGGGACTAGACAGAGATTCGTTGTCGTGATCAGCTCGCTATATACCTGCTGGTGGAATATGTGGTCGTGATGAGCTTCGTCGTGCCAACCCCAGTCCCCCAGAGTCAATAAGCTGACACTGTAAGTCGGTGAGCATTGGAGCTGGGGTAAGTGAATTGTGAGCAACGTGTCGAACCCTGGAAAAATAAAGATAGGACCTCAGTCACGTTTGGCGACGTTACGCTGGCTCAGAGCAGTCAGTGATGCGCAAGTTTTTTCATTCGACGGTTGAGCACCACGTGACATTGCGAAAAGAAGAGCACTACGTCGCATTAGATCTCTTCCTGACGAGGATAAACCACCACAATTTACAATGGATGATGTTGCGAATGTCATCAGGAACGCTAAATCATCCAAAGCGTTTGTCCCTGATGGAATCTCCATGGTAATGTTGAAGCAGCTGGATGAGCCTGGAGTCGAGTATCTCACCAAAGTCTTCAACTTGTCGCTAGCCACCCTCGTTGTTCCCGAAGTCTGGAAAATGGGCAGGGTGGTCCTGCTACGGAAGCCAGGCAAGGATGCCAGCAAAAGTGAATCGTACAGGCCGATTTCGCTTTTGTCTCCCGTAGCAAAGACTCTTGAAGCCTTAGTCCTTCCCAGTATCAGGAAAAGCTATCAAGTTGCTGATCATCAGCATGGATTCCGTAAGGAGCACTACACGACAACAGCGCTGCACGCTATCTCCACATATATTTGTCAAGGACTCAACCAGAAACAGCCGTGTGATAGAACAGTGATGGTGGCGCTTGACTTATCAAAAGCCTTTAATACAGTCAGGCACTCCACGCTGTTTGAGGACATTGAGCAGACAACCCTTCGGTCAAGTCTGAAACGTTGGATAATCAACTATATGTATGTATGGTCGCCAGTCGTATGTGGAATTCAGGAACAAGAAATCCAAGCCCCTTAGAGTGAAACAGGGAGTTCCCCAAGGAGGGGTGATATCTCCGGAACTGTTTAACCTCTACCTCTCCTGTATTCCGCCCCTCCAGACGGCATCGAGATCGTAACGTATGCGGATGATTGGACGATCCTGGCGTCAGGTACCTTCCCTGATGACATCTGTGAGAGACTAAACTCCTATTTAACCGATCTTAGCACCTTTTTCCACGTGAGGAATATGCAGATATCCGCCACTAAATCGACGGCCACTCTGTTCACCACATGGACGGCGCAGTATAAAAGAGAGTTGAATATCAGGGTCGATGGTAGCAGTATTCCGATCACAATCTGCCCCAAAATTCTAGGTGTCACATTCACGTCGTCCTCGCAAGCCACAGCTATCTGCGATAAACTGAAATGTAGGAACAAGGCCCTCAAGTCCCTAGCCGGCAGCACTTCGGGTGCAGATAAAGATACCTTGTTGACCACGTATAAAGCGATAGATCGGTCTGTGGTAAGCTATGCGGCGCCAGTTTGGTCCCCGAATTTATGTGACACACAGTGGGATAAGATTCAAATTTGTCAGAACGCCGCCCTGAGAACAGCTGCCTCTACAGTTGACCATCTACATGAGTACGACAACATAATGAGATGCTATCGTTGCAGTACTTGCTCGGGTGTTACCGTGAGAGCCATCCCAATCACGATCTGCTAGCCACCGATACACCCAGACATATCAGGAAGGATATTTATGCTCTAGAGACGGAGGTCCAGCAATATAGGAGAGAACCTCTAGATCAACAGGCATATCAGGCAGATTTGAACAGCATTCACACGGACACAGTTGCCAAGGCCATAAGCAATTATTGTGTGAATGCAGTCGTTGGAGTACATCCCCCATCTATCGCAGCTGAAGAGCGTCAGCTGCCACGACAAACCAGAGTAGTTTTGGCTCAATTACGATCGGGATATTGCAGTCGCCTAAATTCCTATTGGGCGGGAATCGATCGCATCGTGCAAGACATCTGCCCAGTATGCGGCATGGGCCCGCACGATACTAAGTACCTATTCAATTGCCCCGCCAAACCTACTCATCTAACTCCAGTGGATCTGTGGTTACATCCCATCGAAGTAGACACTTTCCTGGAACTGGAGATAGACCCAGAGCCAGATTGAACAGGAGAACGAACATACAAACATAATAATAAAACACTGTTACAACAACAACTAATTCCCAGTAGAAGCTATGACCGTTTTGTCTTTTTGCCCTCGGGCAGGATTTGGAAATTCAACCATTGGACAAATACAAAATTTATTGAATTTTTGCAACAACTTCCTCTTGCGAACCCTGTTAGGACGGCGCAATTTTTTCGAGGGAAAGTCCATACTTCCTGAGATAATGAACCAAAGGCTCCAAAAAAGCCTGCCCGCACCAACTAAACTGGGTTGTACGCAAGATAACCCTCGAAGGGAGAACCTGATTTGGTCCAAACGCTGTACAACGTATTATTTTTCAGACTGGGATTATGTCCGAGTATTGACTACAACGGACCATCTTTGCGGGTGCCTGCCAACACAAAGTTTGTAAAGAGAGCAGTTTAAGGACTCTTCTGGAATCGTTTTCAAATTTTAAGCAACATGTTGTGTATGCTGGCCGCAACTAGGGCCTAGTTAAGACGGTGCAAAAACCCTTATAGACGACAGAAGTATTGTGTTTACTTATTTTCTTTAGGTCCGAGGCTGAGGCTATGTCTCTGACGGCACAGCTGGCTGATACTTTCTTACTTGTTACCGTGTAAAAGTCTATGAGCTTTTAACCGCTAAGAATATTTTGCATATTTTCTCTTAGCGTTTTCTCAAGCCACACGTCTCACTCTCTTTCCCTCTCTTTTTCTTGAATAAATTTAGGTAAGGAAAAAATATCGAGGGCGCTAATTTCATAATTCTCCAATTTTAATTAAATATTACGCAACTCATTCGAAAAACTTACTATTCAACAGTGTTGTGATATTCCGAACCCGCTGAACCGCCAACAGCATACATTAGCTCATCCATTACCGCCACACCCACACGATGTCGGGGCACTGACATCGGTGCACACGGTCGCCATTGTTCCGTTAGGGCATTATAACGATCAACCCAATCCGAATCATATGACGAACCAATGGAATTATTACGACCACCAACTGCATAAAAAATACCCTTAAGAAATGCTGCACCCAGTCCAGATCGTGGTATACGTAGGCTGGGTAAAGTGGTCCATGTTTTGTCATCAACATTATATGCTTCTAAGATATCCAGAGATTGACGGAAAAAACCGCCGGCAACAAATATCATGCGTGTTGTATTCGGTTTACGTTCTTTCACCACTGGTCTTTTGTGCAGGGTTAAGTCTTTGAAAATTTTCGCCAAATATTCCCGGCATGCCGGTACTTTACGTAATACATCACAGTTTTTCATTTGATCACGCAGGAATGTTGGTGTCAACAGCTGGCAACGAACTGAAAACAGAATGTGCTCCATTTTGGGATAACGATTATCCTCATCGTATTTAACCCATTTCAAAACGGCATTATATACTTCACGTTCACCCTGGACATTGAGTTCATCGCGACGTATGAGGGCAATTAGCTGATAGGCAGATAATTGTAGGAATTCTTCTTCTTGGCAAACCTGGGGAGAGAGTGAAGTATTGATTTGTGAATATGGGCCAAAGATAGATGGCAAGGCTTCCTCTTACCTGGGTAAAATGACGTTCTATAAAATGATTGGCCTTCTTTTGCAACTCTGTACAGCCATGTTGTTCGGCAAAATTCGCAATACCTATGGCATTGGTTGGATCCAATTGACGCTCCAAAAAGGCACAACATGCATCTATCACATTTGGCACTTGAAACATTGTTGCGGCAGGTAATAGCTGGCAAACGGTAACTTCCGTTACCCGTATGTGTCCGGTATACATGAAATATATTATACGACCCATAGCAGTGGGGCACACCTAATCAAATCAATGGACAAAAACCCCTTTGTGTATGTTAGCGGAAATTTTTAATTATTTTCAAAATTCTAGAAGGAATTTGGTATGGGTAGATGTGGATATCTCCACCCGTTAATACTAACCCCTTGTAATTGAACTCGTGACATTTCAGTTTCTTTAAGACCACCTGTAAACATGGCCTTAAAATACGGTGAGGCAGCAGAGAGCACAACTTTGTGGGCTGGAAATAGTTCTTGTTTAACTTCAAGTATGACATCGGTCAACATGTTGTGGGAACGCATCATGAACATCATTTTGAGAGCTTCCTTGGCATAATTCGACATACAAAATGTCATATCATCTTCTTTGGCATTGAGATCATCGTGATCATCTAGTGTCGATGAACCACCACAGGCACTTTGACAACCTGACAAAGGTCGACTACAATCGGATGTAGCATCCATGTCAGTAGCTAAAAAAAGAAGAGGATGACAACAAATATTATGGCAATGTTAAAACAATGTTATATAACATCGTAACAAAATCGATTATAATAATCATTATGTAGATATGCATGTATGTATGTATGTATCTATGTACATACATACATATGTATATACGAACTCTGACGTCTAAACAGCATATCTTTACACACCAATTGTACGTACGTCACTTTCATACTTTCTATACATATGTATTATCCATACATATAATTTGCTGCTCCAGGTGATCAAAAATACGAGTATTTGCTTTAACTCTTATCATCATCGTTGACATTTCTTTTCTTTTTTGCTATCTACACAGTGTTCAGTTTAACAGTAGACTTTGATTATTTCAAATCGATTTTTTTTATTATTCAATAGAATTAAACTATCTGATTAAAAATAGATTTATGACCTAGGTTTGATGAAGGGGGTGGTGGGGTAGGCGTTGGTAATATACACTTATTTATTTTTATTATTTCATTTTAAAAATAATTTTAAAATTCAAAACAATTATTGCCAAAAGATAGAAATTTAAGATCCTTTGAAGATAATCTTGATAATAATAACCGGTCACTGGCCCCCCAAAAATACACGCCCATTCCATACATAGGGTCGTTGTAGCAGTGTAAATACATATATCTTTCTCTGGGAGATAATTGGGTGTGGCTAACGGTCATTTACTTGTAAAAACACTTACATTAGTAAAGCTGATGGAAATCCATATAGGAGACCTGAAGCGAGTCTTTATTGACAAGCTGAAATGAGTCTTTACAGCGAGTAAGAAGTATTATAGTAAGAAAGTATCAGTCAGCTGTGCTGGCTGAGATATATCTTCAGCCTATGACCGAAAAAAGAAGCAAACACAATAATTATGCCCTATATAAAATATATATATTTTGTATCACGAGTTTGTTAAAAATACTTGGAATCTGTAGGTATGGTAACGTGGGGCTGTAAAAAATCATTGATATATACCAACAATTTTCACATTTTTTTACGAAACTCCCCCGCAGTCCCCTCGACAACAACCGCACACGCAGCCTTTAACACCAGCCGTTGTTGTCCCAATCCCCGAAAATGCAGCCTTTTTGCAATTGAATTGCAATGGACTCCGAGGTAAGATCGAGGAGATAGTAGATTTTATGAGTCGGAAGAACATCAAGGTCGCGGCGGTGCAGGAAACCAAGCTGAACAACAACCACAGCTTAGATCATTGTGATGGTTACAATGTTCTGAGGAAAGATCGCACCAGATGTGGGGGATTGGCTTTCCTATTGCACCAGTCTGTCCAATACAGACCTATCTCGCTTGAGCCTGTCTCTAATGACCCGTACATGGAATGTATGGGGGTAGCAGTCAGGTGTGGAGCTGCCGAGATAGAGTTGCTGAATGTATACATCCCGCCGAGAAATAGCTGTATCCCTGATTATAGGCCTGACATTAGCCCTCTCTTGCAAGATCATAATCGTCTGGTCTTGGGGGATTTTAATGCGCATCATGAGATGTGGCATTCGGCCCTCGGAAACGACCAGAGAGGTACAGCGCTGGCTGAGCAGATTGATAGCTCTACGTTTTGCACGGTCAATCGCCTGACATAACCATCGTGTCACCTGGTCTGACAATTGACGTTACCTGGCAACCCGTCATTTCCCTTGGATCAGACCATCTCCCCATAATTGTCTCCATTAGCAGACCACCCGACTTCATCACCTCTGAACGCCGCACGTTCGTCAATCATAAAAAAGCTGATTGGCCGAGTTTCAGAGAGTTCACCAATCACCGCTTCAGAGAATTGCCCAATCCTTCTGATGTTCGGGTAGCGGAAAGGACGTTCCGGAACATCATCACTGCTGCAGCCGCTCGCCATATCCCTGCTGGTCGAATACCCGAAGTAAGACCAAATTTCCCAGCAGAGGCGACGGGATTAGCAAATGAGCGTGATGAACTTCGTCGTATCAACCCCAATGACCCCAGAGTCAGGGAGCTGACACTGGAAGTTAACAGGTTGGTCGGCGAACATAAGCGTAACAAATGGTTAAATCATCTGAAGAGCTGCAACATTGGAGCCGGTATAGGTGAATTGTGGGCAACGGTTAAGTCACTCTCGAACCCTGGAAGAAGGGAAGATAGGACCTCAGTCACGTTTGGCGACCCGAAGAGGTGCGCAAGTAATTTCAATCGACAGTTTGTCGAGCATCCCGAGAGTGACAGGGCGAAGAGAAGAGAAGCCGACCATCAGCATGGATTCCGTAAGCAGCACACCACGACAACAGCGCAGCACGCCATTACCACATATATCTGTAAAGGACTCAACCAGAGACGGCCGTGCGATAGAACAGTGATGGTGGCGCTCGACTTATCAAAAGCCTTTGATAAGTCGCTGTTTGAGGACATTGAGCAGACAACCCTCCGGCCAAGCTTGAAACGTTGGATAGTCAACTATATGTGTGGACGCCAGTCGCACGTGGAATTCAGGAATAAGAAGTCCAAACCCCGTAGAGTGAAACAGGGAGTTCCCCAAGGTGGGGTGATATCTCCGGAACTGTTTAACCTACCTCTCCTGTATTGCACCCGGCATTGAGATCGTGACGTATGCGGATGATTGCACGATCCGGGCGTCGGGTACCTATCCTGATGACATCTGTGAGAGACTGAACAACTATTTAACCGATCTTACCACCTTTTTCCATTCGAGGAATATGCAGATTTCCGCCACAAAATCTACAGCCACTCTGTTCACCACATGGACAGCGCAGTTTGGACGTGAGTTGAATGTCGTGGTCGACGGTATCAGAATTCCGACCACAAACTGCCCTAAAATTTTAGGGGTCACATTCCACACTACATTCACGTCGTGCGCACACGCCACAGCTATCTGCGACAAGTTGAAAAGTAGGAACAAGGTCCTCAAGTCCCTGGCCGGCAGCACCTGGGGTGCAGATAAAGAAACCTTGTTGGCCACGTATAACGCGATAGGTCGGTCTGTGGTAAGCTATGCGGCTCCAGTCTGGTCCCCGAAATTGTGTGATTCGAACTGGAAAAAGATTCAAACTTGTCAGAATGCCGCCCTGAGAACAGTGACAGGGTGCCTCCTCAAATCTTCAGTGGACCATCTACGTGAGGAGGCAAAAATTCTTCCTGTAAAGCAACACAATGAGATGCTTTCATTGCAGTACCTGCTTGGATGTTATCGTGTGAGCCATCCCAATCACCATCTTGTGGGTAGGCCCGGCCCATTCAGGGAGATCAGGAAGGATATCCATGCTCTAGAGGGAGAGGTCCAACGATACAGGAGAGAACCCCTAGATCAACAAGCATATCAAGCAGGATTGAATAGCATTCACACGGACGCAGTTGCCAAGGCCTTAAGCAATTATAGTGTGAATAAAGTACTCGGAGTACATCCTCCATCTATCGCAGCTGAGGAGCGTCAGCTGCCACGACAAACCAGAGTAGTTTTGGCTCAACTACGTTCGGGATATTGCAGTCGCCTAAATTCGTATTGGGCGGAAATCGATGGCGCCGTGCAAGACATCTGCCCAGTATGCGGTATGGGCCCGCACGACACACAACACCTTTTTAACTGCCCCGCCAAACCTACCCATCTAACTCCAGTGGATCTGTGGCTACATCCCATCGAAGCAGCCACTTTTCTGGAACTGGAGATAGACCCGGAGCCAGATTGAACAGAGGAACGAACATATAAACATAATAAAAAACACTGTTACAACAACAACAACCAACAAAATAACAATCGCTGTAGTTGGGCTGTAGTAAATGTTCGAAGAGAAAGGTCAGTCCATAGCCAAGTCCAGCATCGCGTTTTTTGCGTTATCATGGAAAATGAACTCTAACTCTAAGGGTCTACTAAATCGCCAAACTTCAATAATTTCTTTTTGCAGAATTTGATGAGCAGTTGCAGAGACGACATGAAGTTTCTCTTCCGTATTTTACCCTGAGAAGATTTGTTGTAAACTTTAAACATATCTCAAACGAGTTGAAAAAATTGCCCAAAACTTTAAGAACTATTTTATTTTTTTATTTAAAATTTTGCATGTGGTTTTCTTCACCTTATACGTAATATTTTATCTAATCTTAAATAAACATCAAAATATCATACAGGGATGTGATGTTGTAAAACTTGTCATCACCCTTGTATTTTTTCTACTTCTCTGAATTTGTTTGGTTCCGCGAACTTGTTAAAATTGCTGCAAGTAGGCCATAAATCACTGTATCGTGTTTAACATATCGAGTTGCAACGATTACTTGTCTACCACCACTACATCAATACGCATACCGAACGCTGTTTAGCGCGGCTTGCATACAGTTTTTATAGAATGAAAATGCGTTTTAGATATTTCTTGCCATTCTTTAGATCCTGCAAAAAATGTAGTATAAACCGCATGCATATCTATATGCATACATATCGACGCCTCCAAACAATAGTATGCTAAGTCGACTTAGCATGTTTTCAAGTTCTTTACATTTTTATATTTAACGTCCTTTAACTTAAATTCTGTCAAATTTTGGTAATAATCGGACAATTCGAACAGAAGTTATAAACAAATATTTACTTAGCATAGCACTGAAGGTCAAAGAAATTTCCAAACTTTTAGAGCTTGTCCTGCAAATCTCACTGTTCAGAATTAGCAAACTATTATTTGGAGGTGCCGAACGTCCTTTAACTTAAATTCTGTCAAATTTTGGTAATGATCGGTCAATCCGAACAGATGTTATAAACAAATATTGACTTAGCATAGTACTGATGTTCAAAAAAATTTCCACACTTTGAGAGCTTCTCCTGCAAAACTCACTTTTTAGACTTAGCATACTATTATTTGGAGGTGTCGATATGTATATAGGTATTTCACAAGAATTGGGCATATCCCCCACAACAGACCGACTCTTAATGGCATTTTATTCGACAATAAATAATTAAATTTAAGCGTACCTGTTTTTTAACTAATTATTAGTTTAACAAAAACAAATACAGGAATTCAAATTACCACTACAATTTTTTAATTTTCAACATTTAAAATAATCAGCTGGGATTCTCAACTCCCCACCAACAGGAACATCATGACACTTGTTGTTATTACATGCATTATACATATTATGACATATTTCATGAACCTTACACAATGTTTTTCTTTCGAAATGTTTGTTTTTTTTTTAACCAACAACCACCGACGTCGTCGCTTTTGTATATATAAGTATTCCATTCAAATGTGTACTGACTGATATTTGTTTCCAGGCATGGATAGAAGGTACAAGTGAAATCCACTCAAGAAATAAACAAATATAAAGATAGAACGAGAGAAAGAACAAAAAAAGGTTTAATGTAATATTTATTTAGTTTGGTTCTTTCCCCATATTCAACTCAAGTCTTAGCTACATTGCAGTTGACTACACCCATGGAAAAATATTACAAAATATTTTCTATCAATGTGCCAAACTGCCACATGTTACTTTTATCGAAATAATTTTATTAAAAATAATTGCGTCGTTTCAAGAAATGCGAAAGAAATGTGGTGATAGGCAAGATAGGTTTGTTTATATTTCCAGAAATAGAATTGTTTATCTAAGAATTAACTATCCAAGAAACATGACTTGTATTTTATGTATTTCTAATCAATATTTGCAAATATGAAGACATATTCCAAAAATAGTATCAAGGTGCAGGGATATCCCCCTTTATGAAAAGTGGAAGTGTGTGTTATGTAAGAAATAGTAACATAGATGCCGGCCTCTGATTGGCTGGTACGCCGACTTTGACATTTGTTCCAGCTATTTGAAGGTTTTTTTTTTTTCATTTTTGCGTTCGCAAACTTTTTGAAAAAAAAATTGTGTGAGAACAATTTTTCCCTCTTTTGCAAGTTTTACTATTATAAAGTACGGGAACAAAGCTATAATATGACGATAGTTTAAGAAAAAATAATGTTATATATGTAATATTTTTAGTTAGGTTTTTTTGTAAACGACTGGTTTTTATATTTCTTATGGAAATAAGAAGCACCCTTTCCTAAGGAAAGGGTCTTAAGAAGTACCCTTTCCTAAGGAAAGGGTCTTAAGAAGCACCCTTTCCTAAGGAAAGGGTCAAAAGGAGCACCCTTTCCCAAGGAAAGGGTCAAAAGGAGCATCCTTTCCCAAGGAAAGGGTCAACAGAAGCACCCTTTCCTGAGGAAAGGGTCTTAAGAAGCACCCTTTCCTGAGGAAAGGGTCTTAAGAAGCACCCTTTCCTGAGGAAAGGGTCTTAAGAAGCACCCTTTCCTGAGGAAAGGGTCTTAAGAAGCACCCTTTCCTGAGGAAAGGGTCTTAAGAAGCACCATTTCCTGAGGAAAGGGTCTTAAGAAGCACCCTTTCCTGAGGAAAGGGTCTAAAGAAGCACCCTTTCCTGAGGAAGGGGTCTTAAGAAGCACCCTTTCCCAAGGAAAGGGTTAAAAGGAGCAGCCTTTCCTAAGGAAAGGGTCTTAAGAAGTACCCTTTCCTAAGGAAAGGGTCTTAAGAAGTACCCTTTCCTAAGGAAAGGGTCTTAAGAAGCACCCTTTCCTAAGGAAAGGGTCAAAAGGAGCACCCTTTCCCAAGGAAAGGGTCAAAAGGAGCATCCTTTCCCAAGGAAAGGGTCAACAGAAGCACCCTTTCCTGAGGAAAGGGTCTTAAGAAGCACCCTTTCCTGAGGAAAGGGTCTTAAGAAGCACCCTTTCCTGAGGAAAGGGTCTTAAGAAGCACCCTTTCCTGAGGAAAGGGTCTTAAGAAGCACCCTTTCCTGAGGAAAGGGTCTTAAGAAGCACCCTTTCCTGAGGAAAGGGTCTTAAGAAGCACCCTTTCCTGAGGAAAGGGTCTTAAGAAGCACCCTTTCCTGAGGAAAGGGTCTTAAGAAGCACCCTTTCCTGAGGAAAGGGTCTTAAGAAGCACCCTTTCCTGAGGAAAGGGTCTTAAGAAGCACCCTTTCCTGAGGAAAGGGTCTTAAGAAGCACCCTTTCCTGAGGAAAGGGTCTTAAGAAGCACCCTTTCCTAAAGAGAGGGTCTTAAGAAGGACCCTTTCCTAAGGAAAGGGTCTTAAGAAGCACCCTTTCCTGAGGTAACGGTCTTAAGAAGCACCCTTTTCTGAGGAAAGGGTCTTAAGAAGCACAATTTCCTGAGGAAAGGGTCTTAAGAAGCACCCTTTCCTGAGAAAAAGGTCTTAAGAAGCACAATTTCCTGAGGAAAGGGTCTTAAGAAGCACCCTTTCCTGAGAAAAGGGTCTTAAGAAGCACAATTTCCTGAGGAAAGGGTCTTAAAATGCCGAAAGAAGGACCCTTTCCCAAGGAAAGGGTCTTAAGAAGCACCCTTTCCTAAGGAAAGGGTCTTAAGAATCTTCAAGCCACCTGCAGTACCAGAGGGATTTCTGGTTGAATATCGTAACCGAGTTACTTCCATCTACCGTCTCATGTGACTGGTGGGTAACCCCCTGTTATTTGCCCTTAGGAATACCCTTTAAAAGCACACTAGAAAGAGCAAATAAAGACTACCCTAACCATGCCTTTCAATTTGTGCATTTTATGAGTGTAGTTCTCAAAAACAAAAACAAACAAAAAACAAGTAATTACTTGTTAATAAATTCAAAAAAATAAAATGCTTTGTCACGCTCACGTAGACGCGACGCTGCTAGACAGCCAACGTAAAAAGTGCAATGAATGAATGAATGAAAATGAATTCGAACAAGTGTGCGTTTTTATGAGTTGTTTGCTAGGTGGCAACTGTTTATGTCGTACATTAGGGTTATGACTTTTTTACAACCTCGTATCCCTGTATGATATTTTGATGAGTTTTTACCAAAGATTACATAAAAACTTAATTATAAAGTGATTCAATAAAAAAAAGCTTCCGCACAAAAATTAATTTTTTATTTTTCAGAACTTTTGACAATTTTTGAAGTCACTGTAATCAGATATTTAATTGAAAACAAGGTATAGGGACACACGACATAAACGTTTGTTTCTCACTAATTTTATAATCGTATTATAACATATACATATATCATTTTATTTTATATATAACTTTATTTCATATATCATACAAATTGAAAGTGGTTTGTGCTGGACCTTTTTCAATATTTAAATGGAATAAAAGTTATTTTAGCCGTTAATAGGCAAAATGTCATTCATTCGTGCAACAGGAAATAATTTTTTGAGAAAAATTTTTATTTTCACATCATAGAATTTTTTCAAAAAAAAATTTCAAAGTGGTTTGTGCGGAACCTTTTCTATAATGAAATGAAATCAAGGATATTTTAGGCATTAATAGACAAAAGTTTATTCATTCTCACTACAGTAAATCATTTAAAAAAAAAATGTCAAAAAGTCATAACCCTAATGTACATATGTACGTGCATTGATAAATGCATTTGTTGTCGACTGTCTCAAACGTTAATTCCCCAAAACATAGTACAATTTACAAATTTCTGACGAAATGTATAATAGAGGTTGATAAATGGGCAGGGGAGGGACATAGAGACTTTTTAGCATGTCTATTAAGTAATGTGTATATTTTGAAGAAAATAAAAAAACACGAATAAAATGTATATGGAGGAAATGTGATTTTCACGTGCTGTAAAACAAAGTTTTTATGTACTTGTAAATAAACATTAAAAAGTTAAAAGAAATATGTTAAACAATATATAGCATAATAGATTCACTTTAGCAATTTTGTTGAGGTGTTTATAGCATACTAATTGTCAAGTAATCCCAGTTCATTGTCACTTTTAGTGTTTTCATTTTTTAAAGATACTAGGGGAGATAGTTGGGTGACGTTGGGGATGGAAGATACCAAGGGACGGTCCTGACCGGTTTTAACATGGCAAAGCCCAGGATTTATCTTAGTCCCTCTTTCATCTCAAGTGGACACTGATCTCCACGTGTTGTCAACTGGGGAACTGTCTTTAACACCCGTTAAAGGTAGTGAGCTAACATGTGCCGCGCGTTCACCCATAAGAACGTTAAAAATTTGGGTTTGGACGTCGGGTTAGTAACCCTCCCCTAGAAAAAACAGCCTACTATGAAAAAACGAAAGAAAAGAAAAACGAACCCCTCTAAAGTTAACGAACCCCGCAAACGTTTTAAGGACCATGATCTGCGAATCTGCACCTGGAATGTTCGCACTCTTTATAGAGAAGGTGCAGTCTTCGCATTGGCAGACGTACTTGAAAAGTACAAGGCCGATATTACTGTCATACAGGAAATACGATGGAAAACGAGAAATACGATGGGAAAGGCGTCACAACAACACCTAAAGGTGACGCACTGTATTATAGCTGCCATGACGTAAAGCATGAGTTTGGTTGCGGATTTGTAGGTAGTCGGAGACTAAAACATCTGGTATCCAGCTTCACCCCAGTGAATGAAAGACTTGCTGCAATTCGAATAAAAGCTAAATTCTTCAACATCAACTTTATTTCCGCTCATGCTCCCACTGAAGAAAAGGACGAATAGACCAAAGATATATTTTGCGAGCGCTTAGAAGAAACATATGACCGTTGCGCTGTCCATGACATTAAAATTATTCTAGGCGATTTTAATGCCAAAATTGGAAAGGAGAATATCTTTGGCCCAACAGTCGGAAATTTCAGTCTCCACAGTGAAACATCTGACAATGATATGAGGCTGATAGACTTTGCAGCTGCAAAAAACCATGGTAGTTAGCAGTACCAGATTTAATCATCTCGATATTCATAAGGGCACCTGGCTGTTTCCAGATCAAAGAACAAGTAATCAAATTGATCATGTTGTAATAGATGGAAGACATTCATCCAGCGTGTTGGATGTACGATTGTTCCGAGGCACAAACATTGATTCGGACCACTACCTTGTTGCGTTGCAAATAAAGCACGAACAGACACAACGCGGAAGTTGGACATCGATAGGCTGCAAACACAACAGCTTCCACTCAACTAGCCCAATTGCTTAATGAGAGCACTCCTTGTCCCGATAACATAACAACACAATGGCAAAATATTGGCCATAAATATAAAATTTTTAATTATATTTTTATTTTTATTATTTTGTTTATTTTGTCCACCATGCAAACAGCCGCAAAAGCCATACTTGGATACCAGGGACCTCCACACAAAGGAATTCATAGTATGACCAGGAGTGTCGTGCTGCTACCGAAGAGAAAAATGCTGCATATAGAGCTACTTTGCAATCAGTAGCAACGCGTAGCGCACGAGAGAGATATCGGGAGAAAAGGAGAGGAGAGAAACGTCTTTTCCGCAAGAAAAAAAGAGAAATGGAAAAGCGGGAGTGTGAAAAAATCGAAATGTACAGGAACCAGAGTGAAGTCCGAAAATTCTACCAACGAGTTAAACATCAAACAGATTGCTTTGGTACAGGTACATCCTTCTGTAGATATGGAAGGAACATTTCTCCAATCTGCTGGTATCCAATAGTAGCGAAGACGATGATACCACAGATCCAATCCCAGAAGATGGTATAGAATGTATACCGCCCGGCCAAGATGAGGTAAAAACAGCAATCAACCGGCTGAAGAATAACAAAGCAGCAGGAGCCGATGGCTTACCAGCCGAGCTGTTTAAAACCGGAGGCGACGCGCTGTATGCATCAGCTAGTTAGCACCAGGAAGAACGCGTACCCGGCGATTGGAACCTGATCATCCTGTGTCCCGTCCACAAGAAAGGAGATAAGACTGTTTGCTCCAACTATAGGGACATAAGTCTTCTCCATATTGCCTATTAGATAGTGTCAGGGATATTGTGCGAACGACTAACGCCAATGGTCAACGAAATAATTGGACCATACCAATGTGGCTTTCGACCTGGCAAGTCCACCATTGACCAGATATTGACCCTGCGGCAAATCCTGGAGAAGACCCAAGAGATGCAGATCGACACATATCACTTTTTTGTCGATTGTAAAGCAGCATTCGACAGTCCCCTCCGATCATAGGTATTCCATGCAATGTCTGAATTTGGTATCCCCGCAAAGCTCATCCGGCTTTGTAAGATGACTTTAACTGATACTAGGTCCTCAGTTAAAATTGGAAAGAACCTCTCCGAACAGTTCAGTACCAAAAGAGGTTTCAGACAAGGAGACAGCCTTTCGTGTGACCTATTCAACATTTTGCTGGAAAAGGTAATACGAGATGCAAATGTCAAAAGAAATGGCACAATTTACACCAATAGCCATATGTTACTTGCTTATGCTGATGACATAGACATCATGGAATGATCCGTGAAGGAAGTAACTGATACCTTTAGGAAGGTAGAAGCAGAATCTGCGAAAGTGGGTCTGGCGGTAAACGGCGAAAAGGCCAAATTGATGGTGTCGACGCGCAAAGCGTCCATAGAGCTCGGACCAACTGTGGAAGTTGGTACCTATAATTTTGAGGTAGTTAAAGACTTCGTCTACCTTGGCACTGCCACAAACACAACAAAAACATCAGTTCTGAAATAAGAAGAAGAATTGTATTGGCCAACAGATGCTACTATGGTTTAAATAAGCAATTTAAAAACAAAGCCACATCTCGTGAAACAAAAATAACGCTTTACAAAGCACTGATACTACCCGTGCTAATGTATGGCTCCGAAGCATGGGTACTTGCGCAAGCAGATAAGGCAGTGCTTGGTGTGTTTTCAGAGGAAAATTCTTAGAACTTAAACTAAGTTTGGACAAAATATTACGAAAGCCAAATGTTGGACCGAATCGGTTGATTCGTTGCGCTCAAGTTAGCGATAGCGGTCCACTCCTTCAGGTACCTCCCACACAAAAGTCCGAAAATGTTCGGAAAAATTGTACGAACTATAACTCTTAGTGTTAGTAACCGATTCTGTCCATACTTGACACATTGTGAAATTTCTACCAGACATAGATGAAGTTCCAATATGGAGTCTATCGGCCCACTTCTTCGGGTACCTCCCACACAAAATTTCGAAAAAGTTCAGTTTAGGACCTACTCTCGAATTGCTTTGATTTTTGTTCTAACTACTTGTATTCACTGCCACCCATACGACGGTTCAAGTTTCAATAGGGGCAACTTCATACTTCGTGAGAAAATAGCCTGAAAGGTACAAAAGACGCCTATGACACCCTGTGCAGTGGTTGTAGCGCAAAATAGCCCTCGAACGGATCTGCTGATTCGGTTTAAAATTTGGCCTTCGCAATATTTTGTCCAATCTTAATTTAAGTTCGAAGATAAGCCATATCGGTCCACTCCTTCAGGTACCTCCCCCACAAAAGTTCAAAAATGTTCGGAAAATTTTTGCACACGATAACTTTTGAAGGGAGTGACCGATTTGGTCCATACTTTACACATCCTAATATATCTAACAGATATAGATCAGGTTCGACTATGGACTATATTTGTCCACTCCTACGGGTTACTTCCCACACAAAGTTTCGGATAAGTTCACTTTAAGACCTGCTCTCGAATCACTTTGATTTTTGCCTCAATTACGACGGTAACAGTTTTTTTCAGAATCAAGTCCATACTTCTTGAGAAAACAGCCCGAAAGGTGTAAAAAACCCTGTGGCGCCATAGGTAGTAGCTGGAGAGCACGATAACTCTCGAACGGATCAATCGATTTGGTCCAAAAGTTGGCCTTCGTCATATTTTGTCCAAACATAGGTTTAGTTCGAAGATGGGCAATACGGGTCCACAATAGGGTTATAACTTTTTTACAACCTCGTAACCCTGTACGATATTTTGATGAGTTTTTATCTAAGACAAGTAAAAAAGTATCAGTCGGCTTTGCCGACAGAGATATACCCTCAGCCTGTGTATATTGAAACAATTTTTTTTCCAAAAAACGCATGTATTTAGGGAGTTTTAAGAATTTTGGGCGTTTGAAGTGACAAAAATGTTGATTAGGATTTAATATCAAAAGTTTTGCGGAGGAGATACTAAAAAGAATGGATCTCCAGCCACTATATATGGTACCATAGGGGTTTTTTAGAACTTCAGGGATGTTTGCTCAAGAAGTATGAACTTGCCCCTGAAACAACTTTTACCATCGCAATTGAGGCAGCGAATGCAAGTTGCTTCAACAAAAATCAAAGTGATTCGAAAGCAGGTCTTAAAGTGAACATGTATCCGAAATTTTGAGTGGGAGGTACCGGATGGAGTTGACAAATATAGTCCATATTTGAACCTGATCTATATCTGGTAGATATATTAGGATGTGTAAAGTATGGACCAATTCGGCCACTCTCTTCAAGAGTTATCGTACGCACAATTTTTCCGAACATTTTTGAACTTTTGTGGGGGAGGTACCTGAAGGAGTGGACCGATATGGTTTATCTTCGAACTTAAACTATGTTTGGACAAAATATTACTAAGGCCAAACTTTGGACCGAATCGGCAGACCTGTTCGAGAGTTATTTTGCCTTCCAACCTCCTCACACGGTGTCATAGGGGTTTTTTGCAACTTTCAGGCTATTTTCTAAGGAAGTATGGACTTGCCCCTGATGAAACTGTCGTATGGAGGGCAATGAATACAAGTTGCTAAAGCAAAAATCAAAGCGATTCGAGAGATGTTCCTAAACTGAACTTTTCCAAAATTTTGTGTGGGAGGTACCCGACGGAGTGGACCGATTGAGTCCATATTAAAACCTGATCTAAGTCTGGTACACGCTCCACAATGGGCAAAGTATGGACCAAATCGGTTACACCCTTCAAGAGTTATCGTGCGTACAAATTTTCCGAACATTTTCGAACTTTTGTGGGGGAGGTACCGGAAGGAGTGGACCGATATAGCTCATCTTCGAACTTAAACTAAGTTTGGACAAAATATTACGAAAGCCAAAATTTGAACCGAATCGGTTCATCCCTTCGAGAGTTATCGTGCGCTCCAGCCAGCCAGACAGACAGACAGACAGACAGACGGACGGACATTGCTCAATCGACTCCAAATTGTCTGAAACACATTTCGTCCAAACATACTTGGGGTCTAAAACCATTATTTCGATGAGGCACATTTTGCCCGTATGAAAGTGTATATACCCTTCATAGCCTAAAGGCTGAGGGTATAATTACATAAAAACTTTATTATAAAGTGATTCAGTAAAAAGCTTCCGCACCAAAAGCTTTTTAAACATTTATTTTTCAGAACTTTTGACAAATTTTTGAGTCACTGTAGAATATAGAAGCACACGACATAACCAAAACATCCGTTTGTTTCTCACTAATTTTATCATCGTATAATATATATATATATATATATATATATATATATATATATATATATATATATATATATAATTTTATATTATATATAACTTTATTTCATATATCATAAAAATTTAAAGTGGTTTGTGCAGGACCTTTTTTCAATATTTAAATCGAATAAAAGTTACTTTAGTCGTTAATTGGCAAAAGGTGATTCATTCGTGCAGCAACAGGAAATAATTTTTTGAGAAATTTTTTCTTTCATATCATAGAATTTAAAAAATAAAAAACAATAAATTTTAAAGTGGTTTGTGCTTAACCTTTTTATACCCTCTGCCTTTAGGCTATGAAGGGTATATGAAGAAAAGACAAAATTTTTTAGTTTTCCACAAAAAAAAAATTAAAAAATTTTTTTTAAGCTACATGAATGATTTTTGGTACATAGATTGGGAAAAAAATCCCATTCTTAAATCTGTTCGAGATACTAATTTTGGTTGTTGCGCGCAAAAGTTATGGCGGTTTCAATTCTGATAAAAAGAAAAAAATCTTTAAAAGACTCTAATCATTATATTGAGAAACTCTCTTAATTAGGGGCTCCTACATACTATATGGTTACTGAGGTCCGATAACCTTAGTGAAAAAGTTGTAAATTTTCGCGGAAATTAGGAAAGCATTCAAAACAATTTGTAGTTTACAACTTGTTCTAATAAAATTCAATCTGTTTATGCATCTGAAAAATATATAAAAAATATGTACGTAATCTAAACATTGCGAAAATTCAAATGAAACCAAAACTATACAAATCCGTTTAGCGGTTTGCATATTATAGCAAAAAACAAAAAATATATTGAGGAAATTTATAAAATTTTTGTAAGAGAAAATATTTAATAAAATTTATTTTGTGAGTTAGTTGAACAAAATGTAAGAAAAATAGTTCGGAGTTTTTCTTCTATTTTAGTTAAATTCCACGCAATAAATCACATTTTTTATTCTAATCACTTCTCGAAAACACGCTAACATCTAGCAGAAGATATGGATATCTTTCAAATAAATGTTGGGTTCCTTTAAATGGGGTATAATCTTGAAATAAAATTGTATCGGGTAATGTTCATTTTAAAATGCGTGTAAATCGCGACATCTTCAAAATCACTTGATGCGCATGCGGTTTACCAATACAGCGAATTCTTCTCTTTTAATTTGTACACATTTGCCAGGATTTACTTTGGCCGCTAAGATGTAGCATCGTCTGCAGTTTAGTGTGCAACAAACTGTATTACGCTTATATTTTGCACAAAGTGCATACACTTTTTATGCGCATCCGATTTCACTATCAACCGTGAAAAAATACATCGATCTAAACATATTTCAATAAAATCCTTCAAGAACCGTGGATGTAGCATCACACAGTATTTTTTGGATAAATCGGAGACAGCTCCCATGCCACTAAATTTTTCAAACCGCTGTTTTCGCACAAACGCGAGTGATGATTCACTTTCTTCATTGAAATGGAAACGATCCACATAAAACGCGAATTAGTCAGCGATATTTTGAAAAACATTTTTCGCAAATTTTTCAATTTTTGCAGTAGCCATTTCCGCCGTTCTAGTAGGTGGATTTTTACGATCTGTGATTCATATGATCCGGATCGTCGAAAAACTAAAATATCGCGGGGTACCAGCACACTCAAAACGATATTGTAAATACTGTACCCAAAAAATAGGTTTTTTAGAAAAAAATATCGCACTAAATATTGGCCTTTGACAGTAGATTACTCTGCTTCTGTCTGGGCTACATACTTAATATACATATCAGATTATGCGAAATCGCGAGTTCTTTAGTCCTATAATTGGTTTTTCGAAATATCCGAATGCGCGTCTCAGTTACATAAAAAATACAAAAAACACCTGAAATCCGGCTTCAAAATGTCAGCATCCATAAATGGTGGATGCAGTGGAAATTTTGGAAAGTGATACATTAGAAGTGTAATCTTCATTTTGTATTCTCCAACTTTTACTTTGGACAGATGTCCGTCATTTGAATGGATTAATCAGAAATCGAATATCAATGTAAAAAACCTGTTTAGATTCAACGTTTTTTACCTATGTTTTTTCCTTTACGCGGTCGTAACTACCACGTAAATTAATTTTTTTTGCTAAATTTTTGAGCTTTGTACAAAAACATCTAAATTAATCCAGCAATAGTCATAGTTACTGGCAAACTACAATAGTTCACGTATTATAATAGTGCAAACCTTGGCTTCATGGAAACTAAAAAATTTTGACTTTTCCTCATATACACTTTCATACGGGCAAAATGTGCCTCATCGAAATAATGGTTTTAGACTCCAAGTATGTTTGGACGAAATGTGTTTCAGACAATTTGGAGTCGATTGAGCAATGTCCGTCCGTCTGTCTGTCTGTCTGTCTGGCTGGCTGGAGCGCACGATAACTCTCGAAGGGATGAACCGATTCGGTTCAAATTTTGGCTTTCGTAATATTTTGTCCAAACTTAGTTTAAGTTCGAAGATGAGCTCTATCGGTCCACTCCTTCCGGTACCTCCCCCACAAAAGTTCGAAAATGTTCGGAAAATTTGTACGCACGATAACTCTTGAAGGGTGTAACCGATTTGGTCCATACATTGCCCATCGTGGAGCGTGTACCAGACTTAGATCAGGTTTTAATATGGACTCAATCGGTCCACTCCGTCGGGTACCTCCCACACAAAATTTTGGAAAAGTTCAGTTTAGGAACATCTCTCGAATCGCTTTCATTTTTGCTTTAGCAACTTGTATTCACTGCCCTCCATACGACGGTATAAGTTTCATCAGGGGCAAGTCCATACTTCCTGAGAAAATAGCCTGAAAGTTGCAAAAAACCCCTATGACACCGTGTGAGGAGGTTGGAGGGCAAAATAACTCTCGAACAGGTCTGCCGATTCGTTCCAAAGTTTGGCCTTAGTAATATTTTGTCCAAACATAGTTTAAGTTCGAAGATAAGCCATACCGGTCCACTCCTTCAGGTACCACCTCCACAAAAGTTCAAAAATGTTCGGAAAAATTGTGCGTACGATAACTCTTGAAGAGAGTGGCCGAATTGGTCCATACTTTACACATCCTAATATATCTACCAGATATAGATCAGGTTCAAATGTGGACTATATTTGTCCACTCCATCAGGTACCTCCCACTCAAAATTTCGGATACATGTTCACTTTAAGACCTGCTTTCGAATCACTTTGATTTTTTTTTAAGCAACTTGCATTGCTGCCTCATTTGCGATGGTAAAAGTTGTTTCAGTGGCAAGTTCATACTTCTTGAGCAAACATCCCTGAAGTTCTAAAAAACCCCTATGGTACCATATGTGGTGGCTGGAGATCCATTCTTTTTAGTATCTCCTCCGCAAAACTTTTGATATTAAATCCTAATCAACATTTTTGCAGTTCAAACGCCCAAAATTTTTAAAACTCCCTAAATACATGCGTGTTTTGGAAAAAAATTGTTTCAAAATACACAGGCTGAGGGTATATCTCTGTCGACAAAGCCGACTGATACTTTTTTACTTGTTTATAATAAAATAAAATCAAGGATATTTAAGGCATTAATAGACAAAAGTTCTTTCATTCTCGCTACATGAAATCGATTTTAAGAAAAAATATCAAAAACTCATAACCCTAGTCCACAACTTCCGGTTCTTCCCCCCAAATATTTAAAAAAATTCACTAAAATGTTATGCATGATATCTCTTGAACGGGGCAACCAATTTGCTCCAAACCTTGGATCTCCTAATATTTTGTTCAAATTTAGCTTAAATGTCCCATATCGGTCCTCTTCTTATGGTGCCTCCCCACAAGAGTTCCACATTTGTGTCCAAGTGCAGTTTAGGGTCTGTTCGAAGATCCTTTGGATATCTATATCGATGCTGTTCGCTGTGGTCCAGTTTAAAGCGATATTATGTTTTCCGTGGACAAGTTCATGCTTCCTGGCATACTGGTCCAAAAGTTATACGATGACCCACTGGAATAACTAGATATGTATGTATGGACCAAGTCGGTCCATTCCTTTAAGTCCCTCCCCCGCAACACTTGCACTTTAATCCTAATACACATTTTTGTCGTCAAGCTCAAATGTTCAAAAAAGGCCACAAAATTCTGAAAAGATCCTAAATACATTCGATCTGTCCTTAGATGAAAGTTTAAATTCACATAGGCTGAGGGTATATCTCTGTAGGCAAAGGCGACTGATACTTTTTTACTTGATTTAGCTGCATTTTGAATTCTGCTGGACAATAAAACACAAAAACCCTGATCTGTTGGTATAACCTAATGCAAACACCAATATTATAATCGCCAAAAATTGTGTTTTTGTCCTGCACTATTATTAACATTTTATTGCAATTGTTATAGGCCATTTAGATATGACATCATTAGCCGGATTTAGCGCATTATCAGGATTTATTTGCTAAATCCAGCGATAATCTACCAGATTTTCCATACAAAAATAAATCCTCGTAGTGAGTAGATTTGTTTTAAATCCGGCATAAATCCTCATCGTATACAACTCTGTTTTTTTGCAACATGCTGCTAGAAAATACAAAAAATTCCAAACAGGGACAAGAACAAGTGGGAAAAGCGTTAAGTACGGTCGGGCCGAACTTTTTATACTCTCCACTACAAATTTCAGCCATTTCGGTGGATTAATGAAAATCGGAAGCTACCGTTCTATTTGGGCTATATGATAGCGTGGACCTATACCTACAAATTTCTGGGGGAAAGTTTTATACCCCAAACGAAGACTAAATACCAAATTTCAGCCATATCGGTGTGATAATGAGGCTAAAACGTTCAAAATATCGAAAATCGGGAGATATTGTATTATGGGGGCTATATCAACACGTGGACCTATATAAACATTTTATGGTAGAAATGTTTCTTAGCCTCTGGAAACACAAAATACAAAGTTACAACCGATTCTTTGGTCAAATGGGTCTAATACATTCAAAATATATTAAAATGACGCGTACTTTGTATGGGGCGTTATATGGGGGCTATACCAAAACGTGGACCTATATAAACCAACTTTGGTAGGAGAGTTTTTTGGCCTCTGGAGACACAAAATACCAAATTACAACCAATTCGGTGGTAAAATGGGACAAATATCTTAAAAATTCCTTAAAACGACGACGCGTCACGCGTATGGGGGCTATACTAAAGCGTGGACCTACATAGCCCGCTTTCAATACCAAAAGTCCTACGTACATATAATAGATTTCCCTAAAATTTCATCCACCTACGTCAATCGGTTTGGACGCTAGAGTGATTTCCACAGACGGACGGACATGGCTATATCGATGTAGAATTGTACGCTGATCAAGAATATATATAGTTTGTGGGGTCTACAATGATTAGTTCGAGTAGTTACAAACGGAATGACAAACTTAATATACCCCCATCCTATGGTGGAGGGTATAAAAAAGGTAGATGCATCGGTGAATTGCTACAACGAAAATAATTTAAAATGTCAAAATTTGTAAACATGGCGAAAAAATTAAACTTGCTTTGATACACACTATGGCACAATTACCAAGGTAATGGTATCACACGAGCTGTTCAAATATGAAATGTTAAATCCCTTTATAAAAAAAATTATTTTAGTTATAATTTTCCGAACAACATAAAGACAATTTTGACTCTTCATATTCAAAATTTTACGATACCACTACCTGGGTAATTGTGTCATGATAGCTTTGTTCCTTTACTTTTCATACCCTCAGCATTTATGCTAACGAGGGTATATACACTTTCATACGGGCAAAATGTGCCTCATCGAAATAATGGTTTTAGACCCCAAGTATGTTTGGACGAAATGTGTTTCAGACAATTTGAAGTCGATTGAGCAATGTCCGTCCGTCTGTCTGGCTGGCTGGAGCGCACGATAACTCTCGAACGGATAAACCGATCCGGTTCAAATTTTGGCTTTCGTAATATTTTGTCCTAGCTTAGTTTAAGTTCGAAGATGGGCTATATCGGTCCATCCCCCACAAAAGTTCGAAAATGTTCGGAAAATTTGTGCGCACGATAACTCTTGAAGGGAGTAACCGATTTGGTCCCTACTTTGCCCGTCGTGAAATGTGTTCCAGACTTAGATAAGGTTTTAATATGGACTCAATCGGTGCACTCCTTCGGGTACCTCACACACAAAATTTCGGAAAAGTTCAGTTTAGGGCCATCTCTCGAATCGCTTTGATTTTTGTTGTAGCAACTTGTATTCACTGCCCTCCATATGACGGTACAAGTTTCATCAGGGGCAAGTCCATACTTCCTTAGAAAACAGCCTGAAAGATGCAAAAAACCCCTACGACACCGTGTGAGGTGGTTGGAGTGCAAGATAACTCTCGAACGGATCTGCCGATTCGGTCTAAAATTTGGCCTTAGTAATATTTTGTCCAAACATAGTTTAAGTTTGAAGATAAGCCATATGGGTCCACTCCTTCAGCTACCCCCAATGGTAGATCTGGTAGCAATGTCAAAAAGAAACATAAAAAATCAATTTTCGTATTTTATTTCACAGTCCTTAATTTAGTTCGACTTTTTCTTCTGTTTTTCTTTTGTTCGTCCATTTTTTTCTTCATTGTGAAATAATCGTCAAACAAAAGTCGAAAAATGAGTTCTACCATTTTTTACCTGCAGAAATTTGTATGGTAGCCTGCGGTAGAGGAGAAAGGCGTATGTGCTCTCTCTCCTCTCTCACTCTCTTAAAAATTGCTGCCAGTTTTACCACTTTTTGGGGTTAAGGAACGCTTTGCAGGTTAAAAATGGTAAGGAATGGTAAAAATTATAACCTCAGGTAAGTAAAGGAACACAGCTGATATATCATTGCAATAAATTTATAATTTACCGTATGTTTTTTGAGACTAATTAAATTTACAACAACTTCTTTTGACATTTCAAATTCGATCAGATGGTCTGATGCATCTACCTTGGTAATTGTGCTATGAACAAAAATCAGCTGACTGACATTTAAATCCTCCAAAGGTATATCCAAATGCAATGAGATTTGTTCTGGATTTATTAAATCCAGTTGAGGATTTATGGCTAGTCTAAATGAGCTATTATACTACGGTTACACTAGAGTTTTTTGCCCGGTTAACCCACTTCGAGTGGATTTATTTGACATTTACACTATGGAATTGACATTTGAAATCCAAACCCATTGGGTTAATCCGGTAAGTGTAACCGGGGTATTACACAAATTATTTTCAAAATGTTTTTACCTTCAACATCCATTGGTGCTGCTGCCGGATGGTGTTGATGAAAATGAACATTATTTAATCCTTGATGCATGTTGCTGTGATCAATGTTGTTGTTATTATTGTTGTTGTGATCATAAGGAACATTTGGTTGATTTGAAAGCATAATACGACGGGCAATACTGTTGTCTAAGCGGCGAGGCATTTTGTTTAGAATATTTTTCTATACAATTTGTTTAAAATATCCCAACTATTTCGTTTTGTTTTAAATTGTGTCTCCTTTGACGTGATGACGACGTTTAACGATTTATTATCTTAAGTGCGGGAGTTTTCTTTTTTGATATTTATTGGTTTTGTTTGTTTTATTTTATTTTTTGTTTTGTTTTGGACGTGAAACAAGGGGCCAAAGTTCAATGAATCTTTTTTTTTTTTTGTTTTTTGTGCAAATTAGTTAATAACACTTATGTTTTGTGTTATCAACGCAAAACGTTACGCGTACACTATTTACACACGCACGCACACCGTTACGGTAAATACATGATATTTAAACAAATACATAGTGCTGACATCACTTTTTAGAAAAGATTTAAAACAGCACAAATTTAAAATTTAATAATGACAACAAAATTAGTTTGTTTATATTTTTTGGATTATTTTTTTTTTTTAAATTTTGTTTGAATAGCAAAGAAGACTTTTTCACATGTATTATTATTACAATTATTTGTATTATTATTACAATTTTTTTGCAAATTAATTTCACTAATAATATACAAAATATGTTATGTTATATTAGCGGGTCGTGTGTTTTTGTTTATATGGCACTAGTAACTTTTTTATTCCACGCTTCTTTGGTATTCTTCCGGCATAAAGTGTAAGTATCGCAGCCGTGTTAGAACTAAATCAAATAAAAAATGTGTATTCGTGCAAACTCTCTCGTATAGCCAACAACCAACCAAGTAACCAGCTGCGAACCAAGTACAATGAAATGGCCAAAATTTTGAAAAGCATACACTCAAAACGCTATAAAACACATACAATGTTTTTGTTTTTTTTCGACTCTTCATATCTTGCTTGGCACCTTATTACTCGAGCAGTGAAGTTTCTGCAAAGTCATGCTGTTTTATTTAATGAATACTACCTCTATCCCCAACAATGTGCCTAGCGCGCATTCGTTTAACTTCGTCATAAAGGGTTATCGCATTGGCTACAACAGATGTTTTTGTTTTGTTATTTATATTCGGTGGAAAATATTTGTAAATGTTAAAAAATAAAATTCTGAGATACTACACCATTTTCGGAATGATAAGAGTATCGTTTTGCGTTGAAAACTTGCTCATTCATTATTAAACAAAATATAAATTAATGTTTTATGATATGATATGTTTGCGTTTTCTGAATTAGGAATTTCTATTTTTTCTACGAGTTCTACTTTATCCCAGCAAAATGTTCGATGCCAAAGATGTCATTCAATCATGGGTGCAAGTGAGCTGGCATGTCATCTTTTTAGCACCTTCATCGATGAATTTTATATGAGCGTGGACCCCAAAAGATGCTATTCATTTTTGGATCGTCATTTACACAAATGCTTTGACATGTCATTTTCACCAATGATTTGGCATGTCATTTTCACCAACATTATCATTACGACGAGAGTTTAAACAACGTTGGTTGTAATTTCGAGTCTCCGACAACAACAAGCCTATTGTAAATAATTAATCTTATATATTTAGAAAAAACTTTATAAATAAAACCACAAAATTCATCTCTATTGGATCGATGGAATGGGTTCAAATGCTGATGAAAATGTCGGATCTTTCACGACTTCTTTTGCATGGGTTCAAAAGCTGATGAAAAGATCGGATCTTTCACGACTTCCTTTGCATTGGTTCAAATGATAATGAAAAGATCGGATCTTTTACGACTTCGTTTGAACCAATGCAAAAGATGCCATGAAATCTAGTCATCGCATGGAACCCCTTCCTACAAATTTTGCTGGGATCTTGTGCCAAATTTCCATGCGTATATCTCTAAAACTCAACGAGTTACATCTCATTCACTACCAGTTTGGCATAATTCAGTAAGAAAGTTTTTTTGAGTTTATTAAGCACTAAAATAATTTAAACCGTGCTTGATCTTGTACAGAAATTTAGCACTGATATCTGTTTGCAAAATAGGGTCCAAGTAGTTATTTTATTTTTTGCGTAATAATCTTTTTAAGTTGGAAAGTCAAATTTCGACAGCCAACTTAAAACGCGTTATTCTCGATTTTTTTAGATGTGTCACTCTTTAAGTAAATGGGCGATATGCAGGTTTAGACACATTTGGTTTGATAAGTTCAAAAAAAAAAAAACAACATAAGTAACAATTTATTAACCGCGTTCCAATAATTGTAAAATATTGTTCATACGAGTATGTAGGCGAATCAGAAATTCTCGAATCAAATTCCAGCAGGCGCGTATATCTAAATCGTCATATCAGTCGAAAGTAGAAGCATAAAAGGTTTGCTAAAATTTTTCAGTAAAAGCTATGGAAAAGACCTCCTAACTACAGTGACTGTCACTGAAAATGATGCAACATGAAATAAAAAATGTAATCGTTGATAACGAATTGAGATTTTTAACAATTTTATTTCTCAATTTAAAAATGCCAATTTTACTTTTCCGGTAAAATTTTAGTATAACGGTACAATAAATGAAATATTTTTCTATGCCATCTTAAAGATAACTTTTCAGTCTGCAAAAACATTTTTGAAGTTATTAAGGATTACATTTTTTATTTCATGTTGCATCATTTTCAGTGACAGTCACTGTAATTTTATAGACAGGTGATCACTAGAGGTATTGTATAGACAGAAGACAGAGATCTCTTGACGTCTTCTATAGCCAGAGGACCTATTGGGTCGTTTATAGACACCAATACTCCTAAGGACAAAATACCTGTAGGAGTCCTTCATTGATAGAAGACCTCCTGAGTTCCTCTCGTGGCATTCTAGGAGTCTTCCATTGACAGAAGACTTCTTGAAGTCCTCCTGAGGTACTCTACAGAGAGAAAACCTCACGAGGTCTTCTGTATAGAGACAATTTCTTAGGCCTTCTGCAGAGAAACGACCTCACGAGGTCTCCTACATAGAGAAAACTTCTGAGGCCTTCTGTAGAGAAATAACCTCTTGAGGTCTTCTATAAAGAGAAGATCTTCTAGATCTTCTATAGACAGCAGACCTCCACAGTTATAGACAGAAGACCTCCTGAGGTCTTCTATAAATATAAAATATAGATACAGAGGAGGCCCTGAGGCCTTCTAAAAAGAAATGACATTTTGATGTCTTCCCTAGAGAGAAGACCTCTTGGGGTCTTCTATAAATATATGACCTCATGAGGTCTCCTATATAGACAGAGGACCTCTTGAAGTCTTCCATTGACAGAATACGTCTTTAGATCTTCTATAGACAGAAGACCTCTTGAAGTCTTCCATTGACAGAAGACATCTTTAGATCTTCTATAGACAGAAGACCTCCTGAGGACTTTTATAGACAGAAGACCTCCTGAGGACTTCTACAGATAGTAATGTCCAGAGGTCTTCTACTGAGAGAAAAGCTCTTGTGGTCTTCTATATAGAGAAGACATCATAGGGTCTTCTATAAATTCTATAAATATAATAATACTAGCAAAGTGCCCGCTACTTCGTATGCGTTAAATATACAAAATAAATAAACAATATATAATATAGAATGGTGGAAACATTTTGTCACGCCTACACAAAAGCAATCCACATTTTTTGAGATATTTTAATTGATGTTCTCAGCGCAAATATGGCCTAACCCAACAACCGCCATCGTCATTTCCAGCTCTATCTGTTCCCTCAAAACCAATTATAGAACTATTAAGTACTTTACATGTAAATACATAAATACTCGTACGAACCTCCTCCTATTATTTCAAAATTCCCTTCACACAATAACAAATTGTACTAAATCCTTTGCCATTTACAACTATTTATGGCACATATTTCTTAAATCGGACGTTTTAAGCAAATGATAACAATAATCTTAATTCCAAATCTCACGAATCTAGATCTATCCGTTCATCCAATACAAAATTGTACCATACATGGAACCATTTCGTACCCCTAAGTGTACCTAATTCCACATTTTAGGATTCGAGCGCTATAATTTCACCCAAATCCTAATTGTACAAAATGTAGTACTTTTGTAAGCATATGTACGCATTTCCAAAACTAACCCCAACAGTAATATTAACTCCAAAATTCAAGATTCCAGCTCTAACCGTTCGCTCAAATCCAAGTTGTACCAAATTTAGTACCGTTTAGTACCTTCCGTACATATAAGTACGAGTTTCCAAAACTTCCTCAATCCTACACCCCAACATGGAATTAAGATCCAAACTTCAAGATTCCAGCTCTAGCCGTTCGCTCAAATCCAAATTGTACCAAATTTAGTACTTTTCGTACTCATAAGTACGAATTTTAAAAACTACTTCCATAGCTCAATCCTACACTCCAACAGTAATCTTAATTCCATATTTCTTGATTCCAACTCTATCCGTTCGCTCAAATCCAAAGTGTACCAAATTTAGTACTATTTAGTACTTTTCCTACCCATAACTAATAAATTTCCAAAATGTTGTCAATCCTACAATTCAACAGGTATTTTAATTCCAAACTTGAGGATGGCAGCTACATCAGATCACCGAAATCCAAATTGTACTAAATTTAGTACCATTTAGTACTTTTCGTACCCATATGTATAAATTTTCAATACTACCTCAGTGCTATGTTCAAACAATAAGTTTAATTTCGAATTTCAGGATTCCAGATATATCCGATAACCCAAATCCAAATTTGGTACCATTTAGTACTATTCGTATCCACAGTACGAATTTCTAAACGTACCTCTATCAACACTCCAACATCAATTTTAATTCCGAATTTCACGATTCCAAATGTATCCTATCACTGAAATCCAAATTGTTCCAAATTTCCAAAACTTTATCAATCTTACACTCCAATAGTACTCCTTATTCCAAATCTCGGGTTTCCAGCTATATCCATTCACCCAAATGCAAACTGTACCAAATTTGGTACCATTTAGTACTTTCGTACCCATGAGTACGAATTTCTACTACTACCTCAATCCTACACGCCAACAGTAATCTTAATTCCAAATTTCAGGATTACAGCTGCATCCGATCACTGTAATCCAAATTGTACCAATTTTGATACCATTTAGTACTTTTCGTATCCAAAGTACGAATTTCCAAACCCTCCTCTTTCAACACTGCAGCTATATCCGTTCACCCAAATCCAAAACTACCTCAGTGCTATGTTCAAACAATAAGCTTAATTCCGAATTTCAGAATTCCAGATACATCCGATAACTCAAATCCAAATGTGGTACCATTTAGTACTATTCGTATCCAAAGTACGAATTTCCAAACCTACCTCTATCAACACTCCAACAGCAATTTTAATTCCGAATTTCACGATTCCAAATGTATCCCATCATTGAAATCTAAATTGTACCAAATTTAGTACTATTTAGTACTTTTCCTACCCATAACTAAATTTCAGCTATATCCGTTCACCCAAATCCAAATTGTACCAAATTTGGTACTATTTAGTACTATTCGTACCCAAGAGTACGAATATCCACAACTACCTCAATCCTACACGCCAACAGTAATCTTAATTCCAAATTTCAGAATTACAGCTTCATCAGATCGTCGTAATCCAAATTGTACCAAATTTAGTACCATTTAGTACTTTTTGTTCCCATAGGTCCGAATTTCCATACCTACCTCTATCCAATAGAGTTGGGTAATCTAGTTCCTAGTTCCTTGTACTAGTTCCAAAACGTATGAGTAACATCATGAAATATAACGTGTGATAGTAAGTATACGCAGTTTGTTCAAAGAAAAAATGTGGGCCATTGGAACTGCGAAGTGAACTAGATAGTTCCAAATAGTTCCTTTGGCACAACTCTACTATCCAACACTCCAAAAGTAATCTTAATTTCGAATTTCAGGATTCCAAATGTATTTGATCACCCAAATCCAAATTGTACCAAATTTGGTACCATTTAGTACTTTTCGTTGCCATAAGTATGAATTTCCAAAAGTATCCCAATCCCACACTCCAATAGTAATCTTAATTCCAAATTTCACTATTCCAGCTCTATCCGATCACCTTAATTCATATTGTACCAAATTTGGTACCATTTAGTACTTTTCGTACCCAAAAGTACGAATTTCCAAAATACCTCTATCCTACACCCCGACTGTAATCCTAATTCTAAATTTCAGGATTCCAGCTCCATCCGTTCCCCCAAATCCAAATTGTACCTTATTTGGTACTATTTAGTACCTTTCGTACCCATATGTACGAATTTCGAAAACTACCTCCATATCTCAAACCTACGCTCCAACAGTAATAGTAATTCCAAATTTCAGAATTCCAACTTTAGCGGTTCGCCCAAATTCAAATTGTACCAAATTTAGTACCATTTAGTACTATTCGTACACATGAGTACACATTTTCAAAACCACCTCCTTATATCAACTCATCTTGTAAACCCTGATTTTCATTCCAAATTTCAAGATTTTAGCTCTATCCGTTCACGTAATACCAAATAGTACTAAATTAACTTTTAGTACTTTTCGTACACTTATAGTTCGAATTTCCAAAAACCCTTTGGTACACGTTTCCATCAGTGAACCTCATTCCAAATTTCAGAATTCTAGCTCTTCGCGTTTGCCTAATACTAAGGGTACCATATTTAGAACCTTTTAGTACTTTTGGTACCGTTCTAGTTCGAATTTCCAAAAATCCAGCCTTATCTGACACCTTCGGACCAAGAGTGACCCTCACCCAAAATTTGAAGATTCTAGCTCCAGCCGTTTAGTATGGGCGTTGATTATCAGTCAGTCAGTCAGTGAGTCATCATTACTGAACTCTTTTATAAGTATAGATAAACAGAAGACCTCTCGAGGCATTCTATAGACAAAAGACCTCCATTGACAGAAAACCACTTTAAGCTTACAGAACACCTCCTGAGGTCTTCTATAGACAGAAGGCCGGTTGAGGTCTTTTATAGGCAAAAGACCTCCTGAGGACTTCTAAAGACAGAAGACCTATTTAAGCTTACAGAACACCTCTTGAAGTCATCCATTGACAGAAGACCTCCTTAGGTCTTCTATAGACAGAATACCTCCTTAAGTCTTCTATAGACAGATCCTGGGGTCTTCTATAAATCCCATAAATATAATTATATAGACAGAAGACCTCTCGAGGCATTCTATAGACAAAAGACCTCCATTGACAGAAAACCACTTTAAGCTTACAGAATACCTCCTTAAGTCTTCTATAGACAGAAAACCTGCTGAGTTCTTTCATAGACAGAATACCTCCTAAAATCTCCTATAGACAGAAGACCTCGTGAGGTCTTCTATAGATAGAAGACCTTCTGAGGTTTTCTGTAGGTAGGAGCCCTATAGAGGTCTTCTAAAGACAGAAGACCTCTTGACGTCTTCTATAGACAGAAGTCCTATAGAGGTCTTCTATAGACCACAGACCTCCTGATGCCTTCTATAAACTATAGACCTGTTGAGGTCTTCTACAGAGAGAAAACCTCTTAAGGTCTTCCACATCTTGGGATCCTTAATAGACACCACACCTCATGAAGGCTTCTACGTATATACCAAAGGCCTTCGAGGTATTCTATAGAGAGATGGCCTTTTGCCGTATTCCCTCTATATAAGACGACCTCTGGTCCTCGTCTCTCTATAGAAGATCTCAAGAGGTTGTATAATTCTTGGGGGAATGTATAAATCTTGGATCACTCCATTCAATAGCTATTGTGCGCACGGCACCAGCTATTTTGGTTGGTCACCGTGGGATTATATTTTGTTATTTCTCTCTTTCTAGATGAGCTGATTTATCAGAAGGTTTTTGTAAATGAAAAAGAATGTCAGAGAAATTGTCATCACAAACCACTACACTACATGTTTCGCACTTTGGTGAGAAGCGCTCATCAGGTGTATTTTTGTGCGGCAATCTGACTATGTCTCTACCCTAAATTTTTCCTTCTATATATACTGAATTTATTGCAAATTTGCAATTAGGAATTCAATACACCGGATTTATTTAAGGCAGATGGCATTGCCAACTCTAACAATCTTATTCATTTACGAGTTTTTTGCAGGACGGACTTTATTTCCACACAGCTGTAATTGTCTCCCACATGTAGTCACATTTAACTGTTCTAGTTTTTGGGATGTGTTTATTTTTAGAACGCAACAACAACAACCATTTGGTTGCAATTTTTTTATGTTGGAACGTTTTGTTAAGCCGGGCTCGGCTTGCTTTATTTATGTTTACCTGTTAAGGCGATGATGATCATATGTTTTAATTTTGTTATTTTTCTCTTTCGAGACGAGCTGATTCGGATTATATTGTTTGAATGAAGGCTAATCGGAAAAGTGATGGGAATACGAATAATATATTTGTTCACAAAGCCAATCATCTTCAAACGTCAACATCGCCTGGTGTCATCTGTTCGCGCATACGAGGCTCTGGCGAACGTTCATGGGTGTTATAACCCTAACCCGATGCATGGAAGAAATACCCGCCGCACTACCAAAATATCTGTAAATGTCAACTCGACAAAAATTTAAAAATCGTAGTCGACTTTTGCATAGAAGGTAAATCGCATAATCGATTATCTTGTGATCGATTTTCGAGTTTGCTCATAGATTAGGTGTGTATTTTTACGTGATAATTTGTAATAATTATTACGAAATGTTACTAAAAGCTGTCTTTTTACGCAAAAGTTCAGTAAAAGAGAGCGAAGTGAGAGAACAATTTTGACAGTTGTTTGCTGAGAAATTGCTAAAATTTGCTGAAAGAATTTTTCCCAGCAACATTTAGCAAGTTCGATCAGCTGTTTTTTAATCATCTGCTAACGGTCAGCTGCTCAATGTTTACCTTATTTTTGTGGAAAAAACTATAAATATTACGATTCAGCTATATTTATAGATTATTTTATTAATATATTAATAAGTTTTTATTTATTTTGCTTAAAATTGAAGAACTTTTTCATTGCTTTGGAGTTAGTTTTTATTTCATGCATAGGCGCCAATGTTTTTGTTTTGGTTATCAACTGTTATCTTGCGAAAGATTACTAAATGCTGTCTTTTTACTTTTTTCTCTATTTTCGTATCAAAGAGTAAAATCTCTCTTACTCTCTAAAAAGAAGTTACTGAATAATTATTACTGAAAAAGTAAAAAGACACAACTATTGTTGACTTCGCGGGTTTACAGTTTTAAAAGAAAACTCGAAAATCGATTTGCTACTGTTATAAAAATGTCTAAAATCGAGTTTTAGACAAACTGAAATAATCGCCAGACCGAAAAATCTCATTTTCAGTTTTAGACCAAAATCGAAAAGTCGTAAAATCGAATATTGCTTTCCATCACCTATGCCTAGTGGCACCCACAGGGGCAGGCATCAAAATGTGTTGGCCGAAATGGACCATCTTGGAACCTGATGTAAGTTTGGAATAAATTTTACGATTTGCAAAGTTTGGACCAAATTGGGTAATCATTTCGAGATTTATCTTCGGTAGAAATTCCAAGATGATCCTGGAACAGCCCTTAAACTGTTCTTAAACATTTTTGAGCGTTTTGAAAATCAATATTCAATAGTCAACTTTTTTGTCTTACATGTTATTCACATATTTAATAATAAAAAAACAAATACCAAGCCTATATATTTTTTGCTTCAACTGTATAAAGAAAATGAAAGCAAAACTTGTTTCGATTAGTTCATCAAACGTTATCAAAATCTATAAAAAAAATGGTGCTTGCTGATAAATGAATGTTCGCTCGCGTTCACGCTCAAAACAGTAAAGAATTGCGTGTGACTGATAAATTATAGCGGCATTTAAATTTGATTAGAAATTAGAAAAAAAACCGAATTTTTACATTGAAGAAGTTATGCTTTATTTATTTTGGGTATTTCCGATAAAGTAACACTACAAAACGTTTGAAAGTTATCATTAAAGTTCAACAAACCTGCCGACAACGAACATAATCTACTGTACACGTGATATTTTGAAAGCCAAAAGCAATTGAGTTGTAAATATATGACTTCGGAACGTGGCGGCGTTACAATTGTCTATTTTGAAAATAATCTTAAAAAATCTGTAAATGAAAGAAAACGCCTACTTTGAATGCCAAGGTCAATAAACCAAGTTTCGCAGGATTGAAATGAGAGCACGGTAAGGCGGAGTTCTGTACCCCATTTTAGTTTTTATTTTATCGTTCCCGATTTTAACATCGACGACGGGAGCGTAATCTAAAGTTATGTCCTTATTCACTTTCTGGACGCGAGAAGTCAACAACCAGCTTTATATTTTCGTCGATGGCAGGTGTATCCCCACTGTTCATAATCCAAATAATTTTAGGGAAGTCATCTATAATCTCCTTCACTTCTCTTCGTACGACACCCACAACAATTAGAAGGTGAAATCTTCCTTGGCCTTTTGGTCGAGGATACATATACCTCCCGAATTAGAGGTTCCCTCATTGAAGCCTGGACGTCTCAATGTAGTATAGACTTAGTTGTCAAGTCATTGCTATGGTACTGGAGGGCTATATTATTGCCCTGAGCCTCCGCCAGTATAGCGCTTCTGCTGGGACCGATGACGAAATGGACACCACAGTCATTATCGACGATAATCTGGCCTTGGCGGAAACACCCAACATTCAAACATACAACCGCCGGACGCTAATGAGGATATACTCCCGACTAAAACCTTGGTTGAAAAGACTCTCACCGTCTTAACCATCTCTGCGACTCGGTTAGCTAAGGAGAAGAGCGGTTATCGCAGATCGATGAACTGCTTCAGGAAGTTCATCGAAAGGGAACACTCGGTATTCTGGCCTTGTCATCAGCGGAAATACATAAGTCATTGAAGGCAGGACCATCGGAGGTACCAGCATGTCGACCATTAGCTGCAGCCGATAAAACTAGCCTTCCGAGGCAGGACCCTATTGAGGGTGGAGCCCTGACCAAAACATGGCTGAAAAGGCTCCCACCGCCTCAACCAACTCTGCGACTGCTCTTACTAAGGAGAAGAGGGGCTATAACAGATCGATGAACTACCTCTGGAACTCCATCGGCAGGTAACCTTCGTCTTTCTTGATGAGTGAATACATATTAATCACGATTAATCTCAGGGTGGTGAGTAAGTTTGAAAGGAAACATCCTCACTTACCCAAGAGAAGTCCTGAAATTTATAAGCTATCACTCATACCGATGACCAGTGAAGAGGCCAAGCTGGGTTCAACGCCGACATCGACCCCTATAGATCCCCAAAGTCAAATTGGGAAGAATGGTGACTTGACTCAGCTCCCTGAGAAGGATTCACTTACCTTCCTTTCAACTATTTCTTCAAAAGAAGTGAATCAACCCCAAATAAAACCAAGAAAGTAGAAGGTCGGAAAGTCTGACCTGGAATAGGCCTTTGTAACTGGGGGTGTGGCTCTTTCCACAACCAACTTTCTTCATCGAAGAATACGGTGTAGAGGGTCAGGTCAACGGAAGAACCACACCCCAAGGCCGACTATCAAAAGAAGAATAACAGGAAAGACATTACTGCTATGTCAGTTACTAAAGCTAACTTGATACAAAAGGTGTTTGCCGGGTGGCGGCGCTGGACAGAAGACTGGCAGACCAATGGTTCCGGATTAACTCCGAGTAGCAGTCATCGATAGATCTGATCCTGATGGGAAGATCAGTGACAATCGATGTATGATAATTGGGGATCGACGTTGTGTTCGCGGGCAACGGGGATGCTTTCAAACAGACGCACTTCGGTAGCGCTGCCCCCTACAGAGAAACGAGGCCATATGCTGTGAAAACAAGGAATCTTTAGACTTTTGGGAACACACAATATATTGCATTGACGAACTCTGGAAAGGGTGCAACCAACGGCTGTTAGTTTAAAGAAGATCCCCTATAGACGGATACTGTCAGCATGGGAGCAACCACGCATACTGACAATACTCAGTACACAAAATCCTAATCTACTGACTAGCTCTTGGAAACTTGTTAGTCACCGTCCGGAGAATGGGGCCTTGCGATCAGGGTGTCAATAGACAAGCCAAGAATCCAAGCCTTCTAACTCCTCTGCCGACTATCAAAAGAAGGAGAGCTGGAAAGACAACAAAGCTATGCCAGTCTCTAAAGCTAACCGAGCCAAAAGGTGTTTCCGAATCTTCTCTCATGGGTAGCAGCGCTGGACAGAAGACTGGCAGACCAAAGGCACCGGATTAACTGCTACTTGGAGCGGTCATCGATAGAGTTGATCCTGCTGTCCGACGTTGTTTTCGCGGGCACTGGGGTCCTCCCAAATACACGCAGTTCGGTAGCGCAGCCCCCTACAGAGAAATCAAAGCCATCTGCTGTGAAAACAATGAATTTTTAGACTTTTGGGTCCAGCTCACATACTGACAATACTCAGTAGACAAAATCCCAAGGACCTGACTAGGTCCTGGAAGATTGTTAGTCACCGTCAGGAGAATGGGGCATTGCGGTCAGGGTGTCAATAGACACACAAGGCCAAGAGTATTTAAGAATTCGTGAAGGAAACTGCATTTTGGTCTAGGATGGATAAGGTTCCGTCTAGCTCAAAAGTAGTGAAAAGCGCAAGCAGCAACCGCTTCGCATACTGCAGATAAATCTTAATCACTTCTCCGCTCACGAAGTCTGAAGTTGATATCGCCCTGTTTATACAAAAATAGGGTTGCTGACTAAGCGACTTCCAACTTAATAGCAACATTAAAGCCATTGGTCTCTCTTTCTTCAATTATTCCGTCTTTCATGAGCGACACAAAATAATGCCCCCCGAATTGCTACGGGTTGCGTCCAGATGCAAATGTGTATCATCTTCCCGAAGGTATCGGTATGCTGTCTGTTTTACGTTGTGATGACAGATGCACCATCTAGACGCATCCGTAAGGACTACAGGTGCTTTCGTAAGGACATCCAAGGCGATATTTCATCTCAACACCGTGCATCCGGTGTCCGAAGCAATAAACGAATACAGATGCAACAAAGTGCTAAAACTGCATTCTCCAGCAATTTCGGATAGTAAGTCGATTTTTCCAAGGCAAATTCGTTCCATACTGGAACAACTAAGGTTCTGACTCCGCTTGGGTTCTTCTTCGAAAAATTCTACAAGTTTTACTTTGTAATCTCAAGACGTAGAACTACATATCAACTCTTACTACGAAAGTCAAAGATTAGAATTGTTTTAGCCACCACCGTATAAGATCAATGACAAGTGGGTATAAAAAGGCATTGAGTGCTGCAGGCTATGTTTAGACGAGGAAGCGACTGAAACGATCGAACAGCTTCTATGCCGTTATCTTAGTCTGATGAACAAGTAGTCTATAATAATGAAGATTTCTCCGTATCAATCCGGTACATAGAACCTGCCGGCGTAGAATAGTACCGATACTATTAAACTCCACCTTTCAGAAATTCCACACCCTCCAGACAGCATAAAGATCGTAATATCCGCCGCTAAATCCAGAGCCACACTGTTCACCACATGGACGCCTGAAATTCCACCTGCACAACTGAAATTAAGTTCTCCCTGGACATATTGGTCGATGGTGCCTTGATGACGACCACTAACTACCCCAAGATACGTTCATGCAATTCACAGTTATCAGCCACAAAATCATACGAACAAAGATCTCAAGTCCTTGTTGACCTCATATCTAGCAATGGGCCTGTCTGTTATGCAAATGTTACCGCTACGCAGTGGAAGAATTTTCAAACCTACCAAAATACCGCCCTAAGAACTGCAACAGGGTGCCTCCTCATAACATCAGTGGAGCCTTTTCAACGTTTTACAGCTACATCAACACAACAAGATGCTGTCGATGCAGTAGTATCTGCTTGGGTGTTATCGCTGAGAACACCCCTGCCACGATTTAGTGGACAGGCTTCCCCGACCGAAACACGTCCGGAGAAATATTTGTAATGTGGAGGGAGAGGTCCAAAGGTATAAAGAGGAATCTCTAGATTAACGAGCCCATCAGGCAGGCTTGATTAGCATTCGTACGGATGCAGGTGAGCAGGCAGTATAAAGGTACAGTGTAAATGCCGTACTCGGAGACCATCCCAGGTTTTAGCCCAGTTAAGATTCGAACGATAAGACGGAGTCCTCTCTCATATCAATCAGTGCACACTACTACTACAACCTAATTTTTATCGCCGAGTCCAAAGGATTGTCGGAGTGACACCACTTGTAGAGAAGTTGTGGCTGATATACTCTGGAAATGTCGCCAAACATTGCGCTGAAGGGTATTTTGTCATCGTTGAAAATTTGACGTTGCCTAGCCTGGTAATCGAACCAGGGCATTCAACGTGTGCCACGTTGGCAAGTCTTCCTTTCCCTTCTGGGATGTTTGTGGAACAATTATATTATATGATCCAGACGATGCAGCCGTTTCAAATCATATTTGGCCCGAATTGATGGCACGATACCCAACACATGTCCTACATTTGGATTGGGACACGCTGCATTTGTTTAGTTGCCCAGCTAACCCCACTAATCTGTCTCCTGATTTTTTATGGACGCAGCAAGTGCAGGTTGCAGCATTTATGAATGTGTATACAGAGGAACCCGAACCAAATAACTGAATTAAATATACGAACAACAACATCAACAACCTAATCAATTCCACGGCAGCGGGTTCTTTCGTACCGGATTGAACCGAAACCATAGTGTTTCGGCCAGCGCACTGTCAGGGTTTTGAGGCAACAAATCATAAGGGCAATCTAGAACTTCAACTTCCGTGTAGATGTTAATAATGGGCCTAGAAACTAATCTGCCAAATTTGGAAAAATATCGGTTCATATGTAGATATAGCTCCCATATATATGTATGTTCGCCCGGTTTCAAAAAATTTAATTGGACAAACACGCACATTCTGTCCAAATACGACGAAATTTGGAAAATGTAACAGAATTTGGATATAGCTCCCATATATATATTTCATGTTACTGATTGCCCAAACACGAAAATTTTTATGAAATTTGGAAAATATTACGGAATTCGGACTAGAAATAAGTTTCCATGTTTTATCGGTTCACATTTTTCATTCGATTTGATGTTATTGTAAACCAAATTCGTAAAATAATTAAGATCCGGATGAAATTCGGAACTTCTGACCGAATTCAGACAAGAGTCTTCAATTTTTGTTATAACCAATTCAGATTTAAATATAGCTTCGATAAATATTTTCATCCGATTTAATGTTAATTTGATTAAAGTGGTGTTGCGTATCATAAAGTCGTCCCCGTCCGACTCTGGTCTTTTCCTGCGCACAGAAATTATTAATTTAGTTAAGGTGTGCACAAATATCGCTCATTTACTCAAAGAGTGACGCATCTCAAAAAATCGAGTTTCGAGAAAAACGCGTTTTAAGTTGGCGATTGAAATTTGACTTCTCTACTTGAAAAGATTAATACACAAACACTAAAATAACAATTTGGACCATATTTTGCAAACAGCTAGCCAGATAAACATAACAAACAAACATTGTTCCACAACATCCCATACGGGACAAGGGAGACTTCTCTCATATCAATGAGTGCACCCCGATTCATAGTTAGCTCAATGATATGGGACCTACAGTTTATCGCCGAGTCCGAACGGCGTGTCTTAAGATCTTAAGATCACTTGTGGAGAAGTTTTACAAGGCTGAAATACTCAGGAAATGTCGCCAACATTACTGAGGGGTATGTTGCCACCGTTGAAGAATGTTTGATGTTGCCTGGCCGGAGAATCGAACCCCCGACCTTCTGCGTGCAAGGCGGGCGTGCATACCATTGCACCACGGTGGCACCCAGATATCAGTGCTAGCCAGATATCAGTGCTAAATTTCTGTGCAAGATCAAGCACAATTTGAAGTGTTTTAGTGCTTCTTAAACTCCAAAATCGTTTTTGTTGAATTATGCCAAACACGTAGTAAATGAGCTGTAACTCGTTGAGTTTTAGAGATATCAGCATGAAAATTTGACACAAAATAAAGTAGAAGTCGTAAAAAAACAGAAATTACTAACACAGAAAACGCGTTTTTTGACTTACAGCTGTGTTCAAAATAATAGGAGTGCCCATACACAAAATGGAATAGTCCAAAAAAACATGGTTAAACTTCTAAATTTTTCCGAATTCTGTATTTTTTTAACATTGTTGGTATCCCAACTGTTAACTCATTAGCAGAAATGTGGCAATTTGTTTTAAATTATTTACTGTTTACACCAACATTATTAATCGCCTTCAAATTTTTTGTTCAAAAAAATAGGAGTGTGGAAGAAAAAGGACAATAAAAATATATTTTGTTTAATTTACAACCAAAACCGTAAATATTTTAGTTAATAGTAGTAAATTCAATAGATTTGAAATTTGTTTGAAAACAAAAATCCTTTGGTGTTAGGCAAAAACAGGATATTGTCCTTGAGGCGATTTTCCCATAAATTGAGCTATTATTGGGCAATTCAATGGATTTTATAGACAAAATTTTTAGTGATTAGAGTTCTTTAAAACTCTGGCTGTTACATAGAAAAATATATAGTGATTATTATCTCATTCATTTTTGTATTTTGATCCTTGAGACTCGGTTAACTCAATTTCCATTGGCCCTTATGTAAGGATCGGCCAAAAAAGCGTATCTATAATGCATTTATTCCTCGACCAAAGAATGTTTTAAGGCCTTCAGCACCTTATCTCCTCCCAGGACAATTCGTTTTTTCATATTTGAAAAATTTGATGATTGGCAGATATGATACCTTTTTTTACACGCTTTCTTAAAAAGCAAACTTTAAAGAAATGCTTTTGAAGTTGCCCTTTCGAATATGTTTATTAGGTTTTGAATCGTACAAAACACAGTTTTCTAATGGAACTAATCTGAATGAAGTATTTTTGAATGAAAAACCTAAGTTTATGTAGAAAAATATAGTACGGTGTATACCAAACCTAGTGTAGTCAAAGCCTGCCTAAAACAAAATGGGGTATAACTTCATTTCAAGGTTTCACGCTTTAACAATTTTTTGAATAGAAGCGAAATTGATTGTGTACACAATGCTTATATCCCACGGACCTCAAAATATTATTTGGTGGAGGAATAAATGCATTATAGATACGCTTTTTAGCCGATCCTTACATAAAAGGCTAATGAAAATTGACTTAACTGGGGCTCAAGTATCAAAATACACAAATTAATGGAATAATAATCATTGTGTATTGTTCAATGTAACATCCAGAGTGTTAAAGAACTATAATCACTAAATGTTTTATCTATAAAATCCATAGAATTGTCCAATAATTGCTCCATTTATGGGAAAATCCCCGCAAGGACAATATCTTGTTTTTGTCTACCACCAAAGGATTTTTGTTTTCAAACAAACTTCAAATCTATTGAATTTACCATTATTAACTAAAATATCTACAGTTTTGGTGGTAAACCCATCTAAATATATTTTTATTGTCCTCTTTCTGACACACTCCTATTTTTTTGAACAAAAAATTTTAAGGCGATTTATAATGTTGGTGTAAACAGTAAATAATTTAAAACAAATAGCCACATTTCTGCTTATGAATTAACAGTTGGGATGTTAGCAGTGTTAAACAAATACAGAATTGGGCAAAATGGTTAAGTTTAAACATGTTTTATGGACCTTTCCATTTCGCGTATGGACACTCCTATTATTTTGAACGCAACTGTATGTCACTCTTTGAGTAAATGAGCGATATTATTAATATGTTTTTTAACTGCCGCCATATAGTTTTCGTTGACTCCTCCCTTAAATTTTCCAGAAATTCAGTATATTGCATTTTTAGGCTTTCTATGGGTTTCCAACCCAAAACTTTTTAATTTTCGGATTTTCCCAATTTTTAAGTTTTACGTAATCTAGAAATGGATTCTTTTAAGTCGCAATTTTTCTTTTAAAAATCTGTTAGCCAGAAATATATGTATATTTACGAGAATACGCCCGATAACGAAAGTTCTACTCCAAAGCATACATGCACTAACACAACAAATTATTGACCACATTTAATATTACATTACAACAGTTTTAATAAAAGTCTTAATTTACATACCATTAGTCGTGTTTTCCATTTTCCAAAATATATACATATGTATTATATCAACAGATTATTTTTGGCGTCAAAATGTCTGTATGGTTTGATTACGACTGAATGTCAGAAATAAACGAAATGAAAATTATTACATCTTTAACAGCTTAGCATGTTACCGTGGGCCATTGCCGGATTATATATATTTTTTGGTTTTAGAGGTTTGAAAGTGCTAAGAATTGAATTCCGTTATTATCTACATAGTTTAAATCAGTGACTTGAAAAATGACTTTTTGTCTGAAAAACGTGTCATTAGCCCCTTAGTGCAGCGGCTGCCAACCCAGCATCACACCTATGTTTCTATGCTGCTACAACAACAACCTAACCTAATAAAAGGTCGGGTTGCAGTAGGATTATCAACTCTTAAAGAGATCGCATTGTTCCCGGTACTCTAAACCAGACATGACCAAAAAGAGAACAGCCCAAAATGTGAATGTATTCAAACTATTGGCAACTTATGACTTTGTGTTAGTGTGTTTTTATGCACGCACGCTACAAAACAAAAACAAATCAAAACATTATCTCTTTTTCGTACGCTCTTTCTATGCATTCGGGTCGTATGTGTGTAAATTGCCGAAAAACTTCGGCACGGCTGTGTCAAAGAAGAACACATTTGCTCTAAACAGATGCCACTCCTACCACCAAAACTCTCACGACTCTCTATTCAACTGCCCGTTCGCAAACACGAATATAACTCCTCTCGAGTTGGTGTTACAGCCAACTGAGATGGCACAATTCCTTCAGTCGCCTACATCCATTTCTATTCACACAACTACCCAGCAAAATGTTCGATGACAAATAATGAGTTGAATCATGGATGTAAGTGATCTGGCATGTCATCTTTTTGTCATTTTCACTCATGAATTTTATATGAGCGTGACCCCCAAAAGATGACGTTCTTTTTGGATCCTAAACATGTCAATGCGTTGACATGTCATTTTCACCAATGCTTTGGAATGAAAATTTAATGTCTTGTTTGGAAAATGAAAATTGCTGTATTTAAATATGATTTTCATGACAAACAAAACTCTTTATTAATTCAAACGAATACATTAAATAATTACAAATAATTTATGAGCAAAAAATTTATATACAAAATTGCAAGTTATCACCGTCGCTGTACCGCAACAGAGTTTACTTCCTCCGCTCTCCGCATTTTGATTTTGTTTCATCATACAAATTTTTATACCCTCAGCATTTATGCTAACGAAGGTATATACACTTTCATACGGGTAAAATGTGCCTCATCGAAATAACGGTTTTAGACCCCAAGTATGTTTGGACGAAATCCGTTTCAGACAATTTGGAGTCGATTTAGCAATGTCCGTCCGTCTGTCTGGCTGGCTGGTGCGCACGATAACTTTCGAATGGATGAAACCGATTTTGTCCAATATTTGGCTTTCGTAATATTTTGCCTAAGCTTAGTTTAAGTTCGAAAATGGGTTATATCGGTCCACCACTTTCGGTACCTCCCCCACAAAAGTTCGAAAATGTTCGGAAAATTTGTGCGTACGATAACTTTTGAAGAGAGTAACCGATTTGGTCCATACTTTGCACGTCGTGAAATGTCTACTTAGATGAGGTTCCAATATGGACTCAATCGGTCCACTCCTTCGGGTACCTCCCACACAAAATTTAGGATAAGTTCAGTTTAGGACCTGCTCTCGAATCGCTTTGATTTTAATTGAAGCAACTTGCATTCGCTGCCTCAATTACGACGGCAAAAGTTTTTCCAGGGCAAACCCATACTGTTTGAGAAAACAGCTCGCAAGGTGTAAAAAACCCCCTTATAGCAGCACCATATGTAGTGGCTGTGGAGCACCACAACTCTCGAACTGATCAACCGATTTGGTCCAATATTTGCCTTCGTCATATTTTGTCCAAACTTAGTTTCAGTTCGAAGATGGGTCGGCCCACAACGTCCGGTATTTCCCTCCAATATTTAAAAATGTCACTAAAATGGTATGCACGATATCTCTTGAACGGGGCAACCAATTTGGTTCAAACTTTGGATCTCCTAATATGTTGTCTAAATTTAATTTATCTCGGCCCGTATTGCCCGAGATGTTTACAGCGATATTATGTTTTCGTGGACAAGTCCATGCTTCCTGGCATCCTGTTCCAAAAGTTATACGATGACCCACTGAAATGACTAATGGTCCACTTCCAAAATACATAGACAAAATTCAGAAATGACTCTAAATACATTCGATCTGTCCGTAGATGAAAGTTTCAATTCACATAGGCTGAGGGTATATCTCTGTCGGCAAAGCCGACTGATACTTTTTTACTTGGTTTAGTTCATCGGAAAATATAACGCCATCCCAATACTAAAGATGTCGTGAAAAGTTGTCTGTAACAAGTCTGAAGTTTCTACATATTGTGCTGCGAGGGCAATGGTTTTTACCTAGTTAGTCGCGATGAAGGCTTGTTATTATGTAACACTTTTCTGACTTTTCCATGTGATACACTTACTCCAAAATCTTTTTAATTAGAGGAAGCAATTTCCTGGTGCTGCTTTGGGGTCTTTCGTCAATTTCTTTAATCTTTCTCCTGTCAATTCGTGGGGATACTATTTTGGGCCTGCCATGTAACGTCTTAAGTTTGAGCCTGCCTTTTCTATCGGTGCATTATATAAAGTTGTAAAGCTATGAGAGTTGATTTTAGCGATTTCTCTGGCGGATTTACCATTACTATAATTGGAATAGACCAAATGTAGGATATTCTTTGAAATCCATTTACCTGATTTTCTCTTTTTCCGAGTATACCGTCTATGTTACACACACAACATTTAAATTTAATATGGATCTACATGTCCACAACATAAAAGTCATAAAAATCCTTAATTGCAAAAAAATCTCGGGGAAAATTTCACGATTTTATTGCACTTTGATTCACTTTGCAATTATTTAGTTGACGCCACCAGGCCAGGTACATATCCTTATAGACCGTTGTTTTTGTTATTTCCGACTGATTTCTGCATTTATTGGATTGATGTTGTCATTAACAGGTAAATAAACAGATATGAAAGAATTTTTTTCGAATTTCGGGAGTTAAATCTTGGCCAATTTCCAGATAATGCCACAACAAATTGAAAGAATTTCTTATAGTAATTCCCAAATTAAAAATATGCATTTTTAAAAATGCATCGTTTGCAATGTGGGCCACCGTGGTGCAATGGTTAGCACGTCCGCCTTGCACTCAGAAGGTCTACGGTTCGAATCCCAGGCCAAGCAACATCAAATTTTCAACGGTGGCAAAATTCCCCCTCAGTAATGCTGGCGACATTTCCTGAGTATTTAAGCCATGAAAAACTTCTCTACAAGTGGTGTCGTAAGACACGCCGTTCGGACTCGGCAATAAAAAGTAGGTCCCATATCATTGAGCCTATATGAATCGGCGTGCACTCATTGATATGAGAGAAGTCTCCCTTGTCCCTTCAGGGATGTTGTGGGAACATATGTATGTATGTATGTATGTATGTATCGTTTGCAATAATTTATTTCCAAACGAACTTCCGAACAACAATGAACTGTTCTTGTAGGTATACAATACGGTCGACCCAAACCACACTTGTATTTTTTGGCTTGTCATCATTATTCTACACGATATAAAAATGAACATAAATATCCATATCAACATGTACATACATACATATGTATATATGTATGTATTTTTAGGTTTATGTAAATAAAAGATCCATTAACACAAAACATGGAACTCAGTGTTCAATCATACAAAAATCTCTTTCATATACTGGTTTCATTTTGCAAGTTACCAATTCACTCCAACAATTTTATGACAGCCTGTCCCTACTACAAAGAACCCCGAATATATCCATGCAAATATTTTTCTTTGGCCAAATATTGTACATTCATGTGTGCCATGGTGGGTTAACTTGCAATGATTAGGTGTTTCATTAGACAACACACAAACCTCTTCGTACAGCGTACAAGCGAGCGAGCGTTTTAATTCATTAGCGTCCAATCATGATGATTTGACAAATTTCAACGCTTTGTTGGTTGGATTAAATCGCGTGCTTTTTTTTATTTCTAACATTTCTTCTTTCGATCTACGTCATGGCAAGCGGGATTTGTTAAGAAACTATAAACAAAAAAGTGCCGACGACAATATGTACATTTGTATAAATATTTAAATCAAAACAGAATGAATAACTAACTGTAGACTTCGAATGGGTATTATCTTAATACACTTTTTGCCATTTTGTATTTTGGTATTAAATAAAAAGACAAAATGTATAAGACAATTCCATAAAATAGGCCATACCTAATTCCTTCATTGAGCGTATGGGAGTAATACATTTTACGAAGCATATTCGTTTTCTGTTAAATCTAATTGCGTATCTCAGTCCACCTAACAGTGAGAAAACGGTTAATGCTGTAAACATTATAATATCACTGGGCTAAAAATAAGTTAATTATGAATTCGAACTAAAATTAGAACAAGTAACATAAATTATTCATTCAGCCACTGACATCATTTTAAAGGGTTACCGATTAACTGTCAAATCTGTTGCATATATTGCTCATTTACTCAAAGAGTGGCATAACTCAAAAAATGCGTTTTCTGTGTTAGCAATTTCTATTTTTTCTACGACTTTTATTTTATCTTGTGTCAAATTTTCATAAATGTAAATAAATGTAATGTAATAAATGTAAATATTTTGTAGAGCCTCAGAGTAAGGAACTTAAGCTGTTCTTGCAAGGCAATGAAATCTGTTTTGAAGACAGCTTAAAATATCTTGGAGTAAACTTTAGTAAGTTACTAAAATTCAATGTTCATGCTAGGAAAAACTTGCAAAAAGCTAACAAAATGCAATTCTCGTTCTCAAAATTATTCTGTAACAAATATTTACCAGAAGAAACCAAATTACTTTTATATAAAGTTAGTATTCGGCCAATACTTCTCTATGCATTTCCAATATGGTTCACTATATCGCTTACAGTTATGAGGGAGATTGAAGTTTTTGAAAGAAACATAATTCGGAAATGCATAGGGAAGAATTACAAATCAGAAAATAAAAGATTTTCGAATGAATATTTATACGAATCCTCCTCAATCACCAAAATTTCGGATTACGCTCTTGATCTTTTATCCAGATTTGTTCAAAGACTTAACAATTTTGAAGGTAACGTGATGCAAGACATATTGATTTCTGAAGAGAACTTTAGTTGGAGCAATACAAATTATTTGTCGCCTATTGGCATTCTGAGTGAACAAATTGGTAACAATAGTGCTTTGCTTTATCACTCTCCTACACCCGGTATACATAGGGGTTAGTTTTTTTTTATATAATTAGTTCGAAAGTTTGTTTTAAGATAAATGTTTTTTTATTATTATTTCTCACTGGCAGACAAAGCTCTGCGAGATATTGGATGTGCCGGGAGCAAGCATATTTACTTAATCACAATTTGTCTTCTTCTCACACTGAAATTTTTGCAATTTGTTAACATACGCACATTATGGAAATTAAAATAATACCTTAGAGTTTTAAGTTCCTTTATTCATGTATATCTTTCTCAATACACTTGTTCTTGTTTTTGTACGAGTCTCAATAAAATTAAACTTAAACTTAAACTTTTCATATTGATATCTCTAAAACTCAACGAGGGACTTGGATTTTTTAAAGAATATTTTTAAGTGACGTGGAATTTTTAAGGGACGTAGATTTTTTAAAGAATATTTTTAAGGGACGTGGATTTTTTAAAGAATATTTTTAAGGGACGTGGATTTTTATAGGAATATTTTTAAGGGACGTGGATTTTTTAAAGAATATTTTAAAGGTATGTGGATTTTTAAAGAATATTTTAAGGGGCGGGGATTTTTTAAAAAATATTTTAAAGGGAAGTGGATTTTTTTTAAAGAACATTTATAAGGGATGTGGATTATTTAACAAATATTTTAAGAGACGTGAATTTTTAAGAAACATTTTTAAGGGACGTGGATTTTTTAAGGAATATTTTTAAGGGACGTGGTTTTTTTAAAGAATATTTTTAAGGGACCTGGTTTTTTTAAAGAATATTTTTAAGGGATGTGGTTTTTTAAAGAATATTTTTAAGGGACGTGGATTTTTTTAAGAATATTATTAGAGGACGTGGATTTTTAAAGAATATTTGTAAGGGACGTGGATTTTTTAAAGAATATTTTTAAGGGACGTGGATTTTTTAAAGAATATTTTTAAGGGACGTGGATTTTTTAAAGAATATTTTTAAGGGACGTGGATTTTTTAAAGAATATTTTTAAGGGACGTGGATTTTTTAAAAAATATTTTTAAGGGACGTGGATTTTTTAAAGAATATTTTTAAGGGACGTGGATTTTTTAAATATTTTTTTAAGGGACGTGGATTTTTTAAAGAATATTTTTAAGGGACGTGGATTTTTTAAAGAATATTTTTAAGGGACGTGGATTTTTTAAATATTTTTTTAAGGGACGTGGATTTTTTAAAGAATATTTTTAAGGGACGTGGATTTTTTAAAGAATATTTTTAAGGGACGTGGTTTTTTTAAAGAATATTTTTAAGGGATGTGGATTTTTTAAAGAATATTTTTTATGGAGGTGGATTTTTTAAAGAATATTTTTATTGACTTGGATTTTTTAAAGAATATTTTTATTGACGTGGATTTTTTAAAGAATATTTTTAAGGGACGTGGATTTTTTAAAAAACCTTTTTAAGGGACGTGGATTTTTTAAAGAATATTTTTAAGGGACGTGGATTTTTTAAAGAACGTTTTTAAGGGACGTGTATTTTTTAAAGAATATTTTTTAAGGGACGTGTATTTTTTAAAGAATATTTTTTAAGGGACATGGAGGAATATTTTTAAGGGGCGTGGATTTTAAAAGAATATTTTTAAGGGACGTGTATTTTTTAAAGAATATATTTAAGGGGCGTGGATTTTAAAAGAATATTTTTAAGGGACGTGTATTTTTTAAAGAATATATTTAAGGGACGTGGATTTTTTGAAGAATATTTTTAAGGGACGTGGAATTTTTTAAAGAATATTTTTAAGGGACGTGGATTTTTTAAAGAATATTTTAAGGGACGTGTATTTTTTAAAGAATATTTTTTAAGGGACGTGGATTTTTTAAAGAATATTTTTAAGGGACGTGGATTATTTAAAGATTATTTTTAAGGGACGTGGATTTTTTAAAGAATATTTTTAAGGGACGTGGATTTTTTAAAGAATATTTTTAAGGGACGTGGATTTTTTAAAGAATATTTTTAAGGGACGTGGATTTTTTAAACAACATTTTTAGGGACGTGGATTTTTAAAGAATATTTTTAAGGGACGTGGATTTTTTAAAGAATATTTTTAAGGGACGTGGATTATTTAAAGAATATTTTTTAGGGACGAGGATTTTTTAAAGAATATTTTTAAGCGACGTGGATTTTTTAAAAAATATTTTTAAGGGACGTGGATTTTTTAAAGAATATTTTTAAGGGACGTGGATTTTTTAAAAAATATTTTTAAGGGACGTGGATTTTTTAAAGAATATTTTTAAGGGACGTGGATTTTTTAAAGAATATTTTTAAGGGATGTGGATTTAAAGAATATTTTTAAGGGACGTGGATTTTTTAAAGAATATTTTTAAGGGATGTGGATTTTTTAAAGAATATTTTGAAGGGACGTGGATTTTTTAAAGATTATTTTTAAGGGACGTGGATTTTTTAAAGGTTATTTTTAAGGGACGTGGGTTTTTAAATAATGTTTTTAAGGGACGTGGATTTTTTAAAGAATATTTTTACGGTACGTGGATTTTTTAAAGAATATTTTTACGGTACGTGGATTTTTTAAATAATGTTTTTAAGGGATGTAGATTTTTTAAAGAATATTTTTAAGGGACGTGGATTTTTTAAAGAATATTTTTAAGGGACGTGGATTTTTTAAAGAATATTTTTAAGGGACGTGGATTTTTTAAAGAATATTTTTAAGGGACGTGGATTTTTTTAAGGAATTTTTTTAATGGACGTGAATTTTTTAAAGAATATTTTTAAGAGACGTGGATTTTTTAAAGAATATTTTTAAGGGACGAAGATTTTTTAAAGAATATTTTTAATGGACGTGAATTTTTTAAAGAATATTTTTAAGGGACGTGGATTTTTTAAAGAATATTTTTAAGGAACGTGAATTTTTAAAAAATATTTTTAAGGGACGTGGATTTTTAAAGAATATTTTTAAGAGACGGTTTTTTAAAGAATATTTTTAAGGGACGTGGATTTTTTAAAGAATATTTTTAAGAGACGTGGATCTTTTAAAGTATATTTTTAGGGGACATGGATCTTTTAAAGAATATTTTTAAGGGACGTGGATTTTTTAAGAATATTATTAGAGGACGTGGATTTTTAAAGAATATTTGTAAGGGACGTGGATTTTTTAAAGAATATTTTTAAGCGACGTTGATTTTTTAAAGAATATTTTTAAGCGACGTGGATTTTTTAAAGAATATTTTTAAGGGGCGTGGATTTTTTAAAGAATTTTGTTAAGTGACGTGGATTTTTTAAAGAATATTTTTAAGGGACGTAGATTTTTTAAAGAATATTTTTGGGGACGTCGATTTTTTTAAAGAATATTTTTAAGGGACGTGGATTTTTTAAAGAATATTTTTAAGTGACGTGGATTTTTTAAAGAATATTTTTAAGTGACGTGGATTTTTTAAAGAATATTTTTAAGTGACGTGGATTTTTTTAAGATTATTTTTAAGGGACGTGTATTTTTTAAAGAACATTTTTAAGGGACGTAGATTTTTTAAAGAATATTTCTAAGTGACGTGGATTTTTTTAAGAATATTTCTAAGTGACGTGGATTTTTTAAGATTATTTTTAAGGGACGTGGATATTTTAAAGAATATTTTAAAAGACGTGGATTTTTTTAAGAATATTTCTTAGTGACGTGGATTTTTTAATATTATTTTTAAGGGACGTGGATATTTTAAAGAATATTTTAAAAGACGTGGATTTTTTTAAGAATATTTCTAAGTGACGTGGATTTTTTAAGATTATTTTTAAGGGACGTGGATATTTTAAAGAATATTTTAAAAGACGTGGATTTTTTTAAAGAATATTTTTAAGGGACGTGGATTTTTTAAAGAATATTTTTAAGGGATGTAGATTTTTTAAAGAACATTTTTAAGCGACGTGGATTTTTTAAAAAATATTCTTAAGGGACGTGGATTTTTTTAAGAATATTTTTATACTTTATATTTTTAAAGAATATTTTTAAGGGACGTGAATTTTTTAATTTTTTTAAAGGGGTGCCACCGTGGCGCAATGGTGTGCACACCCGTCTTGCACACATAAGGTCGTGGGTTCGATTCCAGGCAACATCAAAACACTTTTCAACGGTGGCAAAATACCCCTCAGTAATGTTGGCGACATTTCCTGAGTATTGTAGCCATGTAAAACTTCTCTACAAAAGTGTAGTTAAAAATTGTAGTAGTTAAAAATTCATCGTGTGCTTGCACAAAATCTCTATTAGTCGAAATGTTGTAAGTTTTATATCGTTTTTTTATAATTACTACCCCTACTTTTACAGATAGTAATTATTTTTTTTGAGTAGTTTAAATATTCCTTACTTATTACTTCATTTTATATTAATTTTGTTATATAAACATTATAATGTAGTATACAGCTTAAGGTCGAAAGACTAGGCAAATATGAATTGAAATAAATAAAATCTATATTAATAAAAGAGTAAAGTGATTGACTGACTGACTTAATGATTCATCAACGCCCAGACGAAACGACTGAAGCTAGAAGAACCAGCAACAATTGATGCCTTGGAGGCCAGCATTGTTCGTGTTATTCGTGACATACGGCCAGCAGTGCTCGAAAAAGTGGCCAAAAATTAAACGTCCAGAATGCACTTCGTCAAGAACAGCCGCGGTGCCCATATGCCCGAAATCATTTTCAAATGTTAATGTCACGTATTGATCTTTCGAATAAAAAAAATTTTGATTACAATTTAATTTTTTGTGTTATTTTTTACAATTTCAACTTCTATCGGGCTTAAAAAAAACACCCTTTATTTTTAAGGGATGTGGATTTTTTAAAGAATATTTTTAAGGGACGTGGATTTTTTAAGGAATATTTTTAAGAGATGTGGATTTTTTTAAAGAATATTTTTAAGGGACGTTGATTTTTTAAAGAATATTTTTAAGGTTCGTGGATTTTTTAAAGAATATTCTTAAGGGACGTGGATTTTTAAAGAATATTTTTAAGGGACGTGGATTTTTTAAAGAATTTTTTAAGGAACGTGGATTTCTAAGAATATTTTTAAGGGGCGTGGATTTTTTAAAGAATATTTTTAAGGGACGTGGATTTTTTAAAGAATATTGTTAAGGGACGTGGATTTTTTAAAGAATATTTTTAAGGGACGTGGATTTTTAAAAGAATATTTTTTAGGGACGTGGATTTTTTAAAGAATATTTTTAAGCGACGTGGATTTTTTAAAGAATTTTTTAAGGGACGTGGATTTTTTAAAGAATATTTTTAAGGGACGTGGATTTTTTAAAGAATATTTTTAAGGGACGTGGATTTTTTAAAGAATATTTTTAAGGGACGTGGATTTTTTAAAGAATATTTTTAAGGGACGTGGATTTTTTAAAGAATATTTTTAAGGGACGTGGATTTTTTGAAGAATATTTTTAAGGGACGTGGATTTTTTATTTAAAGAATATTTTTAAGGGACGTGGATTTTTTAAAGAATATTTTTAAGGGACGTGGATTTTTTAAAGAATATTTTTAAGGGACGTGGATTTTTTAAAGAATATTTTTAAGAGATTTTTTAAAGAATATTTTTAAGAGATTTTTTAAAGAATATTTTTAAGAGATTTTTTAAAGGATATTTTTACGGGATGTGGATTTTTTAAAGAATATTTTTACGGGATGTGGATTTTTTAAAGCATATTTTTAGGGAACGTGGATTTTTTTAAAAAATATTTTTAAGGGAAGTGGATTTTTTAAAGAATATTTTTAAGGGACTTGGATTTTTTAAAGAATATTTTGAAGGGACGTGGATTCTTTAAAGAATATTTTTAAGGGACGTGGATTTTTTAAAGAATATTTTTAAGGGAAGTGGATTTTTTAAAGAATATTTTTAAGGGACGTGGATTTTTTAAAGAATATTTTGAAGGGACGTGGATTTTTTAAAGAATATTTTTAAGGGACGTGGATTTTTTAAAGAATATTTTTAAGGGAGTTGGATTTTTTAAAGAATATTTTTAAGGGAGTTGGATTTTTTAAAGAATATGTTTAAGGGACGTGGATTTTTTAAAGAATATTTTTAAGGGAAGTGGATTTTTTAACGAATATTTTTAAGGGACGTGGATTTTTTAAAGAATATTTTTAAGGGACGCGGATTTTTTAAAGAATAGTTTTAAGGGACGTGGATTTTTTAAAGAATATTTTTAAGGGACGTGGATTTTTTAAAGAATATTTTTAAGGGACGTGGATTTTTTAAAGAATATTTTTAAGGGACGTGGATTTTTTAAAGAATATTTTTAAGGGACGTGGATTTTTTAAAGAATATTCTTAAGGGACGTGGATTTTTTAAAGAATATTTTTAAGGGACGTGGATTTTTTAAAGAATATTTCTTAGGGAGGTGGATTTTTTAAAGAATATTTTTAAGGGATGTGGATTTTTTTAAAAGAATATTTTTAAGTGACTTGGATTTTTTTTAAAGAATATTTTTAATGGACGTGGATTTTTTAAAGAATATTTTTAAGAGATTTTTTAAAGAATATTTTTAAGAGATTTTTTAAAGAATATTTTTAAGGGATGTGGATTTTTTTAAAAGAATATTTTTAAGTGACTTGGATTTTTTTTAAAGAATATTTTTAATGGACGTGGATTTTTTAAAGAATATTTTTAAGAGATTTTTTAAAGAATATTTTTAAGGGACGTCGATTTTTATAAGTATATATTTTAAAAATGTCTTTTGAGGACATGGATTTGAAAAAAGTAGCATTAAATTATTTTTAAATCCACGCCCTAAAAAGACAATTTTAAAAAAATCTTCTTTGAAAAATCCACTTCCCTTAAAGAACATTTTTAAAAAATCCACGTTTTTAAAAAAATATTCTTTAAAAAATGACGTGATTTTTTTAAAAATTTCTTTTTAGGGCATAGATTAAAAAATAGAGAGTTGGATTTTTTAAAAAATATTTTTTAAAAATATCTGTTTAGGACGTAGATTAAAAAAAAAAAACAAGTTTAGCTACGTGGATTTTTTAAATCTTTTTTAAAAGTCTTTATGACGTAGATAAAAAAACAGTTGAGCGACATGGTTTTTTTAATAACATTTAATATTTAATAATACTTTTTAATGACGTCGATTTTTTTAAAGAATGTTTTTAAGGACGTGGATTTTTAAAGAAATTTTTTTAAGGAATTGTATTTTTTAAAATCATTTTTTTAGCCCCATCGATTTTTTAAAGAATATTTTTGAGAACACAAGTTATACAATAAATGGGGATTTATTTACAAAAAGCAAACTTTGATTTTTTAACGATTTTTGGAGTATTCAAGTACAAAAACAAAGGTAGATTTTTAATCAACCTTGGTTACAATATGTTTGAATAATTGGACTGTAGGAAAATGTCATTAGTGTTTCTATATATTTCAAAAGAATTTCATAAATCATTATTCTTGGCTTCAAAATGAGGTGACCCCACAATACCTTTTGACACTTCTGCGTCAACTTATTTTTCTCAAGGTAAACTGTAAAAATGAGCTTAGAAATCCACATTTATTTGTCTCGAGTACAAATGAAATGCGCCTCTAGACCTGATTTGTCAACATACCTTCTTCTCGTCTCACATAATAATAATAACACTGTGATACAAAAGTGGACACAATTTTTTTGCAGGGGTTCTGATGCATAAATTCGGTATTGTCGGAGTCCATTGAAGACGAAAATACCTTTGGTTTCTTTGGGTCACTTCGTTTTTTGATTTTATAACGGAAAATGTAGTGAAAAACGGGGTTTCTTGGATTTTCAACTTAAAACGGACATCATTTATTTTTTCCACCACGGACGTTTACAGCTTATTTTTTATATAAAAGGTGAGAATCACGTCTTTCGAACAAGCCATAATAATAATAAAAATCGGGTAACAAGTGGTTAAGTTATAGTGATTTAAGTGTGACAAAAACGCATTAAAAAACAGTAAAATGCTTTTCCCCGTGCTCTAGGCTGCGTAGAAGAAACCAAACGGCGTAATTATTTACTTTTATCAAGCAGGAAATTTAGTTAGCCTTACAAAATGGTGAAAACCAATGAAATCGGTTGAAAAATGCGTGAGTTATGCCATCTTTAGTGTGTTAACTTTTTGGTTTTTCCTTTATAAAAGATTGGTACCTTGTGCGTAATTGTTAACTAGACAAATTCAAACTACATACAATCATACGCACCAAGGTACCAACTTTTATAAAGGAAAATCCAAAAGGTTAAAACACAAAAAATTCCATAACTCACGCATTTTTCAACCGATTTTATTTTCCCCATTTTGTAAAGCTAACTAAATTTCCTACTTGATAAAAGTAAATAATTACGCAGTTTCTTCTTTCTTGTCTTCTACGCAGCCTGGAGCACCAGGAAAAGCATTTTCCTGTTTTTTGCGTTTTGCGTTTTTGTCACACTTAAATCACTATAACTCAACCATTTGTTACCCGATTTTTAAAAATTATGGCTTTTTCGAAAGCCATGATTTTCACCTTTTAAACAAAAAAGGAAAAAATAAGTTATGTCCGCTTAAAGTTGAAAATCCATGAAACCCCGTTTTCACTACATTTACCGTTATAAAATCAAAAAACGAAGTGACCAAAGAAACCAAAGGTATTTTCGTCTTCCATGGACTCCCACAATACCGAATTTATGCATCAGAACCCCCGCAAATTTTCACTGTAGCACAGTGTAATTGACATCGCTGTTAGGTTTGCTTTTTAAAGCCGAAGTTACCAGCAAACTTTTTATACAAATTTTCAGGAATGCTAACAGCAGACACATCTTTGTAGAATATTATGCTTATAAACAGATATTTTATGGGTTCATTAACATTATCTTGAGGTTTTCACACGCTTTACAAGCTGAACCATTTATAACTGGAAAGAATAGGCTTTTTTATACTTTACGAGCCTTATTACATTTTGATCTCTGACCTTTTAACCATGTTGTTGTTTCCATTTGTTAACCTTATTTTTTCTTCCATTAGAGAAGCAAAACAATTTGTTAATATTAAATATGCAAAAGTTAAAAAGTTGCTTAGCTAATTACGTTTGAAGCTGCACTTTGGCTGGCATATTTTCGATCATTATAATGCAAATTGTCAAGCTTGGTAAACAATTTGATAGTCGTCCACTACTATTTTTCTTAGATTCTTTCTTTAACACAGAGAAGACATTCAAAATAAAATGTAGGAAGACTTTTTCATTTTATAGTTTGTTTGCATACAGATACTAAATAAGAAAACATACATCAACTTACATTTTTTTTAATTATTTAAAAAAAGTTTTACAGCGAAAGACTCCAAGTTTATAAAAAATATGAAAACACTGACAAAACAAATAAAATAAAAACAATGACTTTGACACAACAGCTGTTGCTAAAGTGTTGCCAACCACAATATAATTTATTCCACAGCCTTTAAACAAGAACGTTCAACGTAAACGCAATGCAAGGTCTGTCGTAAAGCGTACGAAACAAGTAAATCGGTTTAAGATTTTGTTGGAAAAGGGATTTAATCAAAGATGTACCTCGTCGAACTTTGTACATTATCATGTTTCTTGAGATTCGAATATGGACTATTTCGTTCCACTCCATCAAGTACCACAGAAGTTTAACATTTTCGCATAGTACTGTCTAAGGCCCTGTAACCAATCGCCTTTTTTGGCGGGTTGTTGTGCTCGCAGCTTCTATTATGACAGTGCAATTTTTTTCGAGGGCAAGCCCATACTTTCTGAGATAATGGTACTAAAGCATTAAAAACCCCTGCCGGCACCAACTAAAAAGCCCAAGGACCACTATAACTTACGAATTGAGTATCCAATTTGTATTTCCCACTTCATTAGGATTAGGAATGTCCTCATTTAAGAGGAAAAGCTCCCAAAGTACAATTTTTCAAGTGCTTTTTGGAGGTGCTTTCCTGAACTCAATAACTTACAGCGGCTAAAGATGACGAGAAAAGGTGTTCAGGATCCAAAAAGGAAAAATATAAGATTTTTTAAATATGTTTTTGGGAATCCCAAGAAGAATGGGATTTTAAAGATTTTTTTTAAGAATTCAAGAACGGCAGAAAAATAAGAAGCCCAAGCCACGTAGAGTGAAACAGTGAGTTCCCCAAGGTGGGGTGATATCACTGGAATTGTTTAACTTCTACATACGTCCCCTGTATTCCGTCTAAGGCCCTGTAACCAATCGACTTTTTTTGACGTGTTGTGCTCGCAGCTTCTATTATGACAGTGCGATTTTTTTGCAAGCCCATACTTCCTGAGGTAATGGTACAAAAGCATTAAAAAAAACCCTGCCGGCACCGACTAAAAAGCCCAATGAACACGATAACTTACGAATTGAGTATCCAATTTGTATTTCTCACTTCATTAGGATTAGGAATGTCCTCATTTAAGAGGAAAAGCTCCCAAACACAATTTTTCAAGAGCTTTTTGGAGGTGCTTTGCTTTCCAATGATATCACCCCTCCTTGGGGAACTCTCTGTTTCACTCTACGGGGCTTGGACTTATTTTTTGTCATCCTTGAATTCTTCAAAAAATTCTTTAAAATCTCATTTCTTCTTGGGATTCCCGAAAACATATTTAAAAAATCTTATATTCTTCCTTTTTGGACCTGAACACCTTTTCTCGTGATTTTTGGCCGCTGTAAGTTACCTTCCTTGATGTCATTTGTGAAAGGCTGAACTCCTTTTTGGGTAACCATACCACATTTTTCTACGCGAGAAGTATACAAATATCCGCCACTAAATCTACGACCACTCACTCTGTTCACCACATGAACGTCAGAGGTGAGAACTGAGTTGACACGGTGCTCTTGAAATTCTTTAAATGAAAGGAGCTTACACCTGGGAAGTTTTTGCGGATTCTGAAACTACAATGTTCATAGATGAGAAATATCATACATAAAGCAAAAAAGTCGCCGGTTCGCTTTTTAAATAAATCGCGGCCAAAGTTCACATTTTTAGGATTTTTTTTTAGGTTTTCACGATTTTGCTTAGAAACCGTAAGTCCTATCGAAATGGGATTAGAGTAAATATTGCCATGGGCGTAACCAGGAATGCTTGTTTTTTCGTTCTAGGGGGGCAAATGCTTGTTTTTTTTTCGTAATATTTATAATTTTTTACATACTGTTACGAATGTAACTGATAGGTTTAAGTTAGTTTAGTTTAATTTCCGTTAATTTAAAAATTTGAATTGTAACGTAAAGTTTTATTACGCAGTTACTTTATTTAAGCAACAACAATTATCATGTAGAATTATCTTCATTATTCTAGATGTTCTTTACCTTTCATTAATGTGCTTTTATTTTGTTTGCCATAGTCATGTAATTGTTGTTTAGTTTGTCACTTCTTTTCTTACATTCATTTGTTGTTGTAATTACGTCATTGATCATCCCCCATGTATGTATGTGAGTATGGTTGTTCGCTTAGTGCGAATGTGCGTCTGTGTGTTCGTTGTACATATTCGAGGAGTTGCCAGACATTTTCTAGAGGACTCTCGAACAGGGAGACTTTGGGATATAAATACAGGGGAACTGGCAATGACGAGTTGAGTTGTGTTTTAAGCGTTGAACTGAACAGATCGATTAAAGAAGTGCTGCGTGCTAACTAGATACAAGCTGTGTGCTTAGTAATTAAAGTCGGTTACGAATAAGTCTAATAAAGTAAATAAAGCATTGTAGAAACGTAATCTAAAACGAACCCTGTTTTATTTGGTACAAAACGTATCGGGGAATAAAACAACGTCTACACGGAGATTAGTTAAATCTAATTCCGTAACAATTGGTGTCAGCAGTGAGATTACGATCATCCTACAATGAAGTTTAAGGATCTACGAGTGGAAGACTTGAAGAAGGAGCTAAGTAAGTTGGAGTTGTGTTCTACTGGCAACAAGGCCGAACTACAAAAACGCTTGTTGGAAGAGTTCGAACGCCGTGGAATGAACATCGATGAATATGAGTTCGACGGTAAGGAGGAAGTCGAGTTATCGGCAAAGGGGGAATCCAGCGTTGAGGAAGTTTCGTCGGTAGCTGCCAGGGGTGACGATTTGAAATCAATGCTGGCTATGATGATGCTGGAAATGAATAAGAAAAATGAAGAAACTTCCAGGCTTATGGCGGAAATGAAATCTGACAACTGTAAGATGTTAGAAGAGATGTCTAGAAAGAATGAAGAAACTTCTAGACTTATGATGGACGAAATGAAAGCAGAAAATTGCAGAATGGTTGAAGAAAATTCCAGAAAGAGTGAAGAATATTCCAGAAAATTGGAGGAAAGATTTGCCAAATTCGACGACAAATTAGAGGAAAAGTTAGAAGAGAACTCTAGAAAAATCACCGAAAACTTAATGGCAGAGAATTCTAGGATGTTTGAAGAAAATTCAAGAAGCTTAAAAGAGGAGTTGGAAGAGAATTCTAGAAAAATTAACGAGAAACTCGAGAATATCACGATAGTGATTGAAAAGAGAGTAGAAAACGTGGAGGTACAAATGAAAGAGTTGGATAAAAAGATTTTGTCTGTTGACGAGAAATTTCTGGCTCAAGATGAGAAGATTCTGGGCATAGAAAAGAAAATGTCGGAACTGGAAATTAAAGGCGGTCCAGTGAGAGTTATTCATAACACGTTAAAAATCAAGCCTCCTGTGTTCGACGGCTCAACCTCTTTCAATGTGTTCAAATTACAGTTCGAGACCGTGGCTGCTAGAGATTCTTGGAACGACAACGACAAGGCTGTATCACTACTAATGGCATTGCAGGGCGGTGCTGCTGAGGTAATACAGAGTATTCCCGCCGCTTCTAGGAACAACTATGGAGATATAATGGCTGCTCTTGAACGTAAGTACGGTAGTGAACACAAGCAAGAGATCTACCGAATGGAACTGAGGGGAAGAGTCCAGAAGCCAAATGAGACTTTACAAGACTTTGCGGCTGATATAGAGCGGTTGGCTCAGTTGGCATATCCAGGAGAGACACATCCATTGGTGGACCGCATAAAGATTGAGACATTTGCAAGTGGTATTCGCGATCCAGAGATAAAATTTGCGACGTATGCGGCACCGATAGGAACATTTGCAGAAACCGTGTCATTTGCCCTGGGCCAAGAAACCGCGAAGATGCTGGTGAAACCTAAAGCTTACAACGTGCGGAGGCTGGAAGTTGAGGACAACAATTCCCAGACCGTTGTCGACCTGCTGAAAGATGCACTAATGCATGTGAAACGAGGGGCTCCTAGAACGAAAAAGACTTGTTATAACTGTCGGAAAACTGGACACTTGGCCCGAGAATGCAGAGTGAGACAAGCAAAACCCAGATCCCCCTCACCGCCTTCAAAAAGCGACGAACAACCGGTGGCCAAGAATCTGGAAAGAGAGATATTAGGTGAATCAAATAAAGTGAATTCCGTCAATCACGAGGCGCCGCTGGCAGAGGATGAAAACGATGGTCCCACTATCTCTATAGCCATAGTCCAGCAGAAGAATCACAACTTAACGGTAAAAGGCTTTATCAATGGTGTATTGCGTACCTTGACATTGGACACCGGTGCAACAAAGTCCATTATTAGACCGGATTTGGTAAAAGGGAAGGTATTGCCATTAAATGGAGTCAAATTGCGGACGGCCACAGGCGAGACTACAACGGTGCATGGAAAGGCCTACCAAAGGCTGAGCATGGGTAGAAAATCGGTAAATTTCGATTTTATAGTGGCCGATATTGTGGACGAAGTTATACTTGGGGTAGACTTCATGATCGCCTTCGATATCAACCTGGACATAAAGCACCGTGTGATGACATGGTCCAATGTGGAAATACCGATTAATGTGGGCTACAAAGAGAAGAAAAGCATGTGTCGCCCTAGCGCAGAATCTGACGAAATCGCTGTAGATGTCCGTACGCTGAAGGTGGAAGCCGCCGACAATTGGCCCGTAGGAAAGCGGAAAAATCCAGCAACGAGGACGAGAAAGCGAAGATGTGCGGCGAGGAAAGGTCCATCGGAAAGCGGCCGTACAACAAGGAAGGACAAGTCCGATGACGACCAGGCGGCACTTAGGAGGGTGACCGAGAAAGAAGATATAACGTCACGATACCTGGAGAGAAAAGAGCGAAAGTCCAAAGCTAATGGCGTAGAGGGTACAACTAAATTGGTTGCTACAACTACGGAACGAGAACTGTGCCAGGTCATGAGGAACAGGCTTAAGCGGGAGGCAGTGTTACCAATGCCCATACCACCGAGAGGGAACTGTGCCTATTCGGGACGAACAGGCTTAAGCGGGAGGCAATGTTACGAATGTAACTGATAGGTTTAAGTTAGTTTAGTTTAATTTCCGTTAATTTAAAAATTTGAATTGTAACGTAAAGTTTTATTACGCAGTTACTTTATTTAAGCAACAACAATTATCATGTAGAATTATCTTCATTATTCTAGATGTTCTTTACCTTTCATTAATGTGCTTTTATTTTGTTTGCCATAGTCATGTAATTGTTGTTTAGTTTGTCACTTCTTTTCTTACATTCATTTGTTGTTGTAATTACGTCATTGATCATCCCCCATGTATGTATGTGAGTATGGTTGTTCGCTTAGTGCGAATGTGCGTCTGTGTGTTCGTTGTACATATTCGAGGAGTTGCCAGACATTTTCTAGAGGACTCTCGAACAGGGAGACTTTGGGATATAAATACAGGGGAACTGGCAATGACGAGTTGAGTTGTGTTTTAAGCGTTGAACTGAACAGATCGATTAAAGAAGTACTGCGTGCTAACTAGATACAAGCTGTGTGCTTAGTAATTAAAGTCGGTTACGAATAAGTCTAATAAAGTAAATAAAGCATTGTAGAAACGTAATCTAAAACGAACCCTGTTTTATTTGGTACAAAACGTATCGGGGAATAAAACAACGTCTACACGGAGATTAGTTAAATCTAATTCCGTAACAATACAAATGAACTGTTTGAGTATACCCCCCTAGCTATTCCTGGCTACGCTCATGAATATTGTAGGTGTGAAAATTCTCAACAAGATAGACCATTATGATATTTTTTGGGTTTTACCATTTTTGAGGTATAGAAGTTGAAATTGGGACAATGTGCTGACAGTATCCTCTCCTTATAAAACAATGTGATTTACGGAGCGCTTTAACTAACTTTAAATGGAAACAGCTTATACGTGGGAAGTTTTTGCGGATTCTGAAACAACAATATTCATAGATGAGAATAATCCGAAAACAAGAAAAAATTTGGGTTTCGCGATTTTTCTTAAAAACTGCTAGTACTATTGAATTGAGGCTAAAGTGAAAGTTCTCTAGAGGATTGACCTTTATGAATTGTTCCTAGGTTTTACCATTTTTGAGACATAGAAGTCACATTTTTAGGTTTTTTTGTTCGATTTTCACGATTTTGCTTGAAAACGGCAAGACTTATGGAAATAGGACCACAGAAAACCATTTTCTACATGATTGGCGTTAGTAATTTTTTCCTAGGTTGCACCATTTTTGAGATATATAAGCTTAAGTTGGGAAATTGCAGTCAGTATATTGTCCAACTTCTATGTCTTAAAAATTGTAGAACCTACGGAAATATCATAGAGGTCAATCTTGTAGAGGATTTTCAATGCCACAAAATTTTCTCTAATCATATTCGATCGCGCATGCCACAGCTATCTGCGACATGCTGATATGTAGGAACAAAATTCTCAACTACATAGCGGGCAGCACTTGGGATGCAGATAAAGAAGCCTTGTTGACCACATACCGTATGCAAAGTTCATATTCGTACACCCCTAAAAAATGAATAAAATCGTTATTAATTCCATATTTTATGTGCAAATAATGAAATATTTGATAGGAATTGCCATAACGAAGAAAGATTTAAGAATAACAAAACAAAGTTTTAATTTATTCCGTAATTTAGGTAAAGATGGCGCCTGTGTGGGTTGCAAAATTCGTATTCGTACACCTATAAGCACTATATATAGCTTTGTTCCAGAACTAAAAAGTTTTTACAATTTTTACGACTTTTACACATTTTACCCGAAAACCCGTTCCCGTACACGAAAAAGTTGTAAAATGTTCACTTCTCTTTAAACAAAAATGGCGAATGAATGACGCTCTCTTTAAAAACTGTTGTTGGCTTTGTATTGTTGGACTGCAAAATAATACTTGTTGTGTATTTATTTCAGCTAAAGTCCATTTTTTTTTGTTCCTTCAAAATTTGAAGAAACAAAATGTTTTACAGTGGGTAATGAAATTGATTACTACGAGCGGAGGCAGAGAATACTATAGTTTCGGAAGCAGCCAAACTTCCTCATCAGTTCTCTTAACCGCTGACTCTGTATCGATAAACAGGTCAATAAGAGTGACCAGAAAATTAAACAGAACGAGAAATTTCTGTATCCTCCTAAAAAAAAAAACTTTTTACTCGACAAATTTGAGCGTGTAAAAAATAGTAACATGAATGCCGGCGTCTGATTGGTTGGTACGGCGACTTTGACATTTGTTTCAGCTTTTTTGACGTTTTTTCCCTTTTTGCGTTCCCGAACTTATTGAAAAAACTTTTGTGTGGCAACAATTTTTCTCTCTTTCTCTCTTTTACGAGTTTTACTATTAAAAAGTACGGGAACAAAACTTATGTTTGGAGTTTTTAAGGATTTTCAAAGCAAAATACCGCAAAATTTTTGTTTTAGTCCTCTTTTTGAATCCCTCTGCTATAGAAATATTTAAAAATAACGGTAATTTTATTAAAAATGTTGCATGAATAAAAAGTCGGAGGAATATTTAAAATCCTTAAGAAAATTGTGCTAGATATGATTAGCTATTGCAATTTATTCCCGAATTTTTGACGAAAATAGCTAATAGCAGTCCTTCTGTAACAATATTCGAGGTCTAATATGAAAATAAATGTTGTAAGCGTTTGGAAATGCAAAGAAACGTAATGCGGGTTTAGGTAAAGTAAACACATTTTTGGTTTTTACTTGGTATATATCGCAAGTTTCGTTTTATATTTGACATAAAACGTATTGAAGTTTTAGAATACGGTTTCGAAAATCATTTTATGCCGAAAACTGTGAGAAATTATGAAGAAAAATGAAACTGTACAAGTTTTCATACTGTCTGCGTACGACTGAAATTCTACGTTTACAATGAACGAGGGTTATGGCTGCCGAATTGCGTAAATAATGGTTTTTACTTCTTGAGAATTATATTTTTTAACAAAGGATCCATAATGAGTACAAAAATGTCAAAAGAATGAAGTAAATTGTCCAGGAAGGAGCGTGGGGTAACCTTTTGAAGAAATGCATTATTTCTGGGAAAATTTTCTTCCTTAACATTTTTTTATTCCTCGTAATTTCCGTTATTTCTTGACATAAAATGATTTTCGAAACCGCATTCTAAAACTTCAATATGTTTTATGTCAAATATAAAACGAAACTTGCGATATATACCAAGTAAAAACCAAAAATGTGTTTACTTTATGCCAAGTTTACACTTGCGTTCTAAAATCCACTGGATTTCACGAAATCCTGAAATACATTCCGGTGTTTACACTTATTTTTTTTTTTTTTTTTTGTTGATTTCAAAATATCACAATGATCAAGGTAGATGCATATGCGCAGCTGATCGAACATGAATTTTCAAAACAATTTGTTGTAATTTGAATTAGTCATCAAAAATATACGGCAATATAGAACTTTACAACTTTATTTCGAAAATTATCGTAAAATTATCTATATATCATATTAATTGTGTATAGTACTAACAAATGAAATATAAAATGATTTTATCGTTAAGACATCATAATAATAAATTTTGATAGATAAAATCTGTGTTCAGAACTTGCAGCAGTTTTCCCGTTTAGTGCTAAAAATGTTTTCCCGTACTCTGAAGTCTAGCAAGACTTGCAATTCTCCTTAAACAAAAATAGCGCCGAATAACACCCTATTCTCCTGGTTTCTGCCATACAATTTTGGCCTAGTAGAAACTAGCAGCATGCTCATTGGCATCTAAATACGATAGCTGATACGTTGATTTGCTGCAGTTTTTGCAATTTCCGTAATTTTTTCGTTCCCATATTTTTTAAGAAATTTGTATGGGGAAGCAATTTTTGACAATTCGCTCTTTTTTCTAACATTACCACTAAAAAAGTACGAGAACACAATGAAAAATAGCATTGCAACAAAAGCTGTGTTCCAGAACTAAAAAGTTTTTACAATTTTTACGACTTTTACACATTTTACTCGGAAAAGCGTTCCCGTACACAAAAAAGTTGTAAAATGTTCTCTTCTCTTTAAACAAAAATGGCGCTGAATGACGCTCTCTTTAAAAACTTTTTACACGACAAATTTGGGCGAGTAAAAAAATAGTAACATGGTTGCCGGCGTCTGATTGGCGGATACGCCGACTTTGACATTTGTTCCAGTTTTTTTGACGTATTTCCCATTTTTCCGTTCCCGAACTATTTCAAAAAACTTGTGTGTGAGAACAAATTTTTTTGTAGTTCTCTCTTTTACGAGTTTTACTATTAAAAAGTACGGGAACGAAGCTAAAGTAATTTAATACTTTTTTCACATTGTTTACAAATTTTTATACTAAAATTTTTTGTTCCAGCAATTAAACATCTACCTTGTTTATTGTGATACGTGAAGAGTGTTGCAACTTTTGGTACTTTTTCAGTCAAAAGCAGGGTTGTATATCATGTGTACTGTGATTTCGATGTTGATTTCGCTGAAATCACGAAATGAGATGATTTCATTTTTGTATGCGAAATCATGATAATTTTTGCTTGATTCCGCGCGAAATCACGAAACGCCTTCGAAATCACGAAAAGACGCCGAATGTAAACCAAACATTACCTAAACCCGCATTACGTTTCTTTGCATTTCCAAACGCTTACAACATTTATTTTCATATTAGACCTCGAATATTGTTACAGTAGGACTGCTATTAGCTATTTTCGTCAAAAATTCGGGAATAAATTGCAATAGCTAATCATATCTAGCACAATTTTCTTAAGGATTTTAAATATTCCTCCGACTTTTTATTCATGCAACATTTTAATAAAATTACCGTTATTTTTAAATATTTATATAGCAGAGAGATTCAAAAAGAGGACTAAAACAAAAATTTGCGGTATTTTGTTTTGAAAATCCTTAAAAACTCCAAATATATAGTGCTTATAGGTGTACGAATACGAATTTTGACACCACACAGGCTTCATATCTATACCTAAATGACGGAATAAATTAAAAATTTGTTTTGTTATTCTTAAATCTTTCTTCGTTATGGTAATTCCTATCAATTATTTCATATTTGCACATAAAATATGGAATTAATAACGGTTTTATACATTTTTTAGGGGTGTACGAATATGAACTTTGCATACTGTATAACGCGATAGGTCGGTCTGTGATGAGCTATGCGGCGCCAGAATGGTCCGCGAATATACATAAATGCATGGCGTTGGAAAAGTTTGCAAACTTGCCACAATGCCGCCATGAGAACTGCAACTGGATGCCTTCAATGGACCATCTACATGAGGAGATAAATATTCTTCAGGTATAACAACACAATGGCATGCTTTCGTTACTGAAGCCATTCCAGGCAAAACATAGAGAAATTTGAAAGTTCTACACACGTGAAAGACAGGAAAGCATATTTCAGGAGCGTTGAAGTGTGAGTGTAATGAGTATCGAATAAACGGTGAACATGCTAAAGTGAAGGAGATTAACTCAAAACATTAGTGTCATTTGCTGTGGTATTTTGTCCACAGATTAATGTCCGGTCAATAGCATGATTTTTATGTTCACCAAGGCTTGGCTAAAGAATGTAAGGTCTTAAACATCATCGCATGAACAAATGTTCGAATGTCGGTATCATGGCACAATTACAAATAATTGCCATGCAATTTCATAAAATTACTCTAGTATGGAACTCGATTTAAGAACCCCTAGTTTCATGCACGAATACAAAGCAACTGACAGTATGGAAGTCAGCCTTTGTCAGGGTGCGCGCCACGGCGATTTGGTTTATTTCAAATGTACAGGTATGTTCTGAGACACACATCACCTCTCACTTCACGCCTCAAGCTTTTTGTTCAACCCATTGACGCTTAGTTTTCGAGTATTTTATGGACGGACTAGGGTGTACTCTTCTTTTTAAATAACCCAATGAATATTAGCCGCAAGAAATTTCCAAAAAAAAAATAGGGAGTAAATGCGGTGAACAAAGTGCTTGAGGTGTGAAGTGAGAGGTGAAGTGTGTCTCAGAACATACCCGGTAAACTCCATTGCGTATACGTCAAACAAATCCTCATTCAGAAGGCTTAACCGACAAAAAGCACTAACGTAAACATGGCGTTTCCTCACTCTACTGCGACTTTGTTTCAGAGTTCGAAAATAAACAGTACACTAACATAGTGTACCGCTCCGAGAACAGTATCACTAAAATATTTTTAGCGTTAGTGTTCCGGAACACAAACACTAAAAAATATTTTAGTGATACTGATCCGGAGCACAACGATAAACGTAGTGTTCCACATTTTGGTACACTAAAAACGTTGGGTACCGCAGTCGGAACACTAAAAATCGTAGTGCTCCGCAGTCGGAACACTAAAAATCGTAGTGCTCCGCAGTCGGAACACTAAAAATCGTAGTGTTCCGCAGTCGGAGCACTAAAAAATCGTTGTGTACCACATGTCGGAACACTAAAAAATAACGTAATGATAATGTACCACACACGAGTTTATTATGATTTGCGAGAAAAATTAAATATTTATAATTTTTGAGATAAGTACAAATTAAGACATAAAAACTCAGATACACCTCTTAAATCCACGTATGTATACATATTAATTAATTACGTTGGGATCTTAAGTAGAAAATATGAAAAACATTGATGCGGTTGTTGTACATTGGCGCACTACAAATTGTAGTGTTCTGACTAATCGAAACAATGGACTGAAGCTGGAGGAAGTGCCCAAAGAAGGCAAAAACAATTCAATCGGCTGATAAGGTTATGGCAAGGTTATGGGACTTCAAAGGTATTTTATTGATTGACTATCTGCAAAAGGGTAAAACAATAAATTCAGAGTACTATTGCTACCTTTTGGATCAATAAAATGTACAAATTCGAGAAAAACGTCCTGGCTTACAACACAAAAAAAAAATATTTTTCATCAAGACAACACACCAGCGCACAAGAGTGTTTTTACAATGGCTAAAGTCAACGAATTAAAGTACGAGTTGCTTGACCACCCACCTCATTCTCCTGATTTAGCTCCAAGTGTCGTTCCCAAATTTAAAAAAATTCCTAGCTGGCAAGCGTTTTACCTCAAATGAAGATGCAATTACAGTTGTAAACCAATATTTTGAAGACCTTGAGGAAAACTATTTAATCAAGGGATAGAATTGCTAGAAAAGCGTTGGACTAAGTGTATTGAAGTTTCAGGAGATTATATTGAAAACTAAAAATATTTTTGAAAAACTAACTATTCTCTTTCATTAATACGCTAAAAATTTTCCGAACCGCCCTCGTATTGCACGTGGTACACTACGATTTTTAGTTATCCGGCAGTCGGCACACTACGATTTTTAGTGATGCGGCAGTAGGAACACTACGATTTTTAGTGCTCCACAACCGAACACCACGATTTTTATTGTTCCATTGTTTCGATTTTTAGATATCCAGCAGTCGGAACACTACAATTTTTAGTGATCCAGCAGTCGGAACACTACATATTTAGTGCTCCACAGTCGAATACTACGATTTAGTGCTCCATTGTCCAAAAATCAAATCAGATATTTTACACATTTACTTCTAATTTTTATACCCTGAGCCTTTAGGCTATGAAGGGTATATCAGGAATATTGTCAATTATTTCATATTCCATTTCAAAAAAAACGGATAATTTTTCGCGCTACATCAACGATTTTTGATATGTAGGTTAAGAAAAAAATTGTCAGTACGAATCTGGTCGCGAGCCAATTTTTGGTTGTTGCGGACAAAAGTTATGGCGCTTTTATTTCGCTTTTTAAGAAAGAAAATATTATAAAAACGCTAATTATTTTAATAAGCACAATTGTTACAAAAAAGTTCTCTCGAAGTGACTTCAGCGAGTAGATTGCATAATACCTGCAAAATCTTACACAGAATTCGCGGAATGTACATAAAATTGATAAATTATTGAATATAAGTCAACTTTTTTCAAAATTAAGGCCAATTTAGTGGTCATAAAATTACATAAAAATGTGTTGTAGATCTAAACTTAAGGGCAAATAAAATGAGACTACAATCGTACAGATTGGTGTTATAGTTTTGATGTTACAGCCAAAATAAGCACATATTTTGGTCAAAAAAGAATTTTTTATTTGACAAAATATTTTTTCACATGCATTATGTAGTAGAAAATATTGGAAAAATCTATAGAAATATTTCCTTCGTTTTGCTTAAATCTCCCAATAAAATAGACGGATTTAGCTTTATTGACATTCATATTAAAGCTTTCCCATTAGGGAAGGTAATTGGGTTGAGGCGAATATATCTCAAAGCTTCTGAAATGGAAATAGAGGTCAAATAACCCATTTTAATTTATATGCATTTTAAAATACGTGTAAATCGCGTAATTATTAAAATCATTTTGTCCGCATGTGATTTTCATGTACAGCAAGACCATATCTTTTAATTTGTAAATATTTTTCGAAATTTAATTTGGAGGCTAAGATGTAGCATCTGCTGCATCCTAGCATTAAAAAACCTATAAAATATCTCTAAGTTGCGCAAAGTGTATACAATTTTTGTCCGCCTCCGATTTCAGTGTTCACCATGAAAAACTATATCGATATATGTCTATTTCAAGGCAAGCAATCAAGAACCGTGGATGTAGCATCACACACTATTTTTTGAGATAAAATGAATGTAGCTCCCTTATAAGTGAAGTTTTCAAATCTCTGTTTCCGCTAAAATGAAGATGCTGCACTAGTTTTTTCATTGCAGTGGAAACGATCAGCAGAAAACGCGATAAAATAAAACGATCCGCAGAAAACTCGATAAAATACGCGATATTATCAAAAACAATTTTAGGTGATTTTTCTACTTTGGAATATCTCGTAACTCGCGTTTTAGTAGATGGATTTTCACGAGGAATGATTTATTGGATCAGGAACGTAAAAAACTAAAATGTGCAATCAAGTACGAAGAAATCGAATAACAATTGTTAAAATTAGGGCCGAAAAATATGATTTTTAGAAAAACATTCACACAAAATTTTCGAATTTGGATGCAGATTTCTATGAAGCTGTGCAGACTACATTCACAATATTCCTATCAAATAACTCAGAATCGCATGTACTACAATCCTATATATGGTTTTTATAAAAACCTGTTTGCGGAATGAAATTAGAAGAAAATTTCAAAAAACACTGTAAATCTGGCTTCAAACTGTCAGCATCATTTAATGGTAGAAGCAGACGAAATTTTGAAAAGTAATACATTAGTGAGATGATCCTTATTTAGTTTGCTGCTGCTTTTACTTTGACAGGCAACTCGAGAGAAGTGTGGTTTACTCACAAATAGAGAGAAAACAAAAAAAGACATGGTGGCTTCAACCCATTTTCACCAATTTTTTAACATAAATATAGCCACAGCTTCCACACAAATTATCTTTTAAGGCCAATATTTTTTGCCACGTCCAAAAACATTTCATTTTATCCAAAGGTATTTAATTTTTATAATAAACAATCACGAGTCGCGTGTTCTAAAAGGGTAAACCTTGGCTTCAGCTATGTTAAATTTTCAAAAATATTTGGTGATATACACTTTCATACGGGCAAAATGTGCCTCATCGAAATAATGGTTTTAGACCCCAAGTATGTTTGGACGAAATGTGTTTCAGACAATTTGGAGTCGATTGAGCAATGTCCGTCCGTCTGTCTGTCTGTCTGGCTGGCTGGAGCGCACGATAACTCTCGAAGGGATGAACCGATTCGGTTCAAATTTTGGCTTTCGTAATATTTTGTCCAAACTTAGTTTAAGTTCGAAGATGAGCTATATCGGTCCACTCCTTCCGGTACCTCCCCCACAAAAGTTCGAAAATGTTCGGAAAATTTGTACGCACGATAACTCTTGAAGGGTGTAACCGATTTGGTCCATACTTTGCCCATCGTGGAGCGTGTACCAGACTTAGATCAGGTTTTAATATGGACTCAATCGGTCCACTCCGTCGGGTACCTCCCACACAAAATTTTGAAAAAGTTCAGATTAGGAACATCTCTCGAATCGCTTTGATTTTTGCTTTAGCAACTTGTATTCACTGCCCTCCATACGACGGTATAAGTTTCATCAGGGGCAAGTCCATACTTCCTGAGAAAATAGCCTGAAAGTTGCAAAAAACCCCTATGACACCGTGTGAGGAGGTTGGAGGGCAAAATAACTCTCGAACAGGTCTGCCGATTCGGTCCAGAGTTTGGCCTTAGTAATATTTTGTCCAAACACAAAAGTTTAAAAATGTTCGGAAAAATTGTGCGTACGATAATTCTTGAAGAGAGTGGCCGAATTGGTCCATACTTTACACATCCTAATATATCTACCAGATATAGATCAGGTTCAAATATGGACTATATTTGTCCACTCCATCTGGTACCTCCCACTCAAAATTTCGGATACATGTTCACTTTAAGACCTGCTTTCGAATCACTTTGATTTTTGTTGAAGCAACTTGCATTGCTGCCTCAATTGCGATGGTAAAAGTTGTTTCAGGGGCAAGTTCATACTTCTTGAGCAAACATCCCTGAAGTTCTAAAAAACCCCTATGGTACCATATGTAGTGGCTGGAGATCCATTCTTTTTAGTATCTCCTCCGCAAAACATTTGATATTAAATCCTAATCAACATTTTTGTCAGTTCAAACGCCCAAAATTTTTAAAACTCCCTAAATACATGCGTTTTTTGGAAAAATAAAATTGTTTCAATATACACAGGCTGAGGGTATATCTCTGTCGGCAAAGCCGACTGATACTTTTTTACTTGTTATTTATTAATATGTGTTTATTTATCCTAAAAACATAAAATATTTAATTTCCCTCATAAATCATAATAAACAGATGATTACCTTAACGTTACTTTTTAGCGTTTCGGCTCGTGGTACGCTACAATTTTTAGTGTTCCGACAGTCGGAACACTACGATGTTTAATGTTCTGCAGTCGAACACTACGATTTTTAGTGCTGCATTGTTTCGATTTTTAGAAATTCGGCAGTCGGAACACTACAATTTTTAGTGATCCGGCAGTCGGAACACTACGATTTTTAGTGATCCGGCAGTCGGAACACTACGATTTTTAGTGCTCCATTGTCCAAAAACCAAATCAGATGTTTTTCACATTTTCTTTTAATTTTTATTTATTAAAAAATATATATATATAATATTTAATTTCCTCAGAAATCATAATAAATTAATGTATGGTTCATTACCTTATAGTTTCAAAACGTGGTACAAAACGATTTTTAGTGCTCCGGCACGACGATCTTTCTGCTTCATTCCACAAAAACTAAATATTTTTTTCATAATTTTGTCCATATTTCGCAATGTGTTTAACTAATTTAAACATACATGGATGTAACAGTTTATCTTAATTTTTATTAATCCAATTTAACCAAATGTTTCATTTTCCTAAGAAAACATAATTCCTTTGTTATTTTTTAGTGTTCCAACACGTGGTGCACTACGATTTTCAGTGTTCCGGCAGTAGGAACACTACGATTTTTGGCGCTCCATTGTCTAAATATCAAATCAGATGTTTTACACATTTTCTTCTAATTTTTATTAATTAAATAATAATTTAATAAATAATTTATTAAATAATAAATAAATACATATTTATTTATTCTAAAAACATAAAATATTTAATAAACACATTATAAACAGGCGATTATCTTAACATTATTATTAGCGTTTCGGCTCGTGGTACGCTACGATTTTTAGTGTTCCATTGTCCAAAAACTAAATCAGATGTTTTTCACATTTTCTTTAAATTTTTATTTATTAAAAAAATATATATAATATTTAATTTCCTCAGAAATCATAATAAATTAATATATGGTTCATTATCTTATAGTTTCAAAACGTGGTACAAAACGATTTTTAGTGCTCCGGCATGACGATCTTTCTGCTTCATTCCACAAAAACTAAATATTGTTTTTTCATAATTTTGACCATATTTCGCAATGTGTTTAACTAATTTAAACATACATGGATGTAACAGTTTATCTTAATTTTTATTTGATCAAATTTAACCAAATATTTAATTTTCCTAAGAAAACATAATCAGCCTTATTACGGTTGGCGTAGTCGTATCCAAAATTGCAAATTGGCGTGTCGTAACGTCTAATTGGTATTATGTATGTCGTACACGACATGTTCGCAACGACTAATTGGTATTATGTATGTCGTATACGAGATATTACAACTCTGTATGCCATTCTTTTACAATTTTGCTACCACGAGAGGCGTTTTATTACGAGAAACGCTGTGAAATTAGTCGTTAGAGATTTTGTTGACGACAACAGACAAATTTCTTAAAACGTTAATAAAAACGAACAAATAAAATGGATTTAAACAAAAGGTATGTGTGTATATAACAAAAAGATTATATATTCGTATAAATTTTATAATATTGCACATGTTTTAGAACAAAAGTCACCACAAAAAAGCAGTTTGACACAATGGTCCAGATTTTGCAGAACAATCCAAATTTGGCCAGAGGTTACAGCAATGGCATAAAAAAAATTAGCGTGAAAGAAGAGTGGAATAAAATTAGTACGAAACTCAACATTTTAGGACCGCCAGTACGAACAGGTGAGGGTTGGATGAAAGTCTGGGCTGACTACAAATTCAAGTTAAGGAAGAAGTTAGTTTACAATAAGGCGGAATGTCGTGCTACAGGTGGAGGATCCTTCAAGCAGTACATACTAACAGACACGGAAGAAGCAGCATCAAGCTTGTTACAATTGTAAACGCGGGCAATCAGTCAATTGGAACCCAGCAGCCTTCAACGCTTCGAGAAACAACCACTGAGGAAGAACTGTTTGAAGCATGTATAATCCATGAAGATTTAGAAAACCACGACCCCTGCACAGTTACTCCCCAAAGCGTAAGCAGGTCTCATGCAAAAGAGCCGCAGGTCGTAGTGAATCAGGATCCCCGCACAATAACCTCTGTAAGCATAAGTATCACTCATGGAAATGAGCAATAGGTCCAAGTGAACCAGGATCCCTGCACACTAGTCACAAATAACCATAAAAATGTTAAGTGTGGGTTATTTTATATCCGACGATGAGGATGAATATACTCCGAACGATTTAAAAGTAAGGCGAAAACAGTTACGACAAGAATCAAACATATTTTCCATGACTGATACTCAGTTGCTGTTGCTGAAATCCATTTCTGTGAGGTGTATTTGTGACTAGTGGGCATAGATCCTGGTTCACTTGGACCTGTTGCTCATTTCCATGAGTGATACCTATGCTTACAGGGGTTATTGTGCGGGGATCCTGATTCACTACGACCTGCGGCTCTTTTGCATGAGGCCTGCTTACGCTTTGGGGAGTAACTGTGCAGGGATCGTGGTTTTCTAAATCTTCATGGATTATACATGCTTCAAACAGTTCTTCCTCAGTGGTTGTTTCTCGAAGCGTTGAAGGCTGCTGGATTCCAATTGACTGATTGCCCGCGTTTACAATTGTAACAAGCTTGATGCTGCTTCTTCCGTGTCTGTTAGTATGTACTGCTTGAAGGATCCTCCACCTGTAGCACGACATTCCGCCTTATTGTAAACTAACTTCTTCCTTAACTTGAATTTGTAGTCAGCCCAGACTTTCATCCAACCCTCACCTGTTCGTACTGGCGGTCCTAAAATGTTGAGTTTCGTACTAATTTTATTCCACTCTTCTTTCACGCTAATTTTTTTTATTCCATTGCTGTAACCTGTGGCCAAATTTGGATTGTTCTGCAAAATCTGGACCATTGTGTCAAACTGCTTTTTTGTGGTGACTTTTGTTCTAAAACATGTGCAATATTATAAAATTTATACGAATATATAATCTTTTTGTTATATAGACACATACCTTTTGTTTAAATCCATTTTATTTGTTCGTTTTTATTAACGTTTTAAGAAATTTGTCTGTTGTCGTCAACAAAATCTCTAACGACTAATTTCACAGCGTTTCTCGTAATAAAACGCCTCTCGTGGTAGCAAAATTGTAAAAGAATGGCATACAGAGTTGTAATATCTCGTATACGACATACATAATACCAATTAGTCGTTGCGAAAATGTCGTGTACGACATACATAATACCAATTAGACGTTACGACACGTCAATTTGCAATTTTGGATACGACTACGCCAACCGTAATAAGGCTGATTGCTACGACAACGCCTACGACTACGTCTACGACACTTGAACGCCTACGACAACGCCAACCGTAATAAGGGTGAATATCTTTATTATTTTTTAGTGTTCCAACACGTGGTGCACTATGATTTTTAGTGATCCGGCAGTCGGAACACTAAAATTTTTAGTCCTCCGCAGTCGGAGCACTAAAATTTTTAGTGCTCCGCAGTCGGAGCACTACGATTTTTAGTGCTCCGGCAGTCGGAACACTAAAATTTTTAGTGCTCCGCAGTGGGAACACTACGATTTTTAGTCCTCCGAAGTCGGAGCACTACGATTTTTAGTGATCCGGCATGCGGTACACTACGATTATCGTTGTGTTCCGGTACAGTATCACTAAAATATTTTTTAGTGTTTGTGTTCCGGAGCGGTACACTATCGTAGTGTACCTATCCACCTTGGTACGGTACAGAACGGTACGGTACGATGCCATAGTGTTTATTTTCGAACACTGCTTTGTTTATTAAGAAAAACACTACCAACTTGAAAAATTCCAAATAATAGTACGTTTATATATAACCGGATTTAACAAACCCACTAGGTTTTAAGTGTCAATTCCATTACATATACGTCAAACAAATCCTCATAAAGAAGGTTAACCCTGCAAAAGGCTATAATGTAAACATGGCCTTATTTAAGAAGCCTCAAAAGTTCAAACACATTTTATTAAAAAAAAACATACGTAGCACTTTTTCTTCCACGCTACACGTTCTTATCTACAAAAACAGTAGGACTACCACAACTTTTATTAACGAGTACTATGCATTACACTACACACCCAAATTTCACTTGATGTTAACAGAAAAATATACCCAATCATTCTTCATGATCTACTACTAACTAAAAAAGAAAAGACGTACTTGGATGTTGGTTTTTCAATTCACGAAATCCTTGAAATTTATTCATTCTTTGTTCATTCATTAAAACACTTATTTTTGTACAGCAGTGAATGTAGTTTGTTGTTTCTTCCAATTTCATGCATGTATGAGAAAAGATTGAAATATTTTTAAACCAATTTTTAATTATACATGACAACGAACATCATTTTTGTAGCGAAGAGATATTTTTAATTTGTTGTTGGCTAGTGTTTTTTCGTTTTTTCTTCTACTTTGTAGAATACAAAAATGTTAAATAAATACGAAACTGATAATAATAAAGAAAAGTATTACATGTTATCGAAAAAAGAAACAAAGATTATTGGAGGAGGAAGAATTTTTTCTGGAAAAATGTCCAAATGAAAAAGATGTTGTACTTCATTTACCGGCAGATATATTCAATTCTTTTATTAGAAGTGATGAGAGCGCGCAAAGAATTGAATTATCTGAAAGACATATTAGCGAAAAAAGTTCCCCCACCTTAAATAAAAATTGAAAGGCAACTCCTCTTTGCGTTTATATAATGCCTATATCCGTCACATTTACACAGAGAAAAATGCAATGCTTCGTAGACGGAATATTATTTCAAATAGTAATTTTCATAATTGATTGATTTACATTGATGTATAAATCTTCATTGTTTCTCTTCATCGATGGTATAATAGAGCGTTTTTTTGTAGGTATTGAAATTTGAAATAGTTTTCTTTCGGGGATTTTTTTGTTATCGAATTTTGTTTTATTTCCGTTTTAAACTTAAATAAAAGTGTTGCTTTTTATTACTCTTGGATGTTTTTTAAAAACAATAAAGATGATGGAGCTGTGTTTGTTGTTGTTGTGGTACAGATGTTATTTGTTTATAATTTTTAAGATTTAAAGTCTTCTTAGGACACAAATACACTTTTTAGAAAGCGAAGAGGAGCAAGAAGGCCATCATAAGACAGAAAAGACCCATAGCTTCAGAAAGGGCGAAACCCAAGATAGCGTAGGAGAACAATTGTTGTTTCAATGATGGATTTCTGGCATAACCAATGATGAGGGAACCGAATACTGTTCCGATACCGGCACCTGTTGTATTGGAAGATGGAAAGAAAACAAAGAAATGGATTAGTTAAGTGAAATGAAAAAGCAGCAAAGCAAACTTTTGTTTGGTTTTATGTAAACGATATCACATTCTGTTGTTGTTGTGGGGGGAAGTCAGTCACAGATTAGTCTGAATTGAGTTCTATTCCACAGGGAATAGCGAGCACATTGCACTAAAATTGCTGGTCACAAAAGATTTCAATGTATTTTTATATTTTAACAAAAATACAGTATTTCTTGTACTTTCGCCTCTTAATCATACAAGTTTCCTGCTAGAAAATATTAAAGTTCAAACACCACACAACTTGGCATTTTTGATGAACTTTTGACCACATCTCAGACCTTCCCGGGGCATTTTTATGTATAGAGTAATCAGATACTCGTGTGTAAGCCCCAGATGCTAGATTGCAACTGACTAAACGACGTAGGAATGTGATAAAAACATTTACATAAAGAACCAAAAAAAAGTCTCCTTTGCTGCTCACAATTTGAAGTTTGTGTAAAAAATTGAAGTGTTTTTCTTCCAATACTAACCGGAACCAGCTACACCGACTGTTGCAGCACCAGCACCAATGAATTTGGCAGCTGAATCAATGTCACGTGTGACGGGGGAGGTCTGGAATGACCTGATTTGTGGCAGTAAAGCAACGGGGGTTGTGTTCTGAGCGGCCAAGGTTTGGCTTTGGCTAATGACTGCGCTGCTCAATGGTCGCAAGTATTGCTTGGAGCCGTTAAGGAGCTGAAATAAAAAAAGAAAAAAAATATTTTTAAATTATTGTTATTTATTAAAGATAAAATAATATTCGCATTCTTTACATTAGCAGCAGCAGCATAATGTTCACAAATGTTCAAATTATCAATTAATGTTATGACATATAGGCTTCACGTTTGTTGTAACCAACAAGAAAGGGTGTAGATAAAAGCAACATTGTTTTCTTCTTAGCATTTGCAAAAGTTATGCAACATTAACAATGGATTTTTGATAATAGCATGTGGGTGGGGGCGTGTTGGGACTACAATTCTTTGGAAAAAAAAAAGATTATTGTGTAAAGAAAGATTCTTTAAGAGCCTTATTAGAATGTTTTAAAGTTTTTTAATTTAATTTTTTTAATTCACAAGTATTATTTAGTACGCCAGCAGTAGGGCAAGATCACAATTCTAACAAAGCAATAAATTATATTTATTTCTTTTCATTATTAGAAACTGGCTTTTTAATTAGTAAACACGATTGTTTTTATCTTCTTTTTTTGTTTTAAGAATCACAGTTGCACTTTGTTAAACACATTTTCATTTTGCATTTATAGGTTAGGTTTGTTCATGGAGAACACACTCACAAAACGTCTAATGAGAAACATTTGTTTGTGGTAGAAGTTATAAAATAATTAAATTGCAAACATTTTCTGCAAATAATGTAATATTTTCCAGTAACATACTAACTTATTAAAAATTAGTAAAAGAAAATTAATATGTTAAACTTCCCCCTCTATCTCTACTATTAAAAATGGCATGCCAATCAGCTGATTGCTCTCATATGAAGAGTACATGGTCAATCAGTTAAGGCATCATGACGTAAAAAAAAGAAACATAAGCCAAATAATAATCTTTTAAACATTATAAAGAATTATTTAATTATACATTATTGCCATTTAGTAAATAACAACAATTGAAAAATGTTTAACAAATGAACCGGCTTTTGTAAAAAAGAAAAACATTAATATTACGCAGCCGATGGGTGGCATCGACTTTGGAATCTTCAATAAAATTCCTCGATTATTTAACAACTCAAGATAAAAGAAGCAATTATTCAACCTTACATGGCATTTTGATAAAAAGAAAATGAAAAACAACAAGGCTAACAAAAGGAAGAGTACAATTACATTATACATGTGCCAAAATAAGTTATGCAATTACAGTTTGGCAAACTGAAATGCCAAAATATTACAAATTAGTTAAATTGTATTGAATGCTCAGCTGGGCATTATTGTTTACAATCCAATGCAGCAGCATCACTAAACTTAATTATACTAAATTATACCAAACATATTCTAAAATGTTCCAACAATTTCTCAACAACTCCAAATGTTACCTTATGTAATTTTGGTAGGCCCTAAAGTTAACGAAATTACATAATTGCAAACCTTGAATTATCCCTTAAATTACCCTAAAACCCCCAAAATGTATTATAAAACATAAGGAAGTAACTTGATGTTTGAAAAACTACATCACGCGGACGGATATTATTTAATAATACCGCAACATCAATAGTGTCATAACGTTTACCGGTGCCACATCCCAAAAACTATCCGGAAAAACATGAACCCGGCAACCACTTAACAATTGGTAAACAAAAAAAATCTATAAATACATTCATTACTATTGACTTTTATCCATTTTCCCAAGTAATAACAAAAAAGAATTACCAATTTTACTGCAATTTTTATCAACTCTCCATAACTTAAAAGGCTCCTAACCTCAAATTTAACTTATGTAACGTTTTTTCTGCTACTTTGACAAATACACCATAAAAATGAGAGCGGTCAATGGAAATCCACCACTAAGAGCCATTGGAATTCAGAGAGAATAGAATAAGTGAAATGCCAAAAAACAGGCATGTATTGGGGGAGAGAGAGGAGAATATGAAGAACTGCTTTTGACAGACGAAAGAGGCGGGCTGGCTGCTGCTACCGTGTATAGAAAAAATCGATTCCATACAACTTATGTAATGCAAAAATGTTTGCAAAAAAACTTATTGTCTTTATTATTTATACTTACAGCGGTCCTGGCAACGGGGGCAATACGGGAGACTGTTGATACGAACATTTTGATTTGTTTTTTTATTTAAGTTGCTTGAAGATCAACAAGAAATTGAAGCTAGCGCACGTAAGCTCTGCAAAAGAAATACATAAAATAATTAATTGATGTATAGAGATTATAAATGTCAAAAGAAAACACAAAAGCCGCCGATAAAAACTGTTCGAAAGTTCTTTTCTTTGAAGTGTTAGCAATTTAGGATGAGCAAGTATCACATTTTTGCAAATACTATTCTCAAAGTTTCTCGTATGTGTTACGTAACGCAATAAGTCAAAACGAAAGTTATTAAAAAGTTAATATTCCATTGCAAAAGATCAAAAACTATTTAATATTTAATTTGAACATCACTTTATCATTGTTTATTATATTCTTGTATTCACTATTATATTAAAACCGAAAAAATCTTTGCTAACATTTTTTTATTTAACCCAATCGGTGAAGAGCTGCTGAAAGCCGCTGTACTTGATTCCAACTGACAAGCACAATCGTCGTGTATGCCAAGAAGTTGTTCGGCAAATATTGGAAGTGTGTGTATGTTTAGGTAATCCACCACGCAAGATGGCTGTCGTAACATATTCACCACTCACGTAACTTCTCTCCAGCACACTCTCCACCCGAGTTGAATAAAAAAATCGGCAAATTTTCTTCCATCTTTTTTTTTATGACATTCTATTTTTTAATTAAATTGCACTTTATTGATATTACTAATTTATTTTATTCTCTTATTAAATGTTTTTATTTGTTACATTTGTAAGAGAATGAAAACAAATCGTAAATCATGTTTAATTTTTTCTCAGCACCGATTGATTATTCAATAGCAATGTGGTTGGTCTTCTTCAAGATATGAAAAGAAAAATCTCAACTATTTTTGCGGCTTCTAGTTTTTTGCGTGTACTCACTTCGAACGAACCCTGACAACAGTGGCAAACTGTAATGAGAAGAATTACTAACACCAGCAAAGTCAATGACTGCAGAGGAATTTATCAGTCCGTGGTGTATTGGAATAATGACAAGAACTGTCAAAATCATGAACAGGGTAGTTCAGAAACCATACAACACAAACCAAAATGTAAAATTTGCAAGGAATTCATTGTAAATATCAGAGAATATTATACATTTTATGAATATAATACTCTGTATTTATTCAATAAATACTCAATTAGTAGGTTTTGTTAAATACTTTTGGTAATTTAAGCAGAAATATTTTTTAAGAACTGATATGGCTACTCTGGCATCTCGTTGATGTTTTCCAGTAAAATTGATTTTTTTCCAATATGGCGTGTGTTCAGTGACCACAATGTATATGAAGTGTTGTATTTTCTTTATTTATGCTAATCGAATTGGATGATTTATCGCACAATAAACCAATGCCATTAATATGCTTTTTACATTAGAACTAAAATTAGGTTTTAGTGCCGTATCGTCATTTATTTGCTAAAACAGGCAACATTTTTCGTCATTTACCATACAAAAATAAATGACGATAGCTGCGTCATTTATGTCCCGGGCCATACTAAAGTAATTTCAATGAAACTTTGCATTTTTTGACTTTTAGTGTGGGGACTATTCTAAACAACGCACGAAAACACCATAATATTATATGCAACCCTGCTTTTTCGTCATAAACTACCGAACAAATTCAACTGTCTTATGTTGTTGTATGATGGAGAAAAACAAAAATACTTAAACAATAAGAAAAGTGGAAATAAATTGTTAAAATAACTTGCAAAAATTATGTTTTTTGTTTTTGAATTAAGTCAAATCAGTTCATAAACATTAGTGTGTTGAAATTCTTGTTTTTTTTTTTTTTTAAATTAATATTATCGTGTCTGTGTGTTGTGTGCGTGTGGATATCGTAAATATAAACGTAGCATAACAGCCTGTTTCACTATGTCCCGAGCCGTACTAGAGTAATTTCAATAAAATTTTGACATGAAACTTTGCATTTTTTGGGAAAAATGTATAATTTCAAGAAACTAGTGTACACGGTTTCATGTGTTCTGCAATTTTGCTTTGTTGCAATATTCGTATGAAACAAACAGACCGTTTTATTTTAAATTTTCTTTTACTTTCATGTCAAAATATCAGTAAAATTACTTTAGTGTGGCCCGGGACTAACCCCCAGTTTTTGTAAAAATTTTTATTCTTCTCACACGAATTGTCAAATTTTGTAGATCGATTTACTCGCTTTAGCGCAAATTTAGAGCGCTGATTTTTAAATGAGGAATCCTTAATGATATATGGAACGGGTATACGAAAAATTAGATGTGTATGTCATCTGGGGGCTGAGCTATGAATGCCTAAATTATTACGAATATAGACGAACGAACAAAAATAAGTTACAAAAACAGGGGGTTAGTCGAACGAAAATGAAAACGAACCCAGCAAAAAAGTTTGGAAGTAGTGCAATGCAGAGTTATGATTTCAATACATCTTTCGATGTAGTCCACACGGAGTTATGAAAATGCACTGCGCTCGATACATTTTGGAAGCACTCGCTTAAAGATCCCTAGCCAAGCAAGCCAATTTTTTTATCCCTTCAGTCGTAGTCTTTTTTTTCTGAACATAAGAAAGAGTGTTAAAATTCTAAAAATTTGTTTTATAAAAAATAAAGAAATACAAACTAAAGTTATGAACATTGCTGTAATTCACGAGACGCAAATTATTTTTGAAGTGGAGTTGAAGTTTTTTGGAAATCTGAACTGAAGTAGGAGGAAAAATGAAAAACCATTTGGATGATAAAGCAATATCAATTTCGATGTCATAAAAAGAAGAAGAAAAGGAAGTAAACTTAGTTACGATCAAATTTAATGGAGAGTTTTTATAATTTGTGTTAATGTAATAAAGTTAATATTCTTGTTTTACACGAATAAGCAATGTATTTTATTTATTTTGGGATATTTGCAATGGCTTCCATTTTATAACATCTTTATGCTTAGTTTACATTTGGCGTCGTTTCGTGATTTCGAAGGCGTTTCGTGATTTCGCGCGGAATCAAGCAAAATTTTTCATGATTTCGCATACAAAAATGAAATCATCTCATTTCGTGATTTCAGCGAAATCAACATCGAAATCACAGTACACATGATATACAACCCTGATTTTGCCTAAAAAAGTACCAAAAGTTGCAACACTTTTCACGTATCACATTAAGCAAGGTAGATGGTCAATTGCTGCAACAAAAAATGTTATTGTCAAAATATGTAAACAATGTGAAAAAAAAAATATTAAATTACTTTGTTACAATGCTATTTTTCATTGTGTTCCCGTACTTTTTTAATGGTAATGTTAGAAAAAGAGCGAATTGTCAAAAATTGCTTCCCAATACAAATTTCTTAAAAAGTACGGGAACGAAAAAATGACGGAAATTGCAAAAACTCCATCATAAACGTCAAAATCAACGTATCAGCTATCATATTAGATGCCAATGAACATGCTTGCTGCTAGTTTCTACTAGGCCAAAATTGTATGGCGAAAACAGGAGAAGAGGGTGTTATTCGGCGCTATTTTTGTTTAAAGATAAGTGCAAGTCTGGCTAGATTTCGGAGTACGGGAACGCATTTTTAGCACTAAACGGGAAAACTACTGCAAGTACTAATATTGTGCAGGTTCTGAGCACAACTTTTACCTATCAAAATTTATTATAACGATGTCTCAACAATAAAATCATTTTTTTTATTTTTTCATTTGTTAGTACCATGGTTCAATTATTAGAAGGTTGGGCAGGTTCATGAAATTATAAAAAACCAACTCTGATGTCGGTTTGCTTATAACTTCAAATGACTAATATCAAATGCAACAGGTTTGTTTATTTGAAATATTGTCAAATATTTAAATTGAAATATTTTATATATGTTTGTATGCCCACGTTTTGGTATTATAGCCCCATATAACGCGAATTGTCGCTTTCAGGAATTTTGAATGTATTAGCTCAATTTGCCCTTGTAATTTAAGATTTTGTATCTGCAGAAATTAAAACACATTTCTACCAAAATTTTTTTATTAAGTCCACGTTATGGTATAGCCCCCATATAAGGGTACCTCCGGATTTTAGTTCAGAAAACTGGAGGATATAAAACGTTCGCCCGGCTCAGTGGACACTAAGATCACCTTGGTGCCACCTTCCGAGCTACCTTTACTATCTGTTAAGGTTAATGAGCTAACATGTTTACTCATAAGAACGTTAAAAACTTGAGTTGGGCATTGGGCTAGTAATCCATCCCTCCAAAAGATCGTATTACGCAAAACAAAGAAACAGAAAACAACCGCCCCTCTTAAGTTGACGACCTCGCAAAAGTTTTATGGATTATAAACAGCGAATCTGCACCTGGAATGTTCGGAATCTTTGTAGAAGGCGCAGTTTACGCTTTGGAAGGTGTACTTGAAAAATACCAATATTACTGCCATACAGGAAATACGATGCATTGGGAAAGGCGTCACAACAACACCTAATGGCCCCGGCACATACGGTCCGAACAGACCAAAGATATATATTTTGAGCGCTTAGCAGAAACGCATAATTGTTGTTCTACACATGACATTACATTTATTTATGCTATTTTAATGCCGAAATTGGAAAGGAGAATAACTTTGGTCCAACAATCCGACAATTCAGCCTTCCCAGTGAAACTTCTGCCAAAGGATCAGGTTGATAGTCTTTGCAGCGACAAAAACATTGCAGTTAGCAGTACCAGATTTAAGCATCTCGACATTCATCGTTACGAGGAGCTAACATGGACTCCGATCACCATATTGCTACGAACGGACACAACACGGAAGTTGAACATCGGTAAGCTGCAGTCCCAACACATAGCCACAGCATATTCCACTCATCTGGCCCCATTGTTTTAGTTCTGGCACACAGCTTTTGTTTTTGTACGTATCCAATTTGATTTTGAATAAATTTATTTTGCCGTTTGTCAACTTTGTCAAATCTGTTTTGACACAATAGGAGGACCTCAGGAAAAAATTGTAATCAGATGTTTGCTGTGCCCTACCTTTTAATGATTGTACCATGTGTTAGTACTATACACAATTAATACGATATATAGATAATTTTACGATAAGTTTCCAAATAAAGTTGTAAAGTTCTATATTGTCGTATATTTTTGATGATTAATTCAATTTACAACAAGGTATATTTATTATAAGGTATATGCATGGATTACAACAACTAACAAATTTACAAAAACAACATTGTTGTTATTGAAAATTAATTGTCAAAGAAAATATTGAATAATAGGGTCGTTCCAAAATTTTTTCAGGAAAAACATAAATGCATTTTGAAAATCCTCTAGAATAGAACACATTTGAGGCAAAATGTAAATATAAGGCATTCATAACTCTCGTAGGTCATTTTTATTACACGTTTAGGATGAAAAACAGTATTTTAAGGTAGCAGATTTCGAAGTTACAAATTTCATGAGTAGACCCTATTACATTTTGAAAACTAAATTTACAAAAAAAGTAAGAATACAGCTGATTGTCACTTCTACCTTATATGAATATGCCTTGATTTACAACAACTTGTTTTGAAATTTCGTGTGCGATCAGCTGCGCATATGCATCTACCTTGATCATTGTGATATGTTTGAAATCAACAAAAAATAAATGTAAACATCGGGGTGTATTTCAGGATTTCGTGAAATCCAGTGGATTTTGGAGCGCAAGTGCAAACTTGGCATTAGACTGCATTTAAATTCAATCCAAAACACTACATCAAAGGCTGTGATTTGGATCGAAAATGGAGTGCATCCTAGCTGTGTGCTGTGGAAGCAAAATGGAGTGGATTCATGTCCGATTACTGCCTAGGCGAGTCAAGTAACATTATTATATTGTCCTGGAACCATGGTTTAATAAGAAAGGTTAGCCAAAGCTTTATGTCAATTTAAAATTTTTTCATTCGAGTATGCCTAAAACTTCAAAACAATATAAACAAACTATGTATGTGTGTGTGGTGTTTGAATAATATGCCAAACAATTTTAAAAACAATCGATTCCAATGATTTTTAAAATTGCTTTTAGACCATTTATATGGAAGAAATTGGTGAGATTTGCATTGAAACAATCAGTTTATCATATTCACAACTCGATTATGTGGAGAAAACTTAACTCTTCATTCATTTTTCGCGTTGTTTATAAAATGCTCAAAAAATGCATTGTAAACAAAACCAATTGTTGCTTTTATTTTGAAGTTTTAGGAATTCAAGAAAAACAAGGGTTCTATAGATTTTTTCATTTAAATCTACCTCTTTACTTATACCATGCTGGAACCAATCGCTGACATATGGGGTTGCATTTTTTGGATCGTTATTCTGCTGAAAAATCCATATAAAACATTTTTCTTCTGTTTGTAGTAACATTGTGTTGTCCAATATGTTTTTGTATTGGAAACGAGTCACAGCATCTGTAATGTGATATATTGGATGAAGGCCATACCGGGAAAATTAATCAGCCTCACACCATTAGGTAATTTTGTAGCCCCTAGTATTCTCCGAGCTATTCGGGTAAATTTAACATAGATAATGTCAGCCGTAAAGCCACCGTGGTGCAATGGTATGCACACCCGCCTTGCACGCTGAAGGTCGTGGGATGGATTCCCCGGCCAGTCAACATCAAAATTTTTAACGGTGGCAAAATACCCCTCAGTAATGTTGGCGACATTTCCTGAGTATTTCAGCCATGTAAAACTTCTCTACAAAGTGGTGTCTTAAGACACGCCGTTCGGACTCGGCGATAAACAGTAGGTCCCATATCATTGAGCTAATATGAATCGGCGTGCACTCATCGATATGAGAGAAGTCTCCCTTGTCCCGTATGGGATGTATGTGGAGCAATTATATATATAAAATTAGCAAAAGTCAATATTACCATGAAAACCAAAGTTTAGGTGTTTTTCGTTCGCAATCATTTTTTTCGACATAGTGAAACAGGCCCAATGAATAATTTCAGATTACAGAACCTTGTGCACAGAGTTTCACCCCCTTCACACCTATTACCTATAAACTAGAGTTGTACAATCTAGTTCATTTGAAAGATCTAGTTCAATAGTTCAGCTCTTTTTACTGAACTGGATAGTGAACTATGAACTAGATCACTGTTCATAGTTCACTATCCAGTTCATTCATTCGGATCATAATCGTTCAATCAAACGTATACATACATCAAATAGAAACAAACAATAGCAAAAATCTTATGTGGTGTGTGTAGAACATGATGATTGGTTTCAATCTGTCAATTTTTATGTTATTGTGAATTATTTGTATGAAAACATAAACAAACATTTTGACATATTGAAGAATTTTCGGCCAAAATACAGTTGTTGTTGTGCTACTTACGTGACCTTATAAATAGATCTTGGTGTAGAAACTGTCAATGCGAAAAAGCTTTGTGCGTGTGTGTTTCTTTTTATTTTTTTCTATCCAGAACAAGGCACATGCAATATGGGAATATGTGGAATTTGTTGTGTTTTTGAAGAAATCTTCACTTTCGAACAGCTATTCATTGTACCTTGATCCAAAACGTAAACAAACTCATCACATTACGAAGGCATCACTTAAAACTGACGACGAAGTAACTTTATGCATATGTGAACGACATGTTGAACTAGATTGTGAATCGTTCGTTCGTTGATCGTACGGTCGCCGACTGAATATAGTTCAGTAAACTATTGAACTATATGGACTGATCTAGTTCATACGCTCTATTCAATGAATCGTTCAATTGAACTAGTTCGTTCATGAACTATACAACTCTACTATAAACTCATTGTCATGTTAATGAAAATTTTCATAGTCTGGCATAGGACTATAACGGTTTATGTCTAAATTCAACTCTTGATCGAAGGCATATGCTTGGTTTACATTTACGAAATCCACTCGATTTTAACTGTCAAATCCATAGGTTAAACGTCAAATGAAATCCTGATGTGATTTCATTTGACGTTTGAGCTATGGAATTGACAGTTGAAATCGAGTGGATTTCGTAAATGTAAACTTATGCCAAGTTTACACTAGCGCTCCAAAATCCACTGGATTTCACGAAATCCTGAAATACACCCCGGTGTTTACACTAATACCCCGTTTATATATAACCGGATTTAACAAACCGACTGGGTTTTAAATGTCAATTCCATTGCTTATATTTCAAACAAATCCTCATAAAGAAGGTTAACCCTGCAAAAAGCTCTAATATAAACAGCATATTATTTTTTGTTGATTTCAAACATATCACAATGATCAAGGTAGATGCATATTCGCAGCTGATCGAACATGAATTTTCACAAGTTGTTGTAAATTGAATTAATCATCAAAAATATAGAACTTTACAACTTTATTTGGAAAATTATCGTAAAATTATCTATATATTGTATTAATTGTGTATAGTACTAACAAATGAAAAAATAAAAAAATGATTTTATCGTTGAGACATCATAATAAAAAATTTTGATAGATAAAAGTTGTGCTCAGAACCTGCATAATATTAGTATTTGTAGTAGTTTTCCCGTTTAGTGTGCTCAAAATGCGTTCCCGTACTCCAAAATGTAGCAAGACTTGCACTTCTCTGTAAACAAAAATAGCGCCGAATAACACCTTCTCCCGTTTTCTGTCATACAATTTTGGCCTGGTAGAAACTATCACAAGTATTTTCATTGGCATCTTATATGATAGCTGATACGTTGATTTTGACATTTATGCAATTTCCGTCATTTTTCCGTTCCCGCATTTTTTAAGAAATTTGTATAGGGAAGCAATTTTTGACTATTCGCTCTTTTTTCTAACACTGCCATTAAAAAAGTACGGGAACACAATTAAAAATAGCATTGTAACAAAGTAATTTAATATTTTTTTCACATTTTTTAAAAATGTTGATACTAAAATTTTTTGTTGCAGCAATTGACCATCTACCTTGGTTATTGTGATACGTGAAAAGTGTTGCAACTTTTGGTACTTTTTTAGGCAAAAACAGGGTTGTATATCATGTGTACTGTGATTTCGATGTTGATTTCGCTGAAATCACGAAATGAGATAATGAAATCATTGTATGCGAAATCATAATAAATTTTGCTTGATTCCGCGCGAAATCACGAAACGCCTTCGAAATCACGAAACGACGCCGAATGTAAACCAAACATTAGCAATACATAGTATAATTTATTTATTACATTAACTAGTAATAAATACAAAGTTAATAAGACGGTAGCTTTGGCTACAAAAACATGAAAACATTTAAATTGGATAATGGAAGGTTAATAAGTAATAATTATTGAGTAATGATGTTGTAAATATACAATTCTTGGTATAAGTAAAGAGGTAGATTTAAATGAAAAAATCTATAGAACCCTTGTTTTTCTTGAATTCCTAAAACTTCAAAATAAAAGCAACAAGTGAGTTTGTTTACAATGCATTTTTTAGCATTTTATAAAAAACGCGAAAAATGAATGAAGAGTTAAGTTTTCTCCACATAATCGAGTTGTGAATATGATAAACCGATTGTTTCAATGCAAATCTCGCCAATTTCTACCATACAAATGGTCTAAAAACAATTTTAAAAATCATTGAATTCGATTGTTTTTAAAATTGTTTGGCATATTATTCAAACACCACACATCCATATACAGTTTGTTTATATTGTTTTGAAGTTTTAGGCATACTCGAATGAAAAAATTTAAATTGACATAAAGCTTTGGCTAACCTTTCTTATTAAACCATGATACAATTCGATTGTTTTTGTGTGATGCTAATGATAAAGTCCAATTTACATATGCATATTAAATGATTTCGTTTTACGAAATCCTAGAATCAAATGAAGCGTATTTACATCTGTTTTTTGCGTCATTTGCTTACGCACACAATCGCACATACACACTTATACAATAACACAAACACACGCACACAATATATTTATTCAGAAAAATAGGAATTTCACAACACAAATGTGTATCAAATAACTTAAATTAATTCCAAAAACATAATTTTTGCAAATTTTTTAACCATTTATTTTCACTTTTGTCATCGTTTGAGTATTTTTGTTTTTCTACAACACACACAAACAAACAAAGACATCATAAAACAGTTGCATTTTTTGGTAGTTTATGACGAAAAAGCAGTGTTGAGTATAAAAGTATGGTGTTTTCGTGCGTTGTTTAGAATAAATGACGTAGCTATCGTCATTTATTTTTGTATGGTAAATGACGCAAAATGTTGCCTGTTTTAGCAAATAAATGACGAAACAGCTCTAAATGACGAAAAAGTTGCTAATGTAAATTGGACATAAGCGTCATGATTATTTCTGTGCAGTGCGTTGGTGCTGAAATTCATTGGATGCTACAGCTAAATTTCATTGGATGCTAGCGTAGTTATGACAAACGGACGTAAATTGCTAAAGTGTGTTCTACTCGGCATGTATTTTACATATTTATGCATACCAACTGTCACTTTTTGCAAATCTGAATTTTGTACTCATGGTGTGAACCATACAGAAATTTCAATGCATCAAAGTGTTATGTCCATGCATATGTATATTTTTCGAATAGAACGCGCTCTATTCTCGTCTGTACAACCAAAGGTAAACAGCTGTTTTGTTTGTACGCGATATAAATAAAGAAAACAACAGAAAACGAATGAAAAATAAAATTTTGCCGTGCAGAAGGAATTACATATGGTCGAAAAAAGTGACAGTTGCTATGCATGAATATGTAAAAAACATACCGTGTAGAAACCCCATAAATGAACACTGAGTTTTTGAATCCTTCATGAAATCTAAAATGAGGATATTGAAGATTGTATCACCGCTAATACTTTTACATGGAAACAAAGACGTGAAAATTAGATATGGAGTATTAAACAATTATTATTGAATAATCGAGGTTCATGTGTTTATGTGATGTATGTGTTTCCATATTTCACAGGGTATGTTCAGTGCAAGTACTGTTGCATTTTTCCACCTCAGGGTTCACATGGCCAAGTATTTGTGTACGTAATGCTAGGTTTACATTTACGAAATCCAATTCCATTGCTTAAACGTCAAATAAAATCCAATGGATTTCATATGTGATTTCATTTGACGTATACACAAAGGAATTGACAGTTGAAATCCACTCGATTTCGTAAATGTACTGTAACATACTCTTAAGGCCTCGTCACATAAGAGGATTTCTGGCTTAATTTATTAAGTTTCATGTTCTTCCTGCTTTAAGTCCAAGCATACGAAAATTGTGTTTCAGCACACATTCAGCCGCGTAGAGATGCGGCAACTCTACGCGGCTGAATGTGTACAACTTAGTCGAAGGTCACACTAGAGAGGTTTCATTGAAACTTTTAGGTATTTATAGATCGAGTCCCCCACTACAGTAACTTTTTGTCTGTTCCTTTACTTTTGAAAGTGGTAAAACCGGCAAAAGTAGCAAAAGTTGTAAACTGCTCCCATATGAATTGTATGGTGTATGAAGTAAAGGAACGCTTTTCGAGTAAAAAGTGGTAAAACTTGAAGATTCTTGCACGTAAAGGAACAGAGCTTTTATGATATCACTCTACTGTGAAACTCGACCTATGAACCCTTGTTTTCCCTTGTAATGCTTGGTTTACATTTACGAAATCCACTCGATTTCAACTGTCAATTCCTTTGCGTATACGTCAAATGAAAACTCATTTGACGTTTAAGCAAAGGATAAGAATAAAGGCCTGGGTACATACGCTATCCCGCCTGCTTGCCTTGCCTTCCCGCTTCATTTCTGACATAATACCCCGGTTACACTTAACCGGATTAACCCAGTGGGTTTGAATTTCAAATGTCAATTCCATAGCGCAAACGTCAAATAAATCCTCTCGAAGTGGGTTAACCCGACAAAAACTCTAGTGTAACCGTACTATAAGAAAAATAAAAGAATAAAGAATAAAAGGGCAACCTAATTCTTTATTCTTTTATCAGAAGCAAGGAAGGCAAGCAGGCAAGGCAGCTTATGTACCCAGGCCATAAGGGCCAGAACAGAATCAATCTTCGTTTGCTTTGCGAAGCAAGCGACGGTTAATTCTGTTCTGGCCTTAACAGTTTTCCTACACTCATGGTATAATGCCAAGTTTACACTTACGCTCCAAAATCCATTGGATTTCACGAAATCCTGAAATACACCTCGATGTTTACACTTATTTTTTCTTGATTTCAAACATATCACAATAATCAAGGTGGATGCATATGCGCAGCTGATCGAACATGAATTTTCAAAAAAAATTGAATTAGTCATCAAAAATTTACGACAATATAGAACTTTACTGCTTTATTTCGAAAACTGTCATAAAATTATCTATATATCGTATTAATTGTTCATAATACTAAAAAATGAAGAACTACAAATTATTTTATCGTTGAGACATTATAATAAATTTTGATAGATAAAAGTTATGTTCAGAACCTGCAAAATATTACTACTTGCAGTATTTTTCTGTTTAGTGCTAGAAATGCGTTTCAGTACTCCGAAATTTAGCAAAACTTATGCTAGGTTTACATTTACGAAATCCACCCGATTCAACTGTCAAATCCGTTGCTCAAACGTCAAATGAAATCACATCTGAAATCCATTGGATTTCATTTGACGTTTAACCAATGGAATTGACATTTGAAATCGAGTGGATTTCGTAAATGTAAACCAAGCATTACAGCGTGTTTTTGTAAAAAGTTTTTGCCCATTCGTTCGTCGATTTTACGAACGAAGACACAATTTGGTTTTCATAGCGATTGACTTTTGTATTCGTGTGACAAACAAATGAACCCAGTAAAAAGTTTGCATCCGCGGATGCAGTTGAATCATTACAACTGTACGGTACATTTGCCGCTGGAGTACATCTTTTCCTATGAATTCACTTATAAATTTTACAAGAGAGCGCGCAGCTAGGATGCACTCCATTTTGCTTCCACAGCACACAGCTAGGATGCACTCCATTTTCGATCCAAATCACAGCTTTTGATGTAGTGTTTTGGATTGAATTTAAAGGACCTCTTCGGATTACATTTTTAATCAGTCCAAAGATGCAAATAAATTGCAAGCCATTGCGAAATACCCCAAAATAAATAAAATGCATTTATTATTTGTGTAAAACAAGAACACAAAGAACTTTATTATATAAACACAAATTAAAAAAAGTTTCCATTAAATTCAATCACATTTGAGCTTACTTTCTCCCTTCTCCAATTAATCCAAGCGCATCTGATTTTGCTTCATCATCCTAAAGTTGTTTTATGTTGCCTTCCCATCACTAGTTCAGTTTTCCACATGGACTCCAACTTCACTCCATTAAAAATTTCCGTCTCGTGAATTACCGCAAAAATGTTCGCAACTTAAGTTGGTATTTCTATATTTTATAACAAATTCTTCGAAATGTATACACTCTTGTTTATCTTTTGAAGAAATGTGTAGGGATCAACCAACTGTTTTTTTTTTCTGTAGAGATCTCTACAGCAACTGCTTATAAAATGTGTCGAACGAAGGGCATTTTTCATAACTCTGTTGGACTACATCGAAAGATGTTGTGAAATCATAACTCCGTTTTTTTTTTGGTTTTCGTAACAAAATCAGACGAACGAATACGTCAAAAATAAACGAATGGAAAGGACCCATCGTTTGGAATGAAAAAAAAATAATTTGAGTAATAAAAGGCACAAAAGACATGAAAACTGGAGGGGAATGCAATTTTATTTATTTCCATGGAAGCACACGCGTATATGTACATCCGTTTCTTTGTATTAGGTCTGTACGATAACCCAAAAGTTTGTACAAATTTGTAAAAACTTTTACAAAATGCTTTTCGATAACAAACTTGTAAATTAAAATAGAGCGAATTTGGAGAGAATTGTGAGAGAGCTTTGAAGTCTTTTGTTACTGAAAACTTACAAGTTTTTGCAAGCAAAATTTTCCTTGTAAGAATTTGCAAGTTTGATCAGCTGATTTAAATTCGAATGTTTTGTGGCGGCCTTTGCACTTCTTGGCAAAAAATATAAACAAGCATTTGGTTATTAAAATAATTACAAGATAAAAAAGAGAAAACTAAATAAATTATGGAAAACGACTTATTTTGTAAAATAACTTATTTTGTAGTTTATGATGATTGTTTTATTTCTAAGGTATCAAATCCCAGCAAAAAGCGGCGCATCCATGGAGTAGGAGGATATGGAAAGAGAATTATTTTTGTAGCAATGGATAATCAAACAATTTTCGTAAACAACCTTCGATTGTTAAATTAAATCTTATCCGCCAAACTTCTTGTTTGTCAGCTGACTTCTTGCAAGTTGTTGTTCGATAACATTCTGCAAATTTTTAGCTTCGAGAGAGTAAAATAAGTGGCGAGAAGTTACTGAGAACTTGCTCAGTACTTGCAAGTACTTTTTACTTGCGAACATGGTTTAATTAAAAAGGTTAGCTAAAGCTATCTGTCAGTTTAAATTTTTTCTTTCGAGTGTTCCTAAAGAACTGAGAAAATTATATACACAATCTGTGTATGTGTGTGTGCTGTTTGAAAAATATGTCAAACAATTTTAAAAGTAATTGAATTCAATGATTTTTATTTTTTTTAGAACATTTGTGTGGAAGATATTCTTCAGCTTTGCATTGAAACAATCATTTCATCATATCCACAATTCGATTATGTGGAGAAACTTTTGCTAAGTTTACATTTACGAAATCCACTCGATTTAATCTGTCAATTCCATAGCTCAAACGTCAAATGAAATCTCATCTGAAATCCATTGGATTTCATTTGACGTTTAACCTATGGATTTGACAGATGAAATCAAGAGGATTTCGTAAATGTAAACATAGCATGACACTTCATTCATTTTTCGCGTTTTTTATGAAATGCTCAAAACATGTATTGTAAACAATTCCACTTGTTGCTTTTATGTTTAGTAATTTTGACGTTTTAGGAATTCAGGAAAAACTAGGGTTCTATAATTTGTTTTCATCTAGATCTACCTCTTTACTTATACCATGCTTGCGAAGTTATAGTACAGACCTACCCAGCAAACATTTTTGGAAGTTGTGCATGTGGAGTTATGATTTCAAAACATCCTTCGATGCAGTTCGCTCGGAGTTATGAAAAATTCACTCCGTTGGATACAATTTATAAGCAGCTGCTTTAGAGATCCCTACAAAAAAAAAAAAAAAAAAAAACAAGTTGATTCCTACCCGACTCTTGCGAAAATATAGCTATGCTCCAGAACTAAAAAGTTTTTACAATTGTTTGTTTTGTTTATTGTTGAAATTCAATCCCATTTTCGATTGTTTGAGTGGAGTATTCCCCATTGGCTCAACTTCATTTATTACCCTCTATTACAGAGAGTAATGTTTTTCAAAACGAACTGACAGTGTTGCAAAATTTTACTGGTCGCTACCAATATCATGATTTCATCCCGGCGAAGGGAATTATCAATTGGCTTCTCAGTTTTTGAATTGATGCCTTTTTAGCGAAAAACCAAACTCTTTAAGTGTCTAGTATTCTCATATGAATGAGAATCACACTCACTTTTCGGCTTTTCCAAAGAAACACCAAAATCAAAATATTTTGCTACATGTCAGCACGTATCAACTAAGAATTCTTCGAATTCTGTGAGTTGAAAAGAACACCAACACAGTTGCCTGTGAGGTTGTTTATTGGAATTTTATTTTTTCGTTTTTAACAAAGCTCCAATCCGCCCGTGCCTCGGCTGTTTTTTGTTTGTTTTGTTTATTGTTGAAGTTCAATCTCATTTTCGATTGTTTGAGTGGAGTATTCCCCATTGGCTCAACTTCATTTATTACCCTCTATTACAGAGAGTAATGTTTTTCAAAACGAACTGACAGTGTTGCAAAATTTTACTGATCGCTACCAATATCATGATTTCATCCCGGCGAAGGGAAAAAACTGATGCTTGGTTTACATTCGGCGTCGTTACGTGATTTCGAAGGCGTTTCGTGATTTCGCGCGGAATCAAACAAAATTTATCATGATTTCGCATACAAAAATGAAATCATCTCATTTCGTGATTTCAGCGAAATCAACATCGAAATCACAGTACACATGATATACAACCCTGATTTTGCCTAAAAAAGTACCAAAAGTTGCAACACTTTTCACGTATCACAATAAACAAGGTAGATGGTCAATTGCTGCAACAAAAAATTTTGGTATCAAAATATGTAAACAATATAAAAAAAATATTAAATAAACTTGTTACAAGGATATTTTCCATTGTGTTCCCGTACTTTTTAATGGTAATGCTAGAAGAAAGTGCGAATTTTCAAAAAAATCCCATACAAATTTCCTCAAAAATACGTAAACGGAAAAATTAGGGAAATTGCAAAAACTCCAGCAGAAATGTCAAAATCAACGAATCAGCTATCATATTCAGATTAGAGTTGTACAATCTAGTTCATTTGAAAGATCTAGTTCAATAGCTCAGCTCTTTAAACTGAACTAGGTCAGTAATATAGTTCATAGTTCACTGTCCAGTTCAATCATTCGGATCAAAATCGTTCACCGGCTCTTAATCGGTCGTTTGATGAAAACGCATACATACACCAAATACAAACAAACAAAAGACTAATATAATTTAACTACTCCATAACAAAAATATTATATTTACATAGTATTATTGCATTCTTAAAGAAAGATTAATTTTAGAAAAAACATGCTTCATTTAGGTGGCTGGTAAAAATCGTATGTTGTGTGTGTGTAGAAATTGTCATTGGAAATATTTTTTTCTGTCCAAAAAGGCAGATTCAATAGGTAATGGATTTGACATATTGTAATATGTTATGTCTCGTATGTTTTTGTAGAAATCTTCATTTTCGGAAAGCTATTCCATGTACCTTGATCCAAAACATAAACAAACTGATCACATTACAAGGGCATCCCTTAACAAATACGACGCCGTCATTTTATGTATTTGTGAACGACATGTTGAACTAGATTGTGAATCGTTCGTTGATTGTACGGTTACCGACTGATTACAGTTCAGTGAACTATAATGAACTATATCGACTGATCTAGTTCATACGCTCTATTCAATGAATCGTTCAATTGAACTAGTTCGTTCATGAACTATACAACTCTAATTCAGATGCCAATAAACATGCTGCTAGTTTTTACTATGCCAAATTCGTATAGCAGAAAACAAGAGAAGAGGGTGTTTGTTATTAAGCGCTATTTTTGTTTAAAGAGAAGTGCAAGTCTTGCTAGATTTCGGAGTACGGGAATGCATTTGTAGCACTAAACGGAAAACTACTGCAAGTAGTAATATTTTGCAGGTTCTGAACACAACTTTTATCTATCAAAACTAAATATTATGATGTCTCAACGATAACATAATTTTTTATATTTTAATTTGTTAGTATTATACACAATTAATATGATATATAGATGATCTTCGAAATAAAACAGTAAAGTTCTATATTGTTTTATATTTTTGATGACTAATTCAAATTACAACAACTTGTTTTGAAAATTCATGTTCTATCAGCTGCGCATATGCATCTACCTTGATCATTGTGATATGTTTGAAATCAACAAAAACATAAGTGTAAACACCGGGATGTATTTCAGGATTTCGTGAAATCCAGTGGATTTTGGAGCGCAAATGTAAACTTGGCATGAGAAGCCAATTGATAATTCCCTTCGCCGGGATGAAATCATGATATTGGTAGCGATCAGTAAAATTTTGCAACACTGTCAGTTCGTTTTGAAAAACATTACTCTCTGTAATAGAGGGTAATAAATGAAGTTGAGCCAATGGGGAATACTCCACTCAAACAATCGAAAAAAAAGTTTTTACAATTTTTACCACTTTTACACATTTTGCGTTCCCGTACACAAAATTTATATGAAAATCGTTTACGACTTTTACCACTTTATAAAGTACGGGAACAGGCCATATATGTTCTAAAAATAAGAGAGAGTGTATACATTTCTAAGAACTTTTTATAAAATAAAGGAATTAAAACTTAAGTTGCGAACATTTTTGCGGTAATTCAGGAGACGGAAATTTTTAATGGAGTGGAGTGCATTTGGAGTCCATGTCGAAAGCTGAGCTATTGATGGGAACATAAAAAACCTTTAGGATGATGAAAGAAAATCAGATGCGCTTGGATTAAATGGATAACGGAGGAAGTAATAGTACGTTTATATATAACCGGATTTAACAAACCCACTGGGTTTTAAATGTCAATTCCATTGGTTATATGTCAAATAAATCCTCACAAAGAAGGTTAACCCGCAAAAAGGCTCTAGTGTGTATGGCGTTTAAGCTCAAATGAGATTTAATTTAATGGAAACTTTTTAATTTGTGTTTATATAATAAAGTCCTTTGTAGTATTGTTCTACACAAATAATAAATGCATTTTATTTATTCTGGGATATTTCGCAATGGCTTGCATTTTTATTGCATCTTTAGACTGACTAAAAAAGCAATCCGAAGAGGGCCTTTAAACTCAATTCAAAACACTGCATCTTAAGCCGTGATTTGGATCGAAAATTGAGTGCACCCTAGCTGTGTGCTGTGGAAGCAAAATGGAGTGCATCCTAGCTGCGCGCTCTCTTGTAAAATTCATAAGTGAATTCATAGGAAAAGATGTACTCCAACGGCAAATGTACCGTACACTTGTAGTGATTCAACTGCATCCGCGGATGCAAACTTTTTGCTGGGAATGTATTGGTGAAAATGGTTTGTAACTTTGCTATTAAGTCTGTCTGGTTACCCCAAAATTTGTACCAACTTATACCAATTGTTGCTGGAAGTCGTCTGTTAACGCAAAAAGTCAGCAAAAGAGAGCGATTCGAGAGAGACACTTTGACAGTTCTTTCACAGAGAGCTTGCAAATTCTTTCTGGACAAATTTCTTCTAGCAAGCACTTGCACTCTTTTTCTTCCTGAAAACAATCAATCATTTGTTTTAAAATTTTCGTTGTTATATGTTTGTGAAAATTAAAAACATTTTTATTGTGGAAATAGCAAGCCTAATTGTATTGCTTTTTTGGAGAACAAAGTTGCAAAGTGGGAAAATCTTTTTTTGGGACCTTTTCTTTTTTATTTTTAATAAAATACAACATTTTTGCTTCCTTTGGTTCCTTCATTGGCGGACAAATTGTTCTGTTTTGGCAAGTCATCTGATTGCTTGCTGGTTTCTGCTGGGAAGTTGTCTGTTTACTTTTTACAAGTTTCTAGCAAAAGAAAATAAAAACTCCTTACTCTCTGAGAAAGTTCCTGCTGGTCAATTCTTGCTGGGAAAGTAACCAGACAGACCAATTGTCTTGTCAATACTGTCTGCATATAAACGCCTAGTCACTAGGCTTTTACACCAGACAGTTTGTCTTCAAGTACCACCCCGATTTACTAACACATACATTTGGCGGCTGTCTTCCAGCTGTCCATCATTTTTTCACAGACAGACGGTTAACAAATTATTGACATTTTAATAACAATTACCAGTCATTTTTCAAAAATTAATACAGAAAAATTTTAGTTTTCTTGATTCGAAAACAATTACTTGGCAAACTGTATTAATAATTTTTCACAACTGACTTTTCCTTTCTTAATACATTTACATCTCTAGCTCTGTTCCTTTACGTGCTTTTTATTCGAAAAAAGCGTTCCTTTACTTCAGACACGATACCATTCATATGGGAGCATTTTACAACTTTTAACGGTTTTACCATTTTGTCCATAGTAGAGTAAAATCATAAAATTGCTTTAGTGGGGAGGGAGTTCGATTTAAGAACACCTAATTTCATGAAAGTTTTTAATGAAATTCACGATAGTGTGGACCGGGACTTTCGAAAATAAAGGAACAAACCATATACGTACATCTCTGGATGTCGCTGTTTGCAGGGATCTACAAACTGGCTTAATAGTAGAGATCTCTATGCAACAGCATTTAAATTTTAAAATTAGAAAAAGAAAAAGAACTCATCTAGAAACGCATTATTTCATGAATTATATTCAATGAAATCACTCTGGGACCGGGACTATTCTGTACATTGATTATTGTACCATGTAAGAGTGTCATAATTTATAATTGACGAAATATTACAACAATGAAAACAGCAAATGTTAATGTCCGTATGTATGTATTTCTCTTTTGTAACAATTAATGTGTAAAAAATGATTGCGTACGACTTACGCACGTCTAGAACATAGCCGACCAAGAAGAGCGAGCGCTTAAATTGTTTATGTGTGGGTAAAATTACACTGACAAAACAGGGTGATGATTTTCATATTGAGTGTGAAATGAAAAATATATTGTTGGCGCGTTCGCTTTGTATGACTTAAATTAAAAATAATATAAATAACTTCATAATTTGAAAAGTATTTTTCTTCATATGTTAATTTTTTTGAGAGAAAAAACAAATTGTATATAAAAATGATTTTTTAAGACTTTCTAAGCATACATACATTTTTTATTGTTGCATTGCAGACGAGGCATTCTGCGTCATTAAAAATATTAATACAAAACAAAAATCATTTTCAAATTCTTCCCTCCACATATTTGCTGTACAACTGCAAAATCTTTTCTGTGTACCCAAAAATAAACAAATAAAGCGGCATCAACCTGCTTGCATGAAATTCAGTACAAGACTGAAGTAAAAAAATCAAAACATTTGCTCTCTTACTTTGCGTTCGGGTCGCGTGTGTGTGATTTGCCGAAAAACTTCGTAACCAAATCAATACCCACGAACGGATTTGGTCTAGAATTGCTACCACATCTACCATGTAATAATCTACCATGTAATAATTTCTATACGAAGTCAGAAGTTTTCTGCAGGTGTATCACGTAACCTTACTTAACAAGATACAAAATAGGGGTTGGTTACAACAAAATTCAAACATTAAATTTTACATTACGTATGTAGTTCGATATTGTATGGGGTTGGAAACGGTAATACAAGGAACTAACTGTATTGTATTTTTTTGGGGTGTCATTTAGAGAACAGTTTTTCTCCCCATTTTTAATACAACTGTCGTCTCTCATCAAGAGTTCACCACAAAATTGTTATTGGCTCTCTCTGTTGGATTTTTTACCGATCATGCCCATATTGTTCGTTTTAGTCGCAATAAACCACCCACGAATTCTTTCGTTGTTTATATCTGACGTTGTTTAGAAGGGGAAATATTCACTTAACAATACTAGAACATACAATTGTGGACATCTCTGCTTTTCACATAAACACGCTTGTAAACGTTCAATTATGATGCTAGTCTCCCAGTTGCCATCGTCTTAGCAACGCGATACGAACATGTCATGTTCTGTATTTTGGGCGAATGAATATTAACTTTCTTTAAACGCCCTCATTTTTTGTGACAAAAGTGGTAGGAAATTGTGAATGTTCTTTAAAAAAAGTGATAAATTTATTATAGTTAACTAATATCGAACAAATTGTGTACTTTACAAATAAGAAAAGAAGTGTAGAAAGTTTGTGTTTGCTTGTTGTATTGCTTTGCTGCCCCACAAAATTAAAAATTGCATAACAGCGTCAGTGTGTATGTTGGCCCCTACAACGTCACTCAGCGTGAGTGAGTGAATACGTGATGGCCGAGAGTTGAATTTATAAAAGCCGAGAAATATCTCTCTGCGAGTCGTGTCTGAGACAAAAAACATAAAAAATTAACAAAAAGAACAAGAAGTTCGTGTGCGCTTCATTGCTATTTATTATTATTACAAAAATAACAATAACAAAATAAAAACAATAAATTCACCACTTTGGAATTACTACGTTTGTCATTCAAAGCCGCCGCCGTCATCATCAAAGCAAAGTCAGTCACCAATACTAGCCTGTCGTCTATCAACATAGCAACTGACATTTCTATACTTTGCGGTGCAAGAAATTATAGATATTTTTTAGAAGAAACATGTAAATTGAAATAAACAATAAAAAATCCGTCCAATGTAGAAGTATGCAGCATCGTCATCATCATCAACACTACTATTAACATCGTCATTATATACAAGACAAAAATACAAACAACGACAACAACAACCGCAAATGAATGATGTGTGCCAAGTGTTTGTTTTTATTCATAAATTGTCTGGAATAGAAAAAACAGCAGCCATCCAGACAGACAATTTGTTATGAACTATTCATAGTAACTGTAAAACAAAACATAAAAACAAAGCAGACTGAATCAAAGAAACCTTAAATGTATCTATTGCGGATCCATCCATCATCAGCATCGTCTCGCCAACTTTAGATGCCGTTGAAAGTCAGTCACAGATTGCAAATATTGCTGAATTCCGAGTAATAAAACCATAAAACCAGCAACAACAACAAAAATAATAACAGAAGCAGTGACACAAGGTAATAAAAATATCATATTCTATTTTTTTCGTGTGTTATTTAATAGGTTTTTGTCTATATGTACCAAACCAATGTATCTATTGTCATGTGTACAATGCGCATACATTTGTATATAACTGTAGACAGTATTTATGTATGCCTGCTTGTACATACATCATCCGTCGTCTCGTTGGTATGTAAATACACATAAATTATGTATATCTACATACATTACATATAGAGGGAGATATAGAGGAGCTTTTTAAATATTCATGTATGCACATATCTAAAGATTTGCAAATTCACGTGTTTGCCATGGCTTTAACATGCAATTGTCGGAGTATTTTTGTTTTAGCTGCAGATTGGATTGATTGTCTGTCTGGTTGGTTGGACAACATTTCATGCGAAATAAAAGTGGAAATGCTTGCTAAATTAACCACACTGTAGGTTTGTGTGTTATATTTTATTAAAACGATGTAATCGAAACACGGTTTCTTGTAGTTTTACTACGCACTATGCACTAGGTTTTCTATACTGTTGGCCATTAAGAGTTAGTTGTACACACTAACTGGAGACTTCATCTAAATATACATATGTGTGTAAATATGTACCTATATTGAATTTTTCCAATCTTTCGTACTTTTCCGATATAGGTATAGTTCTTAAGGAACAACTCTAGTTTAGTAAAAACTCTCCGATTTTTCTGAAATTTTTACCAGAGGTAGATATTGTTGCGCTGATCACGGAAATATATAATTTTCTTGGGGGACGGACCCGGTTACCCGGTTATTGGACCCGAAAGTCCGGGTACAAAACCCGGGTTGGACCCGGCTCTACTGAACCGATTGGTATAAAATGGGTATCATTGGAAAGCTTATACCTATCCAACAAGTGGTCATATGATGGGGTTATTTCCAGATGGTCAGGTGATATAGCCCAAAAACTGATTTTTGGAACCGGATTTTTCCATAAAACCCTCAAAAAGTCGAAAACGGGTCCATTATGGGAGCCCGCTTAATGTGTGTCAGATTATAGCTCGCACTTTAACCTTTCCAAAATGGTGCTATATGTTGTAATACCTTCTTTGGATCCAGAGATATGGCCCTTAGAATCTTCAGCACTCGGTTCTGTAGGGCTCATTTCTTTACATTATAGGCATGGCAGAACTACCAGGTAGCGGTATCACACCAGCTGATCGAATATGAAAAGTCAAATCCCTTTATAAAAAAAATTATTTTTGTTGTAATTTCCCCAACAACATAAAGAAAGTTTTGACATAACATATTCAAAATTTTACGATGCCACTACCTGGGTAATTGTGCCATGATTATAGGTGTCTATGAGAAATTTTAAATTTCTAAATTGAACAAAATTTTCTTTTAACTTATAATTTTTCTTTAAATCGCCGGCCTTCGGCCGGGGATTTAAGACTTTCTCCTATGGACAGGCGCAAATCTCGGGAACGGGAACAAAATTTTCTTTTAAATTATAAATGTTCCTTTAAGTAGCCGGCCTTCGGCCGGGGATTTAAGACTTTCTCCTATGGACAGGTGCAAATCTAGGGAACGGGAACACATTTTTCTTTTAAATTATAAATGTTTCTTTATATAGCCGGCCTTCGGCCGGGGATTTAAGACTTTCTTCTACGGACAGGTGCAAATCTCGAGAACCGGAACAAAATGTATTTTTAAATTATAATTTTTTTCTATAAATAGCCACTTGGAGAAACCGGGTTTTCGATATTCTAAGAGCCATATCTCTGGATCCAGAGAAGGTATCACAACATATAGCACCATTTTGGAAAGGTTAAAGTGGGAGCTATCCGGGTCCAAAAATCAGTTTTTGGGTTATATCACCTGACCATCTGAAAATAACCCCATCATATGACCACTTGTTGGATAGGTATTTCCATAAGCTTTCCAATGATACCCATTTTATCGGTTCAGTAGAGCCGGGTCCAACCCGGGTTTTGTACCCGGACTTTCGGGTCCAATAACCGGGTAACCGGGTCCGTCCCCCAAGAAAATTATATATTTCCGTGATCAGCGCAACAATATCTACCTCTGGTAAAAATTTCAGAAAAATCGGAGAGTTTTTACTAAACTAGAGTTAAGCCGTTCTTAACGGTTTCGGAATGGTATTACATACTTTTATCCCATTATGTTGCTTAGAGACAGGCATACATACGTAGTCGTCCTTCTTGAGCTTATGTCTCGTTTAGGGGCACCTCTCGGATAGGACTGAAATTTTTACAGTAGTTAGTCCGATATACCTATAGCTTTCTCCCGGGCGTAGTCCATACTTTCCGAAATATTGGTTTCGGCATTTCGCAAATGTCTTTAACACCATTATTTTGTTTAAGCCGAGAAGTCTCCCTTGTCCCGTCAGGGATGTTTGTGGAACAATTATTATTACCATTGCACCACGGTGGCACCCGGATCCCAACGATTACCTATTGTAAAAAGTTCTGCCCGATTAACAAATGTTTCTATAAACAAAATATTGGTGATAAAGAAGACATTTGCGAAATGCGGAAACCAATATTTCGGCTCATCTTTATCTTAAGCTGGGTACACATTGTCAGTTTTGAATGACAGCTTTGTTGTTGCTTGCTAGTGTGGCCGTTCATTTTTGTCATTCATCATGCAACCACAAAATATTTTGTGGTTGCTGGACGGTTTGACAGTTGTCGATAATTGCGAAATATCGACATTCAAAACTGACAATGTGTACCCAGCTTTAGTGGCTTATCTCTCCTTTACCGACAGTTTGCGGAAAAATATGAACAAAAATTGGCACAGATAGTGCTGTTTATACTGATTCCAACGATGTATAAATTTTGTTTGGGAAATGTATTCTTTCCGAGATATGGGCCTCTAAAGTTTCGAAAATTCCCTTGCCGGCTACTTCGAGGACATTATTTTCCCGTTCCAGAGACTTGCACCTGTCCATAAGAGAAAGTCTTAAAATTAGAAGAAACTTGCGATCTTTAGAAGAAACTTGCGATCTTTAGTAACTGTCGGTATTATTATTATCCTTGGGATCCGAATACAACAATATATGGCTTTTCGGGGAAGGTATATACTTCCCGAGATATGGGTCTTGACATTTTACTATTCTTACTTGGGCCATATGGGTATCAGTTTAAAGCTTATGCAGAGTATTTTTGTTTGCGTGACCGAATTTGGCTGCTGTCCATAAAAGAAAGTCTTAAATCCCCGGGTGAAGGGCGTAGCCGACTTTTGCACCTGTCCATAGGAGAAAGTCTTAAAACTCAGGCCGAATGCAGTGTACTTAAAGAAAACATAAAATATTGAAGATATTTTTGTTCGCGTAACCGATTTTTGTACCTTTCCATAAGAGATAATTTTAAATTCCCGACCAAAGGCCAGCTACTTAAAGAATACTTACAATTTTGTAGACATTTTGGTCGCGTATCCGACTTTTGCACCTTTCCTAGAATAAAGTCCGAAATCCCCATCCCGAAGGTCGGCTACTTAAAGAATGCTTACAATTTTGAAGAAATTTTTGGTCGCGTAGCCGACTTTTGCAACTGTAAATAGGAGAGGGTCTTTCATACTGGGCCGAAGGACTTCTACTCAAAGAAAATTTAGAAAGGACTTTGTACAAGCTTTAAAACTATACCCATATTCCATAGGTTAATTAATAATGGTGATAAAAGTAAAAAAAAACATCAATATCCATTTCTCGGGAAGTAAAAGACTTGCCTCGGGAATGATATATGTATATCGTTGTGATCTAGGAACCTGAGAAGTACCTATGACAATTTCAGCCCGAACGGGATACTGCGTTCGCCCAAATTTTGTCATATCGAAATATGTTGCTAATCTAATATAAAGCATCTCATTGTGTTGCTCTGCTCGAAGAATCTTTGCCTCCTCATGTCCACTGAAGACATGCTCAGGCAATCTGTTCATGTTCTCAGGGCGGCATTCCGACAAGTTTGAATCTTTCCGCATTGCGTATCACATATAATCCCGCGGACCAAACTGGCGCCGCATAACTTACCACAGACCGACCTATCGCGTTGTATGTACCCAACAAGGTTTCCTTATCTGCACCCCAAGTGCTGCCGGTTAGGGCCTTAAGACCATTGTTCCTAATTCTCAGATTGTTCCTACTTTTCAGTTTGCGACGACGTGAACGTAGTGTGACCCCTAGAATTTTGAGGCGGTTTGTGGTCGGAATTCTGCTACCATCGACCACGACATTCAACTCTCTTCTATACTGCGCCGCCCATGTGGTGAACAGAGTGTCCGTAGATTAGTGGCGGATATTGGCTTATTTCTCGCGTGGAAAAGGTGGTAAGACCGGTTAAATAGGAGTTCAGTCTCTCACAGATGTCATCAGGGTAGGTACCTGACGCCAGGATCGTACAATCATTCGCATACGTTAAGATCTCGACGCCGTCTGGTGGGGACGGAATACAGGAGATGTAGAGGTTAAAGAGTTCCGGAGATATCACACCATCTTGGGAAACTCTACGAGGTTTGGGGTTCTTGTTCCTGAATTCTACGTACGATTGGCGTCCACTCATATAATTGATTATCCAACGTTTCAGACTTGGCCGGAGGGTTGTCCGCTCAATATACTCAAACAGCGTGGAGTGTCTGACAGTATCAACGGATTTTGATAAGTCAAGCGCCACCATCACTGTTCTATCACATGGCTTATCCTGGTTGAGTCCTCGACAAATATGTGTCGAGATGGCGTGCAGCGCTGTTGTCGTGCTGTGCTGCTTACGGAATCCATGCTGATGATCGGCAACTGGAAACTATTTCTAACGCTGGGGAGGACTAAGACCTCAATGGTCTTTGCTACAGGTGACAAAAGCGAAATCGGCCTGTACGATTCACTTTTGCTGACATCCTTGGCTGGCTTCAGTAGTGGGACCACCCTGCCTCAAGGGTCTTTGTTGCAGGTGACAAAAGCGAAATCGGCCTGTACGATTCACTTTTGCTGGCATCCTTGGCTGGCTTCAGTAGGGGGACCACCCTGCCCATTTTCGAGAACAGTGAGGATGGCTACCGACAGGGTGAGAACTTTAGTGAGCTCCTCCACTCCCGGCTCATCCAGCTGTTTCAGCATTACCATTGAAGATTCCATCAGGGCCCAACGCCTTCGATGATTTAGCGTTGCTGATGATATTCGCAACATCATCCAATGTAAACTGTGGTGGTTCATCTTCGGCAGGAAGAGATCTGATGGGACGTAGTACTCTTCTTTTCCCCCTGTCATTCCCGGGGTGTTCGACAAACTGTCGATTTTAATAACTTGCGCACCTCTTCAGGTCAGTCAACGTAACGTCGCCAAACGTGACTTGAGGTCCTATCTTCCCTCATTCGAGAGCGACTTAACCGTTGCCCACAATTCACTTAAACCGGCACCAATGTTGCAACTCTTCAGATGATTTAACCATTTGTTCCGACGAAGCTCATCACGCTCATTTGTTAATCCCGCCGCATCTGCTGAGATGTTTGGTCTTATTTCGGGTATTGGAGTATTGGACCAGTATATGGCGAGCGGGTACAGCAGTGATGATATCTCGGAACGTCCTTTTCGCTACCTGAACATCAGAAGGATTGGGCAGTTCTCTGAAGCGGTGATTAGTGAACTCTCTGAAACTCGGCCAATCAGCATTCCCATGATTGACGAATGTGCGGCGTTCAGAGGTGATGAAATCGGGAGGTGACAATTGTGGGGAAATGGTCTGATCCAAGGGAAATGACGGGTTGCCAGGTGACGTAATTTGACGGACCAGGTGATACGGTGGTTATGTCTGGCGAGCTGTGGCACTCTCTGTTTATTCTGGTAAAGACGTAGAGCTGTCAATCTGCTCAGCCAGAGCTGTACCCCTCTGGTCGTTTCCGAGGACCGAATGCCACTTATCATGATGCGCAATCAAGTCCCCCAAGACCAACGGGTTATGACCTTCCAAAGGCAAAGCAAGCAACTCTATCTCGGCAGTTTTACACCTGACTGCTACTCCCAATCGATGAAAATATTTTACCAGTTCATTTTTGTGGCTAAAAACCGAATCCTAACAAAAAATTCTGACAGTCGGATCGGATTTTGGTATAGTTTCGATAGACCGATTTTAGGTACTTTGGGACCTATATAGCTATACCGAAATCTGATCCGATTTTACAAATTTTTTGTATGATTAGTTTTTTAGCCACAAAAATGAACTGGTAAAAAAACTTTGTCGTTTTTTGGCTGCCCTAATGTCCACGTATTTCTGTAATCAAAGTATCCGGCTGAAAATTGTTGAGAATGGTCATTTTTTGTCCAAGGTAAATTTTACAAAAACCAAAAAAATGATAGGGACAAAATTTTACATACACCCCAAGGAAACATGCGCATTACCGTGCAATCTATGGAATTAGAAGCAAAATTTATACATTTGTTGTTTGTTTTGTTGTATTGTTTCCTTACTGGTTATAAACTCTATAAAATAAAGAAATTAAGATATCATCCTGTTGATCATAAAATTTTAAAAATTTCTTTCAGACCCATGCTAACATGTCTTCGAATTTGTTATCCTGTTTCTGCTGGTTTCGTTTTGTTACTCTAGGCTCATATTGGCAGAGCCTAGAGTACCAGGACGAAACCAGCAGAAACAGGTCGGCTGTTAAAAAAGGCTACTTTCTGTACTTTGAGGGTGCATATATCACGGTGCTCTTGAAGCAACTTTAAATGGAAGGTGCTTACACCTGGGAAGTTTTTGCGGATTCTGAAACTGCAATGTTCTTAGATGAGAAAAATAAGGTAGCGATACAGTCAATGCATTGTCCCAATTTGAACTTATATATCTCAATAACGGTAAAACTTATGAAATTATCATAAGAGTCAATCTTATAGAGAATTTTCATAGCTACTTAGTCCTATTTCGATAGGACATGCGGTTTCCAAGCAAAATCATGAAAACTTAAAAAACCCCTAAAAATGTCTACTTGAATCGCGATTTATTTAAAAAGCGCTCCGGCAATTTTTTTTGTTTTTTGATTTTTCTCATCTATGAACATTGTAGTTTCAAAATCCGCAAAAACATCCCAGGTGTAGGCACCTTCCAGTTAAAGTTGCTTCAAGAGCACCGTGATATATCTGGTTGAGATGCGTGGACAGATGGCATGCTAGCTCTGACAGTAGTCTTGCCACCCCCTGATGCAGATTATCCACACTCGTTAGTTGGATGCAGTGGCGAGGCGCAGCACATTATTTAGAGTTGTCTGCAAGCCTCTCTATTGGGTGTCGCTAATAAAGGTACTGCTTTATAGGTAGCCAATAAAAACTCCTCACATTACCCCATGTGATACCTGGAATCGTTTCGAGCACTTTGTTGCGTTTCTGGACTTCAGACTGACGCATTTTTGGAGAATATCGATATTCTGTCAAATGTTACTCCAAGTATTTTTCGATTTTGTACAGTTGGTTGTGTTGCGCCGAGTCCTCGACTTCAGTGGCTACGTATTGAGTTTTATGCCGCATGGAGGAGCAGGAAATTTTCAAAGATAAAAGTTGGGAAGGATATCGTGTAGTGAGAAAGTCGTATGGTCTGCTAATGATGAAAGCGTTTGTTTAATCCAAGAGAAATGAAAATTTGACATGTAACATCATTTGTCAAACGATGTGACACGATTCTACGTCGGTGGATGACAAAACTAAAACCCTTTAGCAGAACAAGTTACCTTTTGCAGGTATACCGTTGATGAACTTGGTGGTGCAGGGATTGCCTTATCCAAGATATTCACAAAATCCACTATTTGTAATCGCCAAAGACAATAATGTTAACGTTAATGCGTGATCTAAAGCAAAAACGACCCCATTTCATATAACTACCCCAGCAATATAAATTGGAAGTAGTGCAATGTAGACTAGTTCTTTCACGGCATGTTTTTATGCAGTTCAAACGGAGTCGTGAAAAAGGCACTTCATTCCTCACATTTTAACCGCATTTGGATGCAATGCAAAGAATCACATCCATTTGTCACATTATAACAACATCTGGAGGCAGTTCAACGGAGTCGTGAAAAAGGCACTCCGTTCACTACATTTTATTAGCAGTTTTTAGAGATCCCTACATGTCCATAAATCAGTTTGTACATCTCTACACGCAGCGGAATACATTTCCAAAAAGAGATAATCGTGTTAACATTTCCAAACATTTGTTAATAAAACTAAATAATATTTAATTTGTGAACATTTTTCCGGTAACTCACGAGAAGAAAATTTCCCAATGGAGTGCTGTTGGAGTACATGTCGAAATCTTAACTGGTGATGGGAAGACAATATCAAACCCATTTAGCAGATGAAGCAAAAGCACTTAAGCTTGGATTAAATGAAGAGCGGAGAGAATTTTCATAATTTGTGTTAATTTAATAAAGTTATTAATATTTTTGTTTTACACAAATAATAAATGCATTTTATTTTGTTATTCAAAACACGTGCTCTGGGCTGCCTCCTATTCTACCCCAAAGGGTCAGTTAAAATGCAGTGCCAAAGGGTCAGTTAAAATGCAGTGCCAAAGGTTCAGTTAAAATGCAATGCCAAAGGGTCAGTTAAAATGCGGTGCAATGGAGTGCCTCTTTCCGGGGTCACTCCCTTGTAAAAATCATGAGCGAAAATGCATAATTTGATGCACTTCCAAATCACTTGTACATATCATTTAACTGCCTCTTTGGAGGCAAACATTTCGCTGGGTACTAGATTTCAACAATTTTTGGTTGTGGTGGGCAGTGAGAAACCATGGTCCGAGCTTTAGTTCCCGGCTTGGAACAAAAAAAATTCATATGAGACATATGGGATACGGCATATATTCTGCTGACAATCCAAAAAGTATAATAGAAACAAATTACCGTTTTATATTAAGATGCAAAAGTTTTAGGGCTATATGGGTCCCCCCATACAACGGTATCCCCGGATTTTCGATATTTTGGATGTTTCAGCCTCAATATCCCACCGAAATGTCACGGGTCACGATCTTTGCCCTATACGAATTTAAGCGACTGTAATATCCATCCCGAGCATAGTCGAGCCAAATTTTTCACATAGTAATATTTTCTTCTTGGGTGCCACCGTGGTGCAATGGTATGCACACCCGCCTTGAACGCTGAAGGTCGTGGGTTCGATTCCCCGGCCAGTCAACATCAAACACTTTTCAATGGTGGGAAGGTTAGGTTAGGTTAGGTTAAAGGACGCGCAGCTGTCGTGTTGGACAGCCACTCCACTCGGAGACCTTATGGTCCATTGTGTTCATCCTATAGTAAGGGTAGGAGAAAAGAAAAGAAATAATAGCATATCGAGTTTAGAAATAGGAAAAAGGAATAATTAAGTAAGTTAGAGGATAGTTGAGAATGATTAAGTAAGTGCTACGGATTGAGAGATTATTTGTAAGGAGAGAGAGAGAGCGAGTAAGGAGGTTAGCCGTATTAAGATGCTGTAGTTTGTTCGTGTTGAAGCCACTTCAGACCCTTGGCGAGAAGAAGCAGTGTTGTCGGCTCGGCTTGGCAGAATGTTGTCAGAGATGATAACGTATGTTCACCCATTGTTTGAACTCTCCTGGTCCTGAGCATTGGACAACGGCATAATAAGTGCTCAATCGTCTCTGTTTCTTCTTCGTCTTCGCATAATCTGCAGTAGTCCGTGGGGTCATCTCTATCCCATTTGCAGGTCATTGATCTTATCCTGCAGTGTCCCGTGATAACTCCAATCATTAGTTTTAGATCGGGTTTTCTCATATAGAGTAGGGAAGTGGTCTTCCTTTTGGAGAGGTTGGGCCAGATTGCCTTTGATACCTTGCAGCCAGGTTCGTTATTCCAGATCTGACCAGCCTTCTCCCTGTATGTTTGTTCTAGGAGCCGCATGAAGTGACACAGGGGTGGCCTGATTGAGTTATCGATTTCGATGTCGTTTGACTCAGATCCGCGACGTGCCAGTTCATCCGCCTTTTCATTTCCCTCGATGTCGCAATGCCCCGGGACCCAGCACAAGGTAACGATTGATCGTAGGGTCTCCAAAGCTTTCCTGCAGTGCAAGACCGCAGCAGATTTGATTGAATGGGATCTAAGTGATTTTAGGGCCGCTTGGCTATCCACATAGATAGTCACCGGTCCGGCTATATCCCCTTCCATGTTTTTAATCAATTCTGCTGCTTTCGTGACCGCAAAGATTTCGGCTTGGAAGACGCTACAATTTTCGCTTAGCTTGTACGAGATCCGTAAGTTGAGGGTATCGCTGTAGACGCCCGCTCCTGTTCCCTTTTCCATCTTGGATCCGTCGGTATAAATCTCTATACCGGGTAGAGGTAGGGAGTTGTGGGTCCAGGCTTCTCTGTCAGGTATCCGAACTTCAATGTCGTCGAAGTGTAATTGTGGTGATATATAGTCACTGATTACCTCCAAACCCACCGATAGTCCAGATTGTCGTAAGATAGCAGCATGGCCGTAGTCGAAGTTACGCCATGAATTTAACTCCTTGAGTCGGAGAGCACTCTTTGCTGCCAGCTCCTGTACCACGAGATTCATCGGATGAAGATCCAGTAATACATTGAGAGCAGCCTGTGGAGTGCTTTTCATGGCACCGGTAATTAGGAGAGATGCCGCTCTTTGAACGACATTAATCTTACGGTGAAGGGATGTCTTACTCAAAGCATTCCACCATACCAATGAACCATAAGTTAGAATGGGGCGAACTATGGCCGTAAAAATCCAGTGTATGACCTGTGGTTTCAAACCCCAACTCTTACCAATAGAGTTCTTGCAAGAATAAAGGGCTATAAGTCCTCTCTTGGCACGTTCCTCGACATTCCTTTTCCACGTTAGTTGGTGGTCCAGGATAATGCCAAGGTACTTGGCCTCTAGGGAGAGCTTTAGGGCCACTCCATCCAGCGTTGGTAGGGTGAATGGTTTGACTTTTCTCTTGTTCGTAAATAGAACCAGCTCTGTCTTAGATGGGTTCACCCCAAGTCCATTGTTGTGTGCCCATCTTGATAATTTGTCCAGAGCTCCTTGCATGAGTTCCGATAGCGTTTGTGGGAACTTCCCGGTGATCATTATGACCACGTCATCAGCATAAGCTACAGTCTTTATACGTAGTTGGTCAAATTCCTTAAGTATTTCGTTAATCACCAGGAGCCACAGCAGTGGTGATAATACACCTCCTTGTGGTGTGCCCCTGGTGACAGACTTCCGAATGGAGGTCTCACCGATATTTGAATTGATTATCCTGCCGCTAAGCATTCCATCGATCCAATTGATCAGTGTAGTGGAAACACCTAAGTTCAAGAGTGAATTGTGGATGGATTCGAGTTTGACGTTATTAAAGGCGCCTTCTATATCTAGAAACGCTGCTAACGTATAGTTTGAGACCATCATATTCCTCTCGATTAAACCAACGACTTCATTAAGTGCAGTCTCCACCGATCTGCCTTTGATGTAGGCGTGTTGGGCAGGACTAATATCACTGTTTTCAAGTTTGGACCTTATTCCTAGGTCAAGCAATCTTTCTAACGTTTTCAATAGAAAGGAAGATAGGCTGATTGGTCTGTAGTCTTTGGGAAGCGTGTGACTTGACTTCCCCGCTTTGGGGATGTATGTCACCGTGACCTCCCTCCACAGAACCGGTGTGAACGATAGACGTAGACAGGCCCTATAAATATGATCCAGGTGTGGTATCAACACCTCCAATGCATTTTGTAGCATAGCAGGGAAGATACTATCTGGACCAGGTGATTTAAAGGGCTTAAAAGTGTTTATCGCCCAAGCTATCTTTGTGTGACTTATGATCTCCTCGATGACACTCACTTCCCCTGTGGCTTGGTTACACATTGGTGGATCGGCTGAGCGATCTGGTGCATCCATGCAGTTGGGAAAGTGGGTTTTGGCCAGGAGATCCAGAGTTTCTAGACCGGAGTTAGTCCATGTGCCATCATCCCGCTTGATACTGCCGATGGATTTAGGGTCCTTCGACAGTACTCTACGAAACCTGGCTACATCCTTTACTCCCTCTATAGACTCGCTAAAGCAGACCCAAGATCTGCGTTTAGCCTTCTTTATTTCGCTGTTGTACTTATTGAAAGATACCTTGTAGTTCTCCCAATCTGTGGACAACTTCGTTTTGTTGGCTTTATTGTAGAGCCTTCTGCTAATCTTCCTGAGATTAGCCAGATCTTTCGACCACCAGACCGGTTGACATCTTCTGCCTGGGTAAGTGAGTGGGCAGGCGGTCTCATAGCTGTCCACCAAAACCTCTGTCACGTGATTCACTGCACTATTAACCTCTGTGGCTGTTTGGGGGTATCGTGACACTCCCAGCTTGGAGCTTACTAGTTCATTGAATTTGTTCCAGTCGGTTTTCCGTGGATTTCTAAATGGTGGCTGTCGAATGCCATTAACAGAGACTTGGAAGAATATCTTCCGATGATCCGAAAAGGAGCATTCTTCCGATACCCTCCAGTCACTGATAATAGATTCGTCTTTATTAGTGAGGGTTATGTCTATAACCTCCCCCCTGATTCTATTTTGAAAAGTGTATTCAATTTCCCTGTTGCATATTCTGAGATTATATTTTAAGATAAAATCAATGGTGGGAAAATACCCCTCAGTAATGTTGGCGACATTTTCTGAGTATTTCAGCTTTGTACAACTTGTCTACAAGTGGCGTGTTAGACACACCGTTCGGACTCGGCGATAAACAGTAGGTCCCATATAATTAAGCTTATATGAATCGGGGTGCACTCATTGGGATGTTTGTGGAACAATTATTATTATTATTATTATTATTATTATTATTATTATTATTATTATTATTATTATTATTATTATTATTATTATGCCACCGAAATGTAGGTAATTTGAAGATTTTAACCACATTATCCTAAGGAATTGACTTAAAATTGTTATTTAGTCACCATTTAGGGTTATATTCCTGCACATAATTGTCAGAATTATTATTACCGACTGCAATATCCATCCCGAGCATAGTTGAGCCAAATTTTTCACATAGTAATATTTTCTTCTTGGGTGCCACCGTGGTGCAATGGTATGCACACCCGCCTTGAACGCTAAAGGTCGTGGGCTCGATTCCCAGGCCAGGCAACATCAAATTTCAAGGGTGGCAGAATACCCCTCAGTGATGTTGGCGACATTTCCTGATTATTACAGCCATGTAAAACTTCTCTACAATTGGTGTCTAAGGACACACCGTTCGGACTCGGCAATAACAGTAGGTTGATATAGGTGAAGTCTCCCTTGTCCCATCTGGGATGTTTGTTTCTTTCGTACCGGATTGACCCGAAACCATAGTGTTTCGGTCAGTGGCTGCCAACCCAGCATCAAACCTATGCTTCTACTTAGGTTTCTATGCTGAAACAACAACATGGCGACTCTTTGTATAAGTGTATTTTATTATCGTAGCCGCTATTGGAGTTTAGTTATATATTTATGCCCACATATTCTGGCACCTGAATCAGTAGATCTCTAACTTGTTTGCTTAGATTAAGATTGAGATCTCTTCTCGGATCTTTTTATAACCTCAGCATTTATGCTAACGAGGGTATGTATATACACTTTCATACGGACAAAATGTGTCTTATCGAAATAATGGTTTTAGACCCCAATGATGTTTGGACTAAATGTGTTTCAGACAATTTGGAGTCGATTTAGCAATGCCCGTCCGTTTGTCTGTCTGGCTGGTGCGCACGATAACTCTCGAACGGATGAACAAATTTGATCCAAAATTTGGCTTTCGTAATATTTTGTCCAAACTTAGTTTAAGTTCGAAGTTATATCGGTCCACTCATTCCGGTACCTCCCCCACAAAACTTCGAAAATGTTCGGAAAATTTGTTCGCACGATAACTCTTGAAGGGAGTAACCGATTTGGTCCATACTTTGAAAATCGTGAAACTTCTGCCAGACTTATATGAGGTTCCAATATGGACTGAATCCTTCCACTCCTTCGGGTACCTCCCACACAAAATTTCGGAAAAGTTCAGTTTAAGGCCCGCTCTCGAATCGCTTTGCTTTTTGTTACAACAAATAGTATTGTGCCCTATACGACGGCACAAGTTTCATCAGGGGCAAGTCCATACTTCCTGAGAAAATAGCCTGAAAGTTAAAAAAAAACCATATGACACCGTGTGCAGTGGTTGCAGCGAAAGATAGTTCTCAAACGGATCTGCCGATTCGGTCCAAAATTTTGGCTTCGTAATATTTTGTACAAACTTAGTTAAGTTCGACGATAAGCCACATCGACCCACTCCTTCAAGTACCTCACCCACAAAAGTTCAAAATATTCGGAAAAATTGTGTGCAGGAAAACTCCTAATGGGAGTGACCGATTGTCCATACTTTACACATCCTAATATACATATATACCAGATATAGATCAGGTTCGAATATGGAGTATATTTGTCCACTCCCTCGGGTACTTCCCACACAAATTTTCGGATAAGTTCACTTTAAGACCAGCTCTCGAATCACTTTGATTTTTGTTGAAGCAACTTGCATTCGCTGCCTCAATCGGGGCGGTAAAAGTTTTTTTCAGGGGCAAGTCCATACTTCTTGAGAAAACAGCCCGAAAGTTGTAAAAACCCCTATGACTTCATATGTAGTGGCTGGAGAGCACGATAACACATTTGGACCAAATCGGTTGATCAGTTCCGATTTGGTCTAAAATTTAGCCTTCGTCATATTTTGTCCAAACGTAGAATCAGTTAGAAGATGGGCAATACCAGTCCACAACTTCCTGTACTTCCCCCTAATATATAAAAAATTCAATAAATTAGTATGCACGATATTTCTTGAACGGGGGCAACCAATTTGGTCCAAACTTTGGATCTATTAATATTTTGTCAACATTTAGTTTAATTTCTAAAATGGCCCATATCGGTCCTCTCCTTAGGTTCAACATTTTTGTTTAAGTGCAGTTTAGGGTCCTTTGGAAATGTATACCGTTATGCTGTTCGGTTTGGTCCTGTTTAAAGCGATATTATGATTTTCGTGGACAAGTCCATGCTTCCTGGCATACTGGCCGAAAAGTTATACGATGACCCACTGAAATGACTAGTGGGCGCGAGTTCTTTCGAAAAGATATGGCTTACAAAATAAGATCCACTTTCACAATGGACCAAGTCTGTTCACTCCATTAAGTATCTCCTACGCAACACTTTTGAACTTTAATCCTAACCCACATTTCAGTACAAAAAGGCCACAAAATTCTGAAAAGACCCTAAATACATTCGGTCTGTTCGTAGGTAGAAGTTAAATTCACATAGGCTGAGGGTATATCTCTGTCGGAAAAGCCGACTGATACTGTTTTACTTTTTAATTTGTTCCCCAACTATAATTAATGGTGGTACTGATTGGAAAAATATTGTGTGTTTATATGGGGAATCCTATTTGCACGGATGATAAAATACCTTTAACTCCATACGAAATTGTTGTTATATCTTTAGAACTATTGCCATGATATGTGTCCTTAACTCCCGAGAGATTGGCTTAAGAACTTCCAACAAATCTTATTATACAAATACTTAAAAAAAGCTGATCTTAAATGAAGTTAGCTCACAACCTTTAACGAAAACAAGTAGTCTCCCATAGAAGGACCAAGATAAATTATGTTAAAGACAGGAATCCTGTTTTGGTATCTATTCATCCCCTATGTCACCCAGTAATACTATGACCTCATAAATGATTATGTTTGAAGCAAAATATATGGACAAAACCATATGTGGTGGAATATTAATACCAGCCAATAAAATTTCTTACTAACTTATTGAGGGATGGTTGACAATAGAATGTGCGTCGTCTTTTTTATTACTACTCTGCTACACAGTGGGAATCCTTCAGAAGCACTCTTTTATTTTCTTATTTTATGTTGTTGTAATTATTCTTTGGGGTAAAAATAGTCAAATTTCTTTCTACTCTTCAAGTTAGTGGTAAAATACCACATGCCGTTTATTTCGCATAATTCCCAAACAATGATGGTTCTGGTGGATTACTACTCTATAATCAATGGACATAATTCAAATGTCATCTACCTTCTAAATTATTGAATGGCAACCAAATAGAAAATTGCGTTGTAATAATAATATCATTTCTATGACATCCAATAAGCCAAAGATGCGTGCGATGCACGTGTACAAATATTTTTTTTCTTCCTTGTCATTGCGATATTTTTCTAAGGGATGGGGAGAATATTCCTTCTACGGCGTCTTTAATTAAACGAAGGTGGGCTGGCTATTATATACTGGGTATTTCACAATTCCCTTGAGTTCTACGTTTTTTTTTTTTGCAAAATTATAGTTTTTTTTTAATGAAATAATGAAAGAGTCTGGTGGCTACATTTTATGATGAAAGTGGATATATGTATAATCGTTTATACGTTAAAAAGGTTATTATTAACATTGCATTGAAATACAGATTTAATCTTTTAACTTATTCGTGGCATCACCGAGCTCCTTAACACAAAATCGTGTTATAGTAAATCAACGGCATTGCATTACAGAATAAACCCCTAGAAGGTATTCTCAAAGAAGACAACCAAAAGGTCTTTTTTAAAAACTGGCAGGTTTTCTCAAAGATGCCTTTTTAGAACAGAAGACCAATAGGATTTACTCAAGAGATCAGCTTATCTTTTCAAAGAAAGAAAAGTATAATTAGAGACAAAGAGGACTAACAGATGACTAATAGGTCTATTCATGTCTTCTCATAGGAGACAAATAGGTATTCTCACAAAGACCATAGAAAACTAGTAGGTGCATCCCATAAAATAATAGTAGGTATACCCATAAAGGACGAGTAGGACTTCTAAGGACTAGGTCTTTTCATAAATGCCAGTAGGTCTTTTCATAGAAGATCAGTAACTCTTTTCACAAAAGACCAATAGGTGAACCCATAGTAAGTCTTTCAATACAACAACGTTAGGTATTTTCATACAGTTCGGTGGGTATACTGATTAAAGATCAGAAGTTCTTATCATAGATGACTAGTAGGCCTTCTCATGGAATGTTTTTACCCTTAGCTTTAGGCTAAATAGGGTATATACGCTTTGATACTATGAAAATGTGGTTCATCGAAATAGTGGCTCCACGAAATAGTGGTTTTAGAACCTAGGTAATTTGGATGAAATCCGATTCAGACAATTTGAAGTCTATTTTGCCATGTCCGCGGTCTGTCTGTCCGGCTGGTTGTAGCGTATGATAACTCGCGAACGGATCAACCGATTTGATCCAAAATTTGGTTCTCATAATATTTTGTCCAAACCTAGAGCAAGTTCGAAGGTGGTCCATATCGATTCACTACATCGGCTACCTCCACTACATAAGTTTAACATTTTTAGCTAAAATGATGCTCACGATAACTCTCCAAGAGAGTAACCGAAAGTCCAATCTTCGCACGTCGTAATATTTCCTCACGACATAGATCAACATCTCGAATATGGACTATAACGCATTACTCCTTCGAATACCTCCCACACAAACTTGTAATCGCTCATCGTGCCTCAATGTGTCTCATCGAAATAATGGTTTTAGACCCCAAGTATGTTTGGACGAAATGTGTTTCAGACAATTTGGAGTCAATTGAGCAATGCCCGTCCGTCTGTCTGTCTGGCTGGCTGGAGCGCACGATAACTCTCGAACGGATGAGCCGATTCGGTTTAAATTTTGGCTTTCGTAATATTTTACCCAAACTCAGTTTAAGTTCGAAGATGGGCTATATCGGTCCACTCCTTCCGGTACCTCCCCCACAAAAGTTCGAAAGTGTTCGGAAAATTTGTGCGAACGATAGCTCTTGAAGGGAGTAACCGATTTGGTCCAAACTTTGCCCATCGTGAAGTGTGTTCCAGACTTAGATAAGGTTTCAATATGGACTCAATCGGTCCACTCCTTCGGGTACCTCCCACACAAAATTTCGGAAAAGTTCAGTTTAGGGCCATCTCTCGAATCGCTTTGATTTTTGTTTTAGCAACTTGTATTCACTGCCCCCCATACGACGGTACAAGTTCCATCAGGGGCAAGTCCATACTTCCTGAGAAAATAGCCTGAAAGTTGCAAAAACCCCCTATGACACCGTGTGCGGTGGTTGGAGCGCAAGATAACTCTCGAACGGATATGCCGATTCGGTCCAAAATTTAGCCTTAGTAGTATTTTGCCAAAACATAGTTTAAGTTCGAAGATAAGCCATATCGGTCTACTGTTTCAGGTACCTCCCCCACAAAAGTTCAAAAATGTTCGGATAAATTGTTCGTACGGTAACTCTTGAAGGGAGCGGCCTAATTGGTCCGTACTTTACACATCCTAATATGTCTACCAGATATAGATCAGGTTCAAATATGGACTATATTTGTCCACTCCATCCGGTACCTCCCACACAAAATTTCGGATAAGTTCACTTTAAGACATGATATCGAATCACTTTGATTTTTGTTGAAGCAACTTGCATTCGCTGCCTCAATTACGACGGCAAATGTTTTTTAGGGGCAAGTCCATACTTCTTGAGCAAACAGCCCGAAAGGTTACACCCTATGTAGTGGCTGGATCTACTTCCATAATGGTCAATGTCGATTCATTCCTTTTAGTATCTCCTCCGCAAAACTTCTGATCTTTAATCCTAAAAAAATTTTAAAACCCCCCTAAATACATAGGTTTTTTGGGAAAAAATTGTTTCAATATACACAGGCTGAGGGTATATCTCTGTCGTCGAAGCCGATTGATACGTTTTTAGTTGTTGTCGCCAACTTTCATACATACGTCCAAAATTCCGATATAGACCTTCTTAATTTTGGAAGAAATATTACGATGTGTAGAGTTTCAGCCACATCTGATACTCAATTCGTAAGTAATTGAGCTCATCAGTATTTTAGTTTGTGCCTGCAGGGTTTTTATAGAGATTAGGGGCCATTATCTCAAGAAGTATGGACTAGTCCCCGAAAATATTGTACCGTTGTAATAGGGGCTTCTGCAAAAAAGTTGAATTAGAGCAACTATATGGCGCATCTTCAAATTTGATCTAAGGTTGGAAAAAATACTTCCAAAATTTTCCTTAAAATTGTAAGTTTTTGGTTAACCAGCATTTTTATGCAACAAATAGATTAAAATACAGTTTTTTACTGTAACTGCCAAACCGGTCTTTGCATCTTAACAAAAATTTTATCATTAAAAAATGTTTTTTAAGCTTTCATTTTATACCCACAGCGGTTAAGAAAAACCGGTTATGTTTTCGGTTTTTACGCGAACTTTCGATTCAAATAACATGACCGCTGGTAAAATTTTGCATCGAGATCTACCTATGGTAAAAATTTCAGATTGATCCGACAGTTATAGTTAAACTAGGAATAAGCCCTAGTTAGGGAACAACGCTAGTTTAGTAAATTTGTTCCGATTTTTTGAAATTTGTTCCAGAGGTAGCTATTGTTGCGCTGATCACGGGAATGTAAAAGTTTCTTGTGGGACGGACCCGGTTACCCGGTTGTTTGACACGAAAGTCCGGGTACAAAACCCGTGTTACACCCGAACTAAACTTACTAAACTAGAGTTAAGCCCTAGTTAGAGCTCTTACCTTTACGAATAAAGAACTTTAGCGTTTTTGTTTGGAAAAATGTAATTGGTACTAAGGACATTTGAACTATAGACATATTATTATTATTATTTTTTATTTAATATAGAATGTATCTTGTTGAAATAAATCGTATTATGTATATTAATCACCAAAACTTAAGATTGTATACCTACAAGTAAATGAACAAAAATCGGCTGACAATGTGAATGCTATATCATTCATCATTTTGCATCGGAATGCAATAGCATTCACGTCCGCGAACGTGTTAAACTAGGATTAGGCCCTAGTTAGGGAACAACCCTAGTTTAGTAAAAACTCGCCGATTTTTTTTTAAGTTTTTCCAGAGGTAGATATTGTTGCGCTGATCACGGAAATGTAAAACTTTCTTGTGGTACGGACCCGGTTATTTGATCCGAAAGTCCGGGTACAAAACCCGGGTTAGACCCGTACTAAACTTACTAAACTAGAGTTAAGCCCTAGTTAGAGCTGTTACCTTTACGAATTTAAACCATAGACATACTACAACTGTACTTATATCTTTGTTTGAACATGCAGTTATATGCCGGTATTTGAATTTTTTGATTGGAGTGTTTTTTATATTTATTTTTGATTTGTTTATTATTTTCTTGTCCATAATCCGGTTCTTATAGGTCTTATAGGGTCAATAATCTGTTATACCGCAATGAAGTTATGGTAAAACGTCATTACGACACTGTAATCAATAATTGTTTACGTTTACGGCGTCACGTTACTGTTGCACTAATCCACAACACCAATCTTACAACATTCTCACCTTTGCTGTCATTATTGGTGAAATAAAAATTTACCTATCAAAACAACTTGACTTTATTGTGTGAGAGGAAATGACAAAGGCTGTTCAATTCATTCGTCGTGGTACTTTCTACAAATTATCCATGGATTAAGTAAATATTATATTGTTGGTGTGCCTGCCTAGCAGTTCTTATCTCTAGTTTAACCAAGAGTAAACAATACAGCCAGACAATAAACACATGCCCTTTTAGGCAACAACAACAATAATGTCTATCCATCATGAATCAGCCTACGCCGCATTCCTTTCGTATTGTTTTTTTTTTTTTTTTTGAAGCCGGCACAACATAAGTACCCCTTGTGTTGTTGTGTTTGTTGTCTTAGTTTTTGGTTCCCTCTTTTCCCTTGTCTTATTTATATAGCACCTCTATTTTATTTCTATGTTTAATTAACTAGACAAACTAAATATACAATCTATCATTTCAGATTGATGATGAATGAATGCTAGCGCCTTTCCAAACAGCAATAACAAAGGGAAGAGTAAACAATTGAAAGAAGAAATCAACCTTCAAATTTAAATCATCGCAAGAGAAAATATCCCACCGTTGAAAAATAAACAAATTTTTAATAAACAATTTTTGGAAAACATTTTACAAGAAAACAAGACGAGTGAGTGTTGTGAGTCAGTTTGTTTGTTGGCAACAAAAACTGCAACGTGGATTTGTACTATATTTTATAAGGCCATACATAGCAGCAGAGCAGAACAACAAAGCCAAAAGCAAAGAGACCGGCGACCAAGAAAAATAAAAAACAAAGTTTCATGGTTGCTCTCTTCCCCCCTACATGAAGTGAGTTGGTCAAGCCGTAGCAAAAAAGAAACAATTAACAACAACAATTATGTGATGGATAGTTGTTGTAGTTTAATTGTTAAAATCTAAACAATTTGTTCTCTCAACATAAAACAAAAACAAGAAGAACAAGAAGAAGAGCCACCAACAAACAATAACAATAGAATACAATTAACCGACTGCACTTTTCTTCCCCATCATATCCACCATCATTCACCACAGAGCCTCAGGTGTAAAAAATCCAGAGAATGCCTATGATGCTGACAATAGTGCGTATGAGTTCCTCCTAAAAGTTCTCATCATTCGCCGTCAACAACAAAAGATTAATGGTGGTGGTGAGCAGCACAAGTTGAAACAAAACAAAACCCAACGACGATAACTCATACGCAAAGGTAACGAACAACAACACCTCAGTGGCTGGCCGAGTGTCGGCGGCAACGGTTGTATTATTAAAAGCAGAACAACAAATAAACAAGATTACACACGATAAATAAATTAATCAGATAATTATTTGTTCTCAGTGTTCTGTTCTCTCTCAGATACCAGAGAGAAGAGCAATAACAAACAGAAAGAGACAACTATATGTGTTGCCAATTCAATTGAACGACGAAGACAAACCATCAATCATAACAGATACATACAACACAATCTCTCGCACACAAGTTGAGGTGAATATTCACCACTCGTCGCGGCGGTACACGGTACGACGAACAATTTGTATTGACAAGAACGAGAAAGTTATACAGAGCACAGCCAGCCAGTCAGCCCCCCAAAGCAGCAAGCAAGACAACGCTCAGTTGTGTTGAAGTTGAACGAACGAGCGGAACGACTCGTGTCTGTACGCATTAGGTTTGTTTTTGTGGTGGAAGAGCAAATAACGCAGAATTGTTTGGCGATTCCGCAGTCTGCCTTAGAAGGGACATGGCCGTCTTTTTGCTCAATATCTGTAAATTTAATGGCTGCGGAATCACATTTCCAAGTTTAGGAGATTTAATACAACACATCGAGGACACACATATTGGTAAGTACTACTACAACAATTTAAAACACAAAACAGCAGAAAATGAAAAAAATTAAAAAACAAAAAACATTAAACCAACAACAAAACCATTGTCCAATGTGAAGAATTTGTGTGGATATAATGACTTGAAAAATCAAAGTTTTCCATTTTCGTGTATACATAAAAAATGGTGGCTATAATTTTCTACCTTTGTAGACTCCAGTCGGTCTCAAGAAAGAAAAAAAGAATGAAAAAAAAGAATCATCTCAAGAATTATATGGACATTCTCATTTCGTCGCATACAAAAATCCAAGAATGAACACAGTGTTGTCGAATATTATTGTTTAAACAAATTGTTGGTGTATTGTGTAGTTTTGTAGTGTTTTTTCCCCAAAAATTTTCCGAATAATTGTTTAAAACAAGATGAAAAAAAAGAAACGAAACGAAGAAAAGAAAAAAAGGCATCTATGAAACCCGTACAATGTCCAACGTAAGCTTTTTAAGTTGTATATACCACAGAAAATTTTCAGTAATGCAGAGCGAATGTGTGTGCGTGTGTTTGTGTGTGCAAGCGAGCGAACGAGCTAAACCAAACGAACGAACGAAATGTGTATAATATGATTTGGAGTGGGGAATTTACATGGACTCCTCTCGTAAAAAAATATATAATGTCTTCAATTGAAATCGTCCATCCAACCAACCATCCATCTATCTATCCGTGTCCGTCCATACAACCAACCATATATCCATCAATCCATATGTCGTCCACCATTATTCCCCATGCAGTGCAGGGGCGGCTGTTAATAATGCGTTGCGTTATGTTACATGTTTACTTTTCTATGATCTATGGCTTCTGAACTAAAGACGAAGTGTACGGTTTTTTATACCCCACTTTTTTTATTCTGTTCTTTCCTTACAAAAAGTAGAAAAAACAGAAGAATCGTTGTTGTCGTTGTCGGTGTTCACCCTTAACGTCGCCGCCACCGTCATCATCTTCACGTCGTTGTCGTCGTCCATTCCTTTAATTTATTTTAGTATGGCCCCCCTGCTCCTTGTGAGGCTTAAATTGCATACCAACCATATCTATAACCAGAGTAGTGTCTTGTGTACTAGTAACATACGTAAATGACGAGCGAACCAACGAATACCTGAGCGAGCGTCGTCAGCTGTGTTTGGAAAAATCGATATTTGTTTTGTATGACCGATGAGAGAGGCCAGTCGCCGCCGGAGTGTGTTTATTTTATGCATATTATGCCATCTCGCTTCCTCTTTCCTGATTTAGATTTGTGTGTTAATGCATTTCTTGTGTTTTGAATACTTCATTCATTAATTTATTCTCAGTGTGGTGTTTTGGTGAGATCAAAATTCATAGATTTGTGAGAGTAATCCCCAAAGAGAGGTGTAGGAAAAACAATTGTAATTATTAATTTGTTATTACAACAAAAAATTAAAACGGAATTATTGCAACAATAAATTACAATATTTTACATTATGAGATAAGGTAAATGCAATTACAAGGAAATGTTTTTAACATGGTTTTGTTTGGATGTGTCGCCTACTTAGAAATTCACCACAGACACTCTGAATCTTCCCCAATTTTAATGTTGAGTGCTCTCCTTAACTCCAGTGCATTCTCCTCTCTTCTACTCATTTGAGTGTCAGAATCTTACCACAAACAACAACACCACCACCACACTACTACGTCTACTCCAAAATGAGAGTCAGCCGCCGCCGCCGTCGTCGTCGCCGATATAAACAATTTTTTATGCCGGTGTTTTTTTCTTCATCCAACACGACGTATCTATACGTATAAAATTTAATGAGGGTATTTGAATCTTGAGACTAGAAGAAAAAGCTATAAGTGTGAATTGGACATCAAGGAAAAAGGTAGCGCTATCCATTTTCAATTGAACTAAAATCGTTTTGTTGTGAGTTCGTGCTGCATCCATCCATCTCAAACAGTTACAAAAAACCGACAAATTGTGGATAGACAGCAATAAATTTTATTGCATTGTGCTGTGCGGTGTTGTGTGTGTCTCGATTTCGTTTTATTATCTATTCCCCTCTAGTAATATCAATAAAATGTTTGTTTGTCTGTCGTGTCCCTAGTCTGGAAAAATTTTCATGGCAATTAAAAAAACTCGGAAACATTAACATCTCGAAAAATTATAATGCAATGCCTAACCTACATTTGTTGTAAAAAAAAACCAACCTGGAGGAGGGGTGAAGAGAAGTAGTCTACAATTAAAAAGTTTGTTGACCTGGTCTGATTTCATTGAAATATCGAACTTGTCTGTAACCCCTTTCTTTCTCCCATGGGGGTTGGTAATTTTATTGAAGTGTTTTTTTTTTCTTCTTTCTGCAAGTAGGGTGCAGTGTGGCGCATATAAAATGTGAAAATTGTGTGAAAACAAGAGAATATTTTTTTGTAAAAATTGATGAAATGTTAAGAAAAAAATATGTGTGTGCAATAAATTACAATTGTGAGGAGATTGACTCACATTTCAAAAAATCTTAGACCTATCCTAACATTTGAGAGAACCATTTCTGGCAGAGACAGATAAAAATGCATAATACGCAATTTTTTCCAAGAAATTAATTTTGTAGGCCAGTCTGGTGGTCGTCTGGCCGAACAAATTTTACTTGGCAGCGCTTACGATGATCATTTACAAAATCTACCAACATTTAAGTTGTGTTCCAGAACTAAAAACATTTTTTAAAATTTTTACCACTTTTACAAAGCGCATTTTATATGGTTGTCATTCACCACATTTTCAATTTTTACCATTTAATAAAGTACGGGAGCAGTCTGATAGTGCGAAGCGTATCCACCAGTTCTATAGCTGCCACCAATATGGTATTGTTTCCAATATTAATAAAAACCTTTCTTTACAGTTTAATTTATGCAATTTCCCTCGGACAGAGAAGAGGAATTTTCTCCACTACATACAATTTGGTCGGAAGCATAAATGGAAATTAACTTCAATGAATATTTATGCCATCCTCCCCATATAACATTTGAACCTAGTAAATTATATAGGAATGTTCCAAACATCTGTGCTAACGGCGGTTTCCTAGCCTAAATTATATATAAGTGTTCCAGGCATCTGTGCTCACAGTGAATTTCTTGTCAATGTTGTTAGTCTCCTACATATTTTTACAAATGCGCGCATATCAATAAGTCTGCTGCAGATTGAATTTAATTGAAAGCATTGATGGGTGACGAATTCAAACACCACGTCTTCATTGAACTGAAATCCCTTAATCAGAGCAGAAAAAAAAGCTAATTAGTTGTAGCTTATTGCCTAGCAATGCCATTTCTGTTTGGTGTCCTGGAAACTGTAACGACGTTGGTTTATAAGGAAATATTAGTCACAGAAGATTTTAATTAAAATATCCTCGTCGATATATTTTGACAAAAGTAGCTTATTTTGTGAATCATTTAGAAGCTGAGGCTTTTGGTTTCTGCCGCCATGTCGATGCAGGCGCGAATTGTGATTGTGTGGTTGGGGAAATTTTTTTCTGTTCGTTAAACACATTGTCTTTGGAGAAATAACCATTTTAATTCGAAATACAAGTAATATTGTCTTTTTCATTGAAAATTATCCAAATTTTTTCACGTATATAATGTGATTAATTTACATAATACGACTAATTTCATCAATATCCATAATATAAATAAAAAATTATAATAATATTAACAATTAATTAATTAAGTTTTCAATTCAAGCCTTAATTAATTTCGAAAAAAATTGGGCGTCATTTTTTGCACCTCTCTGAGTTTTTTTTTGCGTCCGCGAACGTGTTAGAAGGGTTTTTTGTTAAATTTCTTCATAAATGCCATACTGGAGCTTGTCATATACCCTCCCAATTCTTTCTTTACGGATTATGTTGTCGTGTTTTCGCCACAGGTTCCTTATTGCAACGATATTTATCTTATCATGCGGAAGACAATGCTTCTTGGAGATACGTGTCTTCAAAGTTCTTTATGGTAGTATTCGAAATTTTATCTAATTTTTACACCCTCAGGCTTAAGGCTAAAGAGGGTATATACACTTTGATACGATGAAAATGTGCCTCATCGAAATAATGGTTTTAGACCCCAAGTATGTTTGGACGAAATGTGTTTCAGACAATTTGGAGTCGATCTAGCCATGTCCGTCCGTCTGTCTGTCTGTCCTGCTGGCTGGAGCTCACGATAACTCTCGAATGGTTGAACCGATTTGGTTTAAATTTTGGCTTTCGTAATATTTTGCCCAAACTTGGTTTAAGTTCGAAGATGAGCAACATCGGTCCACTCCTTCCGGTACCTCCCCCACAAAAGTTCGAAAATGTTCGGAAAGTTTGTGCGCACGATAACTCTTGAAGGAAGTAACTGATTTGGTTCATACTTAGCAAGCACATCGTGAAATTTCCATCAGACTTAGATGAGGTTCCAATATGGACTCAATCGGTCCACTCCTTCGGGTACCTCCCACACAAAATTTCGGAAAAGTTCGGTTTAGGACCTGTTCACGAATCGCTTTGATTTTTGTTGTAGTAACTTCTATTCACTGTATAAGTTTCATCAGGGGCAAGTCCATACTTCCTGAGAAAATAGCCTGAAAGTTACGAAAAAGCCCTATGACACCGTGTGTAGTGGATGGAGCGCAATATAACTCTTGAACGCATCTGCCGATTCGGTCCAAAATTTGGCCTTCGTAATATTTTGTCCAAACTTAGTTTAAGTTCGAAGATAAGCCATATCAGTATACTCCTTCAGGTACCTCCCTCCCCCCCAAAGAGTTCAAAAATGTTCGGAAAAATTCTGTGCATGATAACTCTTGATGGTAGTGACCCATCCCAGTATATATACGGTTCGAATATGGACTGCATTTGTCCACGCCTTCGGGTACCTCCCACACAAAATTTTGGATAAGTTCACTTTAAGAACTGCTCTGGAATCAATTTGATTTTTGTTGAAGCAACTTTCATTCACTGCCTCAGTTACGACGGTACAAGTTTTATTAGGGGCAAGTCCATACTTCTTGAGAAAACAACCCTAAATTTGTAAAAACCCTCTATGGCACCATGTAGTGGCTGGAGAGCACGACAACTCCCGAACCAAATACTGAGTTGATCCACACTTCGCATATCGTAATATTTATTCGAATATTAGATGAAATTCGAAGGTGGTGCTTGTAGGTCCACTCCTTCCGTTACCTCCCCCGCCAAAATTTTCAAAGCTCCTTAAATATATACGTTTTTGACAAAAAAAAGTGTTTCAATTCACACAGGCTGAGGGTATATCTCTGTCGGAAAAGCCGACTGATCCTTTTTTACTTGTTTAAGTTTACGAAGGCAAAACTCCTCTCATCAAACAAAAATTACACTACCAGATACTAATATTACCCGTACTCTTATGTGGGTATTTGCGAAAGCAGATGAGGCGGAATTTGGGATGTTTGAGAGAAAACATCCTTGGAAGATTTATAGACCAATTGCGTCGACGGTATATACCGGCGTCGTATGAATCACGAGTTGTAGCAGCCGATCAACATTAGGTCTGTACGACAATTTTCCCAGTAATAATTACTCAGTAACTTCCAGCAATTTCTCTCCAGCATTTTGCAAAAACTTGCAACAAAGTCAGCTGTTTCTAAAAATGTATTAACAATTTTATAATTGCTTTTGATATTTTGAATCAAAAGGAACAAAAACATTAATTTTAAAATTATATTTTTGTTGTTTAATGCGATAATCCTATGTACAATGCTTTGTATTCTAAAATATTTTATATTGTGAAATTTTCTTGGTCAAAAACGTAAACATTTTAAAAGTCAGCTGGGCGCACTTGCAAATTTTTACGAGACAAATTTTCCCAGCAAAAAATTGTAAGTTCTGTGCATGACACAATTACCCAGGTATATGTGTCAGTCCAGCTGATCGAGTAATTGTGCCATGGTTCTCTGTCACAAAATCTCTCTCAACTCGCTCTCTTTTACTGGACAACTGGACTGGATAACAAAAGTTATCGAACAACATTCAGTCAAATTTTTTCGTTTATCGTACAGACCTATTGATATATGGTTTGACCCTTCACTTATAGAACGGTAAAAGCTGTCAATTGCTCCCATATTAATTGTATGCTTCTTAAGCGAGCACTTTTAGGGTAAAATGTGGTAAAACTAGAAGATTCTGGCACGTAAAGGAACAGAGCTACAACGATTTTTTACTTCTTTAATTTTGTATGCCATGTGATATGATTTTGATCTTGATTTTTGGCCTCTTATTGGGGTATTCATATGCCTTTCACGCCAGAAAGGCGTTTAAAAATCTATTCTTAGTTCCGGCTTTTGCTACATAAAGCTCTGTTTAGAATACAAAGTCGACGTAAATTCATTCCTGCGATAGTACACACAAATTATAGATTTTAAAGGAATATTTAATTACATAACCAGTTTTGGATTCTGTCCATAGGTGAATAGCTTAAATTACTGACCGAAGTTCATCCACGCACAAGTTATTAAATTCTATTTTGTATATATTCCGAGATTTGTCCCAGATTTTTCCGAGATTTGACGTAATATTTCCCAACAGGGGGAAAGAAGATTTTATTCATCTAGCCGCCGTGAATATGTGCGTCGTACCTTCAGAATATCACACGTACGTACCAAAGTTTAACATTTTAACACTTTTGACGACTGTAGTCCCACTGTTTATACCTGATAATGGCCTGAATGTTAAAAAAGGGGTGTTTGTGACATAATAAAGTTTGCAGATTTTTTTTGTGTAGACGATGTTGAACCTGTCAAATTGAATAACGGCGAAAAATTTGGACAGAAATCCAGTTTGAAGCGTCTTGCTCTTGGATAGATTGATCCTAAAAATGAGATTAAATCAAACGTAGTTAAGGAACTTTGAAGGTCCATATCTCCTTATGATTCATTACTAGAAAGTGGTATACTTTTTTTTACAAAATCCATACTTTCTAAGATGAAGGCTTGACTTGAAAACTTAACAAAAGACCCCTACAATGAGTCAATGAAATTGTTGGTATAGCCGTTAATAAAATTATTCCAAACATATGTCATGTTCAAAGATGGCCTATACGGGTCCATTCTTTAGGGATATTAATGGTAAAGTTGTTTTTTTTTTTTAGTTTTAGAGGAATAGTTAGGTCCGTTTCTTTTGAAGTTCATAGGGTTTCAATAAAGGTATTTTGTTTTAGTTCTTGGGTTATTGTTCGCCGCCAAGTCGACCTCGATTTCGTGATTCTTGGTAATTCCATTCAAGCGCCTTTCTGCCATCCAGCTTTTCCTACGTTTAATCTACTTTTGTATGGTTTCCTGCTTCGTTAAGTTCCACAGCTCTGTGTTGCCTATAGTGTTGGGTCAGAATAGCCTGCAAATGGTCATGTGGCATGAATACATATTGTTGTTGTTGTTGTAGCAGAATTTAACCCTACGTAGACGCATAGGTTTAATGCTGGGTTGGCAGCCGCTGGCCGAAACACTATAGTTCCGGGTCAATCCGGTACGAAAGAACCCGCTGCCGTGGGATTGATGAATACCTATAGTTTTTGCGTGATGGCGTTAGACACAAACAAGCCAGGTTTAACTGCATTATATCAGAATCGATATTACACATGCTTCGAATATTTTACGCTTGATTTTCTGGATATATGTGAGCTTCTCCATACACCTTGCAGTCGTCCAAACACTTCTGTCGCTTTGTTTAACCGATTGATTACGTCCGTTTCTACACCACCATTCGTCGTTACGATGCTTCCTAGATAGCAGAAACTATCGAGGTATTCCTTGTAACGTCATGTTTTCTGTACTGATGTTCTTAATTCTCTTGGCCTTAGTTTTTTTGATGTTAATCTCAAGTCCAACATTGTGAGCCGGTCTCTCCAGATCTTCTAATTTTGACTGCATATTGGATATCTTGTCCATATTACAACATTAAATTCCAGCCTCTTACTCAGTTCTTCAGGTGTGATGTCGTTCCCCCTTCATCTTGCGATCACAAGGAACTACTACCTAAGATGATTTATGTCTGTCGTGTTCTCTCCAGGTCTTCTAATTTTGACTGCATATTGGATATCTTGTCCATATTACAACACTAAATTCCAGCCTCTTACTTACTCTGTTCTTCAGGTGTAATGTCGTTACTCCTTCATCTTACGATCACAAGAAACTACTACCTAAGATGAGTTCTGTCTGTCGTGTTCTATCATTTGAGAGGTCGTTTCAGTACTTATATACTATGTAGATGCAGATACTAAAACTTTCAGAAATTAATTAACCTATTCTCAATAATTAGTTGACGAATGTGCATGACATGGATCCGTACAGCCGTACTAAAACCCCTGCTGTGATACAAAAGCCCCGCTTCTAAATTATAAAGCGACAAAAAATAAATTAATCTAATCCATCATAAGAGGTATGACGTTTACAAGGTTTTGACGGCCGAAACCCTAAAATATCATCATACAGACTATCTCTGGTCCGTCCAACTTGGCAATATAGAATAATCTGAAATTTCACAAAAAAAAAAAAATGAATTTTTTGTAATTAATGAATCTGCAAGTGGAATAATTAGCGCACGATAACTCTCGAACGGATGTACCGATTCGGTTCAAATTTTGGCTTTCGTAATATTTTGCCCAAACTTAGTTTAAGTTCGAAGATGGGCTATATCGCTCCACTCCTTCCGGTACCTCCCACACAAAAGTTCGAAAATGTTCGGAAAATTTGTGCGCACGATAACTCTTGAAGGGAGTAATCGATTTGGTTTATTCTTTGCACATCATGAAGTGTGTACCAGACTTAGATAAGGTTTCAATATGGACTCAATCGGTCTACTCCTTCGGGTACCTCCCACACAAAATTTCGGAAAAGTTCAGTTTAGGGCCATCTCTCGAATCGCTTTGATTTTTGTTTTAGCAACTTGTATTTACTGTCCTCAATACGACGGTACAAGTTTCATTAGGGGCAAGCCCATACTTCCTGAGAAAATAGCATGAAAGTTGCAAAAAAAAAACCCCTATGAAACGCGTGAGGTGGTTGGAGCGCAAGATAACTCTAGAACGGATCTGCCGATTCGGTCCAACATTTGGCCTTAGTAATATTTTGTCCAAACATAGTTTAAGTTCGAAGATAAGCCATATCGGTCCATTCATTCAGGAACCTCCCCCACAAAAGTTCAAAAATGTTCGGAAAAATTGTTTGTACGGTAACTCTTGAAGGGAGTGGCCCAATTGGTCTATACTTTACATATCCTAATATATCTACCAGATATAGATCAGGTTCAAATATGGACTATATTTGTCCACTCCATCCGGTACCTCCCACACAAAATTTCGGATAAGTTCACTTTAAGACCTGATATCGAATCACTTTGATTTTTGTTGAAGCAACTTACATTCGGTGCCTCAATTACGATGGTAAAAGTTTTTTTCAGGGGCAAGTCCATACTTCTTGAGCGAACAGCCCGAAGGGTGTAAAAACCCCATAGGCACCATATGTAGTGGCTAGAGATCCACTTCCATAATGGTCAATGTCGATCCATTCTTTTTGTATCTCCTCCGCAAAACTTTTGATCTTTAATCCAAATCAACATTTTTGCCGGTTCAAATGCCCAAAATTTTTAAAACCCCGTAAATACATTTTTTTTGGGAAAAAATTGTTTCAATGTACACAGGCTGAGGGTATATCTCTGTCGGCAAAGCCGACTGATACTTTTTTACTTGTTTCTTTTTTAGTTTTCAGTCAAAGGATGAAGTTAGGCATCCAAAGCGCAACATAAAATATTCCAGTATTTCCTTATGCTTTATATAAGTGTATAAAGCGAACATGATTCCAAAATCAACCAAACGCATCACTTTTCAATTTAAACAATTTTCAGATTCATTAATTTCATACCTACACACATGCATATGTGTTCCCTCTGCAACCCTGGGGGGACAAAAAGACGGAGACTTGTCTCATATCAATGAGTGCACGCCGATTCATGTTGGCTCAATGATATGGGATACAATTAAGGCATTTTTAATTCCATAATCTGAAAATAGTGATGATGATTCATAAATGAGGTGCCTTTTTGTTAAAGATGTCTCATATTCAAGTTTATTTATTTTTTTTTTAATTGACAGACACTGTGTGTTTTTAAAGTACGACTGATGAAGTATTCAAGCCTTTACTTTTTGTTCCCTATACTTTGATTTGCATAGACTTTTTTCACAAGAACATATAATCGAACTTCCATAACATGATGAGTCCATAAAATGAGGTGTCAACCAAGCCCTGCGGCCGAATACAAATTTATGTACACATTTCCTAATACATATAATTTTGAATGATGTGTTGCTTACTGTGGACTGGAGAAAAATGAATTTTGCGATACCTTCTAGTTATGGAAGATCAATTTGAGTGTATATTTCTATTGGTATTTATTTGCTTGAAATTTAGTTCGATATTTTGCTTCTTCTTTAAATTTTAATTGGTATGCTTTGTGGTGTTGTTGACTGCGTGCGCTCTGCTTCAAATAAATAATATATTATGGGAAAATATAAATTCAAGATAATTAAAGAAAAAATAGTTCAAGAATGATGGTGATTTTTTTTTTTTTGAATCCTGCTTGTTTTATTTATTGTTAGCAATGATGATGATGATGTCAAAGTTTGTGTTCTTTTCATAGATGCGCGTAGATAGTTAGCTAAGGAGCCTAAATATTTTGGTAAATTTTCTAAATTGTATAAGAATAAAAATCAAAACAAAATTGGTTACAATGTAAAAAATTCAAATATTCATTATAAATATACGTTTTTTATTCCATAAAGTTTAAGAATTGTTTTCTAGAGTTAATTATACCCCTGGTTTGTCATATGTTAAGAATCAACAACAACAACGTCAATCTTTCATTAAATTACTATATAAATAACAATCACCTCACATTGTTGGTCTGTTCCAGTACTGCACATTTCTACACATTTTTACTATTTTTTTCGATAACATAAAGGAAAAATCGGTTATCGGAGTAAAAATGTGTAGAAATGTGTAGTACTGGAACAAACCATGTATTTTGATAATTAACTAATAATTGTTGTTTGTGTGCTCATACATATTTAAAAAAGGAGCCTAGGATTATTCTCCTGCTTTTCTTTTTTTCTTTGTAAAGATTTCCATTCTCTAGACTAGGCCAAGAAAATGTATTCTCTTCTACTCACTACTATTATTTTTATATAAAATCTATTTTTACAACCTATCAACAAATCATCTACTATTCTATAGTCGTCTTCCGTATGAATGATTGTTTCAACTTACATACATACTGTAACTAATATATACAAAAAAACAAGAACAACAACAATAAACTAACCCTTGAAATATTGAAGAATGAATACCAACCAACCAACCACCCACCACCAACCAACCTTATCACTTTTGTCTAATATTTCTAAATTGTTTAACTTTTTTTATTATATACATATAAATAATATAGTAAGTACAAGAACTACAACTAAGAGTGGCCCTTGTGTGCGGCGGGGTACTACAACAGGTAGAGAGGAAGAAAGCGGAACAAATCCATAAAGGAAAATTGAAGAACATGTGTCCTTTATTCCCATACATAAGGATAAGGCCGGCCTGTCTGTCTTTTCATTGATTACCGCCTTTCTATTTGTGGAGGAAAAAGGTTTCCATTTGTAGGAGGTGGAGGAGGAGGAAGATGAATAGAAAAAGAAAAAGGTGGGTGGGGAAGTAAAGTGGGTATTGTCCTGTTTCTTGATTTTTTTCTTGTTTGTAAAAAGGCCCATGTGTGGCGTCTCTCTTTCTGTGCGTCCTTTAAGAACCACTTAAAAAGGAGGAAGGGTCAGTTATTTAAAGGAAGCAAAGCAAATAAATTATTGACAACAGCAACAACAAAAACAGAAAAGGAAGACTCAAATTACCGTATTCGTATATGTATTTATAATTTATGTGTGCGTGTTTTTTCTTTTTGAGGTTTGAAAAGTGATGGAGTGGTGTAAGAGAGTGGTGTAAGAGAGTGTTGTGACGAGAGATACAAGTGGCAGGCAACACAACTTGCCACAATGTGACATGTGGCTTCCCCCACCCACCCTCTAATAATACAAACTAATAAATAAAATACCATAAAGCAGCAGTCAGTCAATCGCACCAACAAAAAGAAGCAAGCAAGCGAGCGAGCAGTGGCAACATTAAATATATCACCACCATTCTTTGGCGAACTTCAAAATTCCCCTTCCAAAAAAACAAAAAAGAAACATAAAATCCTCAACAAACATCAAGAAGATGCTTTTCTTTAACAAACCACCAACCATTACACAAAAATATATTCTTCAGGAACAGGAAAACTATAGTTGATGAGAGGAGGAGGATGATGATGAATAGCCCATATCAATCTACATAACATTGTTATGAGATGTGGAAAGAAATCCAAAAAACACACACAAAACAACACAAGGCACAAAACAAATGAGAAAAAGAAAACAAGAAGAAGAATGAAAACTATGCGCGGCGACAGAACGAACAACCGAACGACGAACAACCGCGATCTCGACCAGCCAGCCAACAACATCTAAAACAAATCAATCCCACAAATTTCTGTTTTGGATGAAGACAAATTTTTTTCTGATTTTTTTTACTGGAAAACTTTTTAAACAAAAATCCCAGTTTGGAAAATAAGCCTTTAAAATTGATGACAATGGTTTCTTTCTTTTTTATGTTGTTAATTCCAAAAAGGCATTTGAATGCAAAAGTCAGTCAGTAGTCAGTCACATTCAGTCAGTCAGTCATTCAGAAACAAAATCAGTCTCAGTCGCCGGCCCTTTGTTAACAAAAAAAGAAAAAAAAAACTACAACAAAAATTTTCCAGCCACCAAACAATCTCCAAAACAACAACGATGTCGTCTATTGTCATCTCTTGGCATTGTTCTTCTTTGTCGTCTCTTTCCATGCAGACTTGTTTTAAACTTTTTTTTTTTTTTTTATTTTGAAATACCTAGGAAACTTTTTTCTTATCGATTTGTTGTGCATGGTGGTGTCTTTTTTTTTGGATACATAGCAAATAATTTTTAAGCTCCCTTTTGTACTTTTTTTGTCTACTTCTTTAAAATGGTATCCCTTGATATAGCTTAGAACGTTGGCAGTGTACGGAATTATTTAAAGGTACTTTTAAAGTAACAAAAAAATAAACAAAAAACAAAAATGTGTGTGGACCTTGTTTTCAAAGTTACAATAACAACAAAAACAAACTGAAATGATGAGTGTGGGGTGTTTTTTCTTTTTCAATAACAAACAAATTAAAAGAAACTTTTTTATATATTCGTATTTTTATAAATGTTATAAAACAAAACTTATTTTGTAATTAATATATTTTGTAGAAGTTTTTACAGATAAACAAAGTGTTTTACATACTATTTTTTTAGTTATGACAAAAAGGACAATCATTTATGTAATTATGATTTAATTTTTATACTTTGCGGAAAGTTGTAATTTTATAATTTATGATCTACGTTCTAAGCTAAAGGTTTTAAAGAGGGTTTAAAGAACCTTTAAGAATTCCTAAAAAACAGGAATGAAAATCTAAAAAAATATTTAAAAATTGTTCATTTTAGTTAGAAGCTTAGCCAAAGTCAAAGGAAATTCTTTAAAAATTTTGAATTTGTCACTATAGAGTTAAAAGAATCAATGTCAATCATGACATAATACATATTCAAGGATGGACCTCTTGTAAAGGTACTTACCAGAAAGGAGAATATTGAATATTTGCTGAAAATTTCTCTACAGTTTGGCTGTACGTTGAGTTTTTGGTTGTATGCACATTTCATGTGCATTTCAGCTATGAAAAATTTTTTACAAGTGGTGTCGAACCATGTTCGGTAATAAAAAGGTACGTAAACCAGAATCGAACCGTGAATGTCCTATTGATAATGAAATATGATATAAAATAGCTTATTTTTGATCGATTTTTTTTCAATTATTTCTAAAATTCATGTTATAGAAATACATAAAAAATTCCAGCCAATCCAAGAAGTTATTTTAAAATCCGAGTTTTTAAATCATTATAGTTAAGACTTCATTCACTACCTTTATTTAGAAAACATGGTCTATTTTAAGAGTCATGGCCTTAAGAAGTTATCAAAAATTAAGAATTTGAAGCTTAGCCAATGTCCCTTGCAATTCTTTAAAAATCGTTTATTTAGAACTTGGAACATTAAAAAGATATCATTGATGATCCCTTTGCAAATTTGGCTATTCAAGACTTTCAAAAATTCTTAAATAAATCGTATCTTTCTAAATGAATCGTATCTATTTTTATGCATTTAGTTTTATCTATTCGATTATACAAATAATAAAAAATACAAATAATAAAAATTACAAATAATAGAAAATGCAAATAATATAATTAATAATATTCTCGTATATTGACCTTGGAAGCTCTAGGAATAAATAAATTTATGAATAAAAATGTAGAAAATAATAAAAATATAAAAAATAGTAAAAATATAAAAAATAATACACATATAAAAAATAATAAAAATAATAAATATTAAAAAAAATAAAAGAATAAAAAAATAAAAAAAATTTAAGTCTGGAGTATTTATTATCCCAATGGCTTAACTTCATAATACAAAATACTAAAATGATAAGAAATAAAATTTATTTATTATTTTTATTTTATTAATAATAAATACCATTTTATTAAAAATAATATTTTATTAATAATGAACAAATTTTATTGTTGTTTTGCTCGACCTTTTAATTTCTAATTAAATGAAAGAGTTTTTCCGATAATGAACAATAATAATAAAAATCATAAAAATGATGAATGTAATAAAAATAAAAAATAAAAATAATAAAAAAAAAATAAAAAAATATTTTTTATTGTTTTTATTTTGTTTATTTTAAAATAATAAGACAATAAAATAATGAAACAATAAAAATAATAAAAAAGTAAAATAAAAAGTAAACTAAAAAAAATTAAAAATAAAAAAAATTAAAAATAAAAAAATTAACAATAAAAAAAATTAAAATAAAAAAATAAAAATAAAAAAATAAAAATAAAAAAATTAACAATAAAAAAATTAAAATAAAAAAATAAAAAAAATAAAAAAAATAAAATAAAAAAATTAAATAAAAAAATATAAATAATAATAAAATAAAAATAATAATGGAATAAAATAAATAATAATATAATAATAATTATAGTAATAATAATAATAATAATTATAATTATATAATATTATATAATTATAATTAATAATCAATATAATTATAATTATAATAATTATAATTATAATAATTATAATTATAATTATATAATTATAATAATTATTATTATAATTATAATAATAATTATTATTATAATTATAATAATAATTATTATTATAATTATTTATTATAATTATAATTATATAATTATAATTATATTATTATAATTATATATTATTATAATTATAATTATTATAATTATAATAAAATAACAATGATTAATAATAATAATAAAAATACTTCGGTGGTTGGGTAAAAGTTTAAATGCAATTATTAGATAATTGAGTTCATCTAATTGCACTTTTACCCAAACACCGTTGTATCAAAAATAACAGTTTCTTATCTCTCCTAAAAAATATTTTTAGATACGAGTTTGACAAAGTAATGCATCGATATGTAGCTCTAATATTATTTTTACGAATTATTTGGGGTTTACTTTTATCGTTTTTTTTTACATAGTTTTATACCATCTAAGAATAATTTTAAAAGCAAATCTTCAACAATACAGTGTCGGCCAAAACTAAAGCACCCCCTCAATACACTTTTTTATAATGGTAATTTTTTTTAGAGAACAAAGTTGTAAAATTGTTTTGTATTTTCCTTTTTATTTATTCATATCTTTATTATTGGAAAATACAAACAGAAGGAATTCAGAATTTAATAAACAAAAATTAAAATTCAAAAAACATTTTAGGTCGCATATATAAGCGGACAAAACTAAAGCACCCCACAATTTGAGGTACAACAAAAGCTATTGAAATCAATATTTCGTTGCGTATCCTTTATTCTGGATGACGCAAGCACATCGTTTAGGCATAGAGGATATCAAATAATTAATTATTGCAGGCGATTTGCTATTTTTTTCGGCTTCAAATAAATTTTCTTTGATTTTTCAATTTTTTTTCGTATGATTTTTGAGTTAACGATACTACACAAGCCCCAATTGAGAGCTAAAATCAGGGGATTGATTGGGCCAACGGAGAACTTCTGTCTAGTTGTTTGGAAATCACTCCTTAAGCACTTTCGATACATGTTTTGGTTCGATATCTTTCTGGAATATCCATCTAAGTGGCATCTCTTCTTTAGCATAAGGCAACATCACGCCTTTTAATACGTTACGATACTTGAAACGATCCATAATTCCATTAATTTTATAAATTGGTCCAATCCCTTGCCCCGAAAAAAAATCGGCAACCATTGTGTTCCACCTCTATGTGCCCTTACAATATTTAGGACTTAACCGTTGGCCATTTGATCTATGCCTTATTCCATCCAAATCCTTTAAAATCAACTTAGATTCATCAGAAAACAGCACAGTCCTTCATTTTTGGATACCCCAGTTCAGATGGGTCTTGGCGACTTCCAGTCTGGCTACTTCATTTTTTGACAATATGAAAGGTGCTGGTCGTCGACTGAATAAGCCGTCGTCTACCGCTCTTCTGTTAATCGTTCTTTTGCTTATTTTTCAATCTAAGCGATTTTGTATTTGACCAGAAGATGCTGTAGCATAATTTTTGGATGAATATGAACAATATCGGCTAATGTCTTGGTACAGCCCCCTTATAGCGATACCTTCCGATCATCGGTATTTTGAGTATTTAAGCCACATTTTCCAACTAATTTGGTACTTAGGGTTCCTAGTGGTCACAAAACATTTCCACAAAAAATTGTGGACCTGGGTCCACGTTTGGGTATAACCTCCATATATCGGTACCTCCCGATTTTTCAGTATTTCTAGGATGTAACCTAAATTTTCCTAAAATCAATTGTTTCTCCTGCAGTAATTTATAATTTATTATCCTCTATGCCTAAAAGATATGCTTGTATCATCCAGAATAGAGGATACGCAACGAATAATTGATTTCAAGTTTTGTCCGCTTATATTTGCGACCTAAAATGTTTTTTGAATTTTAACTTTTGTTTATTGAATTCTGAATTCCTTATTTTTGTGCTTTTCAACAATAAATATATAAAAAATAAAACGAAAAATAAATAAATTTATAACTTTGCTTTCTTAAAAAATTATCATTTTAAAAAAATGTACTGAGGGGTGCTTTAGTTTTGGCCGACACTGTATATTTAGCAGCTTTCAATCGTTGCACCACTACATTTTCCTAATTGGTGTCTTCAAAAATTCCAATCATACTCGTGTTTCCGTACTTTTTGATAGTACAATAACACTATGCAACACTGAAAATGCAAACAACTTCTAATGGGCATTTTCTGAAGGGGTACATACTGAGAATACAAAAATCCTAATAAGGTTTCGTGTTGTTAGATTGGGTTTGGATTTTATAGCCTCATCTAAACCGGGCTACTAAAACTACCCTTTTTCCATTGATCGGAGCTTTATCTCAGAAACTAGTAAACATTTTACTTCGCGGTCTTCAGCAATATTGTAGCCCTAAAGTAGAGGAACCTGGGTGCTAAATAGAAGAACAAGAAAAAACTGCATCTAGCGCATGAAAATCGATAAAATATATCGAAGTTTACATAATTTCTGGAATGACCATAGCAGCTAAACTATTTTGAGATGAACCAAGTAACCTTTCGCAAACATTTTCCATACAATGTACTCAGCAATTTTTCAGAACATTCTGAAACTCTAAAATACTTATTTTATGTTGTTTAGACTGTATTTCGTATCATACCTTCTACAACAAATATTTCAAACAATGTTCACACAGACTGTTTTAATATTTGGAATTTAAATGCATTGTTCATATATTTACCAAATTTCCTCTGAAAATGTGCTAGAAATAGCGTGATAGAGGGATTTAATAAGAATGAAATGTTCTGAAGATTTGTGAACTACATTCCAGCGGATATTTCTTTCAAAGTAAAGTTAGCGAAATATGTTACAGTTTTGGAGATATGGTGCGAAATATACGAAATAAATGAATTTTCATGCTTTTATCTACATGTTTGCATCAGAGGTTTAATTAAACAAGATTCGATTAGGGTTTAGAGATATTACCTCGATTTGCTCTAAAAAGTCAATATTTAGCCATGTTTAGATGAGGCCATAAAACCTAAACCCGATCTAACAACAAAAAGCCCAAATAGGCTTTTTGTCGATTGGGTCTGTACTTTCATAAAATCCGCAGCAGAAGTTGTTGGCACAAAATTTCCTAGAAAATGTTGCACAGTGTAATACAAATAAATTTGTTCAAAAAAAGGATGGAACAACTGAAAATTTGCAAACAATCTTGCAGAAACATGTTTGTACTCGGCCAACAAGGAGAAGAGAGGGTCATTCAGCGACATTGGGTTTATTATTTGTTTAAAAAAAGTACAAGTTTTGTTAGTTTTCTAACACAAAATTATAAAAATAGTACTAGATAGATATTAGCTTGCAGGTTTTGGAACACAACTCATATGTACCTTTTTTACAAAGCGCACACGTCACATGACACGCCAAATTTTTATTGCTTTATGTCCCTAATTTTGTATTTTAAGATCTCAATGCCCGAAAGTCACCTTTATAGATTTATTATTTGATATCCCTCAGTAATGTTGGCGACATTTCCTGAGTATTTCGGGCATGTGAAATTTCTTTTTCGCTGTTCGGACTCGGCGATAAACAGTAGGTCACATATCATTGAGCAAATATGCATCGGGGTGCACTCATTGATATGAGTGAAGTCTACCTTGTCCCTCCTGGGATGTTTGTGGAACAATTATATAACGGTGCAACCTAATTTACGTATTTGCAACATTTGTCAAACCAAACATTCATTAGAAATATTGAAGGGGAAATTTGATAGAAAGTTAAAAAAAATACTTATAAAAGATTCAATGATCTACAGCTGACGCTAACAGTAGTGGACAAATATATTTATTATACATTATTTTTGAATCCACGTGGACGAGAACCCAATTTCATTGAAAAAAAATATTTTATTTTAATGTACATGTCGCTTAAATGCATAATTGATACATATTAATGCATAATTGATGCATAATTGATACATATTAACATTACCACCTATCAGGCTTTATATAAAAGAAAGAAAGAAAAAACACCACCACCACTCAAAATTCATTTCAGCACGAAAGCAAAAAATTAAAAGTAAATAAACAAAGGTTCCAATAATTTCAAAACATTTTCATCGTTTCGTTGCATTTTTTGTTGGATAGCATAACACACAACAAATATATGTACCAAAGCTCGCTCACAGTCTACCATTGAAATAATTTAATTTTAATTTAAAAACTTTTTAACTTTATCATAATTTGTGAAGGAGACATAGAGGAGGAGAGGTTAGTATAAGAGTAATTAATTTTAATATTTTAAAATTATAAACGTTATGTTCGTCGTACATACATACTACGATATTTATATAGTAATGCCACGATTACAAAATAGCCCAACAACCCACCAACCACACAGGAGTGTTGTTGGTTGTTTCGTGTTATTTCATCGTTTAAATAAGAAATAATGTTATTCATATTATTTTTAAACCTTGAATATTTTTTTGGTACATTATTACAAGCATTTCGTGTGTATTAGGCATAATACACAACACAACAGAAAGCAAAACATCACCTAAAGGGATGAGAAAAAGGAATGGTGTGGTACCTTATTTCCATACAAATTTGTGTGGTGATAGCCTAATTAATTTTTTGTTTTGTTTTCTTTTTTGCTTTTGTAATTTAATGAAATTTTGGTACATATATTGTTGTCGTTATGCTATTCTCTCTTTGTCGCTCTCTATCACTCTAATTAATAAAATAAGAAACATAAAAATTAATGTGTGCCACAAACAGCAACAACAGCATAGTCTGTGGTTTTGAATTCAAAAGCAATGGCAGTAACAGATTTTTTTTTGAAATAAATGATTACTAACATTACTAGTTCAAGCATTTTCGAAAGTAATTGAAAGAAATTTGGTATAATTCTGTTTTTCTTTAGGTAACAGATTTTTTAGTAAGTTTTAGTTTTTAGATTTAGTACCTTTTTGATTATTGAAATTACATATCGAAATGATTTACTAACGATGTAAATCTGTTTAGATTTTTTACATTTCCACACAAAAAGTTTGGTTATGGTTAAAATGGGTTTCATTACGCGAAAAAAATATGTAGCGTTTGGGATAATATTAAAAATGTATGCTTTTGTCAATTTTGTCTTACGGAGTGAGAAATGAATCGTTGATTTTATATATATTTTCAATAACTTTGATTGTGTTGTAAGGGCTCAGCAAGAAATAGGGCTTATAAAGCATCAGTATTCCTTCTAAAAAAACTACTGATAGGTTATCTCCCGATTCCATCTACCCATTATTGGTTATTTAAATTTTGAATTTTCAGGGGTTAAAAGAACTCACCTCGTTTCATTTTAGAAATTATGAATCAAATAATGGAACAAGTTGAGTTAACGCACTATGCTATGGACAGGTGCAAATCTAGGGCACGGGAACAACTTTTTTTCAATTTTAAATTTTTTCTGTTATCAGCTGGCCTTTAACAAAGGAATTTTTGGAACTTGAAAGGCCCATATCTCGGGAAGTATGGACTTCCGCAACAAATGTTATATAATTTGTGATCAGGGTGACGAGATCTACCTGTGATAAAAATTTTATTTCGATCCGAGCATAGTTGGCCAGCTCATTTTATGCCCAAATAATATTCAGCATATCATCCATAGATTGCACAGATTGTGTACAGATATGAAATAATTGTATTGCCATTATTGGCCCCTTTTTGGAACTTCTCTATAACGTAGCACTTGGCGACCGACGAATTAGAACGATATAGAAAAATTATTTTGTGTGAGAATTTTCACTTGCACCTTAACCCACTTAAAGCCACTGGTTGTTTAAACGCCACAAAAAATGGTTGCATAAATTGACGTAAAACTCGGATATTTTCGCAAATTTTGGGGTGGTTTTTTACATTTTGTTATGGTATTGTCTGTTATATCTCATTCCACGCTTATAAAGCTTAATTCGGTCCATGTATTTCAACGCAATTGGCCTAAAATGCAAGCAATTCAGAAAAATCGACTTTTTTGTAATATTCGACTTTTCATGAAAAATTTAAATATACGTTAAAAATTTAATCATAAATGTTACATTCATATAAAATCAGGGATTTCTTAGGAAATATAGGAGTATTTTCTTCATCAAAAACCAAGGGATTGCTATATAAGAATACAGAGATGTTAACCTATCAAATTTTCGGCAGTTTTAAAAGAAGGCCCGATTACAGGAAAACTTTACGTTTTAGAGAAAAAAAATATTTATTAAAAAGCCTCAAAAACATAATTTTCATATAAAATTTTAAGTTTTTAGGCAAAAAAAAAAAAAAAAAAAAAAAAAAAATTCTCGGCGCTATGTAACCCACACAACTCCGTAATAGAGAAGATCGACTGTATTTGGCTTTTAGAAGCCTTTTCAATTGTGTTTATAACTTCCACCATCGGATATATTAAGTTTGTAACTCATCAGGTTGCGACTCTTGATCAGGGTATATTCTGAATCGATCTATTATTTTTGACAGCCAGTTGAAATCCCTCTATTGTCCACAATAATTGAGATAGAACCCTATATTTTTGCACACGAGTGTATTTTTTTCCATAGGTAGGCCAAGCTTGGTTATTGGCTATATTGGTCGTCATTTTGGTGTGGCCCCCATATACCCGATTTTAGGTATTTTGAAGATTTTAGCTTATTTTTTCACCGAATTTCCTGTAATTTGATATTTGTTCAACAAAAATGTCAACATAGATCCTTGTTTTGTATAGGACCCATATAGAGATACGTCCCGATTGTATATGTTGAGGATTTTAGCTACATTTTCACAGCGAGTTAGCTGTAATTTTACATTTTATGTGCTCAATTTGGTATTTTGAATTCCTAGTGGCCAAACGACTTCAGCACCAAATACTACGGACAAAGACCAAGTTTTGGTGTAGTCTCCTTGTAACGGTACCACCCGATTTAGGTATCTTAAAGTTTTTTTTCGGTCCAAATCGACTTTAATTTGGTATTTAGAATTCCCAATGGTCAAAAAACTTCTTCAGCAAAAACTGTTGTTGATGCTGGGTTGGCAGCCGTTGGCCGGGTCAAAAGAACCCACTGCCATGTGATTGAACCAAAACTGTGGACAAAAACCCACCTCCCCATATACCAGTACTACCCGATTTCAGTTATTTTCAAGTTTTTATCTATATTTTGTGATCAAATTCACTTTGACTTGGCATATAGAATACCCAGTGGTGGTCAAACAAACTTATCCACCAAAAACTGTGGATATATGCCCGCCCACGTTTTGGTGTAGCCCAAATACAAAGGTATCGGCAAGTTTCTCAGTGTCAAAAAACTTCTCCAACAAAAAGGTCCATGTTTGGTATAGCCAACATATAACGGTGCCTACCGATATTAGATATTTCGTTTTATTTACATTTTTGGACCAATTTGACTGAATATGGAATTTCTTTTAAAATCATAAATTTCGCTTGAAAAAAATATCGGTTGGTCGAAAATAACTATTTGCCGAGGTTTATCCAAAAATTATCATAACTCATGATAGACTGATTGGTCTCCAGTCTTCTAAGAATCGCTAAGTTTGGATTTTTAACGATCATAACCTAAAAATATTCTTTATCCTATAGGATATATTCTCATTCGGAACCTTCGAGGTGTATTCAATTTGAGATTTTGTCTCATAACATGCTATTTTAAGCCGTATGGCCAATAAAAATGAAATTGAAATAACCATTTCCTACTGTACCCGACTACATCTCGTAAATAAGCTGTGCAATTACGTATCCACACATTGTCTTGAGGCTGTTAAGCGAGAATTTGGATATTTGTCGTAAAAATGCGATTGAATAGCATATGTAGATCACAGCCGACCAAGAAGAGGGCAACAAAATTCTCAATATTTGCAACTTTTGACAGTGTGTTAGTAACGTTGTATGCACGCATGCTGCAAAACAAAAACAAATCAAAACATTTGTGTGCTCTTTCGTTGCGTTCGGGTCGTGTGTGTGTGAATTGCCGAAAAACTTCGTAACTTTAACAATATCAAATCACGACATTGATGTAGATAGGTTCATCTAAGTGATCCAATAAGATAATTCATATGGAAAAGTTCAATGTAGATTCTGACACCTTCTATTTCTACTGTCCGGCAATATTTGCTGAGTAAAGACCGACAAGTACACACCTCTAAGCGGCAGAACATTCTCTCGGGTCTCTATATAGCGATAAATTTGGATATTTGGCTTAAATATGCCATCGAAACCTTTTTGAAAAGTGTTTTCAAAACGACCATAACCCAGAAGTTTAGAACGAATAGGCCGACATTAGTATCGGGTCTTTCTAAAGGGAAAATTTTGTATATTTGGTTAATAAATGCCAATGAAGCCCCTTTTGAAGTGTTCTCAAAACGACCATAAAATCCCACAAATGTAGACGACATGGGATATGTTCCCCGAAAATACTCCAATAAGACATTTCCTGTGGAAAAGATCCATTCCGCATACCTTGGAAGTGGATACATTGAACATTTTCTAAAGTAAGGCAAGGCACGAGCATACCCAATGTGACAGCACATTCATTTATTCTAGCATATGTTCGACAAAAATGCAGAAATTGGATATTTCACTTAAAAAGGATATATTCAGTTCAATTCATAATGAGTGACATGCTATGTCAATGATGTAGGTGATTTTAGTACCTCGGAACCCTAAAAAGTTATTGGCCATTGGGCAATGACCTGTAATGTGCGTGCTTCATGTAAATGAAAATACACGACGCGGATAACATATTCTCTTCTCAATGTTGTGTTTATTATAACAAGGTACAACTTGTTCTTCAAAGGGCTCGATATCGAAGCTGAAGTCATACATAACCTCACTTCGAAAGGTATTTTGAAGCATATTCGTCTGCGTAGCAAATATTCTGTACATGATTTTTGACAGCTGTTTTCATACCGTTTATGTCAAATAAAGTTGCTTTGTATTCGCGCATCCAACTAGGGGTTCTTAAATCGATTTCCCCACTACTGCAATTTCATAAAATTACTCTAGTATAGAACTCGATTTAAGAACCTCTAGTTTCATGCACGAATACAAAGCAACTGACAATACGGAAGTCAGCCAATCGATATAATGCACTGTATCATCATATAAGGGTATAGTTTGTGAACGCGCCTGGATAAAGAAACCCACTGCCATAACCTCACTTTGTTCTTTAAAAAGAAAAGAAATGCAATTTACCTCAACTTCAAAACCACAATGGAGGGAATATAAACGTCAATTCGTCACAGTTTTATTTATGTGTAATGAATCTCTTTCTTTAAACAAATAAATATAAATAAATGAAACCAATGCCATAACCTCATTTTTGTGGGAGGAGTAACAATGAAAAAACTGGTCACATTCATTAATATCTTTCATTTCTCTAAAATAGTGCAGAGTGCACAGGAAAATATGTAGATATGAGAATAACATGAAATATTGACCAAAACCATGTTTCTCTTTTTTGACGGGGAATTTAAGATAAAAATTCGCCGAGGTGTGAACATAACTATATAAGCAATTGCCAGTTTGTCGGTAAGAGAGGGTGTTGAGAGGCAAAGGATTACCATTTGCCTCACCTCTTTCTTCTTCAAACTGACAATTGCCGCAAGGAAAATTGCCTAATATAAATATGGACTATGATTCAATAAAAATAGAAAACGTAAAATAGAAATCTTCAAATTCCCAACCCCTCTCAGTAGAGTAGATTTGCCTTTGAGTAAACTCGGGACAATATTTTTATAATGCCCTTGAACCGTTTTGATTTTCAAAATCAAGTAGAAAAACACTTGAAATTATACCAAATTTCTTTCAAATACAGATCTTCACATTTTTTTAGAAATTGTCTTGTCTTCTAATAATTTTCACTACTTACTACTACAACCATCAACAATCAGTTAAACGCAATAAAACTCTTAACGAAGCAAAGAATAAAATGAAATTGATTACTACTTCTACTACTACCTACCCACTACTACTATGTATTACAACAAATTTATACTTTGATTACAAGTATCATCCTCCCAATTTCCTTAACCCCTCTCACCCCTTATTTAATTTCCTTAAATAAAAAAAAAAACAAAAACAAAAAATCTACTCTGATCCATATGTTTGTTACTACGGCTATATTTTTTTGTATTTTGTCTATTTTTTAACAGATCTTATGAGGGTCCTTTTAATGATTTTGTACTGTCAAGATTGCGTTTTGCGAAATAGTGGGCGTGGAGCCAGCTTAACCACGCCCATTCTTATTAAATAAGAAAGAAAGACACAGAAAGAAAGTCAAAGAAAAGAAAGAAAAAAGGCAAAGGCAAAAAATCCTATCCTATATATGCACACACTATAAGCCACAAATCGGTCGGAAAAAATCGAATCGAATCAGTCCTCTAGTTTAGAAGGTTTTTATGAGGTTCTTTCCAACTCTTCCCATACAAAAAGCCGAGTCAAAAAGAGTAAACACACTTGTCTAAACGACCACGACGACGACAACCAACAACGACAACAAAGACTTTGAAAAAAAGGAAAGAAAAGAAAAAAAAAATCAGAAAAAAGTCTACATCTACAGCATTTATTTAACGAAAAAAGCCTAGAAAACATTAAGCATCCACTGCCATCATCAAAGCAACAACAACACCACCACCTCCACCACCACCACTAATTACTCTCTATGTAATATTTCTCTCTCTCTCATCATATGACACTAAATTACAATATAAGAAAGTTGTATGTAAGCTAAGAAAAGAAACAACAACAAAGAGAAGCGTTATAATAGATAGAGGAGGACTAGAGCAGAATTGGATCAGAAAAAAAAACTGAAAAGGCACAGCAACGAAAATGCAAAGGACGAAAACGCCAGGAGCAAGAGCAGGCGGAGGAGGGGGAAGAACAGCGGAAGTAGCAGCAGCCTTTACAACACCAGCAGCCATCACCACCTCCACATCCTCCACTAACGGCGCCGCCGCCATTTGTTTTAGTGATGATTATGTTTCTAATGTTTGTTTAAAACATTTAATGCGTTCATGTATTAATTGTACCATAAATAAGCAATATACACGTAGTAAAAATCAACAATTGTATCATTGTCCTCTAAGAAGGCCGGCAAACGCAGCCACAGCATCATCATCGAAGCACACCGCAGGATCATTGTTACGAGAAAAGCCCATAACGCCGCCAATGACATCAACAATAAACATGACTATGGTGACGAAAGCAGCAGCAGCAGCTACCACTGCAACGGCGGCGTCTTTCGCCTCTTCAACTCCATTATCTCCGGCTGGCCCAAAATCCCGTTTAACAACAACGGTGTGGAACAACAGTAACAGTTGGTCCATTGAAAACCACGTTAGTAGTATGTGTAAAAATCAAGGTGTAAATAATAGTCTGCAATGTCATCATTATAATAATAAACCTCAGCAACATCACCAACATCATTATCATCAGCCGCAGCACGACCACCACCACCAACAGCATCATCATCATCATCACCTACTACAGCATCAAACATTAATGCAGTCGTCGTCATCATCATCAACAACAACAGGAACATCTAAAATGCCATATAATATTAATAATACAATTATGTGTAAGTCAGTAACAGCAGTATCTCCATTGTCATCTTCAACAACGTCGTCGTCGTCATCATCAACAATGCCAGCATCAATAGTTGTAACAGCAATTCCAGCAGCAGCGTCATCTTCAACATCCGCAGCAGTATCACCAACACCATCGTCATCATCAATATCATCACCATATTTACATACAGTGTATTCCAAAAAACATATGGGAAGACGAAAACGTAATTCCTCTTCAACGACCTCGTCGTCAGCGCACAGAAGAAAGGAGCATCGCCACCATTATCAACGTAATGGCTGTGGTGGTGCTGCTGCTGGTGGTATTAATAGCTGTTTAAGGATATTATTAATAGTTTCATTTATAAAGCCATTATATATGTGGTATCATTTTATAAAAAGTGTCATCTTAACGTCACTAAAACCAAGCGAAAGACTAACAACCACAACAACAACAACAGCATCAACAGTATCTACAATAATAAGAAAAACCTCCAACACCTCCGCCACAACCTCATCATCTTCAGTATCCATAACATCGTCATCATCATCATCAACAATAACAACAACAAAGGGCGCCGCCGCCACAACTGCACGTAGCAAATGTATACGTGTCTTGCCACCCATACGTACCACCTCATTCATAACCTTACTAACCATCATTTGTCTCGAGACCGTCTTACTCTCGACCATGTCTAGTTGTGCTAAAACCTTCTACATGCATTGGAACACTTCGAATAGTATATTTCGCATAGATAATACCGATCACATAATCGATGTTAATAAAGGTAATCTAGCTTTTGAATTCGATCAAGTGCACATCATATGTCCGGTCTATGAGCCGGGAACGTATGAAAACGAAACGGAAAAATACATTATTTATAATGTCTCGAAAGTCGAGTACGAAACGTGTCGGATAACGAATGCCGATCCGCGTGTTATTGCCATATGTGATAAACCTCAAAAATTGATGTTCTTTACCATTACGTTCCGGCCATTTACACCGCAGCCCGGTGGTTTGGAGTTCCTGCCAGGGAATGATTATTATTTCATTTCGACATCATCCAAAGATGATCTATATCGTCGAATAGGCGGTCGTTGTTCAACGGACAATATGAAAGTGGTGTTTAAAGTGTGTTGTGCTGAAGAGAAGAATAAAACCATCTCGGCCGGTGGTAGCGGCAGTGGTGGTGGTGCCGGTGGGGCATCAGGTCCTGGCAGCAGTGCCAAGGATGATAAGAGTGGTGGTAGTTCTACCACTGCTGTGGGTAGTCCCTCAGCTCCAACAGATACCACAAATGTCAACAATGTTGTGGGTGGTATAGGAGGAGGTGCCGGCGGCATGGGTATGGGAGGAGGTGGTATGATCCAGGGAGGAGGTGGTATGAACACCATGAGTGGGGAAGATATTAATCATCATGCCACCAACATTAATCGTAATCAACAATTCTCCAATCATCCTCATCACATGAACAACATCAATACCATTGGCATCAATGGCATCAACACCGGTATGTTGCCCAATGGTGTCATGAATCCTGGCCAGGGCAACAACTATGGAATGCAGCTAAATCCCATGCTAAATGGCAACAATGGTAATGGTGCCACATCCATCAACACCAACATAGATCAATATAATCGTATACCAATGCAACCGAACAGCATCAATGTCCTCAACAATAACATTGGTGGTGGCGGTATGATGGGCTCACATGGTGGTGGTTCCGGTATTATGATGACGCCCGGAGGCCACAATGGCATCACCATGATGGGTGGTGGCGGTGGTATGATGGGTCCCGGTATACCCGGCATCCATCAGTATCACGGTCAAACCGGTATACGCATTAACAATGTGCCATCAACACATCACACATACTTAAAGAATATCAATAGCAATAACAACAACGATCATGACCACCAGCATTACGATAAACATCCAAATGAGGTTGTAAAGAATGAAGAACTCACCTATAACAGTGCCGGTGCAAGGCATGCACCGCCACCAGCATTTTCAACGTTCTTCTTTGTTAGTAGTTGGCTGAAGAAGGCGTTAAGCGGCGTTACACGAACATCGGCAGCAGCAGCAACAACAACAACACACTACTACAACAGCTTATTGAATTATGTGCTAAGAATTAAACAATTTGTATATTTTAAGTCTATTTTATATAACAATATAATTTATAGTATAATTGCACTTTTTGTAATATTATTAATACAACAATTATTAAGATATAATAATTTTGTACTGAAACAAAAACAAAAAACACAACACAAAACGAATAAGAAAAAGAAGAAGATCACCAGAAGTTATATTAATAATAATAAAACAAACAATAGTAGGTCAATAATAACAGCAACAACAACAACGGCATCATCATCATCGTTAACGACGAAGACAACAAACTCTATAACGAATTTTTCAACAACAACAACAACATCTACGTCCTATGATGATAAAACAATGACACACAAGAAATTTATTAACAATGAACACACACGGTGAACTTTTCTTATACAATATAAGACAACATTTATATACGTATACCTTAAATAATAATTATAATAATAAATAATTAATAATAATGATAATAATTATAATATTTAATTATAATTAACGAAAAAAGAATTATAAAAAAATTAACACAGAAACGAAAAGAAGAAGAAGTAAAAGAAGTAAAAGAAAAACAACACAAAACTGATGTAGAAGTAAACAACCACAACCACAAAAATAGCATATAAATAAAGCTTAAAGCATTTCCAAAATACAACGTTTTTTTAAATACTACATACACTCTGTGGATCGGACCATCATATATAGAACAAGAACAAACAAAATTTCCCTCCAGATATCTATCATTCAAACAAAAAAGAAATATACAAATTTTAATCAATAAAACGGAAAATTTACAACACACAGTCTGGAACATATACAAAAGAAAAAGAATTTCGGTTATTTCATTTTTTGGCTAAGCGTGAGTGCTTTTTTTTTCTTAACCATCATTAAATGATATTCAAAACACATTTTTAGAAACAAAAATAATACTTTTTGCTTTACCACCAACCACCCAACAGCATTGAACATCATCCTCCTAAGCTTAAAACAATCAATTTCACACATTTGTTTTTTCTTTTTTCATAAATAATTGTAAATAATTTAAATCTGCTTGTATAATTTCAAAAATGCAAGTAAAAAATGTTGTCATCAGTATTATTTTTAAAATTTGTTTCTAATACTTAATTTCTACTTAAAATTATTTGGAAACAATACGAAAAATGTATTAACTGTTGATATTTAAAAAAAATACACAATGTTTTCATTAAAAATTCATCATTTTTTTTTAGCATTTTTGACACTTTTATTTTAAGTAAAAAATTTTTTCAACAAAAATTCACCCGAAATGAAATGTTTTCATACACTATTTGAACATTTTTCTTCCAAAAAGTTATATTTGGTCTAGTTAGAGGGCCCCTCCGAAATACATTTTTCCTGGTATGTTGATTTCGTCTAAACATCAAATGTCTAATGAATTGACATGACATAGTCTTGTGAAAGAGGGTGGCGATATGACCCTGTGGACTTAACGACCATAAGGCCCAAAATGAAATCTGGGTGTTATGATTACCCTGATCGTGGCCACAAGACCCATTTTATTGTTTAGCCTTATGATCGACATACATAGATCCGTTGGGCGTTTTGGTTTTTCTATTGAAAGGAGAATCATAAACCGTGAGTTTTTAAAAATAAATGAATTTTGTGAACGAAAAACTTACTGTATTTTTTAAAGATCAAATCGCCCAAGATGATATTGGGAAGTCAAGAGTCCGACCTGATAGGTCATAATTCTAAAATTTAATTTTTGACCTTAGCCCCCTGGGCGGGAAGTCTTTTCTGATGGCTCTTCGAATTAATGTTTTATACCCTCTGGACAAGTTGTCGATTTAGCTAGCCCTCTTCCTCCATCAATTTATCTGAATCTCTAGTTCGCACTATAATTTTCGTAGGGAGGAGTATCTGATTGGTTCTAAACTTTAAACATCGTAATATTTCTCCTAAACTTTAAAAATGCTTCGCTTAAATTAAGTTTAAGGGCTGTTCTCGAATTATGTTGATTTTTTACGGCATAAAGGCTTTGGTGCAATGGTTGGCATGTCCCCGCCAAGCACACTAATTGTCTTGGTTCGATTTCCAGGCCAGACAACATCAGATTTTTCAGCGGTGGCAAAAACCCCTCAGTGTAATATACGAGGTCTAATAAAATATAAAGTATTTATTCATCAACAACTATCTTGTTCCTTCAAAGTAATCCCCCCTCCGTTTTTTTTTTCTAATCCATGAAACACTTCCGAAACGCCCCTTTTTGGTATAGCCAACAGCTCCTGTTTCGATTTTTCTTTAATCACAACAATCACAGTAAAACGCTTTCCTTTCATCGGTGTCTTCAGTTTTGGGAAGAGAAAAAGGCTGACTTCCATATTGTCAGTTGCTTTGTATTCGTGCATGAAACTAGGGGTTCTTAAATCGAGTTCCATACCAGAGTAATTTTATGAAATTTTAGTAGTGGGGAAATCGATTTAAGAACTCCTAGTTTCATCCCCGAATACAAAACAACTGACAATACGGAAGTTGGCCAAAGTCTGCGGGGGCCAAATCCGGTGAATACGGTAGTTGAACCCTGAGCCTTTAAGCTAAGGAGCCCACATATATTTGGACGGAATCCGATTTAGACAATTCGAAGTCGATTTGGCTGGCCCTGTCTGCCCGTCTGATTGATGAGCACGATAACTCTCTAACGGATTAACCGATTAAGTCCAAAATTTGGTCCTCAAAATATTTTGTCTAAACATAGTTTGAAGATGGACAATTTTTTTAAGTGCAATTTAAGGTTTGTTCGAGGATCCTTTGGCAATTTTTACCGAAGCTACTCCTTGTGGTCCTGTTAACAGAGATATAAGGTTTTCCGCGGGCAAAGTACATGCTACCCGACATAATGGTACCAAAACTCTAAATTTTAACTATGGTGACAAAGAAAAATGACTGGTGAGCGCAATGACTATCGAAGGGAAAGACTCCCAAAATAAGATCCACTTTTAAAAATTACACTGATGGTCCTTTCCTTCGGGTACATTTTCTGAGGCCCAAAGGCCGAAAAATTCTGAAAACTCCCGTAATACATAATTTTTGGGGGAAAAAATTTCGTTCCTGTAGACGATGGTCCATAGATGAAACTCTCAATTTATACCTTTTTAAATGTTGTACCCCTCAGTTTTGGTATTGGAAATCGTACAAATGGGTCTGCCTCTTTTTGGTTTACACCACAGATTTGGCAATTTTCCTTGCGGCAATTGTCAATTTTTTGGAGAGTTAGGTGAGGCATATGAGAGAGAACTCTGGCCCTGTCCGCCTGTCTGGTTGATGAGCACGATAACTCTCTAACGGATTAACCGATTAAGTCCAAAATTTTGTCCTCGTAATATTTTGTCTAAACATGGTTTGAAGATGGACAATTTTTTTGAAGTGCAATTTAAGGTTTGTTCGAGGATCCTTTGGCAATTTTTACCGAAGCTACTCCTTGTGGTCCTGTTAACAGAGATATAAGGTTTTCCGAGGGCAAAGTACATGCTACCCGACATAATGGTACCAAAACTCTAAATTTTAACTATGGTGACAAAGAAAAATGACTGGTGAGCGCAATGACTATCGGAGGGAACCGACTCCCAAAATAAGATCCTCTTTTAAAAATGACAATGTTGGCCCTTTCCTTTGGGTACCTTTTCTGAGGCCCAAAGGCCGCAAAACTCTGAAAACTCCCTTTATACATAATTTTTGGGGGAAAAGCATTTCGTTCCTCTAGCCGCTAGACGATGGTTTATAGATGAAAGTCTCAAATCATACCTTTTTAAATGTTGTACCCCTCAGTGTTGGTATTGGAAATCGTCGAAATGGGTCTGCCTCTTTTTGGTTCACACCTCAGATTTGGCAATTTTCCTTGCGGCAATTGTCAATTTTTTGGAGAGTTAGGTGAGGCATATGAGAGAGAACTCTGGCCCTGTCCGCCCGTCTGGTTGATGAGCACGATAACTCCCTAACGCATTAACCGATTAAGTCCAAAATTTGGTCCTCGTAATATTTTGTCTAAACATAGTTTGAAGGTGGACAATTTTTTTAAGTGCAATTTAAGTTTTGTTCCAGGATCCTTTGACAATTTTTACCGAAGCTACTCCTTGTGTTCCTGTTAACAGCGATATAAGGTTTTCCTCGGGCAAAGTATATGCTACCCGACATAATGGTACCAAAACTCTAAATCCTATCTACAGTGACAAAGAAAAATTACTGGTGAGCACAATGATGACTATCGGAGGAAATGACTCCCAAAATAAGATCCACTTTTAAAAATTACACTGATGGTCCTTTCCTTCGAGTACCTTTTCTGAGGCCCAAAATGCGTAAATTCTGAAAACTCCCTTAATACATATTTTTTGGGGGGAAAAGCATTTCGTTCGTGTAGCCGTTAGACGATGGTCCATAGATGAAAGCCTCAATTCATGCCTTTTTAAATGTTGTACCCCTCAGTGTTGGAAATCGTCCAAATGGGTTTGCTTCTTTTTGGTTTACACCTTGGATTATGGTCCATTTTTTTTTTCAATGCCAAAAATAGATTTCCTTGCGACAATTGTCAATTTTTTTGGAGAGTTAGGTGAGGCATATGAGAGAGAACTATTCACATCTCAAAGTCTATTCTCACCGAATAGCTAGCAATTGCCTAAAGTAAACTGGGCTAAAGGCCTCGACACAGTCATATCTGATAAGAGACTAAAGACCAACTTCTTCGACCTAATAAAAAGATTTCAAAATCACATTTGAATTAGGTCGAACTTGGTCTTTAGTCATTTACCAAATATGACTTAAGCAAGAATGCCATGCTTCCTATGTGTCGAGGCCTTAATACCTCCAAAAGGTCTTTTGTAAAAATAGAAGGCATATAAGAGGAATTCTATATAGATTGAAGGCCTTTAATAAGTCTACTATTGTAGGAGACTTGTTATGGGTCTACTGTACATAAAGAATACCCTTAAGACGTCATATAGATGATCCTTTCAAGGTCATTCATACAAATATAAGTCCTTTAAGATGTCTTCTGTACAGATAGAAGGCCTTTAAGAGGTCTTCTATACCGAAAGCAGACCTTAAAGAAATTTTCTATACACATAAATGTCCTTTCAAAGAACTTCAATACCAATGGAAGGCCTTCCAGAGGACTTCAATACCAATGGAAGGGCTTTAAGAGGAATTCTATACAGATAGAAGGCCTTTCATAGGTGGTCTTCTATATTAATAGATGACCTTTAAAAAGTCTTCTATACTGATAGAAGTCCTTTGAGTGGTCTTCTACGCTGATAGAAGGTCTTCTATACTGATAAAAGACCTTTGAGAGGTCTTATATACAGAAAGAAGGCCTTTAAGAGGTCTATAAAATTTTTTCTATACTAATAGAAGAACTTTGAGAAGTCTTCTATACCGATAAAAGACCTTAAAGGTCTTCTATAAGTATAGAAGACCTCTCAAAGGTCTTCTACGCTGATAAAAGACCTTTGAGAGGTCTTCTACGCTGATAAAAGACCTTTGAGAGGTCTTGTATACTGAAATAATGCCTTTGAGAGGTCTTCTACGCTGATAGAAGGTCTTCTATACTGATAAAAGACCTTTGAGAGGTCTTATATACAGATAGAAGGCCTTTAAGAGGTCTTCTATACAAGTAGATACCCTTTAAAAGGTTTTCTATACTAATAGAAGAACTTTGAAAAGTCTTCTATACCGATAAAAGACCTTTGAGATAGAAGACCTTTAAGAGGTCTTCTATGCTAATAGATGACCTTTAAAAGGTTTTCTATATTAATAGAAGAACTTTGACAGGTCTATGCTACCAATATCGTAATTTTGAAAAAATAGTAAATAAGTGTTTTCAATTTTGTAATAGAATTAAAGTTCGAAATGATATTAATATTAAATTAAATTTTTTGATAATTTTGTTAGATTGTAATTCTGAAAAAAATTAATATTTTCATTGAGTTTGGAGTTTTAATAAAATTATTCTACTACTATATAGACAGACACTTACAGATATTGATAGTAGATATAAAAAATTGAAACAAGATTTAGTTAATTTCCCAAATTCCCCAACAATGGTGGTGTGAAAATTGATTATTTAAGCTTAGGATTGACATTATAAGCTATTTTTTTATGCATAACATCCGTTGTGTTGAAAATGTGTTGAATATAGTTACACTTACTCTACTATGTGTGGTGGATAACCAAACCATATAAACCAAACAAACGACCAACCAATTTATGGCAAACACCCACTACAAGAACCAACCACATTCTCCCTCATATTTTCTTAATATACAAATAATAATAGTTTGGTTTAGTTTGAGAGGTCTTCTACACTAATAGATGACCTTTAAAAAGTTGTCTATATCAATAGAAGACCTTTGAGAGGTCTTCTATGCTGATAGAAAACCTTTGAGAGGTCTTCTACGCTGATAAAAGACCTTTGAGAGGTCTTCTACGCTGATAAAAGACCTTTGAGAGGTCTTGTATACTGAAATAATGCCTTTGAGTGGTCTTCTATGCTAATAGATGACCTTTAAAAGGTTTTCTATACTAATAGAAGAACTTTGAGAGGTCTATGCTACCAATATCGTAATTTTGTAAAAATGGTAAATTAGTGTTTTCAATTTTGTAATAGAATTAAAGGTTGAATTGCCATTGATATTAATATTAAATTAAATTTTTTGATAATTTTGTTAGATTTTAATTCTGAAAAAAAAAAATATTTGCTTTGAGTTTGGAATTTTAATAAAATTCTTCTACTATATAGACAGACACTTACAGATATTGATAGTAGATATAAAAAATTGAAACAAGATTTAGTTAATTTCCCAAATTCCCCAACAATGGTGGTGTTGAAATTGATTATTTAAGCTTAGGATTGACATTATAAGCTATTTTTTTATGCATAACATCCGTTGTGTTGAAAATGTGTTGAATATAGTTACACTTACTCTACTATGTGTGGTGGATATCCAAACCATATAAACCAAACAAACGACCAACCAATTTATGGCAAACACCCACTACAAGAACCAACCACATTCTCCCTCATATTTTCTTAATATACAAATAATAATAGTTTGGTTTAGTTTTATTAAGTTTATATCTAGATACGTATATAAGTAATGCCACAGCTACTCCTCCGTATACATACAATAACAACAACAACAAGAAACACATTACAGTTTAAATGCTATGATGAGTTTTGATAGAAAGAAGTTGGTGGTAATTATTTTGAAATTACATTTTGTACTTAATAGCTAGGCCAAACTCTACTTTGAATATAGTAACCAACAACAACCAATAATAATTATAAATAAATCAAGAGAAAGAAATAAGAACATAACATAAAACACACAGAAATAATTCTTAACATATGACAACAACAACAACAGTAACAAAAAGACGACGAAGAAGAAGTGGGTGAAAACCACAAGTAAAATAATCTGAAAATAATAAATATTTTAAATAGAAAATAATGACAACAATAGAACATTAAGTAACTTGGCAAATTTTTACAACTTAGGTAACACTCTATCTCTCTCTCTCTCCATCTATTTTACCACTTTTCTCCAATACCCTACTCGGGGTCTACATAAATGTGGAATACTCCAGAGGTTTTTTTTAAAATTTTTTGCTGTTAAAGCTTATTCAGAAAATTTAACTTGGAGTATAGTAACAGTGTAAGCCTCTAGGGAATTGGAGAGAAGCAGCATGTAAAAAAAGAATCTTATGAAAATATAAACGACAACATTTCTCTTAATTTTCTTTAATTTAAATAATATTTATATAAATGAGAATACATATTACCTTTTTGTTTGTTTGTTCAATTATCAACCAAACAAATTAAATAAGCCAGCTAGCCAGAGCCAACCAACCAACCAACCTCCTTTTTGTCCCCACCTAAGAAACAAAAAAGCTCCTTACAATAGCCAACCTACGAACCAACCAACCAATACATGTGTGTATGTACAACCAACCACCCTTCCCCATCTCTTGCTGCCTCTATTATTAGACAACAACAACAACAACAGTAATATATTTAAATAAGTCAAACAACAATAGTAACAACAAAAAAATTGGATTAAACCAAAAACACAACAACAGCAGTTATAGAACAAGAAAAAAACACAAAACCGAATCAAAACAAAAAACAAATTATTTTCCATAGTACAAGTAAATGAATTAAATAAATAGATGTTTTCGTTTTTACACATTTTATGTATAATTTCTTCTTCTCTGTAACAAACAAAGAAACACATAGAAAACCATAGAAAAATCCAGCTTGTGTTGTATAACAGACAGAAAAAAAGAAACCAAAACAGACAAAAAAATAAAACAAAAGAAAAACTCCAACCATCCAACATCATCACCACCACAGCCACCCACCATCATCATCCGCCGCCGCCGCAGCATCATCCATAACAAACAAAAAATCTACTTTTTATGAGTTACGATTTTTTGTTCTTTGACAACTCTAACCAACCAACCAAACAATCCGCCAACCAAACACCCAACCAACCAACCATCCATTCACTCAGCAGTATACAGTGTGTTTCATGATTAAGACAAACAAAACAAAAAAATAAAAAATGAAAAAGTCACTTATATGTATACTACCTAAAACTACCTACATTATAACTATATATAAAAATTATATATATACCGATTTTAAACAAAAATTTGTAATAAAAAAAATTGTTAATTTGTTTATATATTTGGAAATAATACAACATGAAAAAAAAGAAAAATGAAAATTTTCGATATTGAAAAAAATTACATACATTTGGTTTTTGTTATTTGTGGAGAAAAAGCAACAACAACATCGATTCATCTCGCATCATCATCGTCTCGTGTGCCATGTCATCTCATTCATTATCAGCCTCTCTAGGATGTGGGAACTCTTAGTTACATACTTACATAGGTGTTAGGACAATTCATTGCTATATCAAATTGAACTTTAAAAACCTGAAGATTAAGGCAGACTTTCAAAACCTCATATACTTTGTTAATGAAATAAGGGGGGTTACTCTCTATTGCGATGCGTAAGAAAAATGCGGTGCGTAAGGAAATTAAATGCGTCTCTAATTTGTTTTCGTATGTCCTTTCGCAACTATTTTTGTTCCTTTTTCCTTTCTGGCATCGCCGCAATCTGTAATAAAAAAACGTATGTCAAAATCGTGCGTTAACGCAATTATCTTGCGCTAACAAAATACCAAACGCAAACGCATCGCAATACAGAGTAACCCCCAAGGTATGGCGTTCCATAACGCCGTTATACAACATATGGGGGCATGCGTGTTATTCGTTAGACACTAGTAAATTATGCACCATCAGTATGCATTTGACATTCTTATACACTAATACCTCCATTTGCGTTGTTTCGATTTCTGTTAAGCAAAAAATAATAGATTTTTTCGATTTGCGCTGCTGAATTGATTGTGGCTTTGAATTTTGTGTTTTGTGTGCGGAACCAATTACATATTAACGCAAATCGAGGTATTAGTGTACAATATCTAAACATTTAAACTGTTTTGACACATTTTGGAAGTCGGCTACATTACATTACCTCTCTAAGGTCTGGTAAAATAGTATTTTTGGACGTAATCTAATAATGGAAGTTCAAAACAGATTGGAAGACAAATCTTTGGTATGGAGATGTGTGTATGTATTGATTTGTCGTTACATAGGCTAACTTCCGCATCGTCAGTTGCTTTGTGTTGTTTAAATTTCTTCAAAATATTTCAGTTGCGCACACTCAAGCATTGTTCCTCGAAAATGCAACTAAATGCATGAGAAATGTAGAAACAAACCTCAACAAACAAGTCATCTAGAGACCCATTAAAAAAGTACTTACATAGATGGCTTTTACTTTAAATAGTACGTTTTGTTCCATAAGCCGTACTAAGAATAGATTTCCAAACGCACCGATCTTCTGTGATGTATCATCTTCAACTTGGTGTTTTCATCGGAGTTTTGGACGTCAATCAGCACGTACGAGGTCTGATCAAAAAAATAATCGCCAATTTCGATTGTCAGTTTGTTTTTGACAGATAAAAAGGTTAGTCGTGATTCGGTGTGCTCCCCAATCATGGATTTTGTGCCATGATAACGCACCAACTCACAGATCGATGTTGACCAAAAACAAAACCGTAATCATACCTCAACCACTTCCCAAAACTGAAGACACCGATAAAAGGAAAGCGTGTTTGTTATGATTGAGAAGATAAAAGCAAAGTCGAAACAGGCACTGTTGGCTGTATCAAAAATCGCGTTTTAGAAGTGTTTCCAGGGGCCTAATTACGTGATTCGATATCGAGTTGTTTCGACCCGAGTACTCAAAGTTGGGATGACAACATTCGTTATCGAGTAAAATTATCGAGAAATTGAGCATAAATTTGCGAGTAATTTCTCGTAGCCAAATGGCCTATCGTAAACAAACGAAATGAAAGATTTCTTATTGTATTTTTGTTAAAAATGTAAAAAATTGTTGTTTATTGACGGTTTATAGAGGAAAATAACATTAGTAAATAATTGTGAGCATTCTTTACACAAAATAACAAGAGAAATTGGGAAAAGTCCTTTTCAGTCGTTTTGAGAAATTGTGATAAAATTAGAATTAAAATAAATACATATGCATGCTATCATTAACCAAAAATTAGTGTTTGCAGTCGTTAAAATACAAGTTGAAAAAATATGAATTTCTGCAAAACAAAAAATTGTTTAATATTAATAGCCTTCACTTTATAGGTGAACAACTTTTAATAAACTGCATTTTAAACAGTTCATCCCCCGTTGTTTACCAAAGGAAATACTCTCTCAGAGAGGCAAAGTCAAAACACCCACCAAATTCTCTCATTTATTTTGAGAGAGAATTATTAAGGTAGATGTATTAGCAAACTGTAACAAGAATGTCAAAACAATTTTGCAAACATTACTAATTTTCATATTTTCTCAGCACAACTTCATTCCGAAATTATTATTCAATGTATTGTTCAAAAAAATTCCACAAATATTTACATTTTTCATCCATAATTTTGTTTTTTAGTTTTTGCTTTGAAATAAACACATTTTTTTGACATCTACCTTCATAACATTCCCTGAAGAACACATAGTTCGATTACCGGTTACTCTCGAAACATTCGATCAACGATTTCGATCGAGTCTTATCATGCCGTTTTTTTCTCGTGTCGAAAACTTATTCACGAGTAAATTCACGATCGAATCGAATCACATAATTAGGCCCCAGGATTGGAAAAAACACTGAGTGGGATTACTTCGAAAGTCCAATCCCACGGCAGCGGGTTCTTGCGTACCGGATTGACCCGAAACCAAAAGTGTTTCGGCCAGCGGCTGCCAACCCAGCATTATATGCTGCTACAACAACAACAACAACTTCGAAAGTCAGCCTCCTTCGAAGAATTTTTCTCTCAAACACACCAAGTTATGTCTCATCTGTTTTCGCAAATACCCATGCTTCGGATCCACTGTTTAGTTAGACCATTCATGGCCAGCAGAGTAAAAACGACATTAATTGTGTTCGTTTACTTGCCTGAGGTTACCATTTTTAACCTGCAAAGCGTTCCTTAAGCCCAAAAAGTGGTAAAACTGGAAGCAATTTTTATGAGAACAAAAATTACGTTCTCTTCTACCACAGACTACCAGACAACTTTCTTTGATTAAAAAAATGGTAGAACTGATTTTTCGACATTTGTTTGAAGATTATTTGGCAATGAAGAAATAATTAACAAAAAAGAAAAAAACAAACGCTGACAAAACATAATTAAAAACAGTGAAATAATTACTACGATAACATTTTTCCTTTATGTTATCGAATAAAATAGTAAAAATTAGTCGATTCTTGCAGTACTGGAACAGACCATGAATTTTTATGTTTCTTTTCTAACATTAGCAACTTTTCCTTTATACAACTGTCAAAATCTGCAACATTAGTAATAATTATAACTAATTATCACGTGGGTGCCACCGTGGTGCAATGGTATGCACGCCCGCCTTGCACGCAGAAGGTCGGTGGTTCGATTCCCCGGCCAGGCAACATCAAACATTTTTCAACGGTGGCAAATACCCCTCAGTAATGTTGGCGACATTTCCTGAGTATTTCAGCCTTGTAAAACTTCTCTACAAGTGGTGTCTTTAGACACGCCGTTCGGACTCGGCGATAAACAGTAGGTCCCATATCATTGAGCTAATATGAATCGGGGTGCACTCATTGATATGAGAGAAGATTCCCTTGTCCTGTATTGGGATGTTGTGGAACAATGTTTTTGTTAATTATCATGTAAAAAGACACAGCTCTTGTTACCAGATCTACCATTTGTCCGTTACTTTTATGGTAAAACTGGTCATGAGAGAGCAATTTTTACCACTTTTACCGTTAAAAGAGTAAAAGAACATAGTTATTAAATCCTAAGCGCGCGTGCTTACTCAGTAGTCACACGTGCAAAATTTGCGGTAAAGAAAATTGATTTTTTGGGTGAAAGCGGGGACGAACGAGTACAGAGAGGCTCTTTCCTCTCCGCTCTCTCCCAAAAACTCTTTCTTTACAGCAAATTTTGAGCGTGTGACTACTGTGTTAGGTATTTGTGTTGCTTGCGCTAACGCAGCTTGTGTGAGTAGAGTTTGTGTGTAAAACTAATGGTTTTGTGTCTGCTGCTAATTGCGTAAGCAGCAATGTCTTGGCCATCTGGGACATAGATCAAAACAACATCTGTTGGCCAATATTCTTCTTCTCTTTATTTCAAAACTGATTTTGTTTTATTTATGGCGGTGCCGAGGTAAATAAAGTCCTTAACTACTTCATCTTGCGTCTTGGTACCATAAACTTGTTCTTATCGCCGTTTATATGCAGACCCACATTGGTAGACTCTTTTTTTCAGTTTTTTCAAAGGTGGCTGTTACGACTCCTTTTGATCGAGCTATTGTGTCGATGTATCTGCGTAGGCCAAAAACTTTATTCCTTTAATGTATATATAAGATTGGAGATTTGGCCTACCGTAGATTTCCCAGACCTAAAACTGCATTCTTATGAGCCGATTATTCCATTGACCATAGGTTTTAGCCGTTCAGACATTACACCCGACAGCACTTTATATGCAATGCGTAGACACAGAACATCTTGTGACCTTTCATGTATTCGGGACATAGCAAACCGAGGTTCCAATCGTTGGGTATGCACTCCTCCAGCCACGTTTTGCTAATCTACCCAATGCGCCAGTTTTAAATACAATAATTCACATTGAAGACATTTGCAAAGCAACGGACGTTTCGGAAGTCAGCTTTGCATATTCCCTATCAGTATGGCTGACTTCCGAAACGTCAGTTGCTTTGTATTCGTGTATGAACCTACGGGTTCTTAGATCGAGTTCCATACTAGAGTAATTTTATGAAATTGCAGTAGTGGGGAACTCGGTCTAAGAACCCCTAGTTTCATGTACGAATATAAAGCAACTGACGTTTCGGAAGTCTGTATTGCGATGCGAAAATGTTTGCGTTAACTCAAGATTTTGACATGTTTTTTATTGCAGAGTGTGGGAAAGAAACGAAAACGTATTAGAGAATACCAGTTATTTCATTTTCCTAACGCATAGCAATACAGGGTAACCCCTGGTCTTCCTCAGGATACTTTTCCTTGGCGCTTCATGTTCGTTTCGTGACTGCAGGGTTGCCCTGTATGCCGCGTTCATCTCTTCAGTAACCTTACGACACTTCTGATCGGATTTTTTGTGGTGGATTTTTGTATATCCAATCAATTTCGCTGTGATTACATATTCTGACATGGTTTGGAACAATCGATATCTTCGATAGTATTGACGTTTTTTACAATAATGGTATTTTCCGTATTTGGGAATTGTATGCATGTAGGCTGTGTACTTGAAACATATTTTTAGCCTTGTGTAAAAGAGCTAGAAAATTGATCATATGTTGAGACCAAATACAGTATAGTCTCGATAATCCGGACACCGCCGAAACATGTGTTGTCTGGATAACCGAGTAGTAACAAAAGCATATAATATTGTAAGTTTAAATCATTATTAAGGGATGTTTACTAGATAATCATTTGACATATAAGGTGAACGAGTTCATATTAAGCAAATGTGACGGGTTATGACCATTTTAAAACTGGGAACAGCTTTCTGGCTATGGAATTTAAATCTTTTGGTTTTATAATTACGAAAATACAATAAATATTACAATCCGGTGAATTTGAATGTCAAGGAAAGAAAATAAAAGAGCCATAAGAATTTTTTAAAATATCATTGGAAGACATTACACGCTGCTTGAAGAGTTTCTCACTAATCTAAATAATTGAAATAATTCCTTAATAGGAAAGATCCGCAAGACCGATTTTTCAGAGAACTAGGCTTCCCAACGCCGGTTTTAGATACTGTTACTTCATTTGACAGATTCAGATAGTTCCATGTCGACATCTTCCGGGCTGTATAACTGATTCAACTATGGCTATGGCCCGAAAGTCGAGATTTGGACCTAAAACTCTGAAAAACTTAGGGGTCGATTATGGATAGCAACCCAACTCCAATTGCGTTGCCGATAGCAAATTTAATGATAAAAAAAATCCAATTTCTTCGTTGAAATTCTTACTTTTTTAGAATTAAATTAGTAGCTGAAGGTTCAAAACACTGATATTGAATGAATTTTTCAAACATTTCTGTCGTTTGACTCATTTTAATTGTATGATTTTCTTTTCTGGCAACGTAACTACAGTTGAGTTGCTATCCATAATCGACTCCTTAATTTTTCCTACTTATACACCAATTGCTATTGCTAAGAATGAAAAAGACAATGAAATAAATAAAAATATAATGTTCCAAATAGGGAAAATATATTGATGATGTCCGGATTATCGATGTCAGAAAAATATGGGATGTCCGGATTACCGAGTCTTTAATGTAAAAAATTCTAGTGTCCGGATTACCGCGTTATCCGGATTATCGAGACTATACTGTATGTACTTTTCAGCTAATTTGTAGTCGATATAATGATGTTTGTCTGTCTGGCTAGCTGTTGCGCGCGATAACTCTCGAAGGAAGAAACTGGGGTCTAATTACGACATTCGTGAATGAAAAAATCGAACTATAAAAATCTATTCGCACCACCAACCGTATATTTACTAAGGTAGATGCATTTGCATTTTGTTACAACAATATCAAAAAGCTTTACAAAAATAAATCATTTCGTACATTTTTCTATCACAACATCATTCCGAAATTATTACCCAAAGTATTATTCAACGATTTCAAAAAATATTTAAATTTTTTCATTACTAATTTTAGTTTTGCTTTAAAATAAACACATTTTTTACCATCTATCTTCTTAATGTTCTTTAAGAACACATTGGTTTTCATAGTTCGATTTTTTCATTGACGAGCAAATACTCGATCGAATCGAATGTCGCAATTAGGCCCCTGATTTGATCCAAGCATATATCCATGCATCATTTTTATTTCTGATGCATTTAGTTGCATTTGCCAGATTACAATGATATAGCTTTTTTCTTTGGGGATTCCATATTTCCTGATCCTAATACGACGTAACTTTGTAATATTTCAAGTTCGAGGACTATATCATCATCAATCACTACATTCGGGTACCTGGCATACAAAATTTTAACACTTTAAATTAAAAGGTAATTCCTTGGATAGCTTTACCATTCTACTGCGGCTGGTCTCTCTGATTCTGTTTACAACAGTATAATTTCCACTTGGGAGACGGTTCTCTGGACTTGAAATAATCTTGAATAACGACTTTGCGGAATATTAAAGCTACCTTCTAAAATATTAAAAAAGTTTGTGTTTAGAACCTGTATTAAATGTACACTAAGCAAATACCCATACCTAATACCACACAATTGCATTATCAAAATTGTCTAATGATTGTGACATTTGGAATGAAGTGAGATTTTCAGGTTTTCTAAATTTTTGAAAGTAGGATTTCGTGAAGTAGGGATTATGATCACTTTAATACAACCGTTAATATTACGGACCCGCTTAAAACTGTGGATAATAGTTATTTTTATGGTTACTTAGATCTATCTGATGAAGACTGCGCAAAATTTGCTAAACTTTGGGAGATTTCTGATCTTTACAACACAGGGCTGGGAAGACCCGTACCATTTTATTTACGTTTAAGATTAATGCTTAGGGAGTATTTGTTTATTATTAATCACAAATGTTTCTTTTATACCCATTTCCCAAATTTTTTACTACGGTTTAAAATGGGAATGGATTATTTAAACAATAACGTGTCAAAAACAGACAATAGTTATGAAATCTTTATGAAGAATAACCATCCCAATTCATTGTCATTGCTTCATCATCAGCCACCACCCTCATCATTAACATAAACCACCCCTCATTCCCCTTCCCATTTAGAATATAATGAACTTAGGCAATAATACTCAATACCAATACCATGTTGTGTTCGTAAACTTCGAGGAATATTAAAAAAAAAAATTAAGTATAATTGAAGAAGAAAGACAAAAGACACGAAGATAAATACGCATATAAAAGACGATGAATTTCTTCTAATAATAATTAATTAATTTAAAATGTAAGAACTTTTTTATAATGTACGAAAACAAAAAACATTTTGCTATAAAAAAACCAACCTCATCAAATGTTTGAGAAGAGAAACAACAAAAAAACAACCATTCATCACCATATAAAAGCCAAGCCGTAAAACTGAATTTAATTGTGTATATGAATTCAAAATCGCAAATTAAAAATAAATATAGAAAAAACAAATTGGACATTATCTATAGAATTTAAATAGAAAGTTGTATAGAAAGCAAATTGGAGATTTGCTGTACATATAAGATGACTTTAATAGGACTTCTAAAAAGCGATTAGACCTGTAAAAGGTCTTCTATAAAAATAGCAGGCCTTTAAGATGTCTTCTGTACAGATAGAAGTCCTGTAAGAGGTTGTCTCTACCGAAAGCAGGCCTTAAAGAGGTTTTCTATACACATGGAAGTCCTTTCAAAGTTCTTCAATACCAATAGAAGGCCTATCAGAGGTCTTCAATACCAATGGAAGGCCTATCAGAGGTCTTCAATACCAATGAAAGGGCTTTAAGAGGACTTCTATACAGATAGAAGGCCTTTGAGAGGTCTTTTATACGGATAAAAGACTTTTGAGAGGTCTTCTATACTGATAGAAGGCCATTGAGAGGTCTTCCATACTGATAGAAGGCCTTTGAGAGGTCTTCTATGGCCTTTGAGAGGTCTTCTATACTGATAAAAGGCCTTTGAGTGGTCTTCTATACTGATAGCCTTTGAGGGGTCTCTTTTTACTAATAGAAACCATTTTAGAAGTCTTCTACAGTGATAGAAGGCCTTTGAGAGGTCTTCTATACTGATAAAGGCCTTTGAAAAGACTTCTATATTGATAGAAGACCTTTGAGATGTCTTCTATACGGATAAAAGACTTTTGAGAGGTCTTCTATACTGATAGAAGGCAATTGAGAGGTCTTCCATACTGATAGAAGGCCTTTGAGAGGTCTTCTATACTGATAGAAGACCTTTGAGAGGTCTTCTATACTGATAGAAGACCTTTGAGAGGTCTTTCATACTGATAGAAGACCTTTGAGAGGTCTTCTATACTGATAGAAGACCTTTGAGAGGTCTTCTATACTGATAGAAGACCTTTGAGAGGTCTTCTATACTGATAGAAGACCTTTGAGAGGTCTTCTATACTGATAGAAGACCTTTGAGAGGTCTTTTATACTGATAGAAGACCTTTAAGAGGTCTTCTATACTGATAGAAGACCTTTGAGAGGTCTTCTATACTGATAGAAGACCTTTGAGAGGTCTTCTATACTGATAGAAGACCTTTGAGAGGTCTTTTATACTGATAGATGGCCTTTGAGAGGTCTTCTATACTGATAAAAGGCCTTTGATTGGTCTTCTATACTAATAGAAGACCTTTGAGAGGCCTTTTTTACTAATAGAAACCCTTTTAGAAGTCTTCTATAGTGATAGAAGGCCTTTGAGAGGTCTTCTATACTGATAAAAGGCCTTTTAGAGGTCTTCTATACTGATAGAAGGCCTTTGAGCGGTCTTCTATACCGATAGGAGACCTTTAAGAGGTCCTCTATACTGATAGAAGGCTTTTGAGAGGTCTTCTATACTGATAGAAGACCTTTGAGAGGTCTTCTATATTGATAGGAGACCATTGAGAGGTCTTCTATACTGATAGAAGGCCATTGAGAGGTCTTCTATACTGATAGAAGGCCATTGAGAGGTCTTCCATACTGATAGAAGGCCTTTAAGAGGTCTTCTATACTGATAGAAGGCCTTTAAGAGGTCTTCTATACTGATAGAAGGCCTTTAAGAGGTCTTCTATACTGATAGAAGGCCTTTAAGAGGTTTTCTATACTGATAGAAGGCCTTTGAGAGGTCTTCTATACTGATAGAAGGCCTTTGAGAGGTCTTCTATACTGATAGAAAGCCTTTTAGGGGTCTTCTATACTGATAGAAGACCTTTGAGAGGTCGTCTATACTGATAGAAGGCCTTTTAGAGGTCTTATATACTGATAGAAGACCTTTGAGAGGTTATCTATACTGATATAAGACCTTTGAGATGTCTTCTATACGGATAGAAGACATTTGAGAGGTCTTCTATACTGATAGAAGGCCATTGAGAGGTCTTTTATACTGATAGAAACCCTTTTAGAAGTCTTCTATAGTGATAGAAGACCTTTGAGATGTCTTCCATACGGATAGAAGACATTTGAGAGGTCTTCTATACTGATAGAAGGCCTTTGAGAGGTATTCTATACTAATAGATTACCTTTGAGAGGTTTTCTATACTGATAGGAGACCTTTGAGATGTCTTCTACGCTGATAGAATACCTTTGAGAGGTCTTATATACTAATATATTTCTTTTGAGATGTCTTCTATACTGATAGAAGACCTTTGAGAGCTTCTATACTGATAGAAGACCTTCGAAAGGTCTTCTATACCGATAGAAGACCATTGAAAGGTCTTTCTATACTGATAGAAGACCTTTGAGAGGTCATCTATACTGATAGTAGGCCTTTTAGAGGTCTTATATACTGATAGAAGACCTTTGAGAGGTCATCTATACTGATAGTAGGCCTTTTAGAGGTCTTATATACTGATAGAAGAACATTGAGAGGTATTTTATACTGATAGAAGGCCTTCGAAAGGTATTCTATACGGATAGAATACCTTTGAGAGGTCTTCCATACTGATAGAAGACCTTTGAGAGGTTTTCTATACTGATAGGAGACCTTTGAGAGGTCTTCTACGCTGATAGAATACCTTTGAGAGGTCTTCTATACTAATATATTTCTTTTGAGATGTCTTCTATACTGATAGAAGACCTTTGAGAGGTCTTCTATACTGATAGAAGGCCTTTGAGAGGTCTTCTACGCTGTTAGAAGACCTTTGAGAAGTCTTCTATAAACATAGGAGGCCTTTCAGATGTCTTCTATACAGATAAAAGACCTTTAAGAGGTCTTCTATATAGATGGAAGTCCTTAAAGAGGCCTTCTGTACAGTTAGAAGACCCTTAAGTGGTCGTCTATGTAGAGTTAGAAGGCCTTAAAAAGACCCTATATGTAGATGGAAGACCTTAAAGAGGTCTTCTATGTAGATAGAAGACCTTTTATTTGTGTTCTATATAGATAGAAGATCTCTTTAAGAGGATAAAGTTACAATGGCATTCTATAGAAAGAAGATGCGCTTATGTTCAGAAGACTTCAGTAAGTTTTCTTTCTAATAGGGCCAACTGGAGCCATTAACGTCTTAGTAATTTAAAAAGTTTTCCAAAGTTGAATTCAAATCGTTATACCATTCACCCTAGTGTTCAGTTACGTGCTTGTTTGCTAGCCTTTCCTGCAATAATATTTTTTCCGAAGACTAGCAGCCTGTTTCTGTATGTCGAAAGAAAAGTAGTACGAATGAACGACAGTCACTCACTTTTGAATAAAAGTGTGTTTCACTATAACGAAATCTTTCTTTCGTTTGGACTTACGTATGACTATTTGTATGTTTTTATGTCAAAAGTATTAGGAAGTTCCCATCACACAATTTCCGATAAATTGTATTTCCAACCCTTAAAAACTACCAAAATAGATGAAATAAAATACAAGAATGTGAATGTTGTGACAGTTACAAAACAGATGTCATATATTTTAAACCAAAATAAAGAAATAATGCATTTTTTCATATTTGTGTGAAAATTTGAGTACGAAAACATGGATATTTCTGTGGCAGCTTTTTTTCTGGAGGACGTTCGGGAGGAATACTCTAAAATAAGTCGCAGACAACTACGTGATGTAACTAATGTCCTGGAGATGCCAACAAATCAGTAAGTATTACAGGACTCACTGCCGTTGTTCTCTTTAAACGCTATATTGTTACATATGTAGGTTTGTTTCAAATTTTCGAGTATCGAAAGATATATTCAAAATGTTGTTGGATAAATATCGAAACAGTTGTGGTCCAAAGTATAGAAGTACTCACGTAAGGGACGACATAACAATATCAAAATTTCTTCGTTTCCTTGCAACAGGAAGTTACCAACAGTCTGTAGGAAACGAGATGGTTTCTTCGGTTTCCAAGGCCACCGCTTCTCGCATCATTGACGACTGCCTAAAATTTTTTGAGCAATATATTTGTGGAGAATGGATCAGAATTTTACGGCCTGATGAGGAAATTAACGTAAAACAGGCCTTCTTTGATATTGCGGGATTTCCCGGAATAATTGGATGTGTTGACGGAACTCATATCCGTATCAAATCTCCAGGAAGTGACTCAAAACATCTGTACTACAATAGGAAAGGGTTTTATAGTATTAACGTAATGGCGGTGAGTAAAAGTAATCAATAGGTTCTAAAAATGGGTATGCCCTACACCTCTCCTGTGGTATAAGATCTCGTGTTGGTGCATAAGATTAACAACTTTGAGGCTAGTATGTTTGTTCAAGAAGCCAAAGTTAGAACAGACTAACTCGGTCCTCAGCACTTATCCAACAAGTAGCACCTGCTTTTTAGATGTCCTACTTGCCTTGAATTTTCCATCTAAGATTGAACATATAGTTGGCCAATCATGATTCGTTCATATGGGAGCAAAGTCCTGTGCAGGAGTTGTTAGAAACGGCGTTTCAAGACGGAAAACGAAATTCTTGGATTTTAGGTGAGTATTTAAAATGTGCATGATTATATATAATACACTAATGTTTTGTTAAACAGGGGATGCTGGATATAAATTAAAACCATATTTGATGACGCCTTATCGAAATCCACAAAATCAACGCGAAAAGAAATTCAATAAAAAACATGCAAGTGCAAGGAATGTGATAGAACGTTGCTTCGGTGTTCTGAAGAACAGATTTCGATGTATATTGGGTTCTAGAGGTCTCCACTATGATCCACCAAAGGTTACTAAAATAATTAATGCATGTTGCGCCCTTCACAACATGTGTATTTACTTCAAATGTCCGAATCCTGAAGACATTGACATCTTCGAGGACATAGACAACACACAAAATGCTAGTGAAGAAATTGAAGAGGGAGAAGAAACGCGTGCCATTTCAGTTAGGAGAAATATAGCAATTAATTTATAAATACAAAAAATTGGATTATTTTTATTGTAAAACTAATACTACAAGTAATAGCGGTGAAACCAAATGGAGGAAAAAAACACAATATTAATGTCTTTAAAAACATAATTGTTTATTTTTTTCTTTGATTGAACATTACTAGAGTGGATAATTCCGTCCCTTTACTTTTTGGCTACATACACTACATAACTAAAAGCTGGTTTACAGTTGCGATCTCGATTTCACGTTTAAGCAATGGAATTTACAGTTGAAATTGAGTGGATTTCGTAAATGTATACCAGCTAAAAAAGGATTTTTAATCCCAATTGGATTTTGGGTGATATCTTTCAAATACAACGGAAACCAAGTGGTATCGTACATCACCACAATTTCACTATACATACAAATGTCACTGTACATACAAATGTCAAAAAAATAATACCCCTTACTAAAATGTGGTGCAAGGTCTTCAAACGCCTCATTCGATGGACCAAACATGTTGACTCGATTTACGTGGAGTGCTACCTTTTTTATACCCCCAGCTTTTAGGCTTAAGTGGGTATAACTATACTGTGTTTGCTTATTTTCATTATGTCACAGGCTGAGGGTATATATATCTCTGCCGGCTGATAATTTTTTACTTCTTTCAATATAAATGTAGACTTGTTTTTTTACATATAGTTACATTTATATGTTCTTTATTTATTAGTTAATATAAATTTATAAAAGTGAATGGTTATAGTTTAACAATGTAGCTCTTTTCCAGAACTGCAAGAATCTACTAATTGTTACTTTTTTCGATATCATAAAGGAAAATTTGTTATCGTACCAGAGATTTATAGATTCTTGCAGGATCTGGAATAGAGCATGTATGGAAAGTATTGAAAGTTGAAAAATAAAAAGGTAATATTAAATGAAAAATGAAATTAACATTAATTAATACAGGAAATCAATGTCTCCAATATTAGCTCGATACTTTTTGCATATCTTGTTATTGCCTCGGTTTGCTCTTTAGTAGCTTTTGTTTGTGATTCAACGGCATCCGCCAATCTTTTTAGAGTATCTGAATTTTCCTTTGCTGTTGTCGCATTTGCTTGTGCTTCTACAACATCCAACAATCTTTTTAAGGTATTAGCTTGTTCTGTTGCTGTTGTGGCATTGTTTTCGGCTATCTCCAGCTGTCGCTTTATAAGACTGATTTGGTCTGTACAAGTAGGTTTTTTTAGTTTTTTTAGATGAACCAATTTCATTTTCAGTATTTTCAGAAACATTTCTTTTTAAATTGTTTATTTTAACGCCTGAATTTGTTGTAGATTGCACGACGTCTTTCCGATTTGCATAAATGTTTTTAACAACCTTGCTGGGTCTTGGTGGAGTTTCTAAAAGTTCTTCAATTATTGTTTCAAATGATGTATTTTCGACATCAAGTTCACACGATGACCCCTTCGTCTTACCGTCGTCCACCGTCTTACTGACTTCGCATCCAAACACCGCCCCCTCTGGCGCCGCTGCCGATGATAAATGCAGCGTTCTATCTATTATCTCCTCCAATTCGGTAAGATGGTTAAAGCGGTAAAGACCACCACCAGTCGCATTCATACTTTTTTTATTTTCTGCTATTTTCTTTTTTGTCCTAGATTTAAGATCTGCCCAAGTCTGCAAAATGTACAAAAATTTTTATTAGAAAGCGCTATTTTCTTACAGGGCTCAAAAAGTCCTCCCAAAGAAGACAAATATGTGATTCTATTCTGTAGTGTATACTCCTCATTCCATAAATCTGAAAACACATCAAACGTTTCAGCAAAGTTGGTAGTAATATCTGATAAAAGACCAAGGTCAACATATATCGAATTTTTCTTCATTCTTTTTATCACAAATGACTCCCAACTTTTCTCAAACATTGAATGTCTTTTCATCTTAAGTGTAACAGGAGTTGTGTGCATAAAACATAAACTACAATTTGAAAATAATAGGACGATGCAATTTTCGCTATGATTTCCACACTTTAATATACATATGCACCTAGTTATCTCGGCCGCAGAAATTGCCTGAGGCAAAAATGTTATGAGAAACATTATGTTTTTAACACTTGCGGGCTTTTAATCAGGGAAATGTGGGCATCCTCAAAATATGATGTCACTGACCATTTGCAAACTTCCGTTCATTTCATGAACTTTTGTGGGAAAGCAGACGGAACTGAGAACGGGCCTTTAATGTAGTTCGTGAAATGACCTTCAATAAAATATGGCACTTTTTGTGGAGGGGGTTGCTAAAGGATTGAACATTCACAGTTTAGACCAAATCGGGACCATCGGGAGTTACCGTGAACCAGGGATGTCAATTGTTCTGGGGCAAAAATCGCTACAGCCACATACGCACCATAGGTTTGTAGCGATTTTTACCTTGATACAGTCGACATTCCTACTTAAACAGTGGTTTTTGTACGTTAAATATCACCACATGCAGCGGGAAAACCACCAACTTGGCACCCCTGCCGTGAACACCAGAAAGACGGACGGACAGGGACATAAAAATAACTGTTGTAATTTGGCCGTTAATATTGAGATTTTCATATAATACTCATTGATCTCCAGAATTGAATTTGTTTTCACTCTATATGTTGATAAGCCATACCTTTTTCCATTCACCAACAGAGCGCGTTGGGGGTCCAAGCGAATTCAAAGTTTGGCAAATCTTTGCCCATTCCTCATCTGCAGAAAGCCTATTAGAACCAAAAATTGGGATGCCTCTGGCCAGGTTAGGGTTTTCTTCCAAGGATCTTACTAAATAATTTAATTGCTCGATGGTTGACTTCTTTGGACTGAAAGTAAATACAACATATACAACTGAGTCTTATAGAATTTAAGTTTTACTCACCATCTTCCTTCCATTTTCACTTTTTATTTTAATTTTTCGTTGTTAAACAATTTTGTTTTTTTTTTTTTTTTCAAACGATAACTCAATACCAAGTGACTGATTTTGACAGTTACGTTCGCAGTGTTGACAATACTTTCGAAATACGCGAACAGAATTTGGCTTGGAAGATACGTTTACCTTACGTTTTCATGCGCCCAATTTTCCTGTCAACAAAGTGTTTAGAGAAACAAAAACGGTAATTTTTTCGCTTTGTAAAAGAATGAAAGCTTTCGTTCGATATACAGAAACAGGCTGTAGGTCTTGGATTTTGTATCCTTCTTTTTTTTTGTTTTGTTATTTTTGAGAATTTTTCGCTGTGGTTAGGCGAAGACGACGATGAAAAACAACAACAATAACAACAAGAAAATAAGCTGAAGCTGTATGTGTTCCAAAATTTGTAAATATATAAATGTAAATTGGTTTTTGACAATTAGATTTTTATGGACACTTTTATACACACACAAACACATACACCAAAAAACCACTACCATCATGCCATAAATGAAAAAAAAATGAAAAAAGAAAAACAAATATTTATATATAAACTTGCACTTGTTTTGTAGTGTAAGAAAAAAAAAAACAAAAAATATTAAAAAAAAATAAATAAATTAATATTTGAAAAATAGTAAAATTGAAAAAAGAAAACAAAAAATACTCTGAAAAAAATAAAAATAAATAATTGTTCGTTTTATAAATATATAAAAAATATTGTTTTGGATTTTGTGTAAAAAAATAATAACGGTTTTGTTTTTTCGTTTTTGGACTTAAATTAAGGTATAGACTTATTATTATATATATGACTACTACTAATTATTAATACTACTACTATTAATAACGAAATAATGTTATAGAGAGACTGCCCCCCTTTCAAGAAAAAACAAAAAACTTCTTCTGCTGCTGCTGCAACAACAACAACACCTCTTCATGAAACACACTGTATTTTTTCCTGTAACAATTTTGAAATTGTTTTTGTAAATTATTTTATGTGTTTTGTTGTTATTTTGTATTTTGTTATTCTGGAAGTTAACATGAATTGAACCCTTCAGGTGATAGTTAAAACAAAAAAAAAAAAAAAAAAACTCCTCAAAGTGTGAACAACAACAACAAAAACTCATCCAAATCCATCCATCCAAATCCATCTTGTCCAAGTGTGGCAGTCCGCCAATCAGTCAGTCAGTATCATCATCAGCATCATTCAGTGTGTACTCCTCCTTTACTCTATTAAAGTACATATTATGTATGTATGTGTAAAGTGTGAGTGTGTGTGTGAAAAACCACGTACATGTGTGTAATTCTCCACCATTACAGAAGAAGTAGCAGAAGCTAATTTTTTTTTTTTTTTTTGTAAAATTGATTTCTACATTCAACTAAAAAATTTATTGTTGATGGAAATGTTCAAAAAACGGAAAATATGTTTTAAAAAATAAACGATAAATGAAGAAATAACAGAAAACGAAAAGAAAATGCATGCTATTTTTTAGAATGTGAGAATGATGAAAACGAAGAAGACGAACGTGAAGAAGCTGTCGAAGAAGTATATAAAAAAATAAAACGAAATATTTTAGTGATTAAATATAAAAGAAAAAACAAATGAAAAAAGAGAAAAAATATTAATTAAAATTACAATTATTTCTAAGAGACAAAAGAAAAATGATAACAAAAAAATATACATTTAAATGACTTTATAAAAAAATATCTTAAAGAAAGAAAAAAACAACAACAAGAAAACAAAAGAAACGTATGCATAATAAATTTGATTGTAAACACTTCTGAAAATCAAAATTGTCTTTTTTTATCAAAATTCAATATTTCATGGGGGGAAGCCGATTTTTTGGGGGTTTTATGGGAACAAGTGTCCTTTGTTGGGATGCAGAACTTTTTTTGGGGTTTTATGAGAACAAGTGTCCTTTGGGGCCACCTATCGAATAGGATTGAACGTTTTACCTTACGTAGTCCTTGGTACCCTGATTACAGCGACATGTAATGCTTCCCGAGATATTTTATAAAATTTTACAGTTTTACACAAAAGGTGATTCAATAAAAAACCTCACACACAAAATGATTTTAAAATTTTTATTTATATTTTTGGGCAATTTTTTAAAGTATCTGTAAGCGGATATAGGTACTTAATAAGTTTCTACGTGTGGTCAGGCGCCATTTGACATTTCCAATAGAAAGTTTGACACTTTTTAACATAAACTTAGTCAGAACGGTTTGATGTACGACCATGTGTTGCGTTGTTTGCAGCCACTTGAAAAATCGATTTGCCAAACAAATGGAATTGCTTGTGAACATTTTCGTCCGATCATTTTTCACAACTTTCCACGTGAATTATCAGGACAAGAGTGTATCGATAAACTTAAATTCTTTTTATGGCGATGAAGCATCATCCTATAGCACTGTGAAAAACGAATTCAATCGTGACCGACGCTCGCTCAAAGACTTTAAGAGGTCTTCCATACAGGTATACGAGTTTTAAGAGGTCTTCTATGCATATTGAAGGTCTTTAATGGGTGTTCTATACGGATAGAGGATCTTTAAAAGGTCTTCTATACAGATGGAAGGTCTTTAAGATGTCTTCTATACAGATATAAAGTCTTAAGAGATCATCTATACATATAGAAGGCCTTTAAGAGGCTTTCTATACAGATATAAAGTCTTAAGAGATCATCTATACATATAGAAGGCCTTTAAGAGGCTTTCTGTACAGATAAAAGGCCTTTAAGAGATCTTCCATACAGATAGAAGGCCTTTTAGAGGTCTTCTATACAGATATAAGGCCTTTAAGAGGTCTTCTATACGGATAGAAGGCCTTTAAGAGGTCTTCCATACAGATAGAAGACGCTTAAGATGTCTTCTATACAGATAGAAGACCCTTAAGAGGTCTTCTATACAGATAGAAGGCCTTTAATGGGTCTTCGGTACAGATAGAAGGCCTTTAAGAGGTCTTCTGTACAGATAGATGACCTTTCTATACAGATAGAAGACCTTTAAGAGGTCTTCTATACCGATAGAAGGCCTTTAAGAGGTCTTCTATACGGAGAGAAGGCCTTTTAGAGGTCTTCTATACGGATAGAAGACTTTTAAGATTTCTTCTATACGTATAGAGGATCTTTAAGAGGTCTTCTATACATATACAGGATCTTTAAGAAGCCTTCTATACAGATAGAAGGCCTTTAAGAGGTCTTCTATACAGAGAGAAGGCCTTTTAGAGGTCTTCTATACAGATAGGAGGCCTTTAGGAGGTCTCCTATACATGTAAAGGATCTTTAAGAGGTCTTCTGTACATATAGAGGATCTTTAAGAGGTCTTCTATACATATAGGGGATCTTTAAGAGATCTTCTATACAGACAGAAGGCCGTTTAGAGGTCTTCTATACAGATAGAAGGCCTTTTAGAGGTTTCCTATACAGATAGAAGGCCTTTAAGAGGTCTTCTATACGGATAGAAGGCCTTTAAGAGGTCTTCCATACAGATAGAAGACGCTTAAGATGTCTTCAATACAGATAGAAGACCCTTAAGAGGTCTTCTATACAGATAGAAGGCCTTTAAGGGGTCTTCGGTACAGATAGAAGGCCTTTAAGAGGTCTTCTGTACAGATAGATGACCTTTCTATACAGATAGAAGACCTTTAAGAGGTCTTCTATACCGATAGAAGGCCTTTAAGAGGTCTTCTATACGGAGAGAAGGCCTTTTAGAGGTCTTCTATACGGATAGAAGACTTTTAAGATTTCTTCTATACATATAGAGGATCTTTAAGAGGTCTGCTATACATATACAGGATCTTTAAGAGGTCTTCTATACAGATAGAAGGCCTTTAAGAGGTCTTCTATACAGAGAGAAGGCCTTTTAGAGGTCTTCTATACAGATAGGAGGCCTTTAGGAGGTCTCCTATACATGTAAAGGATCTTTAAGAGGTATTCTGTACATATAGAGGATCTTTAAGAGGTCTTCTATACATATAGGGGATCTTTAAGAGATCTTCTATAAAGACAGAAGGCCGTTTAGAGGTCTTATATACAGATAGAAGGCCTTTTAGAGGTTTCCTATAGAGATAGAAGACCTTTAAGAGGTCTTCTGTACAGATAGATGACCTTTCTATACAGATCGAAGACCTTTAAGAGGTCTTCTTTACCGACAGAAGGCCTTTGAGAGGTCTTCTATACGGAGAGACGGCCTTTTAGAGGTATTCTATACAGATAGGAGGCCTTTGGGAGGTCTTCTATACGGATAGAAGACTTTTAAGATTTCTTCTATACATATAGAAGATCTTTAAGAGGTCTTCTATACATATACAGGATCTTTAAGAGGTCTTCTATACAGATAGAAGGTCTTTAAGATGTCTTCTATACAGAGAGAAGGCATTTTAGAGGTCCTCTATACGGATAGAAGATCTTTAAGAGGTCTTCTAACGAATATAAGACTTTTAAGATTTCTTCTATACATATAGAGGATCTTTAAGGGATCTTCTTTACAGATAGAAGGCCTTTAAGAGGTCTTCTATACAGAGAGAATGCTTTTTAGAGGTCTTCTATACAGAGAGAAGGCCTTTTTGAGGTCTTCTATACAGATAGGAGGCCTTTAAGAGGTCTTTTATACAGAGGGAAGGCCTTTTAGAGTTATTTTGTACAGATAGGAGGCCTTTAAGAGGTCTTTTATACAGAGGGAAGGCTCTTTAAGAGCACTTCTATACATATAGTAGAACTTCAATAAACCTTTTACTATAATGGAAGACCTGTAAGGGTGTTCTATACACCCTTGCGGTCAGGGTATATACATGTATAGAACACCTTTAAGAGGGTGTATACAGATGGGGGACCTTTAAGAGATCTTCTATACAGGTAGAAGGACTTCAAGATCTTTTTTATAGAGTTAGAAAACCTTTAAGATGTCTTCTATACAGATAGAAAATATTCTATAAAAGTATAAGAGGTCTCCTATACAGATGACGGACCTTAAGACGTTTTATACACAGATATAAGACCCTTAAAAGGTCTTCTGTGTAGATTGAAGACTTTGAAGAGTTCTTCTGAACAGATAGAAAACCTTTAAGAGGTCTTCTATACATGTATAAGGCCTTTAAGAAGTCTTCTATACAGATAAAGTACCATTAGGAGGCCTTCTATACAGACATAAGACCTTCAAGAAAACTTCTCTGTAGATTGAAGATTTTTAAGAGTTCTTCTAAACAGATGGAAAACCTTTAAGAGGTGGATTTTCAGGACATCGATGAACTTAAGTCTTTGTATGACAATGAAGCAGCATCCTATAGCACTGTGAAAAACTGTTTTAATGAATTCAATCGTGGCCGACGCTCGCTCAAACACGAAAGTCGTTCAAAAACGACCGTTGTGCCAGAGAATGGCAATGCAGGCTCTGGCTTTTTTGACAAGACATAACTTAGCATTGATGGCACATTCGCCGTACAGACCTGGTGCCTAATTATGTGATTCGATATCGAGTTGTTTCGACCTGCGTACTCAAAGTTGGGATGACAACATTCGTTATCGAGTAAAATTATCGAGAAATTGAGCATAAATTTGCGAGTAATTTCTCGAGGCCAAATTACCTATCGTAAACAAATAAAATGAAAGATTTCCTTATTGTCTTTTTGTTCAAAATGTTAAAAATTGTTGTTTGTTGTCGTTTTATAGAAGAAAAACGATGTTAGTAAATAATTGGCAGCATTTTTTAGACAATATAACAAGAGAAATTGGGAAAAGTCCTTTGCAGTCGTTTTGAGAAATTGTGATAAATTTAGAATTAAAATGCATGCAATCATTAACCAAAAATTACTTTTGCTGTCGTTAAAAAATAAGCATTTCTGGAAAAAAGAAAAAAAAAATATTTAATATTAATAGCCTGTATTGTATAAGGGAAGTACATTTTAAACATTTCATCCCCCGTTGTTTACCAAAGGAAATATTCTCTCAGAGAGGCTAATGCAAAACATCCACCAAACTCTCTCTCATTTATTTTGAGAGAGGATTATTAAGGTAGATGTATCATCAATCCGTTACAACAATGTCAAAAAGATTTTGCAAGAATTAATAATTTTCTTATTTCCATAGCACAACTTCATTCCGAAATTATTATTGAATGTATTGTTCAACAAATTCCACAAATATTTACATTTTTCATTCATAATTTAGTTTTTTTTTTGGTTCTTGCTTTCAAAAAACACCTTTTTTACATCTACTTTCATAATATTCCCTATAGTACACATAGGTTTTCATAGTTCGATTACCGGTTACTCTCGAAACATTCGATCAACAATTTCGATCGAATCTCGTCATGCCGCTTTTTTATCGTGTCGAAATCTTTTTCACGAGCAAATACTCGATCGAATCGAATCACGTAATTAGGCCCCTGACTTTGCTCCCAATGAATTTTTATGGCCGCCCATTGAAAAAAGCATGATCAACGGTTTTTCGTCGCCAGATCATTTCGTGAAGAAAATAGTTCCGAATTCACAGCTATAAGATTTCCTCAGGTCCCATATCGATAAGACTTGCTGCATTGAAGCAAAATTGCGAAACCCTAACAAAACAAGTATAAAGGTATCAGTCGGCTTTGCCGACAGAGATATACCCTCAGCCCGTGTATATTGAAACAATTTTTTTCCAAAATACGTATGCATTTAGGGCGTTTTAAAAATTTTGGGCGTTTGAACCGACAAAAATATTGATTAGGATTAAAGATCAAAAGTTTTGCGGAGGCGATACTAAAAGGAATGGATCGACATTGACCGTTATGGAAGTGGATCTCCAGCCACAACATATGGTGCCATAAGGGGTTTTTACACTCTTCGGGCTGTTTGCTGTTTGCGCTGCCATCGTAATTGATGCAGCGAATGCAAGTTGCTTCAACAAAAATCAAAGTGATTCGATATCAGGTCTTAAAGTGAACTTATCCGAAATTTTGTGTGGGGGTACCGGATGGAGTGGACAAATAAAGTCCACATTTGAACCTGATCTATATCTGGTAGACATATTAGGATGTGTAAAGTATAGACCAATTCGGCCACTCCCTTCAAGAGTTAACGTACGAAAAAAAATTCGAATATTTGCGAACTTTTGTGGGGGAGGTACCTGAAGGAGTGGACCGATATGGCTTATCTTCAAACTTAAACTATGTTTGGACAAAATATTACTAAGGCCAAATTTTGGACCGAATCGGCAGATCCGTTTGAGAGTTATCTTGCGTTACAACCACCTTACACGGTGTCATAGGGTTTTTTTGGAACTTTCAGGCTATTTTCTCAGGAAGTATGCCCCTGATGAAACTTGTACCGTCGTATGTAGGGCAAGAAATACAAGTTGCTAAAACAAAAATCAAAGGAGTGGAGTCCATATTGAAACCTTATTTAAGTCTAGTACACGTTTCACGATGGGCAAAGTATGGACCAAATCGGTTACTCCCTTCAAGAGTTATCGTGCGCAGAAATTTTCCGAACATTTTCGAACTTTTGTGGGGGAGGTACCGGAAGGTGTGGACCGATATAGCCCATCTTCGAACTTAAACTAAGTTTGGGTAAAATATTACTAAAGCCAAAATTTGAACCGAATCGGTATATCCGTTCGAGAGTTATCGTGCGCTCCAGCCAGACAGACAGACGGACGGACATTGCTCAATCGACTCCAAATTGTCTGAAACACATTTCGTCCAAACATACTTGGGATCTAAAACCGTTATTTCGATGAGGCACATTTTGCCCGTATGAAAGTGTATATACCCTCGTTAGCATAAATGCTGAGGGTATAAAAAAAACCTAAAAATGTAAATTGAGCATCTTTATCTCAAAAATGGTACAACCTGGGAACAAATCAATCCTCTAGAGAAGTTTCACATCTACAACATTTTCTGTAGCTCCATTTCGATAGGACTTGCGGCTTCCAAGCAAAATCGTCAAAACCTAAAAAACACCTAAAAATCACCTAAAAATGTGAACTTTGACCGCGATTTATTTAAAAATCCCTACAGTGATTTTTTCTTGTTTTTGGATTTTTCTCATCATCTATCAACATTGCTGTTTCAGAATTCACAAAAACGTCCCATGTGTAAGCGTTTTTCATTAAAAGTTTGTTACGGCGCACCCTTCATGACATTGTTTTATAAGGGGGCTATACAGTCAGAGCATTGTCCAAATTAGAACTTCAATATCTCAAAAATGGTAAAACCTACGAAAATATCATCTTGTGGAGAATTTTGATAGCTACAACATTTTCTTTAGATCCATTTTGATAGGACTTGCGGTTTCCAAGCAAAATCGCAAAACCCCAAACAACCCCTAAAAATGTCAACTTAAATCGCGATTTATTTAAAAAGCGCTTCGGCGATTTTTATACCCTCCACCATAGTATGGAGGGTATATTAAGTTTGCCATTCCGTTTGTAACACATCGAACTAATCATTTGCGACCCTATAAAGGATAAAATTCTAAGACAATCTTGCCATGTCCGTCTGTCCGTCTGTTGTAATCACTCTAGCGTCCGCAATAATTGAGGTAGAGTGCTGAAATTTTGCACCCAAGGGTCTTTTTTCCATAGGCAGGTCAAGTTCGAAGATGGGCTATATCGGTCCACTCTTTGGTATAGCCCCCATATAACGGTACCTCCGGATTTGAGATATTTTGACGTTCTTCGCCACATTTGCAGACCGAATTAGCTATAATTTGGCACTTAGGGTTCCTAGTGATCAACAAACTTATATCATAAAGGATATACCATGTTTTGGTATAGTCCCCATATAACGGTACCTCCCGATTTTCGGTATTTTGAGAATTTTAGCTACAATTTTTAACCGAACTATCTGCAATTTGACATTTGAGGTTATCAGTGGTCATGAAACATCTCCACGAAACATCGTCAACATAGGTCCATGTTTTGGTATAGCCCCCATATAACGGTACCTCCCGATTTTCGGTATTTTGAGAATTTTAGCCACAATTTGTAGCCGAACTATCTGCAATTTGACATTTGAGGTTCTCAGTGGTCACTAAACATCTCCACCAAACATCGTCAACATAGGTCCATGTTTTGGTATGACCCTCTTATAACCGTACCTCCCGATTTTCGGTACTTTGAGCATTTTAGTTACAATTTGTAGCCGAACTATCTGCAATTTGACATTTGAGGTTCTCAGTGGTCACTAAACATCTCCACCAAAGTCCCCATATAACGGTACCTCCCGATTTTCGGTACTTTGAGCATTTTAGTTACAATTTTTAGCCGAACTAGCTGTAATTTGACATTTGAGGTTCTCAGTGGTCAAGAAATATCTCCACGAAACATCGTCAACATAGGTCCATGTTTTGGTATAGCCCCCATATAACGGTATCTCCCGATTTTCGGTATTTTGAGAATTTTAGCCACGATTTGTAGCCGAACTATCTGTAATTTGACATTTGAAGTTCTCAGTGGTCATAAAACATCTCCAACGAAACATCGTCAACATAGGTCCATGTTTTGGTATAGCCCCCATATAACGGTAGCTGCAATTTTTAACCGAACTACCTGTAATGATCAGTATTTTGAGAATTTTAGCTACAATTTTGTCGATTCAAAAATAATCGTCAATATAGGTCCATGTTTTGGTATATCCCCCCATATAACTGCACCTCCCGATTTTCGGGAATTTTCAGTGGTCACGAAATTTCTTCACTAAAATTCGTCAACATGGGTCCATTTTTGAGGGTCTACATTGTTTTGATGAAACTACCCTCAATTTGACTCTTGAAGTTCTCTGCAGCTATAAAACTTTTCCGCCAGCTATAAAACTTTTTGACGTACAAAAACCACTGTTTAAGCAGGAATGTCAACTGTTTTAAGGTAAAAATCGCTACAGACGTATGGTGCGTATGTGGCTGTAGCGATTTTTACCTCTGAATAGTTGGCATCCCTGATGGAAACCGTACGATTGGTGAAATGTAACTTCGGCTATGCTTTGCCAAGTTGTTTCATTCACCACCGAAACGACAAGTATTTTTGGGAAACGTTTGCCGTGCGTTATGGTCGACACACTCAGACACACACACACACACATGTGATTGCTTAACAACCCTATAAGTTAGCATCAGCATACCACAGTGAATTTTATCAACCACCAAACGTTTTTGATTTATTCACATGTGTTAAGTACTATTTAGTTTTCTATCTGTTGTTGTGGAGTTGAGTACTTTTCGCTTTTCGTTTTGTTCGTACTCACGAATGTAAACAAAACGAAACTAAACAGCGAGCTCGGCCAACGAGGGTTATGTTTCGTTTTGTATTGTTCCTATGGAAAATACGAAACGAAACGATTGGAAATTTTATTTAAAGTATTTTTACGTACTCTGGGAATTAGCGTTATATCTCTGTTCACTGTTGCTTAAGTGTTCTACAAAAATAACAAACATAGATATAATGCTAATTCATGATGGCTTACAGGGTCTCTTGCAAAAACATCATCACGCCATAACGCAGAAGTTCGACTCACGGCGCATCTGTCCTTCGGGGTTTTTAACATACACACACCAAGGGCTTTAATCTCCAAAAGGAATTATCTCTGCCCCAACATTTGTGTTCACCGTGTAATTTAGGCAATAGTAGGAGACAGTAGTATTTTATCCATTGTTGAAAAGTAGTTCCACCTAAAATTGTGAAAGGACCCTAATTATTTCTATTTTATGGTGGAGGGTATAAAAAGTTCGGCCCGGCCGAACTTAACGACTTTTTACTTGTTGTTTGTTTTTTTTTATTTTTCTCATGTATGATCATTGTAGTTTCAGAATCGGCAAAAACTTCCCAGGTGCAAGCACCTTCCATTTAAATTTGTTTCAAAGGCACCGTGTACAGAGAGCCTTTAATAGACATAAGTACGAGTATATTCACAATTCTATTCTGTTTATAAAGAATATCCTCACAAATGGGCTCCTATTTTGAGTATACATTAAAAAGTAACCTTCTCATACTTGAAAACGATTCCCAATTTATATCGAATCACATATTTTGACGATTAAAATTCAGATATAGGTGTTTAAGAAAAGCCCATATCTTTTTTAACAATTTAACCTCTAAGGAAATATCTTTCAAAACATTTCCAATAAAAAACCTGAAGGTGTTACGAATATAATGAGGAAACTAGTATACCCCCTCCTCCCAGCATTTCGTCCACATGCATACATACATACATAAGTGCACAAGTTGGTATATATGCATGAACATATATAAATTTACAATGCACTTTTGTGTGTTGAGCCCTTCTTTATTTATTACATACATATGAAATTTTTTTCTGCTTCATTAAAGAAGGGACAAGAAAAAAAAACGAACCAAACTGCTGACGTTCTAAATCTGTTAAGGGTTAAATTTCTTACATAGGTGAAAACAAATTGTGAAGGAGGATGACAAAAAAAAACATAAAAAACACAAAAAGAACGCATAAGAAACGCATTTTTCTGTACGTTGTTGTGGTAGGACAAGAAGTCTATTGAACGGACGTATAGATGGATTACAATAAAGGGCGTTACAACCAAACCAAGCGGCGAGCGGTAGCGCGCAGCAAGCAAGTTGGAAAAAAAGGCGAACATACACATAATTTTGAATAGGTTATAAAAAAAAACACAGAACTGAACAGAGAATACAAAAAAAAAAAAATAATATAACGCATATAGAAAATAAAATATCCATATTTACATAGAGACATACACAAGGTACATATGTACATACATATGTATATACAAAAACCCACATGAATCAGTCAGCCAGTCGACACTCAGAATGCAAGTTAAAATACAAAACAAAATATATCGTCACCATAAATGCCGGAAGACGTAACCCACAAAAATAAAACTTTACAGGAGAAGCAAAAAACGTTATAAAATGAGAAAGGTTTTATAAAATATCGAAAATTTTTAGTATCGTGTTTTAACACAGGGAAGAAATATATTTTTGGAAAAAAATTAAATTTTTTTCCAGAATGTTAGAAGCTGTGTGGGTTACGTCTTTTGGTATTGTATTTTTCTGAAATGCCAAACGACGTAACCCACAATTTATTGAGTATACATTTGAAGAAAGTAGCATAAATGAAAAATTATAATTAAATTAGAATTAGTTTATTGGCCTACGCGGCTAAGCGAACCTTAAACTAGCAATCTGACGGTGTTGGGTTCAATTCCCAGTCTTGACGTTAATATTTCAATGGACCACAATTAGGTGAACTGTCTATTCCAACCATTACTATAATTACTTATATTTTCAATTGTATTAGACGATATTAAATCTGGAATATTTATTGTCGTATTTAAGTCAATTTATGGACAAAATATAGTTTATATAAATTAAGTGATCTGTAACAGTTTAAATGTAACTTTTAATTGCCATAAGGGATGTTGTCATAAAAGTAATGACAATCACTTGGAATTAAGCATTTTAAGTCTTGCAGGTGTTGAAATTTCTTTTTTGAATCTTTTAGTCTGTGTACATCTGAGGAGGATCCACTGCCTCAAAATTTCCGGAACTTCTCTGTGGTAGAATCTGGCAGTCATCTTTGATATCAGTTTTAAAAAAGATAATACTGCTAGGATCAAAAGCCAATGCTCGCAGTGACTGTAGGATCTCCTGTCTTTCTTTATAAGTAAACCAATACAGAAAATTTGCGTTTTTCTCTGGACCTATTTGATAACTACAATCAGTTGATCTCTATTAAACCATGGGTTGGCTGACAAGACCATCTTTTGCAAACTTACAGCCTAATCGTATCCGTCTTTAAAGAATACATCTTTTTACTAGAACGACGTGAATTTTGAGCATTTACACGTTTTCGTATCAATGCCTCAAATTTTTCTTTTGGAAAAATGAACAATATCGAAAAATGAACAATATCGAGACGAGCATTGCCTTCCTAATAACCACTTCCTTTTGTCCAGTTAACATACTGTTTTCAATATGTGCGTTTTAGATGTTTATTTAAATCAGGGCATAGGTCTTCTGTCATCATCTTCAATAATTTCAATTATGGATTTTTTCTGTAAGACCAGTAAAAACCGTCTAAAGTCAAAGTTATTGCTTTAAAAATTAACTAAAAGAATGGTCTTTGTGATTTTTGAAAAAAGCTGCCATTCTTGAGATATCGTCACCTATGAGTCAAATTACACATATGGAGAAATAAGCCGAGGTATTTCCATGTGATATATATTTCCATAAGCTTTCATACGTTACCCATTTTGTAGTAATCGGTTTAATAGAACCGGGTCTAACCCGGTTTTGAACCTGAACTTTCGAATCAAATAACCGGTAAACCGTATCCGTCCCCTGTGGAATTATACATTAACTCAATAAGCCCTCCCTCTGGCATTAGCATTGCTGCAAAAATCAATGAATACATTGTTTGTACTGCTGTTTAGTTTTGAAATAATGTGGGTTACGCCTTTTTATTCTATGAAAATTACAGTATGCTGTTACGTCTATTGGCATTTCTTAAATAGAATGGTTATTTTTAAACGTAGAAGCTTGAAATTTTGCCAGAGCATGTATTTTATCTTAATATATCAGATTCCATCAAAAAACGAATTTCGATTTCCATGTCGGTTACGTCTTCCGGCATTTATGGTGACGATATGTAAGACAGCAAAACAAAAAATTATATATCAGAATAATACAAACTGGTTTCGAATCAAACAAGGGTACGATTTTGAAAGATGATGATTGTTTGTTGTACGACCGACGACGTACGGTGGTGACGACAACAACGACGACAAACATGTTTTATGTTATGTGGAGAAATACACCGACCGACAGACTTTAATGGATTAGCAATTGAAATGAAATGAAAGATTCGTTTTTTTTTTGCTTATTTGTATTTCGTTGGAGCAAAGTAAGATTTCATGTAAATCTGGAGCTTAAAGTCAAGAGAAACAAAACGTTTCGCCTGTCTTATTGAAAATGAAATGTGACGCTGCGTTCACAAAACAATGTGGCTACACACAGATCAATGACTTTGGAAGATAAAAAAAAAACAAATTTGAAAATTTGTTCAATCATAACGCATTGAAAGTTCATATTACTGGTGGTTAATGGCCTCCAAAGTTATGCATTTTTTGGAATTTCAATAACAAAACAAAAATGCAATTCATATTCCTTAATTACGCTTTTCAGTTTTAGTTAATTAATTTTCGTTTTTATACCCTCAGCCTTTAGGCTACAGAGGGTAGATACATTTTCACATTGCCAAAATGTGCCTCAACAAAATAATTATTTTACAACCCAAGTATGTTTGGAAGGAAACCGTTTTACACAATTTGGCGTCAATTTAGCAATATCCGTCCTTCTCTCTCTCTCTATTGTCCTTAACTCTCGAACGGATCATCCGATTTGGTCAATTTGGCCATCGTAATATTTTGTTCAAACTTGGTTTAAGTCTACTCCTTTGGGTACCTCCCCCACAAAATTTCAAAATTTTTCGCTAAAAGGGAGGGTGCTCACCATGGTAGAACAAATACAAGGTAAAGTTAATACTACAACAAATACAACTCGAACAACAACCACAAAGGAATTTGTTTTTGTTTGTAAACCTTAGTGCCAACGTAAATGTAAACAAAACAAGGAAATGTCTATAAATTATTGGAATTTAAAAAACTAATAATTTTTCACATTTGATTGAATATTTTGGAAAACATGAATGAAAACTCATTAGATTTTCAATTTGAATGTTTCCATATCATTCCACTAAATGCATAATTTCTCGCAGAAAGTAGAATACTTGCAAAAATGTTTCGGGTCGCTGGTAATTCATTGAAAAAAGAGAAGATGTTTCAATCATTTGCTTTTGAAAACAAAAAAGCACATGTTTATTAGGGCTTTATTCTTTTCAAGTTTAAGAAAATACCACACATATTAACAAATATTGTACCGCCTCTATAAGCGGTGTTTTAGTGTGCGGCATGTCGTTCGGACCTGGAGGAGGTTACATGTCAATGATATGAAGCCGTCTTTATGGGAAATAGTTTTTTTTTCTGATGAATAAATTTGTTCTTCAAAAATATATATCCCTAATATACATCGAACATAGAAATAAATACATAAAATGTCGAATGAAATTTGACACTAACACTACAACCCAGTTCAGTCAGCTGGGTATTGCTGCTACCTTTTCTTGTTCTACCATGGGTGCTCACCATAATTATCGAAGGTAGTAACCGATTTGGTTCATACTTTGCACATCGTAGTACTTCTACCAGATATAGATCAAGTTCGAAGATGCACTATATCGGTCCACTCGGATAGCTTCCACACAAAATTTCGGAAAAGAACAGTTTAAGACCTGTTCTCGTATCGCCTGGTTGCAACAACTTGTTTTTGCTGCCCCCAAACGTAGCCACGGTGCTCTTGAATCAAATTTAACACGTTCGCGGACGTGAATGCTATAGCATTCCGATGCAAAATGACGTGAATGCTATAGCATTCACATTGTCAGCAAATTTTTTTCATTCACTTGTATACAATCTTAAGTTTTGGTGATTAATATACATAATACGATTTATTTCAACAAGATACATTCTATAATAAATAAAAATAATAATCAATAATTAATAAATAAAAACAAAAAAACTAATTTCGAAAATAATTGGGTGTCATTTTTTTCACCTCTCTGAATTTGCTTGCGTCCCCGAACGTGTTAAATGGAAGGTGCTTACACCTGGGAAGTTTTTGTGGATTCTGAAACTACAGTGTTCATAGATGAGAAAAATCAAACAACAAAAAAAAAAAAAATCGCCAGAGCGGTTTTTAAATAAATCGCGGTTCAAGTTGACATTTTTAGGGTTTGTTTAGGTTTTCACGATTGTGCTTAGAAACCGCAAGTCCTATCAAAATGAGACTGAAAAAAATGTCGTAGCCATTAAAATTCTCTACAAGATTGACATTTACGGTATTTTCGTAGGTTTTACCATTTTTGAGATATTGAAGTTCAAATTGGGACAATGCACTGACTGTATCGCCCCCTTATAAAACAATATCATGAAGGGTGCGCCTTAACTAACTTTTAATGAAAACCGCTTACCTTGGGGAAGTTTTTGTGAATTCTGAAACAGCAATGTTCATAGATGAGAAAAATCCAAAAACAAGAAAAAATCGCTGTAGGGATTTTTAAATAAATCGCGGTCAAAATGCACATTTTTAGGTGTTTTTTAAGTTTTCACGATTTTGCTTGGAAACCGCAAGTCCTATCGAAATGGAGCTAAAGAAAATGTTGTAGATGTGAAAATTCTCTACAGGATTGACATTTATGATTTGTTCTTAGGCTGTACCATTTTTGAGATAAAGAAGCTCAGTTTACATTTTTAGGTTTTTCTGTTAGGGTTTCGCGATTTTGCTTGAATACGGCAAGTCTTATCGGCATGGAACCTGAGAAAATCTTATAGCTGTGAAAATTCTCTACAAGACTGGCTTATGTAATTTTTCCTAGGTTGTACCATTTTTTTTAGAAATGTAAGTTTAAGTTGGGAAATTGCAGTCATGACATTGCTCTATAAGGTGGATTTGAATTGTCCCAATTTCAACTTCTATATCAAGCTTTTTGTAGAAAATTAACTTATGTTGAAACTGAGGTATGGGGTATTGTAACTCGCGATCAGTTTTACTATCCCATAACTTATGACCGCATTTCGGTAAAATAAACTGTTTTAGCCCGATTCACCGAGGGGTTTCTTAAAATAATAATTTGAGCGGAAGCTGTAGTCGTACTAATGTAAAAAAATCGGAAAAAATCGTTGAATTAAACGAGTTTCATTATGTTATTTTCCAATTAGTGGTTTTACAACACAATGTAGAGCTTAATGCTCAAAGGAGAAGTTAAAGAGTACACTTCAGAGTTGAAGTTTCTAACGTATGATTTTTTAATATATCCACTGTATCTGTCTCAAACGGATGCTGACATTTTGAAACCTGAAAAATGGGGTTTTTTGAATTTTTGCTCTAATCGGGACGCGCAGCTGGATTCCCCTAAAAGCTTATTATATGATTGTAGTACTCGCGATTTCGCATTTTTTAATGTATAACATGAGGGTGTAGCCCTCACAGGATCACAATAATCTGCGCCCAAACACGAAATTTTTGTGCCTAAATTTTTCTCAAAAACCTATTTTTTGTTTAAAATTTACAAACGTCATTCGATATCCGTGGAAACCCGCGTAAATTTAGTTTTTTTACGTTCTGAATCTAACAAGCCACGACGCGTAAAAATCCACCCACTAGATCGGCGGATATGATACCCCTCAAATTTCGAAAATTTGCAAAATTTTTTTTTGAAAATATCGCATATTAAAACGCGTTTTGGATGTGTCAGTTCTACTTAAATAAATAGATCGATACGCGTGTTTAAACTGTGCGAAAACAGATATTTAAAAACTCTCGTAAATCCAGAGATATAATAGATTTTTTCTAAAAATTGAGTGCGATGCTACATCCACGGTTCTTGCTGGATCGCATTGAAACGGCATAGAATGATGTATTTTTTAATGGTGATTATTGAAATCGGATGCGCATAAAATGTAAATTAACTTCGCGGAAATTATGACAATTTTACTGTATTTGGCCCCCTTAAATGCAGCAGATGATTCGCTGTGTTGGAAAATCGGATGCGCATCATGTCATTTTCATAATTACGCGGTTTATATGCGTCTCAAATGTTGTAATATTCAATATAACATTATTTTAACGTTATGCCACAATTGGAATTCCTTGTGATTTAATATAAGGTTCTAATAATATTATCTAATAGGAAAACTATAAGCGAAAAATTTGTTACAACGGGATATCGTCATTATTGCGTGAAATTTTTGACGAAAATGCCGAAGAACTCAAACATTTTTTCTCCAGCTTTTCCTATAAAACCATAAAAAAATAAAACTAGAATAATATGATTTTAAGTTTTTCGTAATATTTTCTTCGTATTTTTGTAAATAGCATGAATACTATAGCTCCAACCTCCACAACTTAGGTTTCATTTTATTCCTCAAAATGTCTGGATGCTGTTATAATTTTTTTATACATTTTTCGTAACTATGAGCTCTATTGTTTCAAAAATATGTTTGTAAATACGTGAAATTATTTAACAATTTTAATTTTTCGCGAATCCATTGGAACTTCGCGATTATTTTTTGCATCATCGCAAAGGTTACGAATTCAGTTAACGATAATAGGATATAATAACAGCTAACTATATTAAGCCGCGATTTTTTTAGAATTTTTTCTAATTATCATAATTAAAACGGTCATATCTATTTCGCGCAACGATCAAAGATAGTAACGAAAAAAGATTTGGAATGCTGATTTTTTTCTTAATTTATGTACCAAAAATCATTGATGTAGTATCAAAAATATTTTTTGATTTTTTTGAAATGAAAAAGACAATTTTAGACATTTTTCCTGATATCTCAAAAGTTGTAAAACCTACGAAAATATCATTAAGGTCAATTTTGTAGAGAAGTTTGATAGCTACAACATTTTCTTTATTCCCATTTTGATAGGACTTGCGGTTACCAGGCAAAATCGCAAAATCCTAAACAACCCCTAAAAATGTCAACTTGAATCGCGATTTATTTAAAAAGCGCCCCGCCGATTTTTTTTTGTTTTTTGATTTTTCTCATCTATGAACATTGTAGTTTCAGAATCCGCAAAAACTTCCCAGGTGTAAGCACCTTCCATTTAAATTTGATTCAAGAGCCCATGTAGCTTAAGTTCGAAGATGGGCCATATCGGTCCACTCCTTCGGGTAGCTTCCACACAAAAGTTGAAAACTGTTCGCTAAAATAGTGCGCACGATAACTCTCGAAGGGAGAACCCGATTTTGTCCAAATTTGCACATTTCTACCAGATATATATCAGATTGGAATATGGACTATATTGGTCCACTCCTCCCACACAAAATTTCGGAAAAGTGAAGTTAAAGACCTGCTCTCGAACCGCTTGGTTTTTTAATGCAATAACTTGTATTCGCTGGCCCCATAAAGACGGTGCAAGTTTTTTAAGGGCAAGTCGATACTTCCTGAGAAAATGGTCAGAAAACGGCCAACATATATGTAGTGGCTGGTGCGCCGGACAAGTTTCAAACTGGATACTGGGTTGTTCCAAACTTTGAATATACACCTTTTTCAGATGTAATTCGAAGCATTTTTGTTGTAATTCGTAACATTTAATTTGTAATTCGAGAATTATTCCATTTGTAATGGGAATTATTACATTTGTAATTCGAATTATTAAATTTTTAATTCGAATTATTCTATTTGTAATTCGAATTATTCTATTTGTAATACGGATTATTCAATTTGTAATTCGAATTATTCCATTTGATATTCGAATTATTCTATTTGTAATTTGAATTATTCTATTTGTAGTTCGAATTATTCCATTTAAAATTCGAATTATTTCATTTGTAATTCGAATTATTCCATTTAAAATTCGAACTCTTTCATTTGTAATTCGAATTATTCCATTAAAAATTCGAATTATTCCATTAGAAATTCGAATTATTCCATTTGTAATTCGAATTATTCCATTAAAAATTCGAATTATTCCATTAGAAATTCGAATTATTTCATTTGTAATTCGATTTATTTCATTTGTAATTCGAATTATTCTATTTGTAATTCGATTTATTCCATTAAAAATTCGAACTACACCATTTTCACATGTTATTCGAATAATTTCAGTTGTAATTCGAAACATTTCACTTGTAATTTGAGAATTCCAATTGAATTTCGAATTATTTCATTTGTAATTTGAGAATTCCATTTAAAATTTGAATCCTTTCATTTGTAATTTGAATTTTTTCATTTGTACTTCGAATTATTTCATTTGTAATTCGAATTTTTCCATTTGTAATTTGAATTTTTTTCATTTGAAATTCCAAATGAAAAGCTCCGATTTACAAATAGAAAATTTTAAATTACAAATAGAAAAATTCGAATTACAAATGAACTAATTCGAATTACAAATGAAAAAATTCAAATTACAAATAAAATAGTTCGAACTTCAAATTGAATTTTCAAATTACAAATGAAATAATTCGAAATTCAATTGGAATTCTCAAATTACAAGTGAAATGTTTCGAATTTCAAATGAAATAATCAAATTACAACTGAAATTCTTCGAATTACATGTGAAAATGGTGTATTTCATTTGCAATTCGAATTATTGCATTTGTAATTCGAATTATTTAACCCAGCAAACCAATTGTACCGACATCTTAACGAAATCGAAACAAAATTCGGACGATACGTCCAATGTCTGATCCGAAATCGTAACGATATCTTAACGAAAGTTGTATGAAGTGGTTGACATAATTTCGGAAAGAAATGTCGGAGCGACATCGAATCGATTTCGATCCGATTTCGTAATGAAATCTTAAGAAAATCCTTGGGAAATTCGGAAAGGAAATTTCTTTTCGACATTCGTTCCGAAATCGGTACAAAATCTGAACTATTTCCGCTCCGAAAAATCGTTTAGAATTTGGAACGAAATCTGAACGACGTTGCTTCCGAAATTGTTCAGACGTGTCGGACATCCGACATTTGGTTTGCTGGGGAATTTTAAATTCGAATTATTCCATTGAATTATTCCATTTGTAATTCGAATTTAATTTGTAATTGGAATTATTCCATTTCTAATTCTAATTATTCTATTTGTAATTCTAATTATTCCATTTGAAATTCGAATTATTTTATTTGTAATTTGAATTTTTTCATTTGTAATTCGAATTATTTCATTTGTAATTCTAATTGTTCCATTTGTAATTTGAAAAATTCGATTTACAAATAGAAAAATTCAAATTACAAATAGAAAAATTTAAATTACAAATGAAATAATTCGAATTACAAACGAAAAAATTAAAATTACAAATGAAATAATTCGAATATCAAATGGAATTCTCAAATTACAAAAGAAATAATTCGAAATTCAATTGGAATTCTTAAATTACAAGAGAAATATTTCGAATTTCAAATGAAATATTCAAATTACAACTGAAATTCTTCGAATTATACGTGAAAATTGTGTATTTATAATTCGAATTATTCCATTTGTAATTCGAATTATTCCATTTGTAATTCAAATTATTACATTTAAAATTCGAGTTATTTCATTTGTAATTCGAATTATTCCATTCGTAATTAGAATTATTCCATTTAAAATTCGAACTATTTAATTTGTAATTCGAAGTATTCCATTTGTAATTCGAAATATTCATTAGAAATTCGAATTATTCCATTTGTAATTCGAATTATTTTATTTGTAATTCGAATCATTCATTTTAAATTTCGAATTATTCCATTTGTAATTCGAATTATTCATTAGAAATTCGAATTATTCCATTTGAAATTCGAATTATTCCATTTGTAATTCGAATGATTCCATTTGTAATTCGAATTATTTTATTTAAAATTACAAATGAAATCATTCGTATTACATATGGAATAATTCAAATTACAAATTGAATAATTCGAATAACAAATGAAATAATTCAAATTACAAATGAAATAATTCAAAATTCAAATGGAATAATTCAAAATTCAAATGGAATAACTCAAATTACAAATGGAATATTGCGAATTACAAATGAAATGTTCCGAATTACAATTAGAATTCTCGAATTACAATTAAAATAAGTCGAATTACATCTGAAAAATGAGTTGTAATAAATATTTCTGCAAATCTTAGACAAAGTTCGAAAGTGGTCCACCCCTTCCGGTACCCACCCCACTTAAGTTCAAAAATGGCTGACTTACGAAACGTCAGTTTCTTTGTATTCGTGCAGGGGTTCTTAGTTCGAGTTCCTCACTACTGCAATTTCATAAAAATACTCTAGTATGGAATTCGATCTAAGAACCCCTAGTTTCATGAACGAATACAAAGCAACTGACGTTTCGGCATTCAGCCTATATTAGATATTGTCCAAACCTAGTTTAAGTTCGAAAATGGACCATATCGGTCCATTCCTTAGATACATCTCCCACAAAAGTTCCAAATTGTTGTTTTGCAGTGTAGGGTCTGTTCGAACATCCTTTGAATATGTATGCGGATGCTCCTTCATGTGGTTTACAACGATTATGTTTTTCGTGGGCAAGTCCATGCTTCCTAGCATAGTGGTCCAAAAGTTCTAATTTATACGATAAACTAGTGAAATCAGTGGAGGGCGCGCTATCTATCAAAAAGAAATGAATCCAAAAATAAGATCCACTACTCACGGTGCTCTTGAAACAATTTTAAATGGAAGGTGCTTACACCTTTGAAGTTTTTGCGGATTCTGAAACTACAATGTTCATAGATGACAATCAAAAAACAAAAAAAAAAAAATCGCCGGAGCGCTTTTTAAATAAATCGCGATTTATGTTGACATTTTTAGGGGTTGTTTAGGTTTTCAAGATTTTGCTTAGAAACCGCAAGTCCTATCAAAATGGGACTAAAGAAAATGTTGTAGCTATGAAAATTCTCTACAAGATCGGTCTTTGTTGTATTTTCGTAGTTTTTACCATTTTTGATATATAGAAGTTCAAATTGGGACAATGCACTGACTGTATCGCCCCCTTATAAAACAATGTAATGAAGGGTGCGCCTTAACTAACTTTTGATGAAAACCGCTTACACAGGGGAAGTTTTTGTGAATTCTGAAACAGCAATGTTCATAGATGTGAAAAATCCAAAAACAAGAAAAAATCGCTGTAGGGATTTTTAAATAAATCGCGGTCAAAATTCACATTTTTAGGTGTATTTTAGGTTTTCACGATTTTGCTTTAAAACCGCAAGTCCAATCGAAATGGAGCTAAAGAAAATGTTGTAGCTGTGAAAATTCTCTCAGGATTGACGTTTATATTTTGTTCCCAGCCTGTACCATTTTTGAGATAAAGAAGCTCAGTTTACATTTTTAGGTTTTTTTTGTTAGGGTTTCGCGATTTTGCTTGAATACGGTAAGTTTTATCGATACGGGACCTGAGAAAATCTTAAAGCTGTGAAAATTCTCTACAAGACTGGCATAAGTAACTTTTCCTAATTTGTACCATTTTTTAGATATATAAGTTTAAGTTGGAAATTTGCAGTCATGACATTGTTTTATAAGGGGGGCGATACAGAATTGAAATGAATTTGAATTGTCCCAATTTGAACCTCTATATCTCAGAAACGGTAAAACCGACGAGAATACCATAGAAGTTAATCATCTAGAAAATTTTCGTAGCTACAATATTTTTTTAAGTCCCATTTTGATAGGACTTGCGGTTTCTAAGCAAAATCGTGAAAACATAAACAACCTCTAAAAATGTTAAATTAAATCGCGATTTATTTAAAAAGCGCTCCGGCGATTTTTTTTTTGTTTTTCGATTTTTCTCATCTATGAACATTGTAGTTTCAGAATCCGCAAAAACTTCCCAGGTGTAAGCACCTTCCATTTAAAATTGTTTCAAGAGCACCGTGTACTAAAATTGACTATACCGATGTATTCCTTCAGGTACCTCAGTACTTTTGAGCTTTAATCCAAATATATCCTTTTGTCGGCAAGTCCATACGTCCAAAAATGGCCACAAAATCTAAAAACCTCCTAAATACATTATTATTAGGGAAAAGGACTTTAATTTTCGATATGTCCATAGATGAAAGTTTCAATCCCCACAGGCTCAGAGGGTTAGGTGGGGCGATTTGAACACCTTAGTTCAGACTTCGCGTTTTGATTCCTGGGATTGTACTGGGCAAACAAGTCCACTAAACCATATGTCTACGGTGAAAATCGAGCCTCCCAATTTTGAAGTTTTTTTTTATCCACGTTTTTGGTTATTTTGCCATATAACAGCCAAAACATTGAGATTTTCGATCCAAGACTAAAACAAAAATTGTAGCCAGGACAATAATTAAGAATTCTCTAGCACTCCACAAAGGAATTGGAACGCTCCTTCATTCAGTTTTGGCCTTGTGGATAAAAAACTTCAAGTCAAAATTGAGTGGCTAGATTTTCACGATAGACATAGAGTCTGGTGGACATTTTTGCGCACGTACAATCCCAGGAATCAGAAACGCGAAGGGAACGATAAGGTATTTTTCCTTTCATACAAATCGCCTCGGCCTACTGAGGGTTTATCTCTGTCGGCAAAGCCGACTGATGCTCTGTTACTTGTTAGATTTTCAAAACCGTGAATGTCAAGTTACAGCCAATTTTTAGATAGAAAATATAGATAAAAACTTCAAAATACCTGAAATCGGGTGGTACAGTTTTAGGTGAATAAACGGTACCGTGGACCCTAGTATGTCTGCAATTTTTGGTGGGGAAGTTTTTTGACCACTTCGAACCTTAAATGTCAAATTGCATCAAATTGGGACCTAAACCGTGGACATCAAAAATATTCTTTACAAATCCACAACATTTGGACTTTGGGCCCTTCAGACAATATTTTTGAAAAATTAAAGAATTTTTGGCTGAAGGACCATAAAACCCCTTTCTTATTAGCCATGTTTCTGTGGCTGTGTGTTTCTTTGTTTTTATTTTTTAATTATTTTACAATCCGACAGTTTAATTGAGTATTTTTAAGTGATTTTTTTTATTAAAGACCCAAACAAATTTGTTTCAACATAAAGAAATCGTCTTACAAGCTTCAGATTGCTAAACATATCCATCATAACAGTCTTCTAAACTGGCAACAAGAACAACAACAACAACACGGGGCTAATATTGTATGACAAAAACAAAAAACCTAAGTAAAGCTGTCACTCAATATCCATACAGCAAAGCGATAAAATACCGTTTGCGTTAATGCAAATTGAAGTTTGTAAGGAGGGAGGAACTGGTTTTCTTTTCATCATCATCATCGCCAACACACACACACAAACACACATTGAGTTACACAAACATTTGATCAGTTTCAGATGACCCTAATCACTTCCAACGAAAGTATTATTAAGGCTCATATTACACTTGATTCGACACATAGTGAGATTCTTTCGACGCGCCGTGTATGCGGTGGTAGTTAAGTTAATATGGACGTCGGACCCGACTCTTAACCATAAACAATAACAACAACAAAAACAAAACATGTACGCAGCAGCACCAATATTATGAAGTCTAATAAATATCCATTATTGTTTTTTTTTTTTTTTTGGTCCCATATTTCAATGGTTGGATGGAAAAAATTAATCATAGCCAATATGCGTTACCTTCGTCTTACAATTGCGATAAACATAAATAAAAATAAGAGAATGACCACCGGTCCAAGGTTGTGGTTGGCAGTGGCGAGTATTTTGTTCCCTACCCACGATATAAGGGGTAGGGTAACAGCAGAAATGAATCAATGTTTAAAGAATTTGAATCCCTCCCTGTTAACCATAAATTGGATTTAAGTCTGGTGAAAAATTTATTTAAAATTCTCAAAAAACATGCAGGGACAAATAAGTATGTTTCTGAATTAAAAAGAATGTTGGTTTAAATACTAAATAGCCTAAGGAAACAACAACAAAAAATTCTACTACTTATAAAGTAACCAACCATAAATTACAAAGATCGGTGGGTTTCACCTATAAAAACTACAAAATCATGGGTTGGGTTCAATCAACGTCAGTCTAATCTGCGCCCATGCCCCCACTGAAGATAAAAACGAGCAGATTTTACGCGTAAACATATGACCGGAAGGTACACTGTCTGTCCTTGACATAAACACTATTCTGGACCAAAATTTAATACCAAAATTGGAAATGACAATATATTTGTTGTAACAGTCGGAAAATTCTGTCTCCACAATGAAACATCTGACGAAGGAATGAGAGATCGATAGACTTCGCAGGGTCATGATGAAACAGCCTGTGTGAATTGAAACACCCTTTTCCAAAAAACGTATGTCGACAAAAATATGGAATGGGATAAAATCTCAGAAGTTTTGTGGGAGAGATACCTAAAGGAATGGACCGATATAGTTCATATTGGAAGTGTGTCTTATTTTGGGAGTCATTCCCCATTATTAGACAGCGAAATCCCATGCAAATGCATATATGGTTAGGATGGTCGTAGAAAAAATCTGATTAGACGAAAAATCGTTTTATCACAAAATAAAACGAATTAGGCCCAGAAATGTTTGCATATTTTGCAAATCGTGCCTATTTTGACATATTTTTACATATTTGCATAAAATAAGCATATGCAAAATTTAAAAACAAGGATTTGTGGTCTAAAAATCCCACCGAAATGGCTCAAATGTGGTATTAAGTCTTCGTTAGGGGTAAGAAACTTTACACCTGTAATTTGTCCGCATGGGTCCACGTCTTCATACAGCCCCCATAGAACGGTACCTCCCGATTTCCGATATTTTGAAGGTTGTGGCCTCAACATCACACTTAAATGGCTGAAATTTGGTATTAAGTCTTCCTTGGCGGTATAAAACTTTCCACCTGAAATTTGTCGGCATAGGTCCACGTCTTCATATTGCCCCCATAGTACGGTACCTCCCGATTTCCGTATTTTGAAGGTTGTAGCCTCAATATCCCGCCAAAATGGCTGAAATTTGGTATTAAGTCTTCGTTGGGGGTATACAACTTTCCACCTGAAATTTGTCGTATTGGTCCACGTCTGACATTTTGTATTAGGTCTTCCTTGAGGGTATAAAACTTTCCACCTGAAATTTCTCGATATATGTCCACGTCTTCCCCATAGAATGGTACCTCCGGATTTCTGGTATTTTATAGGTTGTGGCCTCAATATCCCTCCGAAATGGCTGAAATTTGGTATTATGTCTTCCTTGGAGGTATAAGACTTTCCACCTGAAATTAGTCGCTATAGGTCCACGTCATCATATAGCCCCCATAGAACGGTACCTCCAGATTTTTGGTATTTTGAAACTTGTAGCCTCAATATCCCACCGAAATGACTGAAATTTGCTATTTAGTCTTCGTTGGGGTTATAAAACTTTCCACCTGAAATTTGTCGGTATAGGTCCACGTCTTCATATAGCCCCCATAGTACCTCCCGATTTTCGGTATTTTGAAGGTTATGGCCTCAATATCCCGCCAAAATGGCTGAAATTTGGTATTAAGTCTTCCTTGGGAGTAAACAACTTTCCACCTAAAATTTGTCGGTTTAGGTTCAGGCCTTCATATAGCCCCCATAAAACGATAACTCCCGATTATCGGTATTTTGAAGGTTGAGTCTGTAATTATACATTTTTCTATCCTATTGACTTATCTGAAAAAAAATTTAAACAGAAAAATTGTACATACAAACATTTTTGTACCTATTGTGGAAATATTTTTTGCATAAGAAAATCTGTAAAATGCATAAATTTTGCATATGCAAAAATTTATGCATTTTGCATAATTTTGCATATGTCATATGTTTCGATTGCAATTTAATCAAAAGCCAAAAATATGCCCATTCCCAAAATTTGACATGAACCGGACCAAAAATAGGGGTTGCATAAAATTCCGCTGTCTAATCATTATATTAAGAAACATGGACTAGGCACACGAAAAAACATCATATCGCTGTAAACAGAGCTGCTAGGACTACCTTCGGTACAATTTTCCAAAGGATTCTTGCACAGACTCTTAACTGCACTTTAACATAAATATTGATCATTTGTGTGGTGGTACCCTAAGTAATGGATCACCGACATGGCCCACTTTTAAACATAAACAAAATATTTCGAAATCCAAAGTTTGGAGCAAATCGGTTGCTCCGTTTATGAGATATTGCGCTTATCATTTCAGAAAATATTTTCAAACTGTTGAGGCTATCGTACCGGAAGGAGTGGACCTACATATAAGCACCATCTTTGAATTTCATCTAATATTCGAAACATCGTAATAGGGGCCTTAAGTTGCAAGAAAAATCGAAACGATTCGAGAGAATGTCTTAACCAGCACTTTTCCGAAATTTGGAGTGGGAGGTATCAGAAGGAGTTGGCATATATAGTCCATATTATAACCTGATCTAGGTCTCGTAGAAATATTACGATGTCCAAAGTATTGATCAAATAGGTTACTGCCTTCGAGAGTTATGGTGAGCACCATTTTAGTCAAAAGTTTTGAACTTTTGTGGGGGAGATACCCAAAGGAGTGGACCGATAAGGCTTATATTCTAACTTGATTTAACTTTGGGGTCTAAAACCATTATTTCAATGCGACCCTTTTTGCCGTTTGAAAGTGAATATACCCGAATATCAACGGTGGCAAAATGTCCCTCAGTAATGTTGGCGACATTTCCTAAGTATTACAGCCATGTAAAACTTCTCTACAAGTGGTGTCTTAACACACGCCGTTCGGACTCGGCGATAAACAGTAGGTCCCACATCACTGTGCTAATATGAATCGGGCTGCACTGATTGATATGAGAGAAGTTTTCCTTCTACCGTCTGGGATGTTTGTGGAACAATTATAGATTTAAGAATCTCGACATTTTGGCTATCACCGGCGTTAAGTTTGGCCAGACTGAACTTTCTTATTCCCTCTATCATTAATCATTCTGTCCTTTAAGTTGCAACGACAATGAGACAAAACTCAAGGAGAGTTTACATTCATGATAGTGAAACCAGATTTTAGCAATTTCGGTTGAATGATACCGAAATTCGGTACTATTTCATGGAGACTATACCAAAACGTGGACCTACGAGGTCTGATGATTTATTAAGTGTTATTTTCGTTCGATTACGAATTTTTTGGCCTTTAGGGTAAAAACGGTATATACATTTTCATACGACCAAACTGTCCAAGTATGTTTGGACGTAATTCGTTTCAGACAATTTGGAGTCGATTTAGCAATGTCCGCTATCTGTCTGTCTGGCACGATAACTCTCAAACGGATGAACCTATTCGGACCAGATTTTGCACTTTCTAATATTTTGCCCAAGCTTAGTTTATGTTCGAATATGGGCCATCGGTCCATTCCCTCAGGTACCTCAAAAAAAGTTCAATTTTTTTTTCTATTTGGTCAAAACAATATCGAATACGGTCCACTTTTTCGGGTACCTCCCACACAAAATTACGAAAAAGTGTACTTTAAAAACATCCTCTCGAATCGTTCTGATTTTTCTTGCAACAGATTGTACTCGAGACCGCTATTATGATGGTACAAGTCTTTTGAGGGCCAAGTCCATACTTCCTGAGAAAATTACCCGAAAGCTGTAAAAAACCCCACGGCCACCATGTGTAGCAGAGATCATCAATGAGTTACTTGTCCCCGTAAGCCAATTGTGCACGCACAAGTTTTTTGGGCCTTTTGCTTTTTTAATGCGTGTGCCCAGCAAAATGTTCGATGACAGATCATGAGTTGAATCATAGGTGCAAGTGACTTGTCATAGGTGCAAATTTAGGTGAATCACCGATGAAATTTACAAGGGAGTGACACCTGATTTCACCTGTTCATTGTCATGGCATTTCGCACCAGTTCATTGTCATGACATTTTGCACCAGTTCATTGTCACGGCATTTTGCACCAGTTCATTGTAACGGCATTTTGCACCAGTTCATTGTCATGACATTTTGCACCAGTTCATTGTCATGGCATTTTGCACCAGTTCATTGTCACGGCATCTTGCACCAGTTCATTGTCATAGCATCTTGCACCGGTTCATTGTCATGGCTTCTTGCACCAGTTCATTGTCATGGCTTCTTGCACCAGTTCATCGTCATGGCTTCTTGCACCAATGCTTTGGATCCGGATTTTTGCCAATCAGAAATAAAATTCGCAATACAATTATGTAATTTGTTGAATTAATAAGAATACAATGCGCAGATGATTTGTATCGCCAGATGTTATTTTTCTTTATTTTGTATGTAATTTTCAAAATTATATATTATATTAATCTGCAATATCATATTTATCTCTTCCGATGGCTGCAAGATACTTCTTTCAACTTGGGGGTTCCGTTTTTCCAATATTCGATAAATTATGTGTCAATCTCTGAACCAAGCTCATCGTTTGGGAAATCTAGTATAAATTTGAATTCTGTTATTTTATTTCAAAAGAAAAAGCTTATCCTGTAATAGTTACCACGTTATGGTCTCTTTTATACTTATTTTACCGATCTCCTACTTTGCTTCTCTCACTTTGCATGCCATGCTTGTGATATCGTGATCTTTCCATTGGAGTTTTGTTCCCTCGGGTCGCATAACGTCAAATGGCTCGTATTCATATGCCGGTGGCATCTTTATCCATCCTGTTAACTTGGCCCAACCAACCCAATAATTGCAGCTCGATATGTTTTACTATATCGGTGTTGGTCGGCTGGGGAAGCTCGTGGTTTATAGACCGGGTCTTTTTCATACTTCTTTTTAATATCCACAAAACGAAACAGGTTTCCAAACACAAAATATATTTTTCTTTTGTTTTATATAAATTTACATTGTATTTTTAATTAAAATATATAAATTTTGCCACTATCGACCACTTTCATCTGACTTTTATTTTCATTTTAACAATTACTTTTGCAAGTACACAATTATTCGGGTATATGAGTATTTGATAATTTATTATGCGGTTACTTATCAATTTATTTGAACTCATGATAATATTGTGACAAAGATCGGATCTTTCACGACTTCAATTGCACTCATGAAAATTCGATGAAAAAGATCGGATCTTTCATGACTTCGATTGCACTCATGAAAATTCGATGAAAAAGATCGGACCTTTCACGACTTCAATTGCACTCATGAAAATTCGATGAAAAAGATGGGATCTTTCACGACTCCTTTCGCACTCATGCAAAAGAACCAGTGAAGTCATGATTTCACATGGAATCACTTCCATTTAATTTTGCTGGGTGTTTTCTTGCACTCTGTATTTTTTCCACCACCACCAAAAATACTTGCGACGCATCAAGACCTTTACTTGTGCGTAATAAGTAAAACAAGTATTCATCATATTTTGCACTGTTACAAAACTCGCAATCGTAGATAGTTTGCCAAGTGACTTATCAAGTGGAAGCACACACACAACATTTCAAAAAATAAACATTTCTAATTTTATTTGTTGTTGTTTCGTTTGTGTGTGATTTTCTTTATTTGCTTAGAATGTTATGCGTGCTTTTGCATGCTCTTCTAACGTTTGAAAATCAGTGTTAGAAAATGATTTTTGTTCTCACTCTCTCGGAGAACATAAGACAAACGGTTGAATTACAAGGGTTGAAAACAACACTTGATGTGCGATGAGCAAGAAAGTAAAATAGAAAATGTAATTGCGTATTTAAAACTACTTGGCAAAGCATACGCAAGTGTCAAAAAATATCCATTTTTAAATAACTTATTTTTTGAGTGGCTAGCCACACTCGTACATATTTTGAGAATGGCAAGCAACACTTGCATTTATTTTTTAGAGTAGCAAGCCGCACATACTCTTGTTTTTTTGCATGTGGCTTATGAGTGTCAAAATCAGCTACTTACGCAGTTCTCTGATGTGTAGTGGCTGGTACGCACCACAACTTTCGAACCGGATACTGCGTTCGTTCAAACTTTGCATACCTTATGGTGTTTATCGCTCCACTCCTTCTTGTAACTCCCCCACTAAAATTCCGAAACATTCGCTAACGTTGTACCAAGGATATCTCATAAACGGAGCAACTGATTTTTGGACCAAACTTTGGATCTAGTAACATTTTGTCCAAACTCAATTTAACTTCGAAAATGGACCATATAGGTCCGCTCCTTTTTGTTTAAGAGCAGATTAAGGTTTGTTCGAGGATCCTTTTAAATGTTCGCCAAAGATGCTCCTCGTGAGCAAGTCCATGCTTCGTGATATAATGGTCCAAAAGCTCTTAATTGTACTGTGACAAACGGTAATGACTAGTGGGCTCGATATCTCCCGAAAGGAATGACACCCAAAATAAGGTTAACTTCCAATATAACCAATATGGACATTCATTCATGTACCAAATCCATGTTTTTGTCGGCAAGTTCATACGTCCAAAAAGGGCAACAAAATTCTGAAAATCTCCTGAATACATAATTATTGGGGAAAATGATTTTGGGTGCGTAGAGCGTATTCGATTTGATATTGGGACATTTAACTATTGACTAAGCCGACTTTTTTACTTGTTTTTTTTTTTTTTTTTTTTTTACCCTCAGCCTTTAGGCTAAAGACACTTTGATACTACCAAAAATGTGCCTCATCGAACCCCAAGTATGTTTGGACGAAATGTGTTTCAGACAGTTTGAAGTCGATTCAGACATGTCCGTCTGTCTGTCCGGCTGGCTGGTGCTAACGATAACTCGCGAACGAAGCAACCGAAAATCTCCTCAATCTCCTGAATACATAATTATTGGGGAAAATGATTTTGGTTGCGTATAGGGTATTCGATTCGATATTGAGAGCATTTAATTATTGACAAAGCAGACTTTTTTACTTGTTTTTTTTTTACCTCAGCCTTTAGGCTAAAGAAATAATGGTTTTAGACCCCAAGTATGTTTGGACGAAATGTGTTTGAGACAGTTTGAAGTCGATTCAGTCGATTCAGCCATGTCCGTCTGTCTGTCTGGCTGGCTGGTGGGCACGATAACTCGCGAACGAAGCAACCGATCGGGTCCAAAATTTGGCATTCATAATATTTTGTCCCAACTTAGTTGAAGATGGACCATATCGGTCCACACCTCCCCCACAAAAGTTCAAAATTGTTCGCTAAAATTGTGCGCACGATAACTCTCGAAGGGAGTAACCGAATTGGTCATAACTTGGCATATGGTAATATAACTTTGCATGTGGCAAATATGGGGTTTGAATATAGACTATATCGGCTTGCTGCTTCGGTTACCTCCTATACAAAATTCAGAAAAATGTGAAGTTTAAGAGCACCTCTCCGATCGTTTTGAAATTTTCTTTAGCAAGTTCTCCATACTTTCTGAGATAATGGCTTAAACGCTCCAAAAAACCTTGACGGTACCAACTAAAATGGCAAATCCACAAGATAACTCTCAGCAGTGATTGGTCCGAACTTTGAACATCGTATTATTCCATCTAGTAATGTAAAAGGTTGGAATATGGACTATATCGGTCCCGTCCTTCGGGTACCTCCCACACAAAATTTGGGGAAAACTGCAGTTTTACAGCTCGCCTCGGATCGCTTTGATTTTTTTTTTTTTTTTTTTGAAAAGTTCTTCTTGCAGACCTTGTCACGACAGCGCAATTTTTTCCGGGCGCAAGCCCATACTTCCTGAGATAATGGGCAGTACGTAAGATAACCCTCTAAGGGAGAAACCGATTTGGTCCAAACGTTTTACATCGTATTATTTCTTACAGCCTTCGAATTATTTCCGAATATTAACCACATCGGACAACTCTTTCGGGTACCTCTCACACAAAGTTTGGAAAGAGTGTAGTTTAGGGACTCGTCTGGGATCGTTTTTAAATTTTTGTCAACATTGTTGGGTATGCGGCCCTAGTTAAGACGGTTCAATTTTTAGGGGGGCAAATCCATACTTCCTGTGAAATTGGCCTATTGACGTCAGGGTATATCTCTGTCGGCACAGATGACTGATACTTTTTCACATGTTTTTTGTAATAACTGTTTTTCCAAATGTCGTGAATTATTTAATGGCCATTGTCAACATTTTTAGAATATTGTTTAAAGACCCCTCAGTTCAAATGTCTTAAACTTTTTATGACGTTAGTATGCTTTAACAAGTTGTGACATTATCAATCATGATGAAATTAAGGCGAGTTGGTCCCAGTCATGTTACTTTCAATCACAACGACAGACAGGAGGTGGATGGGGGGTACCATGACAAATTGACATCCATACCATTCCACCCTCATCATTCACAGCCAAACCATTAAAGAACATAACCTAACATTTTTATTTCAATTTCGGAAATCTATGAATTGTTTGTTGTTCCATTTCTTTCATTTCATCCCTGACACACTCACACAATTAACACCAAATTTTATTTTCTTCTTTCCGCATTTCCAAACAAAAGTGGTTTGGTTGTACGTACCACCATCTTGGTTGGACATGTGAAAAACATGATTAATGCATTAACCGAAATGCATGTTCGATTTTTAGTGAGTAATACAGATATTTGGAAAAAAAGAGGTGAAAACTGGTTCCAACATAAAAAGGTGTGGACAAACATTATGACAGCTCGCTCATTAATAATGTGTTAAAAAATTAAAATTTGTAATTTATTTTGTTACATATTTTAAAAAGTATGCATTGCATACAATATGCAAGTCAAAACATCATTGTCTGACGCTCTATATTGAGTTATCAAAATGAAAGAAATTCCTCAACATGTGTAAATATCCATCCATTCACATACAAAAATAGAATTTCCTTGTAAATGAAAAAAAAAAACAATGCATCCATTATTAATCTGTTCATAAATATGCGTATTCTGTAACATTGCGTGGTTGGTACGAACCTACGTACTTGTACGTAATATAATATATGAATCACATTGTAAACATGTAATGATGATATCGTCTCTCATACCAACTAAAAGTGGAAACACTAACTAAAATCAACGACTGACTCAGTGTTCCAGTAGTAACTACAAGTACAACAAAAAAAAAAAACTGCATACAAACACTACACACTGTCGTTCGTAGACTATCTACAATGAAATGAAATAAAAAAAAAACGACGTACATATTTCAAATGATAAGAGAGCCCTCCACACATTCTTGTAGTAACATCATCACCAAATATGCCGAAACAGAAGAAGACGAAAAAAAATTGTATTGATGCAATGGCAATGGAATGAAGATAGAGAAGCCGGGCATGAAAAAAATAGTTTAGTTGTTGAAATAGTTTTTCCAGTTTTTTAGTTGCAATTTTTTTTTTTTTTTTTTTTTTTGCAGTACTATATCATTTTCGTGTTATAAATTTCAATGGGATCATCAGACCAAAAGTTGTGGATTTTTAAAAAAACATTTTACTTGGAACAAAGCTTTAAAAAAACTTTTGCAGTATCATAAGAAGAGAATATGAATATTTTTCAAACTATCATCAGTGCAATTGGCGTGAATTTTTAAGAATAAAAAAAAAACATTGTTCCACAACATCCCATACGGGACAAGGGAGACTTCTCTCATATCAATGAGTGCATCCCGATTCATATTTAGCGCAATGATATGGGACCTACTGTTTATCGCCGAGTCCGAACGGCGTGTCTTAAGACACCACTTGTGGAGAAGTTTTTCAAGGCTGAAATACTCAGGAAATGTCGCCAACATTACTGAGGGGTATTTTGCCACCGTTGAAAAATGTTTTGATGTTGCCTGGCCGGGGAATCGAACCCCCGACCTTCTGCGTGCAAGGCGGGCGTGCATACCATTGCACCACGGTGGCAACCGGATTTTAAGAATATTCACACAAAATGTGTGAAAATAAATTTGATTTCAATTTGGAAAATTTGGAAAAATTTACAGTGTACTGTTAAGGGTTTAACAGATGTCTGCTAAGGACTTATCAGAGCACTACTGGGGCTAAATTGAAATTGGAATTTTATGACAAAATTTAAGTTAAGAATGAAAATATAAAATTCGGTATAATATGTGAAAATATAGTCACTGCCAGGGCTGCTAAACGGTAATTACTTTGGGCCCAGCAACGGTGAGGGGTGGGTCGACGGGATATTTTGTTTCTGGAAAGGGCATCGATAGACCATTTAGCCTATGTGTTTAAAGAAACTCCAGATAATAGCATTGTGGCGTTTTTTATTGGGATAGCGTTTGTAATTTTGTTTTTTTTTCAAAATAGTCTGGCTTAATCCCATTGTTGTTGTTTTAATATTTTAAAAACAACTATTTTATTAGTGGAAAAGATTTGGCATTGTTCGCCAAGGGGTAAGGCAGGGAATACTATAGTTTCGATCCACGCCAATGGATCTCATCTAATTGAAGACACTGGCACGACGTGTGTTGTTTTTGCTGTAAAGAAGACCAACCAAAAATTTTTGGTGTGTGCATTCGTTGAAATTCGACGACACATACTAGTGGAAGAGGTTTGAATTGTTTTCGCAGACACTTTCATCGGAGTTGTATGAGGTTGCCAAGGAAAAACTTCTCATTGAACTTTTTTCTTTGCTTACCTTTATACTTCGAGCTGACGATTGATGTTTGGGTATAAAAAGTTTCTTGTTGAAGAAGTTATTGAAAAATAACTTCGGTGGAGAATATCCACAAACAAGAAACAAGGGAACTGATGAGATCCTGTGGCGTGGATCGAAACTATAGTATTCCCTGCCTTACCCCTTGGCGAACAATGCCAAATCTTTTCCACTAATAAAATAGTTGTTTTTAAAATATTAAAACAAAAACAATGGGATTAAGCCAGACTATTTTGAAAAAACGAAACTCCAGATATATTCAGATTTTTGTAAAAAATTATTTTACATAGCCACTACGAAAGCTGCAAAAGGGTAAATACTTTGGGGCCCACCCATACAATGGGGAGGGGTTCGTCGACGGAATATTTTTTTCTGGAAAGGGCATCGATAGACCATTTAGCCTATGTGTTTAAGAAAACTCTAGATATATTCAGATTTTGGTAAAAAATTATTTAATATAGCCACTACCAAAATTATTTATCTTCAAAATCACCTCTATTAATTTAAAAACAGAAAGGTCGAAGAAAACAATAAAATAGTTTTTTTTTTTCGAAAATAAATGACTTCCAAAATGGACTATGTCGATGCATTCCTTCAGGTTCCTCCTCCGCAACACTTTTAATTCAAATATATCATTGTCGGCAAGTTCATACGTCCAAAAAGGGCCACAAAATCTATGGTTACATCCAATTAAAACAGCCACATTCCTAGAACTGAAGATAGACCCAGAGCCAGAATAAGCAGAAAACGAACGTACAAAAATATCAAATACTGTTACAACAAAAAGAAAACAGTCGACAAGTTTCCTTTGTCCACATCCCAAGTACTGCCGGCTACTGACTTTAGGACCTTGTTCCTGCATCTCAGCTTGTCGCATCCATTGACGACATGAACATTGTGACGAATGATAACCCTACCCTTTACCCCATTTGGTGTAGTTTGTCATGGAAATTTTGATAACATCGACCATGACCATGATATATGCCTGTTCCTCTCGTAGAAAAAGGTGATAAGAATAGTCAAATATGAGTTCAGCCATTCACAAATCACATCAGGAAAGGTACCTGATGCCCAGTCAGGTACAATCATCCGCACACGTTATGATCTCAATGACGGCCGGAAGGGGCGGAATATCGGAGAGGTAGAAATTAAACAGTTCCGGAGATATCACACAACGCTTTGTTCCTGAAGACATTCACAACATCATCCATTGTAATTTGGTGGTGGTCCTTCCTCGGCAGGAAGAGATCTAATCTGACATAGTGTCAGCTTCCTGACTCTGGAGTCACTGGGCTTGGCACGACGAAGCTCATCACACTCATTTGCTAATCCAGTCGCCTCTGCTGGGAAGTTTGGTCGCATTTTGGGTATACGACCAGCAAGTATATGGCTAGCCGCTTCAACAGTGATGATGTCTTGGAACGTCCGTTCTGCTACCCGAACATCGTTAGGGATGGGCAAATCTCTGAAGCAGTGATTAGTGAACTCTCTGAATCTAGGCCAATTGGCTTTCCCATGATTGACGAAAGTACAGCTTTCAGAGGTGATGAAGTCGGACAGTCGGCGGCTGATGGAGACTATTATTGGGAGATAACCTGATCCAAGAGAAACGACGAGTTGCCAGGTGACGTCATTTGTGTGACCAGATTGCACGATGATTATGTCTAGCAAACTGTGACACTCTCCGTTAATTCTGACAGGGGCGTAGTCATTGACCGTGCAATACGCAGATCTATATATTTGCTCATCCAGCACTATACGAGAATTTTCATAGCTACAACATTTTCTTTAATCTCATTACGATAGGACTTGCGGTTCCCAAGCAAAATCGTGAAAACCTAAAAAACCCTTAAAAATGCCGACTTGAATCGCGATTTATTTAATTTAAAAAGCGCTCCGTCGATTTTTTTTTTGTTTTTTTTTTCTCATCTATGAACATTGCAGTTTCAGAATCCGCAAAAACTTCCCAGTTGTAAGCACCTTCCATTTAAAGTAGCTTCAAGATCACAGTGATATATTTTATACAGTTAGAAGGCCTTTAAGAGGTCTTCTGAACAGATAGAATAAATAATTCGAATATATAATTATGCATGTACTTCTTGCATTCATGTAACACTGCCTAGGTAATAGATATTTAGACTTTTTTGTTTTTCCGATTGTAACACATTGAAGTAATCATTGACGACCCTATAAAGTATATATATTCTTGGTCAGGGTATAATTCTGAGTCGATCCAGGCATGACCGTCTGTTGTTATCACTCTGGCGCAACCAAAAATCGAGCTAGAGTGCTATATTTTTGAACCCGATTATATCTTTTCCATAGGCAGGTCAAGTTTGAAGATGGTCTATATCGGCCCATTTGGTATAGCCCTCCCTATATCGGTACCTCCCGATTTTCGGTATTTTGAGGGTTTAACCACAATTATTAATCGAACTGGCTGGTTTGACATTTAAGGTTCTTAGGGGACACAACACTACTCCACCAAAAACTATCAACATACAGGTCCATGTTTAGGTATAGCCCCCATATAACGGTACCTCCAGATTTTCGGTATTTTGAGGGTTTTGCCTACAATTTGTCACCGAACTAGCTGTAATTTGAAATTTGAGGTTATCTGTGGTCTAGAAACTGCTCCACCAAAAATTTTCAACATAGGTCCATGTTTTGATATAGCCCCCCTAATAATGGTACTTCTCGATTTTCGGTATTTTGAGGATTTTAGCTATAATTTTTACCCAAACTATATGTAATTTGACATTTAGCACCCATATAACGGTAACTCCCAATTTTCTGTATTTTGAGGAACCCATATCGTACCGAGGAAAATTTTTTATTTATTTTTTTTAAAAACAAAGCACTTTTTAGGGTAATTAGGACACACTGATGTCAAAAATCAACTCAAAAAAATTTTCCGATTTTTCGTTTTCCCGGAAAGTGGTGTTCGAAATTTCGAACACTGGTACTTAAGCTATATATTTAGAAGTAAAATAAAGTTGATTTATTTGCCGTTTTATTGATTTATTTCACAATTTTTGTATGAAAATATGGTTGAAGATTGGTATTGAGACTACTTTGGACCTACAAAACTTTTCCCCGAAATGTGTCAGCACTGGTCCACGTTTTGGATTGCCCCCCATAGAACGGTACCGCCCGATTTTCGGGAGATCTCAAGGATTTAGCTGCATAATCCTACAGAAATGACTGTAAATTTATACATATTTAGTCTTTTTTGAGTTTACTTAACTTTCCTCCAGAAATTTGTCAGCATAGGTCCACGTTTTGTATAGCCTCCGTTGAATTGTAAATAACGATTTTAGGGTATTTCAGGCTTTTAGCCGAACTACCCATTAGAAATGGCTGAAATTTAGTATTTAGTCTTATATGGTGCTATAATAACTTTTCCCCGCAATTTGTCAGTAAATTTCGACGTTTTGATATACCCATCGATATGTAGGTTAAGTACCAGCGTTCGAAATTTCGAACAGTCAAATTTGCACATCTTTAAATTCTCGGTTACGCATGTAAATCAAGTTTTCTATATTTTGTGAAACGGCTACATATATTGGCAATAATTCCCCATGATTACTTTTTTAATTTCATTTTTTTATAATTTTTTAAAATTAATTTAAAAAAGATCCAAAAATAGAGGTTTTAAAAACCTACCCTTAACATCGAGGGGGAGGTGGGGTTTTCAAGGGAACAAATTTTTTTTATTTGCTGACAGATTAGACTTTATACATATACATATTTACTGTTCGAAAAATCGAACACCAAGTACAAAATGGGTTAAGCTAATATTTTAAACGGATTTATCTGTAATTTGACATTTGAGGTTCTCAAAGGTCACGAAACTTTGTCGCTAAAAATCGTCAACATAGGTCCATGTTTTTGGTATAGTCCCCATATAACGGTAACTCCCGATTTTCGGTATTTTGAGGATTTTAGCTAACATTTTTATATCTGTAATTTGGCATTTGAGCTTCTCCGTGTTCACAAAACTTCTTCATTTAAAATCGTCAACATAAGTCCATGTTTTTCGTATGGCCCCCATATAACGGTATCTCCCGATTTTCGGCATTTTAAGGTTTTTAGCTAAAAAAAATAAAATTTTAACTAAACTTGCTACAATTTGACATTTGAGGTTCTCCGTTGTCACAAAACCTCTTCACTAACAATCGTCTACATAGATCCATGTTTTCGTATAGCCCTCATATAACTTAACCTTCCGATTTTCGGTATTTTGAGGGTCTTAGCTACATTATTTGACGAAACTGCCCGTAATTTGACATTTGAGGTACCCTGCAGTTACACAACTTTTCCACCAAAAATTATCAAGATGGGTCCAGACTTTGATATACATAGCCCCCATATTAAGGTACCACCTGATTGAATACATTTTTATACCCTACACCACCTTGTGGTAAGGGGTATTATGTCTTTGTGCATTAGTTTGTAACATGCAAAAGGAAACGAGATAGACCCATAGTTCCTTTTAGGGATATACATAGAATAACTTTCTGAGTCGATTTACGCATGTTCGTCTGTCCATATATTTTTGTAAACAAAGTGCAGGTAGCATTTATTGTCCGATTCGCATGGAAATTGGGAAGATAGTTTTTTTTTTTGGCCAAAGGACAAACGCTATTTATTTTGGTAAAAATCGGTTCAGATTTGGATATAGCCCCCATATATATCTTCGCCCGATTTAAGGCATTTGGTGCACGAAACACGCTATATATGCCCGATTTCAATGAAATTTGGAATATGCGACGGAATTTAGTCTAGAAATAAGTGCGCCAAATTATATGGAAATCGGTTCAGATTTGGATATAGCCCCAATATATCTTCGCCCGATTTAAGGCATTTGGTGCACGAAACACGCTATATATGCCCGATTTCAATTAAATTTGGAATGTGCGACGCTATTTAGCCTAGAAATAAGTGTGCCAAATTATATCGAAATCGGTTCAAATATGGATATAGCTCCCGTATACATTCTCGGCCGATTTTAGCTATTTTTGATGCACGAAACGCGCTATATATATGTATGTCCAATTTTGATGAAATTTGGACTATGTGACGGAATTTGGTCTACAAATAAATGTGAAAAATTATATCGAAATCTGTTCTGATTTGGATTTAGCTCCCATATAGGTATTTTACATATTCACAGTGGTGTAGGGTATTATATAGTCGGCCCCGCCCGACTTTGATCCGATCCTTACTGGTTTAGATTAGATAGTTTTGGCATTTGCGATATCTGTGGTCGAAAGATTTTTGCACCTAAAATTGTGGACAGGAACTAATTTTTTCCATTTTAGTTAAGAATATTTTTGGTGAAGGATAAAAAAAATATTCGGCCAGGCCGAACTTAACTACTTTTTACTTGACCAAAAAGCCTGCTGGATATTAATTATATTAAAGTATCCTATTGTGCTATATGTATGTAAATATTAGGTTTGTCCTTTTACGTACTGAACTTTACTGAACATTGTTTCTTCAGTAATGTTTAGCAACATTTCAATTATACAATTGTCAAAACTTTACTGAAGAAAAAATGTTCAGTAAAGTTCAGTACGTAAAAAGACAAACCAAATGTATTCTGACAATCAAATTAATAGTCGGCTGTCGTGCCCTCACCCAGCCACTATATATAAATAATATTTTGGGAAAAGTAAATGTGTTGCTAGTATTCAGTATTGGTTTATTTATACCATCATTATGTATAGATGGAAATGTGTCCTTCTGGCAGAGACATGTGAAAATTCCTACTTAAGCCCCTCCGCCTAACATCACACAGCACTCATATGATGAGTGAGTGTTACAAGTCAAAATGAAAAAAGTGAATTATTTTAAATTATTATCCAAAATAAATGTCGCCCTCATTTACATGATTGCGTGTGTGTTTTTTTGTTAACACAGCTCCAACCAACCTACCTAGCTAGCTAACTAATTGCCACCAACCAACAACGACAACCATTATCATTAAATTATCTTATCAAAAGATACCCATAGATATTCCCTAATCTGTGTAAATATATATGAAAAATTAATGTTTACTTTCACTTAATATCTGCCATAAATAGGTGGTCTTTGGGACGGACAGCAGATGGACGATTAGGCCACCACCCAACCTACCCTACCTATGGATGGATGTGAAAATAAAGAAGTGATTCTAGGCCGGCTGCGGTTAATAAGGTTGAATTTTTGTTTTTTTCTTTTTTAAGCAAAGTTTTTAATGTGTGTTAAGAACGCACAAATAACTCGTTTATTGTGCATACACATGGTAGGTACACGTAGATAGGTAGGTGTTCTCTTGGGTAAATGTGTTTGAACGTACATACTTATGTATATGGCCACAATTATGTACCTAAATACATACCATTGACTCTGCTGCTGCTACTGCTTATATACATAAGAGAATATATAATGAACCATGATGATGATGATGATGATGGCGATAATGATGGTATGACTGGTATTCATCAATATATACAACATACCACTTAAAAATACAACTTACCTAACCTAACTACCACCACCACCACCCAGTTTCCCATGCCACCTCTCGACACCTTCTCTCCACACAAAAAAAAAGTACTTGGGTCGGCACATACTTGTTCTACTTATATGAGAATAATCACATTTGAATGTTATCACAAGTATACGCAGACTTTGTGTGTGCGTTTTTTTTTTTCTACACATACCTCGCACGCAAATTCAAGCCGGTTATATTTTCCCCCCACTTGTAAGGGTACAAAATAAAATAAAAAAAAAAAAAAACACACACACACAACAATGGACAAATGATGTACGCAATATAGTCTCTCGAGGGGGTCTAAACGGATATACATCTACGTATGTATATGTAGATATGTATTATTGTTGTCAATCCTTTAGAAATATTATGACAATTTCATTAATCTTAATGTTATATTTTTTATTTTATATTGATGTTGCGTTGTGCGGTGAGTGTTTCCGCTCTTTAGGAGATAAGGTAGACTACAGAAGGAGCCTTAAGCTAAAACAAATACAAACTCAGACCGTGAAACCTTTTTTTTTTTTGTTATGCACAGGCAAATGTGAGAAGTTCATTTTTGTTTTATAATCTCCATCAGTTATTCGGTGAGGCAGTTATTCGGTGAGTGTCTTCGAAATTGTCACTTTGGAATCAGGAGATACTGTCAGTCATTGGCCGTCAGATCAATGAATTTAAAAATTGTCTAAAATTCCCCACATGGGAAGAAAACAAAAATCAGTGTTCCACAACATCCCATACGGGACAAGGGACACTTGTCTCATATCAATGAGTGCACCCCGATTCATATTTAGCTCAATTATATGGTACCTACTCTTTATCGCCGAGTCCGAACGGCGTGTATTAAGATACCACTTGTTTAGAAGTTTTTCAAGGCTGAAATATTCAGGAAATGTCGCCACCATTACTGAGGGGTATTTTGCCACCGTTGAAAAAAGTTTGATGTTGCCTGGCCGGGGAATCGAACAACCGACCTTCTGCGTGCAAAGAGCAAAATAAGCCTCGGAATTTGTCTCGATAAAGCCAATTAGGATCTTTGCTTGGGGTCTATAATACCACAGGTTGGGGGACTTTCATAATCTCAATTGGTCGTCCTAGAGCTTGCAATCTTCATTGAATTTCTGAAGAGCATGATCAGAGGAAGTGCTCAATCGTTTCCTCCTCTTCTTCCTTTCTGTCGAAATTACCTCTTTGGAAGCAGGAGAGACTGTCATTGGCCGTAAGCATGAATTGACAAAGTGTCTAAAATTCCCCACATGGAAAGCTATAGGAACCAAAATAAGCCCCGGACTTTGTCACGCTAAAGCCAATTTTCACTTGGAATCTACAATCCCAAGCAAGCGTCTAGTGCCTTGACAAATCTCAGAAGGTCTCCCAAACCTAGTACGAATGTCACAGCGAGATCGTGATGGAGGAACGAATAGTCGTCCTAGAGCTTTCAATCTTCGTTGCATTTATGAAGGGCATGAACCGAGGAAGTGCCCAATCATTTCCTCCTCTTCTTCGTTTCCTCTGGTAAATTCAGAAGGATTCTTAAGATAAAACAAATACTAACTCAGACCATGAATCTTTTTGTTCTGTACAGTCCATTTTATACCATTAGCCTTTAGACTTCAAAGGATATATACACTTTCATACGGCCAAAATGTGCCTCATCGAACCAACTCCTTCGTGTACTTCCCCAACAAAAAATCAAAATTTTTTGCTAAAATGGTGCGCTCGAATAACCGGTTCGGTCCATACTTTGTTCAGACATAATAGTGGTTCAAATATGTAGTCTATATTCGAACCTCATCGGTGCCTCCCGCACATAATTTCTGTTCAGGACAGTTCAAGATCTCCTCTTGAACAGTTTTAATTTTTTTGCATCAGGTTCTGCTCGAGGTCAGCATTTATGCTAACGAGGGTGGTATATACACTTTCATACGGGCAAAATGTGCCTCATAGAAATAATGGTTTTAGACCCCAAGTATATTTTGACGAAATTCGTTTCAGACAATTTGGAGTCGATTTAGGCGATGTCCGTCCGTCTGTCTGGCTGGTGCGCACGATAACTCTTGAACGGATGAACCGATTTGATCCAAAATTTGGCATTTGTAATATTTTGTCCAAACTTAGTTTAAGTTCGAATATGGTTTATATCGCTCCACTCCTTCCGGTACCTTCCTCACAAAAGTTCGGAAATGTTCGGAAATTTTGTGCGCACTATAACTCTAGAAGGGAGTAACCGATTTAGTCCATACTTTGTACATCGTGAAATTTTTACTAGACTTAGATGAGGTTCTAGTATGGACTCAATCGGTCTACTCCTTCAGGTACGTCCCACACAAAATTTCGAAAAAGTACAGTTTATGACCTCGAATCTCTTTAATTTTTGTTGTAGCAACTTGTATTCACTGGCCCCCATACGACGGTACATGCCTCATTAGGGGCAAGTCCATACTTCCTGAGAAAATAGCCTGAAAGAAAACCCTATGACACCGCGTGTTGTGGTTGAAGCGCAAGATAACTCTCGAACGGATCAACCGATTTGGTCCAAAATTTGGTCTTCGTAATATTTTGTCCAAACATAGTTTAAGTTCGAACATAAGCCATAACGGTCAACTCCTTTCGGTACCTCCCTCACAAAAGTTCAAAAATGTTCGGAAAAATTGTTCGCACGATAACAATTGAAAGGAGTGACCGATTTCGTCCATACTTTACACATCCTAATAAATCTACCAGATATATATCAAGTTTGAATATAGACTATATTTTTCCACTCCTTTGGGTACCTCCCACACAAAATTTCGGATAAGTTAATTTTAAGACCTGCTCTCGAATCACTTTGATTTCTGTTGAAGCAACTTGCATTCGCAGCCTCAATTACGATGGTAAAAGTTTTGTCAGTCCATACTCCTTGAGAAAACAGACCAAAAGTATACAAACCCCTGTGGCACCATATGTAGTCGCTGTAGAGCACGGTAACCCTCGAACTGATCAACCGATTTGGTCCAAAATTTGGCCTTCGTCATCTTTTGTCGAAACTTCAGTTTCAGTTCGAAAATAGCAATACCGGTCAACAGCTTCTGGTTCTTCCCCCAATATTTAGAAAATTCACTAAAATGGTATGCACTATGTCTTTTGAACGGGTCAACCAATTTGGTCCAAACTTTGGACCTCCTAACATTTTGTCCAAATTTAGTTAAACGTCTAAAATGACCCATATTTTTGTTGGCAAGTTCAAATGTCCAAAAAGTGTTTCAATTCACATATGTTGAGGGTATATATTAGTGTTGGGTAATCTAGTTCCTAGTTCCTTGTACTAGTTCCAAAACGTATGATTAACATCGTGAAATATAACGTGTGATATTAAGTATACGCAGTTTGTTCAAAGAAAAAATGTGGCCATTGGAACTGCGAAGTGAACTATATATGTATTTCCATATAGTTCCTTTGGCGCAACTCTAGTACATCTCTGTCGACAAAGCCGACTGATACTTTTTTACTTGTTCAGGGGCAAGTCCATACTTTCTGAGAAAATGACCAGAAAGCTGTAAAAAAAAAACTATACGGCCACCATGTGTATTGGGTGGATCGCACGATAGCTTTCGAACCGGATACTGTGTTGGTCCAAACATAGCATATCGTAATATTTCTGCAAATATTGGAAAAGCTTCGAAAATCGTACTTATCGAACCCCTCCTTCCGGTACCTTCCACACTAAAGTTCAAAAACATTGCACGGTCAATGAATTAGAGGACAGTATCACAGTTCGCCAGACATTACCATCGAGTCACCTGGTCTGACAATGACATCACCTGGCAACCAGCCATTTCTTTTGGGTCTGACCACCTCTCCATCATTGTCTGCATCAACAGATCGTCCGATTTCATCACCTCTGAATGCCGTACTTTCATCTATCATGGGAATGCTAATTGGTCTAGTCTCAGAGAAATCACTAATCACTGCTTCAGAGCAGTGCTACGGAAGCAAAAGAATGGTTGGGCAGATAACCATTCTTTTGTTTCCGTAGCAAAAAGACATTCCGAGACATCATCAATGCCGCAGCCGCTCGCCATATACGTGCTGATCGAATACACGAGGTGAGACCAAATTTTCCAGCAGAGTCGACGGGATTAGCAAGTGAGAGTGATGAGCTTCGTGCTATCAACACCAGTGATCGGTGAGAATAAGCGGAACAAGTCCCAAAATCATCTGAAAGGTTGCAACATTGCAGCCGGAATAAGTTAATTGTGAACAACGTTTAAGTCGCTCTCGAACCCAGGAGAGAAGGAAGATAGGACATCATTCACGTTTGGCGATGTTACGCTGACTGATACGAAGAGGTGCGCAAGTTATTTTTATCGAAGAGAATATAGATATATATCTTTCTGTCGAGGAGGCACCACCCTCAATTTACAATAGTGGATGATGTTGCGAATGCCATCAGGCAAAGTTTGAAACGTTGGATTCAATAAGTCGAAGCCAAGTAAAAATTATTCAAGGTGGGGTGACATCACTGGAACTGTTTAACCTCTACCTCTCCCGTATTGCACTACTTCCAGGCGACATTGAGATCTTTACGTCTGTGGATGATTACACGACCTTGGCGTCGGATACCTTCCCTAATGTGTTTTGTGAAAAACTGAAATCCTATTTGATCGATTTTACCACATTTTCCACTTTTCACCTCCTGGCCGATGGTAACAGAATTCCGACCACAAACTACCACAAGGTCCTAGAGGCAACATTTGAAAGCATGTTATATTTGTGACGAGCTGAGATGCGGGAACAAGGTCCTCAGGTCCCTAGCCGGCAGCACTTGTGGCTTATCTGTAACCTTGTTGACCACATATAATGCAATAGTTGGGTCTGTGGTAATCCATGCGGCGCCAGTGTGGCCCGCGTACTCGATGCAACAGAATTCGAACCTGTCAGAACACCGCCCTGAGAACATATAAAGATTATCTCCACTTCTCTTTGGTTAACCATTTAGACTAGGAAACAAAGATCTTGCCGGTGTGTCGGCACTACAGGATACTGTAGATGCAGTATCTGCTCGGATACTACAGGCAAAACCATCCAAATTACCACTTAATGAATAGGTACCTCGCGCCCAGGCCTGTCAGGAAAGATCTTCATGATCTAGAGAAGGAGGTCCAAAGATACAAAAAAAGAAGAGAAAAACAGATCAACAGGCATATCAGGTCGATTTGAGGGATATTCATACTCATGCAGTCGCCGAGGCTATAAGAACCTATCACGAATATCGTACTCGGAGATTTCCCAGCTTCTTCTCATCCAGGTTCCGTCCTGAGTTAGATCGCCCTTTTGCCGCAACATTAAGACGAGTGCGTACCTTGACTGCTACAAGGAAATGGTCCGAATCGATGTTTGTTCCTCAAATGGGCCGGACATCTAACACACTGTATGAGTGTTTTCCGTCTACCACCACATGATCGATCTGGTTTTCCCATCTGCGAACATCCACTTGACTTTGTCTATGTCGAAGTGTTGTTGTTGTTGTTGTAGCAGCATACAAACCTACGTAGAAGCATAGGTTTGATCATCAAACCTATGTCGAAGTGTTGGAACCTGGTGCTGCTCACCACTATGTATTTTTACCGCTGCAAAATCGACCAGCCTTATTCTGTTGTCCAATGTTACCTCATGAAGGCTAAACTTGCCGACCATGAAACCAAAGATATTTTCTCCCAAGCTTAGCTTTACAATCTAACAGAATCTCCCTCTCTATCTCTCTCTAGACGCTCGTAAAATATATCCTTGGTCTGTTCTTTTGTTTGGTCAGGGCTTAAAAACAGATGAGACTGTTGTTTAGAGGAACTTTGCTTTTATATGGACTGTGGCAATCCTCTCATCAACCGGAGTGAATCTGGAGACCAGGTTTTTAAGCCTCCGATTTACCATAAATCCAAAACCTAGCTCATGTTACGTTTCATGGCAGATGTAATACAGTGCTGAGTAATCGTTTGTGACCTTTACGTCTGCCCGATTCCATCGAACTTCCTATAAGGCGATACTATTACCAAGTACATCCGCCAGTGCGCAAACTGCACCTACTCTGAAAAGAGTCCTGGTGCAGATTCGCAGATCATGGTCCTTAGGTGTTTGCGAGGGTCGTCAACTTGAGAAGGTTTTGTTTTTAACGCATTGAAATAATCATTTGCGACCCTATTAAGTATATATATTTTTGATCAGGATGAAACTCTGAGTCGATCTAGACATTCTAGCGTCCACAATAATTGAACTAGATTGCTATATTTTTACACCAGAGTGTATTTTTTCGATAGGCAGATCAAGTTTAAAGATTGACTATATTGGGCCACGTTTTGGTAAAACCGCCATATAACGGTTCCCTCGGATTTTCGGTGTTTTGAGGATTTTAGCTATAATTTTTAACCAAACTACCTGTAATTTGACATTTGAAGTTCCCAGTGTTCACAAAACTTTTCCACCAAAAATTGTCTATATAGGTCCAGGTTTTGGTATAGCCTCCAAATAACGGTACCTCCCGATTTTCGGTATTTTGAAGATTTTAGCTATAATTTTTAAACCAAACTACCTGTATTTTGACATTTAAGGTTCCCAGTGGTCACATAACTTTTCCACAAAAAATTGTCAATATAGGTCCATGTTTTGGTTTGGCCCCCATATACCGGTACCTCCGGATTTTAGGTATTTTCAGGATTTTTGCTAAATTTTTTGACCGAACTAGCTGTAAAATTCCATTTGAGGTTCTTAACGGCCACAACACTTCTCCACCAAAAAATTTCAACATATGTCCATCTTTTGCTATAGCCCCATAAAAAATGGTATGTCCCGATTTTTGAGGATTTTGGCCACAATTTTTAACCGGACTAAGTGTATTATGCCATTTAAAGTTCCTAGCGGTCACAACACTTCCCCTCTAAAAATTGTCAACTTAAGTCCATGTTTTGGTTTAGCCCCCATATAATGGTATCTCCCGATTGTAGGTATTTTGAGGATTTTGGCTTAATTTTTGACCGAACTACCTGTAATTTTTCATTTGAGATTCCAAGTGGTCACAAAACTTCTACACCCAAAATTGTCAGCATAGCTCCCCACTTTGATATAAGACTCATATAAAGGTGTCGCCAGATAGAAGACATTTTACATACATTTTCTGGCCTAATTTAAACATTTGGGGTATCAATTTCTACCTAAAATTGTTTTAGCAACTTGTATTCACTGCCCCACATACGACGGTACAAGTTTAATCAGGCGCAAGTCCATACTTCCTGAGAAAAAAGCCTGAAAATTGCACAAAACTCCTATGACACCGTGTGAGGTGGTTGGAGCGCAAGATAACTCTCGAACGGATCTGCCGATTGGGTTCAAAATTTGGCCTTAGTAATATTTTGTCCAAACATAGTTTAAGTTCGAAGATAAGCCATATCGGTCCACTCCTTCAGGTACCTCCCCCACAAAATTTCAAAAATGTTCGGAAAAATTGTTCGTACGGTAACTTTTGAAGGGAGTGGCCGAATTGGTCCATACTTTACACATCCTATTATATCTACCAGATATAGATAAGGTTCAAATATGGACTATATTTGTGCACTTCATCCAGTACCTCCCAAACAAAATTTCGGATAAGTTCACTTTAAGACCTGCTATCGAATCACTTGAAGCAAGTTGCATTCGCTGCCTCAATTACAATCCACACTTCTTGAGCAAATAGCCCGAAGGGTGTAAAAATCCCCTATGGCACCATATGTAGTGGCTGGAGATCCACTTCCATAATGTCAATGTCGATTCATTACTTTAAGTATTTCCTCCACAAAATTTTGCTCTTTAATCCTAATCAACATTTTTGCCGTTTCATACGCCCAATATTTTTAAAACCCTCTAAATACATAAGTTTTTTTTTGTTTGGGAAAAATTGTTTCAATATTCACAGGCTGAGGGTATATCTCTGTCGGCCAAGCCGACTGATACTTTTTTACTTGTTTTGTCACAATTTCCTTTACGCAAGAATGTCGGATAAAGGAAATTGTGGTTCTCTGTCTGTATGTTCTTGTATACCCCCAATATAACGGTATCTTCGGATTTGATGTAAATTGTTTAACGAATCTAATTGTATTTTTCTTTAAATCATTTAAAAATCATTTTCACATTGTTTTTTTAATATTCCGTTACCTGTTTCTCACCATGACTTTATAACACAATGACCCAGTGTTTTTTTACCGCATGCAATTAAATTAGTGGTCATTAAACCTATTTAAAAACATGACGCATTTGTATTCCTGATTCTCCATTCCATTTCAAGCAACAAAACGTATTCAAAGTTTAAAACGTGCTTAGAATATTTATAGTTTTCATTGTTATAATGGCCTACACCACAACAGCACTATGTGGTTGGTGGTTGATGGAGGATGTTTAGGTACAAAGAAATTGATGATTCGTCTTATTTCCCATAAGTAGCTACATTGAAATCTCCTTGAATGATGGCGCTACGTCAATTTAATTTGATTAACAATTTGTCATTATATCTTCTCCTCGTTTTCTTAACAACACCATTTATTTTTCTCTAATATTACAACAACAAAATTTTAAATTTCATTTCCTTCTTTTATATTTTCAGATTATGACCCTAAAGTGGTGGAACAAAAGGAACAGGCTCAGCCTGCTTGTCTGCCGTTGAGTTATGTTCTACGTTTTATTTCGGATGATGCCCGCAAAGAAAGTCCCTTCCTAGCGACGACGAATAATGCTGGGACTGATCTCAAACGTAAACTGGCGATTAAACATCACAGTTATAGTATGTCTTCGTCTAATCGCAGTAATACGCCAACTGGTGAGCCTAACTGAATTGACTTTAAATTAAAATATAAACCAATCTGCAATTTTGAAATATTCATTTGCATTTTTTTTACTTTTTATAGGTAGCGAAATGGACGAAGATGAAATGGTTGTTTCCGAATCGGAGGATAGCAATGATTCATGGACAACCGAAGAATTCAGTTCGGAATTCATAATGCGCTATGGCAGCAGGTGGGAGATTTGGCTTTCAATGCCATCACCTTTAATTTTATTAATGTTTTTTCTCTATTTAAATGTGTCTTTCTACCTCTATGTTTCTCTGGTTGCTGCTTCTTGTGTGTTTGTGTGGTGGGTGTCCGGGCTACTTTTTTCACAACCAATTCAATCACAAAAGGCATTCCGGTTCTGGCGGCAATGGCACACCAGGCAATGAAAAACCCTTTGCCTGTCCTGTTCCGGGATGTAAGAAGCGTTATAAAAATGTCAATGGAATTAAGTATCATTCAAAGAATGGTCATAAAAAGGATGGCAAGTAAGTACCTGTTTTGGGGCAAACTTTTCAAAACTTTGCTTGTTTGAAGGCAAGTTCTCACTTTTGGCCTCTATGTATGTATATTTGTAGGGTACGCAAAGGATACAAATGCCATTGTGGTAAAAGTTACAAAACTGCCCAGGGTCTAAAAAGTCATGCACTAGTGGCTCATAACTCTTCGCCGGAAAATGTGTTAATAACCCAAACGGCATTGGGCAATGTATTGTCGGCTAGTGGTGGCACTGTTGGTGGCGGCACCGGCGGCAGCGGTGGTGTACTAATGCAACGCAGTAGCTCACCATCGCAATCTTTGGGCTCTTTGAGCCCCTCAAGTATTAGTAATATGTCTAGTGGAGCCAGCAGTTGCCATGGCAGTGGCGGCGGCGGTGGCAGTGGTAGCCAAAATCTATTGCAACACTTCTCGAATAGCAACCACAGTAACGGTAATGCAGGACAAACAGTTAATTGTTTGGCCCAAGCCATCAATGGAAATGGAACGGCAACATTAAATTTGCAACAGCAGCAGCAGCAACAACAACAATTTAATACAACTGCCAATAATCATCAACAAGTTGTGGCTACTGCTGTTGGTGGCGCAACAGCAGCACTACTCAACACCAGCAACAATGCCACAAACTCCTCCTCAACAACTGTGGCCAACAACAACAACAATTCATCTACAGTAGCAACAGGTAACGGCAATAATCTTATACGTAACACCATCAATTTGGTGTCTTTGAAAGCCGCTAATGGCTCACATCATCACAGCAACAACAATAATAACAATAACAATAGTAATGGTAATAGTATAACGTTAACTAAAACAGCTGCGGCCACAAATTTATTGGCCGCCAATGCAGCAGCTAGTAAAATTTTGAAATTAGCCACAAATGTTGCGGCTGCTGCAGCGGCCAATAATCAAAATGCCAACAACATTCTGGAGCAACATCAATATATTAGCAAACAACAACAGCAGCAGCAGCAATCTATGGTGGGATCGTCACTCACAGCGAACAACACCACGCCCACCAAAATTACCCTACCCAATTTGGTGAATTTAGGCATACTGACACCGGCAACATCGCCCACAAAAACTAATCAATCGACGTTGACATTTACCACACAACAACAGCAACAACAACAAACGCTTACCAATGCGCTAAATAGTCTAACGAATGCCACTCATATTTTGCAACAACAAAAAACCATGCAGAATCATGGGAATTCCAATATAATAACCACAACAACAACAAATACTAACCAAACAACTAACAATCTAAATAATATTGGGACAAACAAAAACAATATTCTAATAATAGAACAGCAACAACAACAACAGTCCTCATCATCTTCATGTGCTGCTGCAACATCGTCAGCAACCATAACATCAGTATCATCTCATTCCCAGGCGGTGACAACACTGTCATCGTCTTCAACTTCATCATCTCAGCAACAACAACAGCAACATCTTCCATTAACTCCCATTAGTCCAAATAATGTAAGTCTAACTCAGAAAACAACATCCTCCGCAGCTGTTGCAAATGTTATAAATGTGGCTTCATTGCAACAGCAACAACAACAACAGCAGCAACAACATAAAAATAAACATCAACAACAAATTGTTGGTAGCATTCATTTGTCACAACTAACAACATCTAGTAATGTCAACATTAATAAGCAACATCAACAGCAGCAGCAACAACAACAGCAACAAACCATTACCCAACACATAACGGCTGCATCTCCACCACCCTCTATGGCCAATTCGCCAAATAGTAGTAATTCCTCTCAAAGTGTTGGTAGTAGTGTTGGCAATAATGGTGGTGGAGGTGTTGGTGTTGGACAAAACCAAACAATGATTTCCGGTGACGTGGTTGCTTTAACTGTTGCCGTTGCTGATGCTGGTGTTGGTCCTTTAAGCGAGGAAACGTAGCCTATACTAAAGAAACTTTTAATGCGACGAAAATTTAAATAGATTTATAATGGAACTTTGTTGTTTGACCTCCTTATAGAATCTTATACAACAACAACAAAAACAGCAACAAATTAAAACAAAAGCCTCTCTCTATCTGACTCTTTCTCTCTTAGAAATTAATGAAAGAAATATTGAAAGATAATTGAAATACTATTCCGCATCAAATAGTTTTGTAATTTAGCAAATTTTTATTTATTAATTTGTTTTATTTTTTTATTATTATTTATTATTATTATTTGTAAATATTTTGTAATAATTTGTATAGAATTTTTGTTTTTAGTTTTTGTAGAATTTGTTGTTTTTTATACCCTACAGCAATTATACGTTACGTTGTGGGTGAGGTGCGTGTATATAGCGCAGGTTTTCAATAAAACCTTTCACCCTTCTTAATTGAAATCACCTAGTCCCTCCACATTGAGTCTTTCGTGTATCAGTGCGCCTGAACCAACTTTAAATGGAAGGTGCTTACATCAGTTTTTGAGAATTCTGAAACTACAATGTTCATAGATGAGAAAAAAATTAAAACAAAAAAATCGCAGGAGGGCTTTTTAAATTAATCGCGATATAAGTTCACATTTTCATGACTTTTTAGGTTTACACGATTTTGCTTGGAAACCGCAAGTCTTAGCGAAATGGGATTAGAGAAAATGTTGTAGCTGTGAAAATTCTCTACAAGATTGACCTTTATAATATATTTGTAGGTTTTACCATTTTTGAGATATAAAAGTTCAAATTGGGGCGGGCAATACACTGAGGAGACGATACACCTTATAAGACCATGTCATGACTGCAATTTTCCAACTTAAACTTATATATCTCAAAAATGGTACAATCTGGGAGAAAACAAGTAAAAAAGTATCGGTGGGCTTTGCCGACAGAGATATACCCTCAGCCTGTGTGGATTGAAATACTTTTTTTTTTCAAAAATAAAAGAAATGTATGGGCGTATGAACCGACAGAAATATGGATTGGATTAAAGTTCAAAAATTGCCGGGGGATATAGATATATATTGCTTTTGTACCATACTAGCCTATAACTGTTCCACAAACATCCCATACGGGACAAGGGAGACATCAATGAGTGCACCCCTATTCATATTAGCTCAATGATAAGGGACCTACTGTTTATTGCCGAGTCCGAACGGCGTGTCTAAGACACCACTTGTAGGGAAGTTTTACAAGGCTGAAATACTCAGGAAATGTCGCCAACATTACTGAGGGATATTTTGCCACCGTCGAAAAATGTTTGATGTTGACTGGCCGGGGAATCGAACCCACGACCTTGAGCGTGCAAGGCTGGTGTGCATACCATTGCACCACGGTGGCACCCATACTAGCCTACGAAAAGCATAATATCGGGCCACTAGGGAAACCTACAGTAAAAATGTCCAAAGGATCCTCGAACAGACCCTCAACTACAAAAATGTGTTGAACATTTGTATGAGTGGTACCCCAAGTATTGGACCGATAGGGCCCAAATTTGAACATAAACTAAGCTTGGACAAAAAATTTCCAGATCGAAAATTTGGACCAAATCGGTTGCTACGTTTGTGAGATATTGCGCTTATCATTTTAGCAAATATTTTCAAACATTTGTGGGAGAGGTACCGGAAGCAGTGGACCTAAAAGCACTAGCATCGAATTTCATCTAATATTCGAAGAAATATTACGATATCCAAAGTGTGGACGAACGCAGTATTCGGTTCGAGCTCTACAGCCACTACATATGGTGCCATAGTGTTTTTTTTACAACTTTCGGGCTGTTTTCTCAAGAAGTATGGACTTGCCCCTGAAAAACGTTTACTGTCGTAATTGAGACAGAGAATGCAAGATGCGTCAACAAAAATCAAAGTGATTCGAGAACAGGCCTTAAAGTGAATTTATCCAAAATTTTGTGTGGGAGGTACCCGAAGGACTGAACAAAACCAATATAGTCCATATTCGAACCTGATCTATATCTGGTAAATATATTAGGATGTGTAAAGTATGGACCAAATCGCTCACTTCCATCCAGAGTTATCGTGTGCACAATTTTTCCGAGCATTTTTTAACTTTTTTGGGGGAGGTACCTGAAGGTGTGGACCGATATGGCTTATCTTCGAACTTAAACTCCGGAGAATTTTCACAGCTACAATATTTTCTTTAGCACCATTTCGATAGGGCTTGCGGTTTCCAAGCAAAATCTCAAAAATGGTAAAACCTAAGAAAATATCATAAAGGTCAATCTTGCAGAGAATCTTCACAGCTACAACATGCAAGCTTCCAAGCATAATCGTGAAAACCAAAAAGGTACTTCGAAGTTACACCATGTCAACCTATTAAACTGCTGGCTACACACTGAATAAAAAACACACCCATATATTTTATGGCCGGATGACTGGGAGTCACTCATAACATGTATCTTTGTTTCTTCAGTTGTCTCTAAGACAACATTCATCTTACCTCCTGTGACCTTCCTAGGAGCGGTCACAACTTTGACGCTCATGGGGAATTGCTCATGGATGGACACTTATGTCAAATCTCCCTCCGGCGATTTTTTGTTTTCCTCATCTATGAACATTGTAGTTTCAGAATCCGCAACAACTTCCCGGTGTAACACCTTCCCTTCCCTTAATGTTGGTTCAGACGCACCGTGATGTACATCTAAGGTACTTCGAAGTTACACCATGTCAACTTATCAAACTACTGGCTACACACTGAATAAGAAACACTCCCATATATTTTATGGCCGGATAACGGCTAGTCACTCAGAAAATGTATCTTTAATTCATCCGTTGTCTCTAAGACAACATTCATCTTACCTCCTGTGACCTTCCTAGGAGCGGTCACAACTTTGACGCTCATGGGGAATTGCTCATGGATGGACACTTGTGTCAAATCTCTCTTTTAATTGGTACGCGTGGCCTCATTTTCTACTCTATTTCAACCTCTTGGTCGAAGGTCACACTAGCGCTGTTTCAACATGGCTACTTTGAGTTTATGGGCGAGGGGCATGAGTTAGTGAAACCGCTGTACATGGTTTTCTGTGTTTGCGATGTTGCCTCTTCCTATTATTCGTTTCAAGAAACTCGCTAGTCTAACCGAGGACTTGGCTATCTTCTGCAAGTGAAGGGGCACGAATAATCTAACTTCCTCCTTTAACCAGCTTCGGCGATAGTCGCAGGCGCAGTTGTCACACTAGTTGGGGCCTTGTGTGGCAGCTCCGTATTCATCTGCCCATTCGGTTTCTTTGTCTGCTAGGGATCCAGACAGCTTGAAACCACGGTTTTCTGTACTTGGCTGGATCCGATGTAGTTTTGGACTGGTGACTACTTCCGGACCAGGCAACGGAATCCGTTCGATAGGTAACGAACGCTTCAAAACGTGTGGGCGTCAGAGAAGTGCGCAAGTAGCTGATTTTGACACTCATAAGCCACATGCTGAAAAACAAGCGTATGTGCGGCTTGCTACTCTAAAAAATAAATGCAAGTGTTGCTTGCCATTCTCAAAATATGTACGAGTGTGGCTAGCCACACAAAAAATAAGTTATTTAAAAATGGATATTTGTTGACACTTACGTATGCTTTGCCAAGTAGTTTTAAATACGCAATAACAATTTCTGTCTTACTTTTTTGCTCATTGCACATCAAGTATTGTTTTCAACCCTTGTAATTCAACCGATTGTCTCGTGCTCTCCGAGAGAATGAGAGCTAAGATAATTTTCTAACACTGATTTTCAAACGTTAAAAGAACATGCAAAAGCACACATAACATTCCAAGCAAATAAAGAAAAGCATACACAAACGAAACAACAACAAATAAAATTACAATTGCAAATAAACATGTTTATTTTTTGTAGCGTTGTGTGTGTGCTTCTACTTGATAAGCCAATTGGCAAACTATCTACAATTGCGAGTTTTGTATACGGTGCAAAATTCGATGGACACTTGTTTTACTTATTACGCACAAGCAACGGTCTTGATGCGTCGTAAGTATTTTTGGTGGTGGTGGAAAAAATACCAAGTGCGAGAAAACACATGCGTTAAAAAAGCAAAAGGCCCAAAAAACTTATGCGTGCTCAATTGGCTTACGGGGGCAAGTAACTCATTGATGATCTCTGGTGGGCGTTTCCTCTTGAAGCTTCAACCATATATGCCCAATTTCGCCTGCTAAACATCTTCTGTTATGTAGAGATGGGGTGACTGTAGCGCCCCATTGATAGTCCGACAGAAGGATGCCTTCCCAGTAACTCACGAGAAAACTTTCTAGACTCAGACCTAGTGTCACACTCTCCCAAATGAGATCGAGCAATTCCCTGCTCGGCGTTTTAATTGTGTTCTGATTAGTCCATGTTATATACGTTGGTGTGTGGGGTATGGAATATTGGATATAACTTTTAGTTTTGATTTTTTTCAAGGTATATTTATAGAAGGTATTGCATGGATTACAACAACTAGCAATTTTACAAAAACAACATTATTTTTACTAGGCGTTTACACACAGACAGTATTGGCTGACAATAGCAAAGTTACCAACCATTTTCACCAATATATTCATACTTTTCTCTATACATATTTAAAAGTTTATATATGTATTTGTGAAAAAAGTTTGTATTTTTGCTATTGTCTTGCCAATACTGGCATTTGTAAACGCAGGGTTATAGTCGATTGTCGAAGAAAATATTGTATAACAGGGTCGATCTGCAAATATTTTTAAAACTTTTTGAAAATTCTCTAAAATAGAACAGATTTGAATCAAGAGTTTACAACAAAGCATTCAGAACTGTTGCAGGTCATATTTCTTACATGAAGCATTTTAAGAGGCAAATTTCGTAGTACTAAACTTCATTAGTAGTCCCTATTAAATTCTGAAAACACAGTTTCCAAAAAGGCAGCTGATTGTCTCTCCTACCTTCTCTAATATACCTTCTTTGTTTTTGTGTATTTTTCATTCCTAATATTTTTTTATTTTTATTTTAATAAAAGGAAAAATGAACAAACTATTAAAAAATAATTAACAAAAAAGAGTTTTGCATTTAAAAAGCTTTAGTATACGATTGTAAGAAGCTTAAACGCCGTATCTAACAAATATACAATGTCGTCCCCCAAACATTCAATACAACACTGTATTAACGCAAATAATCGAATAGGAATTTATTATTGTAAACAATCTCATTCTTTTTTTATTTGACAAACAAAATATTAGACTGTTAGCTTAGCTTATTTAGTTAACTAATTTTAATATGTGCAATACATATATATATATTTTTTTCTATATTTTCTTTTTTATTTAAACAAATAGTTTCCATTGCATTTCAACAAACCTCCCATGCAAATATTGCATTAAAGAAAGCAACTATCCTATTATAAATTAAAAACTATTGATCTCTTTTATTTTTAAAATAAACCCAATTGAATTTAGTATTTAGTTTAGCAACATTTCTTATTTAAAAAAAAAAAAACACAAAAACACACACTTTAAAGTATTATTTCTTTTAGAAAAAGAATAGAAAAACATTCTATAAATTTTTATCCATAAACATAACAAATGTTAAGAAATTATTATAATTTATGTAAACACATTGTCGAATTTTATAAGTTTCCAGCATTTTCTGTAATTTTTTTTTCTTAACAAAAAAAAAGGAAAATAGGAAGTTAACTTGCAAAAATTCTCCACAATGTTCTAATGTGTATGTCTATTTCCGCTAGATATTTTTATAGTAGAGTATTCATTTAAATTCATATATTTTTTAATTTAAATTAATGGTTGAAGTAGAATTATAGCTCCAAAAACTTTATATACAGCAGATTTAAAGGGTTATTTTCTAATATAAAGCTTGTGAAAGAGAATTGTATAAATGGATCAATCAAATTCACATTGAAAACACTTTCTCCACATCTGAGATTAAAAAAAACACTATTTTTGGGTTCTAAAAAAGTTCATATTATTCAGAGCTACGAAATGCAAAATTTCCAAAAGAAAACAAGTAAGGAAAGGATCAAAGTCGGGCGGGGCCGACTATATAATACCCTACACCACTGTGAATATGTAAAATATATATGGGAGCTAAATCCAAATCAGAACAGATTTTGATATAATTTTTCACATTTATTTGTAGACCAAATTCCGTCACATAGTCCAAATTTCATAAAAATTGAACATATATAGCGTGTTTCGTGCATCAAATACCTCAAATCGGTCGAAAATATATATGGGAGCTATATCCAAATCTGAACCGATTTCGATATGATTTGGCACAGTTTTTTCTAGACTAACCCCCGTCACACATTCCAAATTTCATTGAAATCGGACAAATATAGCGTGTTTCGTGCATCAAATACCTCAAATCTGCCTAAAATATATATGAGAGCTATATCCAAATCTGAACCGATTTCGATATAATTTGGCACACTTATTTCTAGGCCAAATCCCGCCAAACATTCCAAATTTTATTGAAATCGGACATATATAGCGCGTTTCGTGCATCAAATACCTAAAATCGGCCGAGAATATATATGGGAGCTATATCCAATTTTGAACCGATTTCTATATATTTCTTGGTCAAATCCCGGTAAACATTGCAAATTTTATTGAACATATATAGCGCGTTTCGTGTATCAAATACCTAAAATCGGCCGAGATTATATATGGGAGCTATATCCAAATTTAACCGATTTCTATATAATTTGGCACACTTATTTCAAGACTAAATTCGGTCGCACATTCCAAATTTCATTGAAATCGGACATATGTAGCGTGTTTCGTGCACCAAATTCCTTAAATCGGGCGAAAATATATATGAGGGTTATATCCAAATCTGAACCGATTTCGATAAAATTTGGCACACTTATTTCTAGACTAAATTCCGTAGCACATTCCAAATTTCATTGAAATCGGACATATATAGCGTGTTTCGTGCACCAAATGTCTTAAATCGGGCATAGATATATAGGGGGGCTATATCCAAATCTGAACAGATTTTTACCAAAATAAATAGCGTTCGTCCTTTGACCAAAAAAACTATCTTCCCCAATTTTCATGCGAATCGGACAACAAATGCAACCTGCACTTTGTTTACAAAAATACATGGACAGACGGACATGCGTAAATCGACTCAGAAAGTGGTGTAGGGTATAAATACTAAAATGACTTTATCATATGATACCCTATAATACTACACCTGAACTTAATACAGCACAGAATGAAATCTGTGTGTATTTTATCGTGAAATTGAAATTCTATAGGATAAATCGTCTCTTATGGATTGATTCTCAGATACTACGAGGGATACTATATATGTTTCTGTTTCACTGTGAAAAACTGGTTTTATGAATTCACTCGTGGCAGACGCTCGGCCAAAAACAAAGGTCTTTCAAAACCGGACGTTGTGCCAGAAAGCATTGATGACGTGCTTGAACTAATGTTCAAGATCGGTATGCCACATACCGTAAGATAGAGGCATCCTTGGGAATTTCTTCCACCACCATATATTCGACATTGCATGAACATCTGTCCGTAAAAAGGGTTTGTTCTCGTTGGATGCAGCACAAGTTCTGACAATCGCTCAAAAACAGGCAAAAATCAAAGAAAGAAAAAAAAACGATTTAAAAGACATTTGTAAGATTGTCACAGGTGACGAAGTATGGATCTATGCATATGAGCCCAAAGCAGACTAGCCACAAAAGTTGTTAATGAAAGACGAACTTCGAAGCCAATGGTCGTCTGTTTCTACGGTAAAACTGGGCATGTTCTGGTCAATTTTGAGTAGTACACCACAATTCGAAAAACGAACAAGAAAAGACGGATCGTTGTGCACAATGAAAATGTGAGCTCTCACACATCGATTCAAACCGGTATCTTTTTAACCGGACACAACGTGGAATTGATGGGTCATTCGACGTACAACCCTAACTTGGCGCCCAATGACTTCATTTTATTCCCACACATCAAGAAACAATTAAAAAAAATTATCAGTCAGCTTTGCCGACAGAGATATACCCTCAGCCTGTGTATATTGAAACAATTTTTTCCCAAAAAACGTATGTATTTAGGGGGTTTTCAAAATTTTGGATGTATGGACCGACAAAAATTTTGATTAGGATTAAAGATCAAAAGTTTTGCGGAGGAGATACTTGAAGGAATGGATCGACATTGACCATTATGGAAGTGGATCTCCAGCCACTACATATGGTGCCATAGGGGACTTGCCCCTGAAAAAAGTTTACCACCGTAATTGAGGCAGGCAGCGAATGCAAGTTGCTTCAACAAAAATCAAAGTGATTCGATTGCAGGTCCTAAAGTGAACTTATCCGAAATTTTGTGTGGGAGGTACAGGATGGAGTGGACAAATATAGTCCATATTTGAACCTCATCTACATCTGGTAGATATATTAGGATGTGTAAAGTATGGACCAATTCGGCCACTCCCTTCAAGAGTTACCGTACGAAAAATGTTTCCGAACATTTTTGAACTATTGTGGGGGTGGTACCTGAAGGAGTGGACCGATATGGCTTATCTTAGAACTTAAACTATGTTTGGACAAAATATTACGAATGCCAAATTTTGGACCAAATCGGCAGATCCGTTCGAGAGTTATCTTGGGACCAACCACCTCACACGGTGTCATAGGGGTTTTTTGCAACTTTCAGGCTATTTTCTCAGGAAGTGTGGACTTGCCCCTGATGAAACTTGTACCGTCGTATGGGGCGCAGTGGGTACAAGTTGCTAAAACAAAAATCAAAGCGATTCGAGAGCAGGTCCTAAACTGAACTTATCCCAAATTTTGAGTGGGAGGTACCCGAAGGAGTGGACCGATTTAGTCCATATTGGAACCTCATTTAAGTCTGGTAGACAATTCACGATGGACCAAATCGGTTATTCCCTTTAAGAGTTATCGTACGTACAAATTTTCCGAACTTTTGTGGGGGAGGTACCGGAAGTAGTGGACCAATATAACCCATCTTCGAACTTAAACTAAGTTTGAACAAAATATTACGAAAGCCAATTTTTGGATCGAATCGGTTGATCCGTTCGAGAGTTATCGTGCGCTCCAGCCAGACAGACGGACATTGCTCAATCGACTCCAAATTGTCTGAAACACATTTCGTCCAAACATACTTGGGGTCTAAAACCATTATGTCGATGAGGCACATTTTGCCCGTATGAACGTGTATATACCCTCGTTAGCATAAATGCTGAGGGTATAAAAAGGCGAGGTCAACGGGGTCAATCGGGGTGGAAAAAGTCCTTCCATAAGTCATGCTGGAGAATACTTTAGACGACAATAAAACTACGTATTTTTAATGATAAATATTCGCGTTTTCATTATTAGGTCAGAAACTTTTCTAGTAGCCCTCGTAGTGTGGATAGATATGTGTATGGGCGGTTGAGTATATGTGTGTTAAACGTTAAAGTTGGTTTCCTATTACTGTTCTGGGAACAGTTAGAAACGGATCACTTTTACAGGTCTTGTCCAAAGGTCCACGAATCGCAAATCTGTGGGCTTTGATGGGCATGAAAATAGATGCGCTGTAGTGTGCGGGCTCTGTCGGCAATTCGGGTACCGGTCAAGAGTTCCTAAAACTATTTTGGCTTGATAACAAATAAGAATAGTGCTCCACCCAGATCTGAGCACTGCCATGGTTCTTGTGGTCTGTCTTGGCAGAAGTCGTTCACTAACGTATATAACTGGGAGATGTTCATTAAGGGCGATCTTCTGGCAGTTTAATTCGACAGCTTGAGAAACAGTCCTGGTTGTCTGGTCGGTAGTGCCTAAAGTCCTTCCGGATGCTGTGTAAAGAACTATGTGATGGTTGGGGTGACTCGGCAAATAGGCAGGCCAGAAGTAACTGTTTAGCAAGCAACATGTTATGTTGCCGTATCGACTCTATCCTAGTCTCTTCAAGTGTATTGATCCACACTCGACACTAGTTTGAACCTCTTGTATATGGCGCCATTGCGTATCGCTCAATAAAGATGTCCAAACTAGAGCAGCATAACTCGATATATAAAGACTAATGACCTTATATGTCGATACGATCTTAATATTTTCTCCAGGATATGCCTGTAAGAGCATTCAGGATGTTGTTCTTTGCTTGGGCTTTACCTTTACGGTGTGGTACCGTCGGAGCGCACTATTTTGAACCACTTGTATGTTCCGCCATTGCATATCGCTTAATAATGATGTCCAAACTAGAGCAGCATAACTCTATATAGAACGACTGATGGCCTTATATGTCGATACGATCTTAATCTTTTCTCCAGGAGATGCCTGTAAGAGCATTCAGGATATTGTTATTTGCTTGGTCTTTACCTTTGCGGTGCCGTCAGAATTATTCCGTCGACTGTTAGCATGAGCTCAGTTCTCAACTGACGGTACCAGGAAGTAAAGAGGGTGGCGGTAGATTTCGTTGGCAAGATTACTAAATATCTTCCATACATAAAGGTTGAGATGTTGGCCCGGTAGCTGTTTAATCGTTATGGTACAGTCATCTGCGTAGGAAAGCACTTTTACGCCGGGTGGTGAAGCAGTAAGCTGCGCAGGGTATGCGTTAAAAAGGAGCTATGACAAAACAACCCTACAACCTATTTAAATTTTGCGAAATTTCTACTTACGACCTCGAAATTTCACATCCCGTTGCTACTGGGCGAATATGCTTCAGCATGACAATCGAGATGTCATAAGTACGGATAGTATCAGTGTCTGTTAGAGTGCGAACTTTTTTTGGCGAGAGGTGGATTTGCTTTTAAACTGTTTACTTGGAACAAAGTAGCATCTGTTGGTCAATATAAGTCCATATTTACATTAGGCAATTTTCCTTGCGGCAATTGTCAGTTTGATGGAGAGAGAGAGAGAGAGAGGTGAGGCATGTGGTAACCCCTTGCCCCTCAACACCCTCTCTCACCGACAAACTGACAATTGCCGCAAGGAAAATTACCTAATGTTACTATGGACTTATTCTTCTCTTTATTTCAAAATTGATGTTCGTTTTATTAATCAAAGTTGTAACGGAAAATTTGTCAACGTAGCTCTGAAACATAAATATAATATTTAATATTTCTAATATTTATTATTAAAACGTATACCATATTCAGCCAAAAACTATTCACACTACACATCACAAACATTATTTTTTTCTTCTTCTAATGTTGTTTCTTTTTGTTCCTTTTTCTAACAAAAAATTTATTGTATTTTGTTATTCTTTTAATATTTTGTTGGCTTTTATAGTTTCTTTCTTTTTTTCTGTTTCATTATTGCAGAGTCCTTCTCCACCTCCTTTTCTTTTAGTGGACAATTATTAGCCACCGCCATGCAACAGCAGCAGCAGCAACAACAGCGTGGTGGGATAACAACAGCAACAGCAGTTGCTGGTCATAGTGTTGGTGGCGGAAGTAGTGGTGGTGGTGTCAATAGTGTTGGTGGTGGAGGATGTGTCGTTGGTGTCAACAACAGTGGAAATTGTTTTTATGCAGCAACAGCTCCACCAATGCAAACAGCAAATCTGTTACCATTTAATAGCTCGGCTTCAAGTGGCCCATCATTAATGGCGACAACGGCAAACCTACAGCCACAACCACCTGCCATATCACCGACATTTATAGAACACAAGTATTCGGCAAATACATTCAAAGAGAAATTCTTGGCCAATCTAAGACAAAATCAGCAAAACGTTAATAATAAATTGAAGTCATTGAACTCCTCCTCCTCCTCGTCTTCAACAACTACTCAAATAATGGATAATCCAATAACAACAACAATAATAAACGACAACAGTGGCAGTATTAATAGTGAAACATCAAATGTTATCATGAAAAACTCTTTAGAGACTGAAATAATTAATGATGATGATGATAATAATGACGGCAACAATGGTAATGAAGATGATGACTATGTTAGTAATCTAGACGAAATTGATCACATTTTTGATAATAATAGTAGCGGTGGTGGTGGCGGCAGCAGCAGTGTTTTGGCATCATTATTTAATGTTGCTGAAGCAGGAAATCCCGAAAAGTGTTCTATACAACAGCAACTAAATGAGACAATGAAAAACAACTTATTTAAGAAAACTATAAATTGAATATTTTTGTTTTTTTATTTATGTATTTAATTTCATTTTCAACGATTCATGAGCGTTTGTTTTTTGTTTCTAGTTAAATCAAATACACTTGACCTTTAACAAAGCGCCCATTTTTTATAAACTATCTTTGCACCCCCCGCCCCCTACTCTTCTAACCTCCCATCTCTTATACATGGCTGTGATGTGTGGAATAAATATATTATTATAATTTTATTTTATTTTTAGAGAATAAAAGGCTTTAGTTATATATTATAAAAAAGAAAAAAAAAACGAAAATAACACTATATAAACGAAAGAATTGATCAATCCACTAATAACTCTTTCCAAGAGCAGATAGTGGATGCTAATAATGGCTAAATAATAAATAGGAGATTTAATTAAAAGGGATTTTGGAGAATAATTTACCCATCAATACGGTTTGCCGAACCGAAACCTAGCTTAAAACATTGTGGAGATATGTGCAAGTTAATTTTGTAATATTCTGTTTTTATTTATATTGTATGTATATTAATGTGTATAGAAGAAAATATTGTTTAGTTTTTATTTCTTTTTTTCTGTATTTATTTAATTTATTTATTAGCTTTTTTGTTTTGTATATTTAAATGGAATTTTGTTTTCTTTGTTGTCTTTTTCTTTAGTTATGTTAAATCGAATAAAATCTTTAGAGCCAAACAGTTGAAAGGGAATTACAAAAAAATAAAAACATTTTGCAGTATTTCTCAACTTTAGTAATTCTAATTTATTTATTTTCTATGATTAAATATACATTTGAATTTAAATTGGTATTGAAGATCACAGTCACACATCAAACTACTAGCAAAGCCGAAAACAGTGTATTCAAACTCCAAAATACATCTCGAAAAAAGTGTAGTATACTTTAGTCCGGTCAAAATAGACATGCGTATAAGGGGGAAATAGCAAAAATTCCCACAAAGCTGAATTTTGGTGGAGAGCTAGGGATGGCCATTAGAAGCAACGTCCTAAAAGTCCCCATCTATCCCATGTGTGCAAAACAAGTTATTCGGGGTCAAAGGTCATTTTTGGAGGCATTATTCAATTTTTTTAATTTTTCTCAAAAACGGTAATACTTAGCAAAAGCCCGCTAAAGTAAAAGTTGTAGATTCAATAATTGTCTACAAGATTGGTCCTTACAATTCTTAAAAAAAGACTTACCATTTTCGAGACATCTCGATCTAAAGGTCAAATAAAAAATTAGCCGCGTAAGTACATTATGAGGCGAACCGGTTAAAGTAACGACACTATGTGTTAGATAGTTCCGTAAGCTTTCAAACGATATCCACTTTGCAGTAATCGGTTCAGTAGAACCGGGTCTAACCCGGTTTTTAAATTTGGCCTTTCGGGCCTAATAACCGGCGAACCGGATCCGCAACCGTTGAAAATTATACATTTCCGTAGTCAGCGCAACAAACCCTACCTTCGGACAAAACTTGAAAAAAATCGGAGAGTTTTCGTTGGGGTTTCGATTATACATGTGGGTTAAATGGGCTATTTTTGCATAAAATGACTCTAACATTGAATAACTCTACTAAACACACTCCGATTTTGTTGGAATTTTTTTAGAAGATAGCTATAATTTCGCTCTTCAAGAAAATATATATATTTTTGGGGGACAGACCCGATTACTTCGCTTATTTTAGCCGGTTCGTCTGAATATGTGCATATTTCCCTTATAAGTACATAAAAATCATGTGTTTTTTAGAACAGCAATATCTCAAGAATAGTTCCTTCTAACAAAAAAATTGTAAAGGTCAAACTTGTAGATTTCTGTCTACAATATTTACTTTAGTCACTTTTTGATTAGATCAACCGTTTTCAAAAAATAAATCCGAAAACCTAAAAACCCTTAAATTTTGAACTTTGACCCCGAATAATTTTGTTTGCACACATGGGATCGATGGGGACTTTTAGGACGTTGCTTCTAATGGCAAACCCTAGCTCTCCACCAAAATTCAGCTTTGTGGGAATTTTTGCTATTTCAATGTCTATTTTGACCGGACTATTCTTTTGGCACACGATGTGTGATATCCAGTTGCTCACTGGATAACTTTCCGACTCAGATTTAGAGTCGCACTCTACCTAAAAAGATCTTGGCACAAGACTGTGATGCTTTTTTAAATGGAAATGAATGAGGATTTTTTCTTTTATCCCTCCTTGGTCTCACCCTCTATAAAGACGACACATGTTATCAATTGAAATATTTTATATAAACAAAGGTTTGGTTGTGATGATAATAATTTCCAACAAAACACTAAACCCCCTAAATAAAACAAAAAGAAAATAACCACAAAAAGAATATAAAACAATTCTTCAAATCCCCATGCAATAATATTTTACAAAGCATATTTAAAACCCAAAAAAAATATATATAAAAGAAAAATTATTAAAAAAAATCACAACAACAAAAAATAGAACTCGCTGTATGTATATCCTAAATAATGAAAAATATATATGGAATTTTAAAATAATCAACAAAGCTATATTCAATACACATGCTACTTTTCAGTACTTCGCTCCTATATTTCTCTTGTGTAACCAAGTATACTTACACCTCACATACCTACCCTACCTATCTACCACACATAGCTAGATATTCCCCTACTCAATAAAGAAAGAAAGAAAAAATACAAAAAAAAAAACAATAAAAACAACACGAAAAAAGAACTAAACAAAAAAATTAGTTACTAACGCTTAAAAATCATTGTCCACATTAATGTTTACAACAAACAATATGCATACTTGTAAGATTTTTTAGCAAAATATTATAGAAATATGTAATCTATTAAAAATAAAAACAATACGAAACAAAAATCCTAAGAAACTTAAAAGAAAATGTTAAAAAATTCAACACAACCACTGTAGTTAAAAATATTTATAAATATGCTATTTCTTTAGCGTAATTGAAAGCAAACAAAACAAAAAAATATTAAGCAAATATTTATATAAACATTTTTTGAAGAGTTATTTTCTTCGCCTAGTCACTATCGTATACATATGTAGTTAAATTAATTTTTTTGTAATTATATAATAATAATAAAAAAAATAATAAATAAATAATACAAAATGAAACTAGAAAATTTTAAATATTTTTTTTTTCTTTTTCATCTAAATATTTAACAGAATAGGTTACCAATTAGCCTCTGTTATGATTTTCTTAATTTTTATGTTTCGTTATTATTTATTTATTTTTTGAGGTTTGGTTTTCACTATCGAAAGAATGTTCAAATTAATTTTTTGTTATTAACAAATTTATGAAGAAACACATATTTGCTTATAAATTAATATATCGTAACGAAAACCAGCTCAGGGTCGTATGTATTTAAAGAATTGTGTTAGATGGAATTGGAACGTAATCTTATTAGGACAGTAATATGGAATTTCCTTTTATAAGTTTAAAAGAAAAAAATACAAAGGCTATGCTAACCATTGCACAACTGTGACGTAATACAATCAGGATATCTAAAATACGATCAAAAACTTGACTCATCGCAAAAAAGGTTTTAGGCTAAAAATACGTTAAATCAAACGCATTTCAGAACATTTGAAGATGATTATGTTGATTACGGTTGGTATAACAGCCGTAAGCCCTAGCCAATTTTGTACAAACTTTATTAAATTTAGGTCAAGTTCATTTAGATTCTTCCGCCGTCACTTCTCATTAATATGAGAACAGACTCATATTGTTTTTTTACCGATTTTTGTCGGTAACCCAAACAAGTTACAGAATTCCACAACAGACATGCTCAAAATGACGAAACAAACTAAAAAGTTTAAAAGTTAAAGAGTTACCAATCTAACAAAATTCTAAATTAATTTGTTGTTCGATTATGAACTGTAAATGAACTCTTGGAGATGAGTAAGCAAAAAGCCATAATTGCAATAAAAATCAGGCAGATTATATTTATGGGCGGGCATAATATGAAAGCGGGAAATGTGTATCGACGTTTGCTACTTTTTTTGTTCGTTATGACAAGAGCACAAGAGCTACATACAAATCTTCCACCGAGAGTAAATCAAAATTCTTAATACTTTAGAAGATATGTGTAAGCCTTAGAAAATGATCCCTTTTGACATCAAGGTCTCACTCAAACCTTTGGGAGCACATAACCGCGAAATTGCAAGTGATGGGGAAAACGCAGGAGCACGTACCAATTTATTTTTGCTATTCTATTACTCTGCGGTGTTAGTCTTATTAAATTTGACAACGATGTACAGCACTTTAAGGAAATGTTTGTGTTTTTTAAACTACCCAGCAAAATTTATTTGAAGTTGTTCTATGTGAAGTAGTAGTGATTGCATAGCTTTTTCTGAAGCAGTCCATGCAGAGTCATGAAAAATCCATTCCGTTCTTCACATTTTGACAATGTCCCATTTTATCACCCAGCAAAATTTTTTTTGAAGTTCTTCGGATTGCATTTTAAATTTATTTAAAGATGCAATCAAAACACAAGCCATTGCAAAATACCGCAAAATAAATAAAATACTTTATTAAAAAAGCGTATTAAGAACATTAATTAACACAAATCATAAAAAGTGTTATGTTCTTACGGAGGTGGTCGATTGAATGAAAGACGATGTTTAAACATAACAATCAATTCATTTATTGAATAAAACTTTTAGTTGTTTTATGAGTTGAAATAAAGTATTAATTATGAAGAACAATGAAATATGACGAAATATGTACAGATGAGATGTCTATTAATTGGTGGTTGCAAAGTAACTACCTGACTGTGTACTGACAATGAGTAGAGAGAGATAATAACTTAAAAACTATTGATGCATGCAACACTGCTATGATGCTGCCAGATTGTTGCATTTTATGTGGTAGTACTAGGGTTACCCTAATAAAAAGTATACATTAAATGGTCGATTATGTATGGCAACCCAACTCCGGTTGCGTTGCCGACAGCAAATTTAATAATAAAAGGGGTCGATCATCGATAACAATTATCGTTGAGTGGCGTTGCCACTTGTTAAAATTGATCCACGTATGGCAACTCTCAACTGAAGTTGCGAATCTCAGTTGACGAAGCGGCTGTTTTTCAGCAACCACCAATTTTCAGTTGCAGTGAACATTTTCGAAGAAACAAGAAGTAAAATAGAAGGAAAAAATAAACATTTTGTTAACAATTATTGATTCTTTGCATCATTAATTAATTTTGTGTATCAATATGGTGAAAATAACGACAAAGCAGCATTTCGAAATATTAATTGATAAACTGAGTGAAAATCCAAACTTAGCCCGAGGAGTTCGGGATGCGTGAAGCGTGGAGGTCCATTTCGGGCAGTTTAAACAGCCATGAACCTCCAACACGAACACCTGAAGAGTGGCAGAGTCTGGATTCACTTTAAAGCAAAGTTGAAAAAGAAAACGCCTCAAAATAAAATAAACTTCAACGACACTGGTGGTGGTTCATCACAATAAGTGAATTTATCGCCTTTGGAGCGGACAGCAGCAAATCTTTTGCAAATGAATTTGGTGACAAATACAGTAGGTACAGTTTAAATACAAATGACGAACATCCTCCATCTATATAGCCAACTACACCAGGGAATTTCGTTTTTGAATAAAAATGGTTTTTATTTTGCCTTTTTTCCTCCTCTGTCAACTTCGAAACGATCCAATTTTGGCACAATTTGTCCTCTATCAAGTGGACAACTTCCTTCAATACTCTCGACAATGTAGATTGAGCAATGCAATTGTTGAAATCATTGCCATGGGACTTTTGGAAACTTCCGTCCTCCAAGAATCGCAACGCTGCGCACTCTTTTAAAAGTGGGGGTATTGCTGTTGATCTGTAACTTACTTTGAAGTCATCCTTTAACGTTTCCACAACGTAAACTACGGCATCCTTTGGCAATCGAAAATACGCCTTAAACCTGAAATTATTTACTGAATATACAGATCTTTCCACATGATCATCAGCTTACAGTGCAGATGGAAATTCCAATGGATTCGACTTGTCCCTCAAATTTCTTCTAATAGATGCAATGTCCTGTACATTTTCTTCATCTTCAAAAAATAATTCCACCGAACTTTTTGCAAATAAAACTTGACGATCCGAAGATTTGAAGGAAGTTGTCCACTTGATAGAGGACAAATTGTGCCAAAATTGGATCGAAGTTGAAGGAGGAGGAAAAAAGACATAATAAAAACCATTTTTATTCAAAAACGAAATTTCCTGGTGTAGTTGGCTGTATAGATGGAACACATGTACATTATGGGTCCAAAGGAGGATGTTCGTCATTTGTACTTGGTTTCACCAAAAACCCGAACTCCTCGGGCTAAGTTTGGATTTTCACTCAGCTTATCAATTAATATTTCGAACTGTTGCTTTGTCGTTATTTTTAACATATTGATACACAAAATTAATTAATGATGCAAAGAATCAATAATTGTTAAAAAAATGTTTATTTTTCCTTCTATTTTACTTCTTGTTTCTTCGAAAATGTTCACTGCAACTGAAAATTGGTGGTTGCTGAAAAACAGCCGCTTCGTCAACTGAGATTCGCAACTTCAGTTGAGAGTTGCCATACGTGGATCAATTTTGACAAATGGCAACGCCACTTAACGATAATTGTTATCGATGATCGACCCCTTAAACTAATAACAGAAGGCTCAAAACGCTGATATTGAATGAATTTGATAAAAATTTCTGTCGTTTCACTTATTTTAATTGTGTGATTTTCTCATCTGGCAACGCAACTTCAGTTGTCATCCACAATCGACCCCTAAATTCAGGGGTCGATTTTGCATTACCACTAAACTTGAGTTGCGTTGTCAATTGTCAGCACAACTGAGATGAAATGTTGTATCATTGTTATCAAACCAACTGGGTTGTCGATAAACGTGTTATCGATCAGTATTTTTTCAAACTTGTGAACTCTAAAATCCAAAAGTGGAATTATTTTCAGTTCAGTGGAATTATTTTTTGATGATGAAGAAAATGTACAGGACATGACATATATTAGAAGAAATATGAGGGAAAAGTCGAATCCATTGGAATTGCCATCTGCACTGTAAGTTGAAACTCATGTTGGAGAGATCTGTATAATCAGTAAATTATTTTAGGTTTAAGGAGTATTTTCGATTGAAAAGAATGTTGTAGTTTACATTGTGGAAACGTTAAAGGATGACTTCAAAGTAAGTTACAGATCAACAGCAATACCCCCACTTTTAAAAGTGTGCGCTGCGTTGAGATTTTTTTGTGGAGGGAAGTTTCCAAAAGTCCCATGGCAATGACTACAACAATTGCATTGCTCAATCTATATTGTCGAACGTATTGAAGGAAGTTGCCTACTTGATAGAGGACAAATTGTGCCAAAATTGGATCGTTTCGAAGTTGACGTAGGAGGAAAAAAGACAAAACAAAAATCATTTTTATTCAAAAACGAAATTCCCTGGTGTTGTCGGCTGTATAGATGGAACCCATGTGCACATTGGATTTGTACTTAATTTATCAATTAATATTTCAAGCTGTTGTTTAGTTGTTATTTTCAACATATTTTTAATACACATAATTAATTAATCATGCAAAAAATCAACAATTGTTAAGAAAATCGGGTATGTGATGAAAACCGAATCGACTCGATTTGCAGAATCGAAATGGTATATAATCGGAGTGCCGTTGATGATATATATAGTTTTGCTTTGCATAAGCCCCTTATTTGAATAATAGTTTTAAAATCCATTTTCAATTTCATTAAAATATTCACCAAAATTAGAGATATACGATTTCGATTTATGGCAAAACGAGTCGAATCGTTTTCCATCTCATACCTGAATGTTTTTTTCCTTTCAATTTTACTTCTTGTTTCTTCGAAAATATTCACTGCAACTGAAAATAACTGATTGCTGAAAAATAGCCGTTTCGTCAACTGAGATTCGCAACTTCAGTTGAAGGTTGCCATACATAAAATAATTTTGACAACTGACAACTCCCCTCAACGATAATTGCTATCGATAATCGAACCCTCAATCACAATTGCTTTTAACTCCTCCGCTCTCCGTCATCATGTTCCGCTCATGCACAATATTTTTATATTGTCTTCTAATCACCAGTTCAATTTTCGGCATGGACTCCATATTAACTCCATTAATCATTTTCGTCTCGTGAATTACAACAAAAATGTTTGCAACTTTTAATTATTTAGCTCTTGTTCGTATATTTTTCATTTATAACAAAATGTTAGAAATCTAGACACTCTTTTTTCTCTTTGGAAGAAATAAAGTCGCTGTATGTGGGGATCAACAAACCGGATTTTTTGGTAGGGATCACTAACCAACTGCTTCTAAAATGTAATATACGGATTGCTTCAAAAAAACTATGCAATCACTACTTCACATAGAACAACTTCAAAAAAATTTTGCTGGGTGATCAAATCGGACATTGTCAAAATGTGAAAAACGAAATGGATTTTTCATGACTCTGCATGGACTGCTTCAGAAAAAGCTATGCAATCACTACTTCACATAGAACAACTTCAAATACATTTTGCTGGGCATGAGTGCAACTTGTTTCGGACTACATGGTGCTGCTAGTATGCAGTCTATTTTGGATCTCAATCACGTCTTTTGCATGAATCCGGAGAATATGGAGTCGATTTAACTCCGTACGTCGGGCTAGCTGGGACTCACGATAACTCCGAACGAATCATCCTATACGGTCCAAACTTGGGATCTCGTAATATGTTGTCCAAAGGGTCGATTATGGATAGCAAGCCAACTCCAGTTGCGTTGCCGACATCAAATTTAATAGCAGAAATTTCCATTTTCGCATAGAAATTCATACTTTTTTACAATTAAATTAATAGCTGAAAGTTCAAAACACTGATATTGAATGGATTTTACAAAGGGGTCGATTATGCATGGCCACTAAACTTGAGTTGCGTTGTCAATTGTCAGCACAACTGAGATGAAATGTTGTGTTTTTGATGTTGTTGTTTTTGTAACAGTGTTTTATTATTATGTTTGTATGTTCGTTCTCCTGTTCAATCTCTGGGTCTATCTCCAGTTCCAGGAAGTTGGCTACTTCGATGGGATGTAACCACAGATCCACTGGAGTCAGATGAGTAGGCTAGGCCGTGCAGTTGAAAAGGTGCTTAGTATCGTGCGGGCCCATGCCGCATACTGGGCAGATGTCTTGCACGGTGCGATCGATTTCCGCCCAATAGGAATTTAGGGGACTGCAATATCCCGAGCGTAATTGAGTCTAAAACTACTCTGGTTAGTCGTGGCAGCTGACGCTCTTCAGCTGCGATAGATGGGTGTGCTCCGATGACTGCATTCGCACAATAATTTCTTATGGTCTTAGCAACTGTGTCCGTGTGAATGCTGTTCAAACCTGCCTGATATGCCTGTTGATCTAGGATTCTCTCCTATATTGTTGGACCGTCGTCTCTAGAGCATGAATATCCTTCTTGATATGCCTGGGTGTATCGGTGGCCAGCAGATGGTGATTGGGATGGCTCTCACGGTAACACCCGAGCAAGTACTGCAACGATAGCATCTCATTATGTTGTCGTACTGGAAGAATCTTTGCCTCCTCATGTAGATGGTCCACTGTAGATTTGAGGAGGCCCCCTGTTGCTGTTCTCAGGGCGGCGTTCTGACAAATTTGAATCTTATCCCACTGCGTGTCACACAAATTCGGGGACCAAACTGGCGCCGCATAGCTTACCACAGACCGACCTATCGCTCAACAAGGTTTCTTTATCTGCACCCCAAGTGCTGCCGGCTAGGGACTTGAGGACCTTGTTCCTACATTTCAACTCAACTGAGTTGTCGATAAACGTGTTATCGATTAGTGTTTTTTCAAACTTGTGAACTCTATATTAATGCAAAAGGCACAATTCGCAAAAAAAAACTATTTTAAAATGATAAGTTCAGTGGAATTATTTTTTGATGATGAAGAAAATGTACAGGACATGACATCTATTATTAAATTATTTTAGGTTTATTATTATTTTTATTTCAGTAAATTATTTTAGGTTTAAGGCGTATTTTCGATTGAAAAGGATGCCGTAGTTTACATTGTGGAAACGTTAAAGGACGACTTCAAAGTATGTTACAGATCAACAGCAATACCCCCACTTTTAAAGGTGCGCGCTGAGTTGCTCAATCTATATTGTCAAGTGGAAGTTGTCCACTTGATAGAGGACAAATTGTGCCAAAATTTGCTCGTTTCGAAATTGTCGGAGAAGGAAAAAAGACAAAACAAAAGTCATTTTTATTCAAAAACGAAATTCCCTGGTGTTGTCGGCTGTATAGATGGAACCCATGTGCACATTGGATTTCCACTCAATTTATCAATTAATATTACAAACTGTTGTTTTATTGTTATTTTCACCATAGTTTTGATACACAAAATTAATTAATCATGCAAATAATCAACAACTGTTAAGAAAATGTTTTTTTCTTTCAATTTTACTCCTTGTTTCTTCGAAAATATTCACTGCAACTGAAAATAACTGGTTGCTGAAAAATAGCCGGTTTGTCAACTGAGATTTGCAACTTCAGTTGAAAGTTGCCATACATAAAGTAATTTTGACAACTGACAACTCCACTCAACGATAATTGCTATCGATAATCGACGCCTAAGACGATTCGAATTCAAATTCGTTCGAACTACTACCAAACTCGTGTTGTTGTTTATTTGATTAAAAAACAAGTGATTATAGTTCGGACGAATTTGTATTTGAATCATTTTAGTGAAAATGCCATTAGATTTCAACATTTCAATTATTTTTATTTTTTATTTTTTTTTTATTTTTTTTGAGAATGTTTTTAATACCTTCTTTTTTACCTTGGATTTGTTTGCCTGCGAAAATGTTGTTTCGTGATATGTGCGAAATGGAAAAATTTCGCACGGAATTGTCATGTGGGATTGGGCTGTATATACCTAAAACGCAGGGTTATACCAAATCTTCCGCTGAGTATTTCCAAAGTACATTTCTTTTGTACATTTTTGTAAATATTCAGCGTAAATGGTCCATAATTCTAAAACGCCGATATACCTGTCTCTTTTCTTCGTCCCTTTTTTATAATAAATTCGATTTTTCTGGTAACTTTTAAAAAAAATTGAATTTTAATGTGGTGCAGATCGAATGTTTGTACCCTCTTGAAGAAATTAAAAACAAAATCGTTCTAAGAAAGAATAGAGTATCCTCCCTCATCTTGCATATCGACAATGCAAAAGTGGTTCACTTACTGTACATAAACGAGTTTTACAACAAATACATACAATAAAATGTTTTAAAAAAAGAACAACAAAAAGCAAATAAAATAATATATTTTTTAATAAACAAATTAAATTTTAAAGCAAAACATTTTTGTGTAATCATCGTTGCTTAATAGCATATGTATGTGTGTTCGAATTTTCAATATCTGTAATTATCATTAATGCCTAATCAATTGAATACCTATTTATTAAAGAAATAAAAAAATAAACATAAAGAAATTGATAATATACATACATCCACAGAAACACAATGAGCGTTATTATTTCTTTAATCGAATTTTATTTACAATTTTATAAAAGAAAATTGTTTTATTTTATTTTTGTATATGTAGTACATACATATATATGTATTATGTATAATACTTAAATATCTATGAAATACAATGCAATCAGTTGGAAATGGTAGTACGGTTGATATCAAATAATGATGTTATTAAGGGATAAATTACGGATAGCAACCCGATAAAAAAAATTGCAGGGGTTCTGATGCATAAATTCGGTTCTTACCCATGGAAGACGAAAATTGGAAAATAGATTATTTATGCAATTTTTGTGTGTTTAACTTTTCGGTTTTTTGTATACTTTTTTATAAAGGAAGGTATACAAAAAACCAAAAAAGTTAAAACACAAGAAATGGCATAACCCATCTATTTTTCAACCGATTTCATTGGTTTTTCGCATGTTGGGAAGCTAACTAAATTTCTTGCTAAAAGTAAATAATTACACAGTTTGGTATCTTCTACGTAACCTAGAGCACGAGGAAAAGAAATTTCCTGTTTTGTTAATGCGTTTTTGTCACACTGTAACCACTACAACTTAGCCTTTTTTAACCGATTTTAAAAGTCAATGGCTTGTTCGAAAGACATTATTCTCCCCTTTCAAAGAAAGAATAAGCTGTAGAAATCCGTTGTGTAAAAAATAAGTTATGCCCGTTCAAATTGAAAATCCAAGAAACCCCGTTTTTCACTACATTTACCGTTATAAAATCAAAAAACAAAGTGACCCAAATAAACAAAAGGTATTTTCGCCTTCCATGGACTCCCACAAAACCGAATTTATGCATCAGAACCCCCGCAAATTTTTCATTTAGCACAGTCTAATAGAAATGTCCATTTCCCCATTGATATTCACACTTTTTTAAAATTAAAGTAATAGCTAAAGGTTCATAAAAAATATTTTAAAAAAAATTAAGATTCAGTGTTTTATTTAGAAATGCACTTAAAACTAGAAAATAATTTGGCGCTTAGCTTCAATAAGTATATTTTTTCTTATGATGGAATCTCTCAAATAAAAAGCTTGCATTTAAATTATAAATGGTGGCAAAATTAAACGGCAATCGTTTTATTTAAGAGATTCCATCCTGAGAAAGAATATATTTATTAAGGCTAAGTGACAAATTATTTTCTAGTTTTAAGTGCATTTCTAAATAAAACACTGAAACTTAAGAGATCTTCTATATAGGCAGAATGCCTTGCAGAGATAGAGATATGTATAAAAGGCATAATAGGTGGTTTCTACATAGGTATAAGATCTTTAAGAAGTTTTATATACAGATATAAGACCGTTAAGAGCTCCTTTATAGAGATAGAAAACCTATTAGATGTTTTCTATACAAACATAAGATATTTAAGAGATCTTTTATACAGATAGAAGACCTTTAACAGGTCTTCTATACAGATAAAAGTCCTTTAAGGGGCCTTGTGTATAGATTGAAGATTTTAAGACCATACAATTGTAGCATATTTCATTTCAATTACATATGCTCTGTTCCAGAACCTGCAAGAAGCTACTATTTTTTACTACGATAGCATTTTTTCCTTTATGTTATCGGAAAAAATAGTAAACATTAGTAGATTCTTGCAGTTCTGATATTTTATCATGACTGTTGTAATACAAGTTACAATCAACAATTGTAACGGCATTGCAAAATATGGAAGGCGGGAAACTGGATATGAATTTGGTCAAAGAACGTTAATTCGCAGAAGAAACGAAATTAAAGGATCGGAGCGATGGTTAAAAAGAAGAAGTTCAAGGGAAAGTGTTTCAAGTGCCTTAAATTTGGTCATCTGGCTAAAGATTGTCGCAGTTCTGATCTTGCTCTGCAAAAACAAAAGCTGTATCATTCATAGGACACATTGGTAATTCGGGACTTGAAAGTCTGAAACGATTGGGTAATATAAGAGGCAATATACGGCCCGAAAAACAAAGTTTCTGTGATGTCTGTGCGGAAGCGAAGCAATCAAGGGATCCTTTTATTGCCACTAGACCACGAGCAACAAGAATCCTTGAAATACATTGAGATGTGTGTGGACCGATATCCCCTGGTTCGTGGAATGGATGCAAGAACTTTGTATCATTTATTGATGATTATACCCATTTTGCGGTTATATACTGTATTAAGACGAAATCTCAGGTCTTTAACAAATTTAAGGAATATGAAGCAATGGTGACTGCAATGTTTCCTGGGTCAAAGATATCCAATTTAACTATTGATCAGGGCAGCGAATATCTGTCAAATAATCAAAAGCAATGGTACAAGGAGAAAGGAATACAAGTGGAAACAACTATCGCCTTTACCCCTCAACAAAACGGTGTTTTTGAACGATTGATAATTGAATCAAATGCTCCGAAGTACCTGCGGTGTATATAATAAATCGATGTCCAACAAAGGCTGTTTAGAGTGGTTCAACATCTGCTGATTTATGGTTTGGTAAGCAACAGAATCTCCAGAAAATACGAATTTTTGGATGCAAAGCTTTTGCGTGGGTACCAAAAGCGAAAAGACAGAAGCTTGACCCTACAGGAAAGAAAGTGGTTATGGTAGGATATGCTCCTAATGGCTACCGTTTGTGGGATTTAGAAACTAAGAAAGTAGTACTGGCTCGTGATATTCAATTTGACGAAACTTTCTACCCTTTTGCGGTCCAATGCGATACGCAAGAAACAACAAAAGTAGTAATATCAACCAGCCACCAGCAAGAGGGGGAAGAAGACGAGTGTGATGTTGTGTCTAATTTGCACGAATATCAGAACATTGGTTCTCAAACTGAAAACAGTTATTCTCAAAATGAAAGCAGTGGCATCTCTGAAGGTGATAATGTTGTAAGAGATTTGCAGGATGAAAACGTATTGACCAGCGATGATGAGGAGGCTGAATTGACACCACAAAAGGAGTTACGAAGAAGTAATAGAGTCGCTAAAATTCCTTACAAATTGTTAGATTACCTAACTGCTTTTAATGCGGAAACGGCCCTGTAAAAATATTCCTTCCGAATTTCACGATATATTGAATAGATATGACAGTGAAAAGTGGCAAAAGGCTGTAGATGATGAATTACTATCACTGTAGAAAAATCATGTTTGGAAACTAGTCAAGATGTCACCTAATACAAAACTGTTGAAGTCGAAATGGGTATTCCGCTTAAAAGAAGACGAACATGGAAACTTAACTAAGCACAAAGCAAAGCTCGTAGTTAAGGGATACCTTCAAGAGTATTGTATGGACAATGTGGATACTTATGCGCCAGTAGCCAAGTTGTCAACCTTACGAACAGTTCTGGCAGTAGGAATACACCATGGGTACTTCTTTTATCAAATGGATGTGAAAACGGCCTTTCTTTATGGTAATTTGAACGAAGATATATATATGGAACTTCCAGAAGGCGTCAAAAAGAAAGATGGTATGTGCTGCAAATTATCAAAATCCTTATATGGTCTCAAGCAAGCACCAAAATGTTGGAACGATAAGTTTAATAATTTTATAATTTCTTTTGGGTTCATACGATCCAAAAACAATTATTGTCTCTACGTCAAAGTAGACAAAACTGCTGATATTGTAATATACCTAGTCTTATACGTAGATGACTTACTTGTTGTTGGGAACAATTTGGATAGCATTAATGACTTAAAATTATGTCTTGCAAAGAACTTTGAGATGTCCGATTGTGGTCCCCTGAAATACTTTCTGGGAATGAAGCCAGTTCTTGAAAACCAATACATAATACTGTCTCAGTAGAGTAGCATTAAGAAATTACTTGAGAAGTTTGGGTAAGGTGCATGCAACCCAGTCAAAACGCCCATGGAGAAAGGTTTGCAACTTCAAGTGTGTGAAGGAAATCAAAAACTAACAGCCAGTTTCTGTATGTCAAAAGAAGAATGTGTGCAAATGAAACACGCCCTAACTTTAGTTTCCGAAATAATTTTACCTTTGCTTTTGCTTCAAAACAAAAAACTAATTTGAAAACACACAAGAGTTTGGACGTGTTTCTTTCGCACACATTCTTCTTTCGACATACAGAAGCAGGCTGTAAATCTGCCATATCGTGAGCTGTTGGGTAGTCTGATGTACATAATGTTATGTACAAGGCCTGATATCTGCTATCAAGTTGGCTATTTTGGCAGATTTCAACAAAACCCGTCAGAAAATCATTGGCAGCATTTGAAGAGAATTGCAAAATATCTCAAAGGAGCAATGCCAATGAAATTACAATTCAAGAAAGAAGACTCTGAACCTATAGTTGCCCAGCAAAAAGTTTGCCTCCAAAGAGGCAGTTAAATGATATGTACAAGTGATCTGGACGTGCATCAAATTATGCATTTTCACTCATGATTTTTACAAGAGCGTGACTACTGAAAGAGGCACTCCATTGCACTGCATTTTAACTGATCCTTTGGCACTGCATTTTAACTGACCCTTTGGCACTGCATTTTAACTGACCCTTTGGCATTGCATTTTAACTAACCCTTTGGGGTAGAATAGGAGGCAGTCCAAATCACGTGTTTTGATACAGGCATTCTGTGGAAATTGTGCAAGCCATTACAAAATATGCCAGAACAAATAAAATGCATTTATTATTTGTGTAAAACAAAAAATATTAAGAACTTTATTACATTAACATAAATTATGAAAATTCTCCATTGGATTCAATCGCAAACATGCGTGTTTCCTCCGCTCTCCATTTGTTCCAAGCTAAACTGTTTTTACTTCATTTGCTAAATGGGTTGTCTTCCCATCACCAGTGCTAGTGTATATATAATTTAGTATTTGAAAAACATGTCATTCTGAAAAAAAACATACTTCAAATAAAACCTATTTTTCCTTTGCTTAAAAATATTTCCTTCATAAAATCCGTGTGTGTGTTTTCAATTACAAGAATGACATTTATAAATTGTTGAAAATTCCTTAAAAACTGATTCTATTTCTTGATATACTGAGAAGATTAGCCGTGTTGTTGATATTTGTCCAGTCTTCTATGTTTTTTATCCAAGTAATTTCTTTTCTGCCTCTGGTACGGCGTCCTTCAATGGTCATATTAAGTATTACCTGCAAGAGCTTATATTTTCCATGTCGCATGATGCCTCCTAAGTATGCCGTTTTTCGTTTTTTGATGACAGATACAAGTTCCCTCCGTTGGTTCATTTTTGTCAGTACTTCGAGATTTGTGACGTGTGTAGTCCAAGGTATTTTTAATTCTCTTCGATAAATCCACATTTCGAAATCTTCTAGTCTTTTTATGCAGCGTATAATAAGACTGACCATCAATGTTTATATCATCTAAACCCAGCAAAAAAGTTTGGAAGTAGTGCAATGCAGAGGTATGATTTCAACACATCTTTCGATGCAGTCCGCATGCATGGAGTTATGAAAAATGCACTCCGCTCGATACATTTTAGAAGCACTCGCTTATAGATCCCTAGCCAAACAAGCCAATTTTTGACCCCTACAGTCGCAGTCTTTTTTTCTGAACACAAGAAAGAGTGTCTAAAATTATAAGAATTTGTTAAAAAAAATAAAGAAATACAAACTAAAGATAACTGTGTTCCTTTACTTACCTGAGGTTACCATTTCTTACCATTTTTAACCTGTTAGGTGTTCCCTTACTTTTAATAGCATACAATTTATATGATAGCAGTTTACCACTTTTACCATTTTCTGCCACTGTTACCATTTTTAAAAGTAAAGGAACAGACCAGATACGAACATTGCTGTAATTCACGAGACGCAAATTATTTTTGAAGTGGAGTTAGAGTTTTTTGGAAATCTGAACTGGAGTTGGAGGAAAAATGAAAAACCATTTGGATGATGAAGCAATATCAGTTGCGGTGTCACAAAAAGCAGAGCAGAGGAAGTAAACTCAGTTATGATCAAATTTAATTGAGAGTTTTTATAATTTGTATTAGTGTAATAAAGTTAATATTCTTGTTTACACGAATAAGCAATGTATTTTATTTATTTTGGGATATTTGCAATGGCTTGCATTTTATAGCATCTTTAGACTGCATTTAAATTCAATCCAAAACACTACATCAAAGGCTGTGATTTGGATCGAAAATGGAGTGCATCCTAGCTGTGTGCCGTGGAAGCAAAATGGAGTGCATCCTAGCTGCGCGCTCTCTTGTAAAATTCATAGGTGAATTCATAGGAAAAGATGTACTCCATCGGCAATTGTTCTAGTGATTTAACTGCATCCGCGGATGCAAACTTTTTGCTGGGAACCGATAGAATACCTTTTAAGATGTCTTCTATACAGGTATTTAATAGGTCTTCTAAAAAGATATAAGGTCTCTAAGAAGTCTTCTATACATATATAAGACCATTAAGAGATCTTCTCTGGAGATTGAAGACTTCTAAAAGATCTTGTAAACCGATGGAAAACCTTTAAGAGGTTGATTATCGGATTATTGCGATAAAGCTCGCTCAAAGGCGAAAGTCGTTTGGATCCACATTCATTTTTAAGTTTTGCTTTAAATGTGATTTTTTTTTTTTTTTTGAATAAAGAAGGATCGGTGACATAAAATTCGTTTGAACTCACATTCTGCTATAAATAAGAGACTCCTAGACTTCTACTGAACGATCATCTGTAGACAAAAGCACTTCTAAGGGTCTTCTACTTATTACATACGAAAAATTACATACAATACTCGTAGATTAAGATATGTATTACATCGTATATAAGACTGCTGGTTTGTTAGTAAATATTTATTATTAATAAGGTATATATGCATGTATGTATATGTAAATATGTACACTCGTATATACAAAAAAAATAGTTTTCCTAATCAAATGAAATGTAAATGCAATATAATCAGACATTTGTTGTAAAAAAATCTTATTTGAAAATAATGCAACTGCAACTCAAACATTATTAACAATTTGCCGGATATATAAAGAACCTGTATAGTCATATTTATATATAAATATATACTGTATGTATTATCAAAAAAGTATTATGTTAAATATGTAAGTACATTTACCAATATTTTCCAAACGCAATGTAACAATTTTAATCAAATTTAAAAGAAATTTTATTTTTTCAAACAGGAAAACATGTTTTTAACAGAGTTGGGGCTCAATTCTGTTTCTATGAAAATGTGAAATGAAAACATTTATAAAGGAAAAAACTGTCAAATGAAAAAATTAAAAAATTAAATTAAAAAGAAAATATTTTTCATTTCAAATTTGCATAGTACAAGAATCCAGCCCATGGTCTGTACGATGATTTTTTAGGTTTTCGACGATCAGAAAGTTGTAAACGTGGAAAACGTCACATACCTGTAGAAAACGTATAAAAAGTAGTAAACGTCATAAAACTAAAAAAATGTATGTTACCATCATATTTTTCACTTAATATTTATTCTACAAGGCTTTCTTTGTTATTGAAGAGTCTCCGTACCTTTAAAAAAACATACGTACTTACTTAGCTGGCCCATTACAGAACATTTGTTCCATAGACCGAACTAAGAAAAGATCTCCAATTCTCTCTGTTTAGTGCTTCGCTTTCTGGAATACAGCGCCTTGCCATCTCTTCATCCACTTGTTTGCGCCATCTATTCTTTGGCCTGCCAATTTTGCGTGCACCGCCATGTGGTTCGAATTTATACGCCTTTTTAGCGGGTTCATCATCGCGCATTCTTATGATATGGCCTAGCCAACGCAATCGATACGTTTATCTATACTGATGTCGTTGTATAGCAGATACAACTCGTGGTTCATACGACGTCAATATTCACCGTCAACGCAGAAGAATTTTTCTCTCAAACACGCCAAGCACTGCCTTATCTGCTGGAACCATACATCAGCATGGGTAGTATCAGTGTTTTGTAAATCGTTATTTTTGTTTGACGAGTTGTGGCTTTGTTTTTGAAGTGCTTACTTAACCCAATGGACGCATTGCGCTTCGATACCATCAACTTGGTCTTCTCGCCGTTTACCGCCAAACCCACTTTAGCAGATTCTCCTTCGACCTCCATAAAGGTATCGGTAACTTCTTTTACTGATCGTCCCATGATGTCTATATCATCAGCATAAGCATGTAACATGTGGCTATTGGTGTAGATTGTGCCACTTCTTTTGACGTTTGCCTCTCGTATAACCTTTTCTAGCAGGATGTTGAAAAGATCACACGAAAGGCTGTCTCCTTGCCTGAAACCTCTTTTGGTACAAAACTCTTCGAAGAGGTTCTTTCCTATTTTAAGGCCAATGTTTATATTATAGCCTTTTGCAGGCTTAACCATCTCCATGAGGATTTGTTTGACGTATATGTAATGGAATCGACATTTAAAATCCAGTGGGTTTGTTAAATCCGGTTATATATAAACGTACTATAACTGAAGATCTTGTGTCAGTTAGAGTCATTTTACAAAGCCGAATGAGCTTTGCGGGGATACCCAATTCGAAGGCTGCTTTATAATCGACAAAAAGATGGTAGGTGTCGATCTGCATCTCTTGGATTTGCCGCAGGGTAAATATCTGTCAATGGTGGACTTGTCAGGTATAAAGCCACATTGGTATGGTCCAATTATAACGTTGACCATAGGCATTAGTCGTTCGCACAATATCCCTGACACGATCTTGTGGGCAATAGGGAGTAGACTTATGTCACTGTAGTTAGAGCATACAGTCTTATCTCCCTTCATGTGGATGGGGCACAGGATACTCAGGTTCCAATCGTCGGGTACTCGTTCTTCCTGCCAGATGGTGCTAACTAGCTGATGAATACACCTTATCAGCGTGTCGCCTCCGGTTTTGAACAGCTCGGCTGGTAAGCTATCGGCTCCTGCTGCTTTATTATTCTTCAGCCGATTTATTGCTGTCCTTACCTCATCTTGGCTGGGCGGTATACATTCAATGCCATCTTCTGGGATTGGGACTGTGGTATCTTCGTCGTCTTCGCTGCTATTGGATACCAACAATTTTGAACAATGTTCCTTCCATATCCTGAGTACACTATCTGTATCGGTTACCAAATTACCTTGCTGGTCTCTACAGGAGGATGTGCCTGTACCAAAGCCATCAGTTTGATGCTTGACTCTTAGGTAGAATTTTCGGACTTCATTCTGGCTCCGGTACATCTCGATTTTTTCACACTCCCTCTTTTCCATCTCTCTCTTTTTCCTGCGGAAAAGACGTTTCTCCTCTCCTTTTCTCCCTGTATCTCTCTCGTGCGCTACGCGTTGCTACGGATTGTAAAGTAGCCATATAAGCCGCATTTTTCTCATCGGTGGATTCCTTGGTGGAGATCTCTGGTATCCAAGTATGTATTTTGCGGCTGTTTGCATGGAGTGGGGCAATGCTTTGCCATTGCGCTGATATGTTATCGGGATGAGGAGTGCTTTGATTAAGCAATTGGGCTAGTTGAGTGGAATATGCTGTGGCTATCTGTTGTGATTGCAGCTTACCGATGTCTAACTTTCGTGTTGTGTCTGTTCGCACTTTGTTTGCTACGTTTAATCTGGTACGTACCTTTGCTGCAACAAGGTAGTGGTCCGAGTCTATGTTTGCACCTCGGAACGATCGTACATCCAACACATTTGATGCATGTCTTCCATCTATCACAACGTGATCAATTTGATTTCTTGTTCTTGTACGACGTTTCTGACGTATTTGCTTCAGCAAAAAATTTTGAGTTTTTTTAATTTTTGGACATTTTTAACGACCTACAACAGGGGTAGCTACTATATGGTTCAATACTTGTCATTTGATAGTAATTTTTTTATTCAAATTTTATTTCAAATTTTAACATTATTATTTACTAAATTATTATCTATCAAATTATAATTATTATTTGTTGATATTGGTATTTTTCAATAGTTTGCCTTCTAATAATTTATTGTGTTGTTGTATTGTTCGGCTATAGGCTTTTCAAGTAAAAGACTTGATATTTTTGTTTTTTTTTTCAAGTATTTATTAATTTCCAATATTTCGATTGGAGTCTCCAATCATCTTCAGGGAATTAAAGGAAGCAATGGCTGTTTTCTGTCCAATGATCTTTCTTTAGTTAAAGAAAGATCATTGGACAGAAAACATTGCTCTTCAGGGAATTAAAGGAAGCAATGGCTGTTTTCTGTCCAATGATCTTTCTTTAGTTAAAGAAAGATCATTGGACAGAAAACATTGCTTCCTTTAATTCCCTGAAGATGATTGGAGACTCCAATCGAAATATTGGAAATTAATAAATACTTGAAAAAAAACAAAAATATCAAGTCTTTTACTTGAAAAGCCTATAGCCGAACAATACAACAACACATTTGTTGATATTTTTGTCATCAAATGGTCTGTTCCAGAACTGCAAGAATCTACTAATTTCTACTATTTTTTCCGATAACATAAAGGAAAAAATGTTATCGTAGTAAAAAATAGTAGCTTCTTGCAGGTTCTGGAACAGAGCAAATATGTTGTATAAAGTGTTCTTTCTTTTGATTTCAATTGTTACATTCTATTATATACATACATAAATAATATCCGAGTTGCATCATATACACGAATCTATAAATAATAATGTACGTACTAATCCATTTTGCTTTATTGTATAACAAAAATGTGTATTTTAAAATCAGGAATACTAGAAATTGATAGAAAAAAGTTTAACAATAAATACAAGTTTTTAACCAGAAATATACAAAAACAAAAAAAAACGAAAAAATGTTTAGTAAAATTATTTTCTTTATTGCTTTTTGTGATCTTATCTACACACATATACATTCACAATACATTAACATTATCAAATTATACATTAACTAAATAAAACATTATATATAGATGGAATCGAAATGAAACTGCTAATCCATTTAAACGAAAACTGTAATAACATTTGTTTTATTTACGATGATGACAGGTAGGTAGTTTATGATCGGCTTTAACATGGGAAAATGCAGGATTTATGTTGGTCCCTATTTTATCCAAAGTGGATCACGTGGGAAGCTATATTTAAAATACAACAGAAGACAAGATCAAATCAACGATATATTTAGGAACGTCTTAAACGTGCTGCACTGTAGTGTTATTCTGTAACTCATTTTGTCATTACCGACAAAAACCGTAAAATTTAAATGGCCAAAATTTCGTTAATATACGGAATATTTCGATAAGTTAGAGATAACAAGTAAGAAAGTATTGGTCAACTCAGCCTCGGACCTATGGAAAATAAGTAAACACAATACTTCTAACGTCTACAGTTTTTTTTTTTTTTTATTTTGAGTTTTTGGTCCACTTTCTCAGGAAGTATGGACTTCCGACCTCCGAACAAAGTATAACGACTTAACAAGAGCCTCAAAGACAACACGTTGCAAACGATTGGAGAAAAGCTGTTAAACTATGTAGGTTTTATTTATTTATTTAACAATAATGGCCAGTCTTACGACCTAGGTGCTGTCAACTGCAATTCGATTAATATAATATGATTTATATAAAGTATAAATAAAAGGGATAGCTTACTACTTAAACAAAATTACATTAATATAATAATATTATTGTTAAAAATTTATCTTTTAAAATATTTAAGGTTTGAAACTACCCATGAAAAGCAGTTGATAGCTGTACAAAACGCATTCTAAGAATCGGAACTACTCACACAATATATATATGAAGAAAAGACAAAATTTTTTAGTTTTCCATAAAAAAAAAATTAAATTTTTTTTTAAGCTACATGACAGATTTTTGGTGCATAGATTGGGAAAAAAATCCCATTCTTAAATCTGTTCGAGATACTAATTTTGGTTGTTGCGCGCAAAAGTTATGGCGGTTTCAATTCTGATAAAAAGAAAAAAATCTTTAAAAGACTCTAATCATTATATTGAGAAACTCTCTTAATTAGGGGCTCCCTACGCAATATATGATTACTGAGGCCCCATAACATTAGTAAACAAGTTTTAAGTTTTCGCGGAAATTGAGAAAGAGTTAAAAAAATTGGTACTTTGCAACTTGTTTTAATAAAATTCAAGCTGTTTATGCATCCTAAAAATATTTAAAAAAATATGTACGTAATCTAAACATCGCGATGATTCAAATGAAACCAAAACTATACAAATCCGTTTAATGGTTTGCATATTATAGCAAAAACAAAAAGATACATACATATATTGAGGAAATTTATAAAATGTTTGAAAGAGAAAATATTTATTAAAATTTATTTTGTGAGTTACAGGGTGTTTTTGTAAAAATGCTTACCTGTCACACGAACCGTTCGTACTAAAACGCATAAGTTCAAAATTTGGTTCTTGTAAAATTTTACGAACCATTCATTTTTACAGTGTTTTATTTAACTTGCTTTGGTGTGTGTTTAGTTCAAATCTGGTAACTCATTTTTAACATGGTTGCAGTTGACCTATCGAGCTAAAACTTTGCACACTTTTCAGATTTGGATGACAATACACGAATATGAAATCAAAACCAATATTGCTCCATTTTTACACTGTTTTACAGTGTTTTATATAATTTGCTTTTCAAATCTGGTAACTAATTTTTCACACAGTTGCAGTTGACCGATCGAACTTAAAATTTGCACACATTTCAGATTTGGATGACAATACATGAATATGAAATCAAAACCAATATTGGTCCATTCTATCAGTGTTTTTACGGTGTCTAACTTAACCCACTTTTCAAATCTGGTAACTGATTTTTTAAACGGTTGCAGTTGACCAATCGAAGTAAAACTTTGCACACTTTTCAGATTTAGATGACAATACGTGAATATGAAACCAAAATCAATATGGGTCAATTTTTTCCTATAGCCCCCATATAACGGTACCACCCGATTTCCGGTATTTTGCTTTTCAAATCTGGTAACTCATTTTTCACACAGTTGCAGTTGACCAATCGAACTAAAACTTTGCAATCATTTCAGATTTGGATGACAATACATGAATATGAAATCAAAACCAATATTGGTCCACTGTTACAGTGTTGTACAGTGTTCAATTTTACATGCTTTTCAAATCTGGTAACTCATTTTAACACAGTTGTAATTGACCAAGCGAACTAAAACTTTGCAGACTTTTCAGATATGGATGACAATACATGAATATGAAATCAAAACCAATATTGGTCCATTTGTACACTGTTTTACAGTTTTTTATCTAATTTGCTTTTCAAATCTGGTAACTCATTTTTAACACAGTTGCAGTTGACCAGTCGAACTGAAACTTTGCATACTTTTCAGATTTTGATGACAATACATGTATATGAAATCAAAACTAATATTGGTTCATTTTATAGTGTTTTAACGGTGTTTTATTTAAATTGCATTTCAAATTTGGTAGCTCAATTTTGACACAGTTGCAGTTGACCAATCGGACTAAAACTTTGCACACTTTTCAGATTTGGATGACATTACATGATTATGAAATTAATACAAAGATTGGTCCATTTTACAGTGTTTTAACGGTGTTTTATTTAATTTGCATTTCAACTCTGGTAACTCATTTTCCACACAGTTGCAGTTGACCAATCGAACTGAAATTTTGCACAATTTTCAGATTTGGATGACATTACATGAATAGGGATACGCAGTGGAATGCAATAATCGGTTTTTCGATTATACGGTTTTCGTGAAAAACTTAAAACTCGATTTTAGGTTAGTCGATTATTTGAGAGTGTACTAAAAGTCGGCTTTCGATTATTCGCTAACCGCCGAAAACCGATTATAATCGAATATAATCGACCATCTTCGTTGATGCGATCCATGATGTGTATATGTATAAAAAAAAGTACCGCCAACTACGCGGTTTTAGCACACACAATAATCAACTACGACTAATAGTCGTCCACGATTAATAGTCGACTACGAATAATAATAGAGTACGACTAATGGTCGAGTACGAATAATAGTTGACTCCGTCTTTCGAAAGTCGATTAAGAAAAATCGATTATGCGGTTTTCGCACAGTCAATATTCGACTACGACTTTTAGAAATTTTGCGGCTAATAATCGATTAATCGATTAACCGAAATCGATTTTACGTATCCCTAACATGAATATGGGCCCAATTTTTCCTACAGCCCACATATAGCGGTACAACCCGATTTCAGGTATTTTGAGGATTTTATCTTCATTTTGGCCTGCATTAACTGTCATTTGGCATTTTCAATGATACAGACATTTCCCCACCAAATTGTGAACATAGGTCCAGGTTATGGTATAGCCCCCTTATAGCGGTACCATCCGATTTCAAGTATTATGAGGATTTTATCTTCATTTTGAGGCCGAATTGGCTGCAACTTGGCATTTGGAGCCCCCAATGGTACAGAAACTTCTCCTCCAAAAATGTTTGACATAGGTCCAGATTTTGATATAGCCCCCATATAGTTGTACCACCCGATTTCAAGTGTTTTAAGGATTTTATCTTTTTTTTAGCCAGAATTGGCTGTAACTTGGCATACCCCAATGGTACAGAAACTTCCCCTCCAAAAATTATGGACATAAGTCCAGGTTTTGGTATAGCCTTTATATAACGGTACTACGCGATTTCAGGCATTTTAAAGTTTTTATCAAAATTGTCGGCCTAAATTGACTATAATTTTGTTCTCAGTGGTCAAAAAATGTATTTACTAAAAAGTTAAAAATAAAATATAATTTAAAAAAATTAAGTTTCAGTGTTTTATTTAGAAATGCACTTAAAACTAGAAAATAATTTGTCGCTTAGCATCAATAAATTTATTCTTTCTCATGATGGAATCTCTCAAATAAAACGCTTGCCGTTTAATTTTGCCACCATTTATAATTTTAATGCAAGCGTTTTATTTGAAAGATTTTATCATGAGAAAGAATATATTTATTGAGGCTAAGCGACAAATTTTTTTCTAGTTTTAAGTGCATTTCTAAATAAAACACTGAAACTTAATTTTTTTAAATTATATTTTATTATCTAAAAGCTTTCGTCTATTTCATAAAAGCTTTTATATTTCAGGGTTTCCATGATACTTATTTTGTGAATTTTGCATAGGCATCTGCACGTAAAATTTGCTACTTGATGGCAACCCCGATAAACAGATGACCAACAAAAAATAAGAAAAAAATGTAATTAAATTTGTCCAAAAATAATTGTGATAATATGAAGAAACGGGTGTACATATACGCGTGTGCTTCTATGGAAATAAATAAAATTGCATTCCCTTCCAGTTTTCGTGTGTTTTGTGTCATTAATTACTCAAATTATTTAATTTTCTTTCAAAACGATGGGTCTTTTCCATTCGTTTATTTTTGACGTATTCGTTCGTCTGATTTTGTTACAAAAACCAAAAAAATTACGAAAATAAAAAGCTTTCATTTGTTTGTCACACGAATACAAACGTCAACCGCTATGAAAACCAAATTGTGTCTTCGTTCAGGAAATCGACGAACGAATGGGCAAAAACTTTAAAAAAAACACGCTGTTAGTTGAAAAAATGTAGGAAAAATTTGTCGGAGTAACAGGGTGTTTTTGTAAAAATGCTTTCCTGTCACACGAACCGTTCGTACTAAAACGTATACGTTCAAAATTTGGTTCTTGTAAAATTTTACGAACCATTCGTTTTTATCTGAAAGCTTTCGTCTATTTCATAAAAGCTTTTAAATTTCAGGGTTTCCATGATACTTATTTTGTGAATTTTGCATAGGCATCTGCACGTAAAATGTGTTACTTGATGGTAACCCCGATAAACAGATGAAAAACAAAAAATAAGAAAAAAATGTAATCAAATTTGTCCAAAAAATAATTGTGATAATATGAAGAAACGGATGCACATATACGCGTGTGCTTCTATGGAAATAAATAAAATTGCATTCCCTTCCAGTTTTCCTGTGTTTTGTGCCATTTATTACTCAAATTATTTAATTTTCATTCAAAACGATGGGTCTTTTCCATTCGTTTCTTTTTGACGTATTCGTTCGTCTGATTTTGTTACGAAAACTAAAAAAGTTACGAAAATAAAAAGCTTTCATTTGTTTGTCACACGAATACAAACGTCAACCGCTATGAAAACCAAATTTTGTCTTCGTTCATGAAATCGACGAACGAATGGGCAAAAACTTTTTACAAAAACACGCTGTTATTCTTCTATTTTAGAGAAATTTCACGCAAAAAATCGAATTTTTTATTCTAATCACTTCTCGAATACACACTAACATCTAGCGGAAGATATGGGTATCGTTCAAATAAATGTTGGGTTCCTTTTAATGGGGTATACTCTTGAAATAAAACTGTATCGAGTAATGTTCTTTTTGAAATGCGTGTAAAACGCGAAATCCTCAAAATCACTTTATGCGCATGCGGTTTAACAACACAGCGAATTCTTCTCATTTAATTTGTACACATTTGCTAGGATTTACTTTGGCCGTTAAGATGTAGCATCATCTGCAGTTTAGTGTGCAACAAACTGTATAACGCTTATAATTTGCACAAAGTGCATACACTTTTTATGCGCATCCGATTTCACTATCATCTATGAAAAAATACATCGATCTAAACCTATTTCGATAAAATCCATTAAGAACCGTGGATGTAGCATCACGCACTATTTTTGGGATAAATCGGATAAAGCTCTCATGGCACTAAATTTTTTAAACCACTGTTTTCGCAAAAACTCGAGTGATGTGTCAGTTTCTTAATTGAAAAGGAAACGATCCACAGAAAACGCGATTTAATCCGCGATATTTTCAAAAACATTTTTCGCAAATTTTTTAATTTTTGCAATAGCCATTTCCGCCGTTCTAGTAGATGGATTTTTACGATCTGTGATTCATATGATCCGGATCGTCGAAAAACTAAAATATCGCGGGGTACCAGCACACTCAAAACGATATTGTAAATACTGTACCCAAAAAATAGGTTTTTTAGAAAATATATCGCACTAAATTTTGGCCTTTAGCAGTAAATTACTCTGCTGCTGTGTGGGCTACATACTCAATATACATATCAGATTATGCGAAATCGCGAGTTCTTTAATCCTATAATTGGTTTTTTGAAATATCCGAATGCGCGTCCCAGTTACATAAAAAATACAAAAAACACCTGAAATTCGGCTTCAAAATGTCAGCATCGATAAAAGGTGGATGCAGAGCAAATTTTGGAAAGTGATACATTAGAAGTGTAATCTTCATTTTGTAATCTCCTACTTTTACTTTGGACAGATGTCCGTCATTTGAATGGTTTAATCAGAAATCGAATAGCAATGTAAAAAACCTGTTTAGCTTCAACGTGTTTTTACCTATGTTTCTTCCTTTACGCGGTCGTAACTACCACGTAAATTAATTTTTTTTTTTTTTTTGCTAAATTTTTGAGCTTTGTACAAAAACATCTAAATTAATCCAGCAATAGTCATAGTTACTGGTAAACTACAATAGTTCGTTTGGCTTGGCAAAATACATAACTACTCAATTTACTTCACTCTATCTACTTCCAGCGCAATGCATCGATCAAGAACGCAGAACGGAAAAATATTATTTATAGTCAAACAAGCAATAACCATAACAACTCTCTCATAACCATTTCATCATCTTCTTCAAACCTATTTAGGATGAACACAATTAACCAAAGGTCTCCGAGTGAAGATTTTCTAATATGACATGATGAATAAGATGCCAAAGAATGTAAAAATATTTGTTATTTTATTATGAATTACACACATACATAAATACATATATGCATTATAAAAGTTTCTTTTTGGATTATTTAATTATATAAATAGTATAAACTTAATACTAATGTGGTTAGCTTTATTTCTTAGAAGATAACATTGCAATATAGGTAATAATTTTATCCAATAGTTGGCGATTACCCAATGTATTCGCTTTCTGTTGAATTACATACAATGAATTGATGTCACGTTGTTCAAATGATGTATCAACAGCTTCTTCATATAATCTGAAAATAAAAATATCATAAATAATGAACACTTCAAATTATAGTTGTGCCATTGTGCCAAAACTTACTCTGCCCGAATATACCAATGAGTCTTACGATCATCTCTACATTTGAGTATATACTTGCGTGCTTCAGTCAAATTATTTTGTTTAAGGCAGACTTCAACAAATGGTTCATAGCCAATGGGACTCTTTTTACTTTTGGCAAATTTTTCCAATTCCTCCCATTTATATTTACTGGATAGATTTAGAATACGCAACCACCAAAATCTGGAAGAAAGTTTTTTGTTTGGTTTTTATTAGTAGATATCAATGAAAATCATAAAAAAAAACATATAGCATACCTCCTATCGGGTACTTTAAAGTCGTTCTTTATCTTTTCGGCTTCTTTAAACTCTCCCAAATCGAGTAATTTTTCGATTGTTTCGTGTATGGATAAACCCAGGAATGTTACATTACCATAAATACTGGAATATCTGAAAATTAAAAAGGACATTATTTAAAAAGGGGTTTATACCATGTATAAGTTTTGCATCCATAGATGAGGTTCAATGACCATTGCAAAGTGCATTAAAAACGAATGCATTTTTTATGAAAAAAAAAAAAACAAAATACTTGAAAAATATTTTTTATATATGAAGTTATTTATTTTCCTTTGGTTCACTTTGTTAAATAGGAAATTTGCTTTTTAACCCCTGTTTTTGTAAAATAATTTTATGTTTTCACACGAATTGTCAAATTTTTTAGATCGATTTACTCGCTTTAGCGCAAATTTGAAACGCTGACTTTTGAATGAGGTGTTCTTAACTATATATAGAACGTGTCTACGAAGAATTAGATCTGTATGTCATCTAGGGGCTGAGCTATGGATGCCCAAATTATTACGAATATAGACGAACGAACAAAAAATAGTTACAAAAACAGGGGGTTAATTTTTGTGAATAAATGATTTGAATTACAATTAAAATAAATTGAAATGTGGGGAGTATAACTGTCTTTTTTCAAAATTCCAATCTGTACTCTACATTTCACACCTTTAAATTATAAAAAACCATTACTACTTTACAATTAGCCATACTTACTTGTTATTCAATGTCTTTTGTAGCTTCATAAGTTTACTGGTGTCCGAACAAAGTTCAGCTTCTATATTACGTCTACCTTGTGTGTAACTATTCGCAATAGTGGATAGATTTGATTCTAAACTTTTACTTTCCAAAGCATTACGAAAATGATATTCAGCTATAGACTTATGATCATCTTCAGTATTGTAAATATCATACAATGCAGTACGGCTCCATTCATTCATTATCTTTTTGTAAATATTCAAAGCCATGGGATATTCGCGAATTATCATCTATAAACAATTTTAAATTAATTTACATTGCAATATATTCACGTCTGTGTGTGCCTTATCTTACATGAAAATTAGTTAACATCATTTTCTTTTTGATTTCTAGTAGAACTGTGGCCACCAATTCCGTGTCTCCCGATTGAGTGGCACTTTGTACGGCACGATTGTATTTACCCAACTTCAACAATAAAGGAACTTGCAGTGAGGTTCGTGGTTCCAACTCTAGCAACTGAAAGTGAAAATCATGAGATTATATGCTTGGTTGTGATTAAAAAAATAACTTTGTTACCTTTATGGCCAGTTCATCCCGTCCAGCTGCATGTGCCTTTTCTGCAATATTACAAAAGGATATACCTTCCACAGAGGGGTTTTTGAATTTCTCGGTGATTTTACGTGCAACCTCAGTGTCATCTAAAAACATTACAAAGGATTTATCGACTAATAATTCTGGTCTAGACTGTCTCAGTTAAAATACCCACTTTTATCATTCATCACCTTGTGATAGGCCCAATGTTCCAAAATCCATGATTCTGGCAATTTCAAATGTTTGGCCACCTGAATGGCAATGGCATAATGTTTACGAAATACCAGACGGGCCAAAATAATTTCTGGTTTAAGATAAAGGAATCTGTAAAGGAAATATTAAAAATTTCGAGATGATTCTCTCAAATATTATACATTTTGTAATATCATTAAGATTATCGGAACAACAATAACAAATTGTTGGTTTGCAAAGTTTTATATACATACATATTTAATACTTACTGTTTAATGGTTAATGGTACAGCAATGCGAGGATGTCTTAAAGCATTTAGGACACGTAAAATTCTAAGCATTCTAATATACACATCAGGGTTGTGAGATGGAATAAAACCCTTGCCAAAATATGCAGTCTTAAAAACAAATTTCCAATACTCAATACAATAATAGAAGATAGAGCGTTAACACCTCAGCTTACCCTCATTAAACTCTTCTGAGTTGTTGTACAAAACTCATAACCAGCCGCTTCAATACACTCATCCACAGCCACATTCATACGATCACGAAATAAACTTAAATACTCATCGGCTTGATGGGATTTTTCTTGATATTTCTTTTGGGCTTCGAACAGAAAACTAGACGGTTCTTGGCTATTTATGGCAAATATATTTTGGACACATTTCGGTAGCTTCTGTATCATTTCATGTGTTGTATTGGTTAGAATGCGTACACCATCCATTTCAGCCACAAGAAATATAGCTGGATCATAAGTGAAGAGATTCTTATCACCATTGCGATTGACAACCAACAAAAATGAAGGATAAGCTATAACAATTGCTTCCGATTGTTCATTGTCGACATTCATAATCCATTCAATTTGTTTTGGTATATCTTTACGTCCTGTATCAAACTCGCAATATTTTTGTTTCATATCAACGCTACCCATCCAAACGATACCATTATTGGTGTACAGGGCCAAATTTTGATGATTATACGAAACGGACATTAATATTATTCTTTCAAATGGTTTATCGAAAAGATTGCGTATAACAGAACCGACTGATTCGCCTGGAAAAAGTTTTATAACTTCACGTTCACGTCCCAACAAGCAATAACTGTTACGATCTTCTGTAACAATTTCCCAGCAAGTACAATTTGTAAGAGATTCTGTAATTGCGAATAAAGTTTAAAAATGTTTTCTATATAGCATAGTAGATATTCAGAATTACTGGGTATTTCTGGTAAAAGCCTTGATCTAAAATCCTTGCTATTAGTGTGCTTTAGAAATATCCTATGTTTTGTGGTCATAACTGCAATGCCTGTGCCAGCGGAGGATTGGAAAATTTTTGCATCTAATATTTTCGTTTCACTGGCTTCTTGGCCAATGCAATACGATTCCTTCTCATTGCCAAACATGTCATATATAAATACCAAGGCATCTTCCTGTACACATATCAATTCCTCGGTGTCCGACCATCCCATGGAAATAAGGCGACCGTGATTCCACTAAAAGAGTTAGGAAGATTAGTCTCATGTCTTTGCACAAAGACGAAGAGCTAAATTTGTCACTAAATTAACTCGGACAAGGAGGACTAGTTCTAGTCTATTAGGTGCAAACGTGCAGCGTATAATGAACATTGCAACTTACCCATATCTTGCTTAAATCCTGTCCAGCAGTATCAAAAATTCGAATAACTGGTTTTGCTGTTCCCTTAACCGGTACTATTTTGTTTGGATCTCTGGTTACTGCAACGGGCCCACCATATGGAGCACATGCAACCGTCATATATTCCAAATCTAGGTCTAGTGGCCATTCAGGTGAATGTAAATCAAATTTTCTGCAAAACAAGAGAAGATAAATGGGGCGTTTACAAAGTATGTAATAACAAATAACTTCAGTACATATTTCTATTCGTACATTACCTATAAGTTGTTGGTCGTAGGACGAACCAATCACCTGTATTGTACATAATAGGCATTTTCTGTTTATTAGTTTCTATAAATTATTTTTTCTTATCCGGAATAAAAGAATTAACAACAAAGAATTCACAGTGACACATTCACAACGGTCCATTCACAATGGCGGGCTTGATAAAATACAATGTTACGAAAGTTGGGACTAAAGCAAATTCCCAATAATAAGTAATGTTTAGAATGAAGAGCAAAGAAAAATCAAATAACAGATGTTAACATTTAGACAATCTGGGCACATATCAAATCTGCATTCCATATTTCCTCATGGTAGAACAATAAAAGGTAACAGCAATACATCTAACTGATGCTCTGTTCCAGAACCTGCAAGAAGCTACTATTTTTTTCTACGATAACATTTTTTCCTTTATGTTATCGGAAAAAATAGTAAAAATTAGTAGATTCTTGCAGTACTGGAACAGAGCATGAACTGGGTTGTAACGTTAGTATCAATACTCCGGCCTATACACTGTGCATGCCCACAGGACACTTTGCGTATACATTTTGTATATAAAAAGTGGCAACCCATATGTAAAATATATATCGTGTAAAGTACCCATAAGCAGGCGAGGCGGCTTACATATGTACCCAGGCCTTAAACTATTTTGATTTCAATCCTGCTAAAAATACTTCCACATACATACATTGACGAACATTTCAAAATTTACTAATACTATGTTTTCATTTACGAAATCCACGCGATTTCATCTGTCAATTCCTTTGTGTATACGTCAAATGAAAACTCTTCTGAAATCGATTGGATTTCATTTGACTTTTGAGCAATAGAATTGACAGTTGAAATCGAGTGGATTTCGTAAATGTAAACATAGTATAAAAGTCGCGTTTTGCAGCAAAATGCATGGAACAGAGCACAGATCAACTGTTAATTGTGATGATTCGAAATACAAGACCGTGTTTAGACATTCAAACTGGAAAGAAAATTTTTCTTCTCAATTTCTTTTAAATTTTCCTTGTTGTTTAGACACGGAAATCATGTTTGTGTCAATTTTATAATTTTTCTTATTCTTCTTCACACTCATTTTCTCATTGCGCCGTTCAAAAACAAAGCCAAGGCAAAATTGTAATGAAAAGTAAAAATGAATGTGTGATAAACAATTAATTATTAAAGGAACCCTTGAATAGCATTTTAATTTTGATATTTCCACTTATTTCGAATTGTTTTTGCTTAAAAAAATAGTTTTTCCTCCAAATGGTTTTTTTTTCAATTGTCTCCGCTGTTGTTTGTTTCTCGACAGAGAAAATAAAATGAAAGAAAATGCAAAAACAAATCTGCAGCCAACTTCATGTTGTATACGAAGAAAAACGAAACAAAACAAAATTTGCCAGTACAGAGGTGTGTGTACCCCCTCTTATTCCTTTCTACTCCCTCGCCCATAAACTCAATTTTCTTTCCCATCAACTTTCCCTGTATAAACAGGGACCAAGTAATGCCGACTTCCGTATTGTCAGCTGCTTTGTATTCGTGCATGAAATTAGGGGTTCTTACATCGATTTCCCCACTACAGAAATTTCATAAAATTACTCTAGTATAGAACTCGATTTAAGAACCCCTAGTTTCATGCACGTATAAAATGCAACTGACAATACGGAAGTCGGCCACTTTTACAAAATGTTGTTCGATAACAAACTTGTTCAGTAAGTCCTTGGTCACACTAGCTAGTTTCATTGAAACAATTTCATGAAATCCAGGGTTCCTAGGTCGATTTCCATACTAGAGTAAAATCATAAAGTTTCTGTGGTGGGGAACTCGATTTAAGAATCCCTAAAAGTTTCATTGAAACCACTCTAGTGTGACCTTCGACTAAACGAGAGATGAGAAGTAGTTGCAAGAACTTGCGAATACTTTTTACTTGCGAAGTTATCGGACAGTCCTATTGTTAACCCTGCGTTTACATATGACAGGACAGTTGAGTTCATGTATTGATTGTCAAAAACCCAAAACTTGCCTGTGTGACGTAGGCGTCCAGACAACTACAAAAAGGATTGTAAAATTATGAATGAAAATCATCGATTTCTTTTCGTTTTCCGTTCAAATATTTTCTTTTTGCACATATTCTTTTGTTTTTAGCACATTTGAATTATCATCTCACTTCTTTTTCACAAAAATGTCAAAAATTTGTTAACCCGACTGTCTGTGAAAAAATGATGGCCAGCTGGAAGACAACCAACAAATGTATGTATGTGTTAGTAAATCAGAGTTGTATTTGAAGACAAACTGTCTGGTGTAAACGCCTAGTAAAGTACAGTACACATTGTCAGTTTTGAATGTCGATATTTCGCAGTTATCGATAACTGTCCAAACGTCCAGCAACTAAAAATATTTTGTGGTTGTATGATGAATGACAAAAATGAACTGCCACACTAGCAAACAACAACAAAGCTGTCATTCAAAACTGACAATGTGTACCCAGCTTTACACTGTTGTTGGTTTCGGGTCAATCCGGTACGAACACTACTGAACACTATTGGTCTGTTCCTTTACTTTTGAAAATGTTAAAACTGCAAAAGTAGTAAAAGATGTATACTGCTCACATATGAATTGTGTGGTGTCAGAAGCAAAGGAACGTTTTCCGAGTAAAAAGTGGAAAAACTTGAAGATTCTTGCACGTAAAGGAACAGAGCTTATATCAAAAGTATTTCATTCAATGTGGTAACATCTTATATTCAGCTGCACTGAACATACTCTTTGGATGTTTATGTTTTGATTCCAGATATCCACGTTTTTCTTTCTTTCAATAATTTTCATTCATAACTTTGTTTTTTTTTTAATTTTCGTTTAAAGATAAATATTTATTTATGGTGTCTACCTTTATGAAGAAGCTGAGAAAAAACGTACAAAATGGATTATGCTCGTAAAATTCTAGAAAAATATGGTTGGAAGGATGGTGATGGCTTGGGAAAAACAAATAGTGGCATATCTAAGGCCTTGCGTGCTAATCTAAAATTTGACACTGCTGGATTTGGCGTAGATCAAGCTGCCACAGACTTCAATAATCATTGGTGGGAACGAGTATTCAATGACGCTGCTAAGAATGTCGATATTAAACAAAATGGGGAAAGTGTCCAAGTGGACTTGAAGAATGAAGCTGATGGTGTGGAGATCACCACAAAAGGATATTCATTAAAGAAACTAAAGAAAGCTAAGGGGAATTCGGAGTCGTATAATAATTTCATACAATCAGCCACACTAACAAGTCGTGGGTCTGAGGTGGAAAAAGATGATCGGCCAGAACCCAGTGACATTGAAATTCCCATGGTAAATGTTTTAACTGATGAAGAATTGTTTAAAGCATGTGGTGGCAGAACAGCCCATAAAGGAGCGAGACATGGTTTGAAATTAAGTGGAAAATTGGCTAGAATAGAACAACAAGAAAAGGAGTTGTTGGCTAAAATGATGGCTTCCAAAAATAAAGCTGATGAAATTCCAACAAAGGATGAAGCTGTAGACAATCAGGAAAAGAAAAAGAAGAAACGTAAGAACAAAGATGAAGTAATTGTTGATCTTGGAAGTGTTCCAGAAGAAGCAAGCCACCCAAAGCAGAAAAAGAAGAAGAAACATAACATAGAAAGCACCATAGAGGATGTTTGTATGGAGGACGTCAGTGTTTCTGCAGAATATGAAGAAAATTCTTCAGTGAAACATAAGAAGAAAAAGAAAAACAAAGAAGTCACCATTGAAAATACAAATCATATTGAAGTAGAAGATAAGAGCGAGTCTCCGGAAGATTTAGAAATCCAACATAAAAAGAAGAAGAAAAAGAAGCGTAAAGAAGTTGTACCCGAAGATGTAGAATCGTCAAATGCGCAAATGGAACAATCTGAATTAGTTGAAGACGTAGCAGAAGCTGAGACAAGTATAGAGCAATATATTCCTAAAAAGAAGAAAAGCAAGAAGAAGTCAAAATCTTGTGATGAATAGCTAATAAATTGTATATACATAGATAAATCATACAAAATTAATATGTTTTACTAAAATTGAGGCTTGAAGAAGGGGTCGTTCGTCATCGGCACAATGTCGTTCTTATTGAAAATATTTATACGGTGTAGGGGCCGATTATAGATAGCAACTCAACTGTAGTTGCGTTGCCAGAAGAGCAAATCATACAATCAAAGTGAAACGACACAAACTTTTGTCAATTTTTTTCAATATCAGTGCTTGAACCCTTAGCTATAAATTTTAATTGTATGCATTTCAATGCAGAAATGGAAATTTCTATTACTAAATTTGTTGGTGGCAACTCAACTGGAGTTGCTATCCATAATCGACCCATAAATTACCAGCACTTGTATGTTCATGTCTATCAGGTATGTGATGAATTCCGAATCGATTTGGTATGAAAACGATTTGCCCAAAACGAGTGAATCGTTTTTAGATGTGATGGAAACCGCATCGAATTTCAATTCATGTTGTTTCAATTTCATTAAATTCCTCCAAACAAAAAACAGACTAGTGACCCCAAATCCTCAGATGAAAGCGGCATAAAATATTTTTTGTTGTGGCGAAGGCAAAAACCGAAATAAATTTAATGAAAAATAAGATAAATGTGTGTTCTTATTTAAATGGGTTTTTATGGAAGCTTAGTGAGGGAATTCTTGTGCTATTACATGATGAGAACTACAATCAGTGCATAACAACATACTAAGCTGGTGCCTTCACCAATTTGGAGAAAACACAGATGTTAAACGTACACTTTTTGTTCTATGATTTTTTATCAAAATATCAAAAATTTTCTCAACAAAATATGCCAAAAGTAGGCAAAATAAATCTAAATTTATCTATGCCAAAAGTAGGCAAAATAAATCTAAATTTATCTATTCTCTATCCGAGCTTACATTTCAATCCTTTTCTCGTAATAGTCTCTCAAAATTCATTACATCGTTTATAAATCGACCACAAAAATATGACCGTTTTCAAAACGAGAAAAACAAACGATTATCGGATTGCATCACACCCTCTTTTGATCAATTTTCCATAGAACACAATGGAATATGAAACCGATATCGAAAACAATTCGAGATCGAAAAATGTACATGCATCACACCTACAGTCGTTTTCGACTCGTTTTGAAATCGAAATCGATTTTCATCACATACCTGGGGCCTAATTACGTGATTCGACATCGAGTTGTTTCGACCCGAGTACTCAAAGTTTGGATGACAACATTCGTTATCGAGTAAAATTATCGAGAAATTGAGCATAAATTTGCGAGTAATTTCTCGTAGCCAAATGGCCTATCGTAAACAAACAAAATGAAAGATTTCTTATTGTATTTGTGTTTAAAATGTAAAAAATTGTTGTTTATTGACGGTTTATAGAGGAAAAATGATATTAGTAAATAATTGTGAGCATTTTTTACACAAAATAAGAGAAATTGGGAAAAGTCCTTTTCAGTCGTTTTAAGAAATTTTGATAAAATTATAATTAAAATAAATACATATGCATGCTACATATCATTAACCAAAAATTAGTGTTTGCAGTCATTAAAATATAAGTTGAAAAAATAAGCATTTCTGCAAAACAACAAATTATTTAATATTAATAGGCTTTATTTTATAGGTGAACAACTTTTAATAAAGTGCATTTTAAATAGTTCATCCCCCGTTGTTTACCAAAGGAAATACTCTCTCAGAGAGGCTAATGCAAAACACCCACCAAATTCTCTCATTTATTTTGAGAGAGAATTATTAAGGTAGATGTATTAGCAATCTGTAACAAGAAGGACAAAACAATTTTGCAAACATTAATAATTTTCATATTTTCTTAGCACAACTTCATTCCGAAATTATTATTCAATGTATTGTTCAAAAAATTCCACACATATTTACATTTTTTCATTCATAATTTTGTTTTTTAGTTTTTGATTTGAAATAAACACATTTTTTGACGTCTACCTTCATAACTTTCCCCAAAGAACACATAGTTCGATTACCGGTTACTCTCGAAACATTCGATCAGTGATTTCGATCGAGTTTTATCATGCCGTTTTTTTCTCGTGTCGAAAACTTATTCACGAGTAAATTCTCGATCGAATCGAATCACATAATTAGGCCCCTGTATGATTTGAATTCAAGTCAATACAATCGCCCAGATACAAAATCAGCAATCAGTACGTAATTTTCGGCCACAATAATTTGTTTGACAGCTGTACTTGATGCAAATTCTCTATCCATTGGATGGAATACAATTCAATGCCATCCAATGAGTTTTATTTTCTGCTTTGCTAGGAAGTATTCTACTATCGATTTTCAACTTCTTTCCTTGTTGCCATTTCTGAATTTTTTGTTTTTCATATATGGCACTGGGTCATATCGTATATAGTTTCAAGTGCCTTTCTTTATCCGGACCACACCGTTAATTAATGGCTGAAATTTATTTGTACCTATGTACTTCTATTGGAAAACCATTTCTGAATCATCATAGTCGTCTTTATATGTATATTCATAAATCGGATAAAAATGAAATAGATCATGTTATATTGAGTACAACCTATATTTATTTATAAGAAAAAAGTAAAACTGCAATAATTATAAAAACCCTAAAAACTATTTTTTACTTTTATTTTTCATACGTCTTGATTTACCCAAGCGTTTGCTGCCTGGAGCCGCCTTTGAACCAACACGGCGCTTAGGTAACTTTGTATTTTCCAAACCAGCAGCTGAAGCCTTTGTATTGCGTTTCATCCCCTTCTTTTTACCACCAAAGCCAAATTTCTTATCACGTTGTTTACGTTTCTCGGCTGTTTTCTTTGTTTTCGCCTCCAAAGCTTTGGCATCCTCAAGGAAGTCTAAATTCTTCAATTTACCCTTACGGAATTTCTTCAACTTATCAAGCATATCTTTCTTTTCCATTTCTCTTTGCACTTTTGTTTGTTTAGCCAAGATTTTACCCATTTTACGTTGTTCTCTAATTTGACGAATTCTCTCGGATTTAGCTTGACCTTCTTGTTTGGCCATAAGATTTGCCCGGATCTTTTGCATGTGTTCATCTGATTTAGCCATTTCGGCAAAATAATCATCTGGTCTTTTTGTTTTTATACCCAATTCATGTAAACGACGGATGCCTTCAATGACGGCAGCTTGTGCTTGACGATGGAATAACATTTCTCGTTTGAAATCATTAAGTACGGGATCTTCTTCTGGTCTCACATAGGGAATTTTAGCATTGCCTTTAAACAAATTAGCACGTTTTTGTTCATGTTTTTCCAAAGCAATGGCCATTTCAGGCGCAAGAGGTGCCAAATCGTTTATCATATCCATACGTTCGACCCATGGCAGATCAAGTTTTATTTCATCAGCTTTGGCAAGAAGACCACTCTAAAGTCAATAGAAAAATTATGTTATTTACATTTTTAAGCTATTCTTATTTATTACTTACAATATTGTTTGCCTTTTCCCTTTTTTGATATTCAATATTTAGACCCGGCTTCAAATCACCTCGAGCAAACGCCTCTTGAAGCTACACAAAATTAAGAAATGTTAGTACAGCGCATATGAAATTTATAATTTTTGTATAACATACCTCTTCTTCTGATTCATCTTCTGAATAGAATTCAGATTCCGAGTCCTGAATGTCCAATTCCGTCATGTTTTTGTTCAGTTTTACAAATAACTAATTGAAATAATTATCAATTTCACAAAATAAAAACACAAAAATAAAACACGTGCGAGCGTCTCTATGTCAAATTTTAATGTTTACAAAATTTGTATATGTCATTTACAGATGAAACATAAGTAGCATGGCCATACGTCAAATCATGTGAGTAACTAGGCGTTTACACCAGACAATTTGTCTTGAAATACAACTTTGATTTACTAACACATACATACATTTGTTGGCTGTCTCCCAGCTGTCCATCATTTTTTCACAGACAGTTGGGTTAACAAATGTTTGACATTTTTGCAAAAATAAGTGAGATAATGATTGAAATGTGTTGAAAACAAAAGAACATGAACAAGAATAATATATGTGAACGGAAAACAGAAGGAAATCGAAGATTTTCATTCATAATTTAGCAACTGTTTTTGCAGTTGTCTGGACACCTACGTCACACAGGCAAGTTTTTGGAATTTGACAATCAATACATGAAGTCAACTGTCCTGTTATGTGTAAATGCAGTGTAAGGTTCTAATTGTCAAATTTTGTAGATCGATTTACTCGCCTTATCACAAATGTACAGCGCTGATTTTTAAATGAGGAATACTCTACTAATGGGTACTTTACACGGTATGTATTTTACATATGAGTTGTCACTTCTCCCATACAAAATGTATATGCAAAGTGACAACTCATATGCAAAAAACATACCGTGTAAAGTACCCATAACTAGGCGTTTACATAAGACAGTTTGTCTTCAAATACAACTCTGATTTACTAACACATACATACATTTGTCGTTTGCCTGCCAACTGTCCATCATTTTTTCACAGACAGAAAGGAAGACAAATTTTTGGCATTTTTGTAAAAATAGGTGAAATAATAATTGAAATGTGTTGAAAACAAAAGTACATGGACATAAACAAAATATGTGAACGGAAAATAAAAAGAAATCGATGATTTTCATTCAAAATTTTAAAACTGTTTTTGCAGTTGTCGGGACGCCTACGTCACACAGGCAAGTTGTGCGATTTTGACAATCAATACATGAACTCAACTGTCCTGTCATTTGTAAACGCAGGGTTAATATGGAACGCGTCTACGAAAAATTAGGTCTGTATGTCACCTGGGGGCCATGGTAGAACGAACAAGGTAAAGTAAATACTACAACAAATACAACTCAACAACACAGACATAGAAATTTGTTTTTGTTTGTAATGTTACTGTCAAAGGTATATGTAAACAAAATAAGGAAATGTCCATAAATTATTTGAATTTAAAAAAACTAATAATTTTTCACATTTGATTGAATATTTTGGAAAACATGAATGAAAGCTCGTTATGCTTTGTTTACATTTACGAAATCCACTCGATTTCAACTGTCAGTTCCTTTGCGTATACGTCAAATGAAAACTCATCTGAAATCAATTGGATTTCATTTGACGTTTAAGCAATGAATTTGACAGCTGAAATCGAGTGGATTTCGTAAATATAAACGTAGCATTAGATTTTCAATTTGGATGTTTCCACATCATTTGGATTTCATTTGACGTTTAACCTATGGATTTGACAGTCAAAATCGAGTGGATTTCGTAAATGTAAACTTAGCATAACGAGTTTTCATTCATGTTTTCCAAAATATTCAATCAATTTAATAAAATGAAAATAAAAAAAATGAAAAAAATGTGAAAAATTATTAGATTTTCAATTTGGATGTTTCCACATCATTCCACTTAATGCATTATTTCTCGCAGAAAGTATAATTCTTGCAAATATGTTTGGGGTCGCTGGAAATTCATTGAAAAAGAGAAGCTGTTTCAATCTCTTGTTTATAAATTAAAAAGCACATGTTTATTAGGGCTTTACTTTCTCAAACTTATCAAATTACCACACCATATTAACAAATTTTGTACCGCCTCTATAAGCTGTGTTTTTTTGTGTCGTTCGGACTTGGAGGAGGTTACATGTCATTTATATGAAGATGTCTTTATGGGAAATAGTTTTTTTTTCTGATGAATATATTTTTCTTCAAAAAATATATATCCCTAATATACATCGAACATAGAAATAAATATAAGTCGTGTTCCTTTACGTGTCAGAGGTTACCAGTTTTTACCCGCAAAGTGTTCCCTTACTTATAAAAGCATACAATTTATATGATAGCAGCTCACCACTTTTACCATTTTTTGCCACTGTTACCATTTTTCAAAGTAAAGGAACAGACCAATAAAAAATGTCGTATGGAATTTGACACTAACACTGCAGCCCAGTTCAGTCAGCTGGGTATTGCTGTTACCTTTTCTTGTTCTACCATGATTTTTTTGTGAGAAAACTTAAAATATTATACGAAAAATATATTTTTGAGACTTTTTTAAGCATTTTCTAAAAAAAATTCTCTAAAACGTATAGTTTTCCTGCAATCACCCCAGCTCTGTTCCTTTACGTGCCTGAGGTTACCATTTCTTACCATTTTTAACCTGCAAAGTGTTCCTTTACTTTAAAAATCATACAATTTATATGAGACCACTTTTACCATTTTTTGCCACTGTTACCATTTTTAAAAGTAAAGGAACAGACCACCCATCTTTTAAAAGTGCTGACAATTTTGAAGGATAATAAAGGTGTATTCATACATGACAATCCCTTTGTTTTTGATTGAGAAAATACTCTTAGTCCTTGGTCACACTAGATGGTTTTATTGAAACAATTTCATGAAATCCAGGGTTCTTAAGCGGGGTACACACGATGAGTTTTGACTGACAGCTTTCCTCAAATAATCGGTCGCTTGATAGTGTGTCCGCTAATTTTTGCCAGTCAACAGTCAACCACAAAATGATCGTGTGTACCCCACTGTAGTGAGGAACTCCCCAGCAAAAAGTTTGCATCCACGGAGGCAGTTAAATCACTAGAACAATTGTCGCTGGAGTACATCTTTTTCTATGAATTCACCTATGAATTTTACAAGAGAGCGCGCAGCTAGGATGGACTCCATTTTGCTTCCACGGAACATAGCTAGGATGCACTCCATTTTCGATCCAAATCACAGCCTTTGATGTAGTGTTTTGGATTGAATTTAAATGTAGTCTAAAGATGCAAATGCAAGCCATTGTAGATAGGTCTGTACGATAACTCAAAAGTTTGTACAAATTTGTACAAACTTTTACAAAATGCTGTTCGATAACAAACTTGTTCAATAAAAATGAAGTGAGAAGTACTTGCAAGAACTTGCAAATATTTTTTACATGCGAAGTTATCGAACAGGTCTAATATCCCAAAATAAATAAAATACATTGCATATTCGTTTAAAAAAAAGAATATTAACTTTAGCTTTGTTCCTTTACTTTTTTAATGGTAAGGGTGGTAAAAGAGAAAAGTGTCAAAATTGCTCAAAATTGCTCTCTCATGAACATTTTTACCAGAAAAGTAAAGGAACGGAAAAATTGTAGGTCTGGCAGCAATGTCGAAAAGAAACATAAAAAATCAATTTTCGTATTTTATTTCACAGTTTTTAATTTAGTTTTATCAGTGTTCGACTTTTTCTTTTGTTTTCGTCAAACAAAAGTCGTAAAATCAGTTCTGCCATTTTTTATTTATTTTTTTTTTTGACTCTCGAGCGCCTTTACACAAGGCAAACAAATAACACTTGGCGATCGTATGAGTATGTATAAGTATAGTCCAAAGAGTAGTCCGGCCAACTTTAAATGCAAATACTAGCGATTGATCTCCAAAATCATTTGACGTTTAGGCCAGCTCCATTTATACAAATATCCAAACAGTCATCCAAGAATTATTCGACAGCTGATTCATACAGCAAATAAAAGAACAAAATAGACAGTACAAAAGTACTTTAAAAAACGATATCACAGATATGTGAAATAACATAAAATTTATGAACAAACATATATAAACCGACTCACGAAGACCTGGTTGAGAAGTAGCTTCTAAGTGTGGTGGGTAATTAACTCGATCGCTGCACTGCAGACAAATAATCCCCTTTTCACAGCTCCAATCAGAAGATCAAGCAATAGCTCTCGACAGGACTTGAATCCACAAAACTCCAGCAAACGAACTTGGCTGTTGAGTAAAAGTAAAAAAGGGCCAAGATGGGGAATGGGAACGGAAAATATAATAAGTAATGTTTCAAAACAGCGTTAACTTATCTAACTACTATCACAGATGGGAATGAGTATGAGGATGGATCACAGGTTTAGATTTGCATCATTGATGAACCTAAGGATGTCTTTGATTAGATTGACATCCCTAGACTTAAGCATGGCATAATAAGAAGGTAATCTCATTTGAAATAACCGTCCTTGAGCTGCCAAATACAACCATGCATTCGAAACAATATGAAAGTTGTTGTTATTGTATGTCAATGACAACAATAACAAAATATTGTTTGTTTACATTATCTTGAAATTTTGTGCATATTAAATATTTTCTTAATTTTTCAAAAAATTCCTAGTAAAAAGCGTAAGCAGTGTGAAAAGAAAAGAAACAGACATCGCGGTCCATTTGGGTATATTGAAATTCTGTGGAAATACGCTAAAATAACTGCAAAAGTAAAGTGAAAAAGTTCTGACATTGAAATTTTGTATAGTTGTATATTGCAGAGTTAAATGATACATTAAGAAAAATAACATTTTATTGCCAGCAGTGTTCATCCTGAGGTCATTAACAATATCTACCAATTGATGCTCCATAACAATCATCAATGTCAGCGAACAAACCTGTAAGTTATTGAGTTGGAACGAAGATAAATTGGTTTATAATTATACATTGAATGTGGCTGATTATTATAGATTACTAAACCGCTGCTGAATATTGGCCGTGCTGTTGTTTGTATTCCCCATGGATGAAGGTTTGTGCCTTGCTTTCCGTAACATCCCCGTCATTGAAATCAAAAATGTTGACAGATGAACTTGTTAAAATTGGGCCTGCTGGGCATGTTGGTTGGATTTTGAACAGTGCAAATTTCCTCAGCGAAGCCTTTGGTGACTTAAAATGGTTTGTAAATATGTGATAATAATCAGTTTCAAAAAATATGTTTCGTTTCTTTCTTATTTCAAGCAGGTCAAGTACCGCATCACACTTAATATATTCAAGTAACATTCCATATCGGTGCAAGATACATATACTCAAGTGCGACCATCGAAACTGGTTGCAGAAATTGTGTTTGGAACATAGAGGCGGCATAGAGATCGTAATGTATGCTGATTTTTTTAAGGCTATCATTGCAGACTTAGTGCAGTTCTTCCGTACTTAGTGACCACCCCTCATCATCGCAGCAGAAAGACGCCAGCTGACAACAAACAGAGTGCCCAGTTAAGATTCGTACGATGCAGCAGCCTTAATTCGTATTGGGCCTTAATTGATGCCATATATCCATGTCGATTGGGATCACACGACACGCTGCATTTGTTTAGCTAACCCCACTCACCTGTCTCCCGATTATCTATGGATGCCCAGATTGCAGAATTGTTGAGTCTGGATATAGAGGAATCAGAACCTGATAACTGAAATAATACACGTTGCTACAATAACAACCGACCTGGTAGTTCAGACTTACCTCTGTAATCTTTTACGACGTTCACTGAATACGAAATGCGTTTCTTAATTGGATAGTTGGAAATTTGTTTCTACCCTGAAGAAGTGGAAAAATATTAAAAAGATGAAATTACTGATTTTATCCTTGTAGAACTTTTTTATTAAAAAGTAAAAAAGAATGTAATGTAGTCTTTTGTTTTTTATTGGAATCTTTTCTTTAACTATAAAAAACAATAAAAGGAGCAGTAAACATAAATGTGCTAAGAACAGATCCCTTAGTTTAAATAAATAGCATTTTATCCGTTTGTGGGGTAGGTATCATGTGATATTTTTTGTTGGCCAGATCGGGTTCTTTGTTCTGTGGCGGAGTCTTCAAAAATAGAGAATTCTAATCCACCACGAGCAACACCGTCAGCGACTTCACTGTATTTGAAGAACTGGATTCTTGAGAGTGTAAAGTGTAGGTTAATAATGTTGAACAACGCCGTCGCACCTTGTGCACATTATTTCTGATCCAATTCCGGGAAACTAATCATTGATTTTGTTGTGCACCTGCAGTAATGCTGCATTGCGTGGTTCCAAAATTGTTGACAATTGTTTACGTTGTGGCGAGAACAAAGAAGCAGGGTCTGGAGAGTTTTCATCATTAAAAGCCTCAGCCACAGCTGTTGTATTGGGAGACATCTCCTCCAAATCTCCTTCATTTGGAAGGCGGCACCAAAAAGTCATGGGCTGTACCTATGCCATTGTCTTCGAAAATTTCAATTATCAATTTGTCTGAAAATTTAAAAATTTTAAATTAAATTTAGTTTGGAATTTGAAATGTAAATAAAACTGACATATATTTGTATGTATTAACATATACATACAAAGTTTGTCAAAATCGTTTTGACTACGAAGGGACGTCAAAGCAAATACAACCCTGTGAGTTGTGAGCGTAAGACTACCTTGTATCATTGTATCATGAGACTTAAGAAGGGTATTTAGTTTATGGTGTTGGGAGAACAATTTGGGAAACTTGGTTCTTAAAGATGAGTATTTCATGCATCTAAAGGTGGAGTGTTCAGCACTCTCAGGAACTGCACATACCTCACAGACGTCATTATCACAGGCTCCAATTCTTTTGAGGTACACCTTATCGTACATATGGCCTACCAGAAGCCGGTTGTATAGCTTAGTTTCTGCAGGACTTAGCCTTATTTTCTTGTACCACGGCTTTTCATAAATGTTGTTTACTATCTCATAAAAGGACTGTCCCTTTTCTTGGGACAATTCTTGATATTCTTCATTCCAACACATTTTTAATCTGTTCTCAACCTGGTTAACCGCTTCCGCCGGAGTTAGATATGGCTCTAGGGGGCACCAACCTCAACTGCTTGTTTCGCCAAGTAATCTACCTCTTCATTAATTCTTATACCACAGTGTCCAGGGGTCCACACTACATGACATTTTTCCATTCGCGATTCTCTAACAATATCGTGACATTCTGCTACTAAAAAGTTCTCAGTCTCCACAGAGCCTAGAGCCTTACAGGCCGCAAGGCTGTCTGTGAATATTACAACCTTGAAGTATCCATCTTCGACCGCAATATCTAGCGCCTTTCTTACTGCGTGAAGCTCGCCGAATGTTGATGAAGATCTGAAGCTTAAATTGAAGAGACATTTTTGGCTCTTAGTCACGTTGAGAACACCACAGCCTGTGGCCTCTTGACCAATCGACGCATCTGTGGCAAAAATGATGAAATTGTTTTGAGTATAGAAGTTAAATTCGCAGTTGTAAGTGGAGCAAATCACTTCAGCTGGCATGTTGTTTTTTAAACCTGGAAGCAAGTTGACTCTTGTTCTCAAAATTGATAGTGGGGACTGTTGCACAGCTTTAATTCTTCGAAATATGTCAGAGAATTCGTGATATATCACACTATAGCTGGATTTAACTATAGGATTGTCAGCAATGATGTCGTATAGTCTCTCATTTTTTGTAACATTTCTGATGATTTCTTTGGCTGTAAGAAGTTTAGCCCTATACTTGGGGGGTAGTTCTCCTGCAAGCACATATCTGGTGTGAATAGGAGTCGTATTGGGAACTCCCAGGGATCTCCTAATCATGTCATTATGGAGTCTTTCTATTTTTTTGTTCACGTATTCCGGAGCATTGGCAGTCGTGGTTCTTCCGTATTCCACTTTCGATCTCACGAAACTTTTGAAAACATTCAAGGACTCTTTTGGATGCAAACCACCTTTAATGGCTGATAAACATTTCAGGAGATTGACCCTATTCTTTACCTCCTCGCTGATATAGTCGTAATGATCTCTCACCGTCATTGAATTTGTAATTACTCTGCCCAGGAACTTCAATTTCCTCACTTGCTCAATGGAACAGCCATCCACATGAAGCAAAATTTGTTTAATGCTGTTTTTAGCAAAGTATATTGTATTTGACTTGGACGGATTAAATGACAGGTTAAGACTTCCACACATTCTCTGGAAAGTTCTGGCTTTACGTTGTAGTTGGTCTCTGGCTACCTCAAAATCTCTATCGAACACCATGACTAAAAAGTCATCAGCATACTGGAAAATTTTGGTTTTACTATCTTCCAGTTCATGCAACTTGGCTGTGTAAATGTTGAAAAGTATGGGTGAAAGGCAGCTTCCTTGAGGAATCCCATTGGTCACTTCAATCTCCTCAGATCCTAACCTTAGGGTCCTGTCGACAGGAAGTTGATTATCCATCTAGATATCAGCGGGTTTATGCATAAGTCCTTTAGAATTTTGGCAAGAAAGTCCACTCTAAAGGCCTGCGTACATAAGCTGCTTTGCCTGATTGCCTTGCTTACCTGCTTCATTTCTGACGTAATAAAAATAATAGAATAAAGACGAAATTTCGAACTGGGTTGCCATCAGTTGGAAATTGGGTCGGCCTTCTTTGTTCTTTTATTTTTTTATTGAAGCAGCAAAGCAAGGCAATCAGGCAAAGCAGCTTATGTACGCAGGCCTTAACGCAATTGTAGGCATTGTTGATATCCAGAGAGAGAGCACAAGAACTTTGTAGTTGTTCGTCTTGAGAAGAGCAACTCGATGCAAAAACTCATTTAGACATGAGGCTGTGGAGAGTCCTTTACGATATGCAAAGCTGCGTACAGGCAAGGCATTATTTTTCTCTAGAAATTCATTCACCATGTCTTTGAGCATCAGATTGATGCACTTGATGAATACAGAGATTAAGGATATGGGCCTATAGTTAGATATCACATTTAGGTCTTTATTTGGCTTCGGAATCGGGACCACTTTGATTATCCTCCAACTATCTTAGATGACATTATCCAAGAAAGCATTATACATCGCTGTTAAAATGGCTCTCTTAGAGATCCCTGGTAGTGCTCTCAGCATCTCATAAGTTATACCATCTTGACCACCTGCCGAACCCTTTTTCTTTTCTTCCAAAATTTTCTCAAAGTGATCATATTCAAACACAACTATCACTCAAATTCCTACGAAATCAGACTCTCCTGTTCACCTGTTTCCGGAACCTGATCCTTAAGATGCTGAAGATAGGCCATATTGTTCTCATTGTTCCAATTCTTAACAACTACCGTATCACGCTTTCGGACATTGTTAAGGAATCTCCACGCTTCTCTCGTATTACCATTCGTATTAACCTGTTCAATCTTATTCATGAAACTGTAAGCCTTTGCCTTTTGCACCATCTTTTTCCACGTTTCTACTTCCACACGAGCATTTTCCAGATTAATATAAGTGGGCTATTTCCTGGCCTTCTTGACTGCTGCCAACTGTCTTCTGTGGAATTTTGTTAACTCCTCTTTCCACCAGTACTTCGGAGATCTATCCGCTCTCAGATCACTGGTCGCTGCCTTAACTTCACCCGTCATCATCTCCTCTATCACATTGAAATCCGGTTCTAACTCTAAATCCCCTAAAGCTTTCATTAGCTTTCGCTTATGTAAGAATTGTTCCTTTTTCCTCCTTTCAATCGCGAGCTCCATCGAAATAGGATGATGATGGCTGCCACCAAAGTTCCCATCAACGACATCCCAATTTACATCTACTCCACTCTTGACAAAAGAAAGGTCTGGGACCGATCCCTGAGAGTCCAAATTCCTGCGATACGTCTCCTTACCATTGTTCACACAGCTGAAGCCCGCTTCCATGGCTAGCAATTCAATTTCTTTTCCTTTTCTAGAAGTAAGATGATCTCCCCACGTTTGATTCCGGGCATTGAAATCCCCACACAGCACAACATCCTCATGAGCTTCCAATACACCGAATAACCTGGACATCTCTTCTGTAAATTCCGCAAAAATCAACGAAGGTGGAAAATAAACCGATCCAAAAACAAAATTGCCTCTTAGATTGGTTGTTTTGGCGATTAGAACATCATAATTTGTTTCATAAGGGATTACTCTGAACCTTATGTTTTTTGAAACCAATGGCTACCCCCCCATAGCCATCTGGTCTAAACTTCTGTACAATGTTGAAATTGATTAATTAATTTATTTCTATATCCACTGTCTTCTGCAAAAATTTCGGACAGAATTATGACGTCATAGTTAAAATTATTTACAAAGAATTCAATGCAATTTTTATTCCGTCTGAATGATTGTATATTAAATTGGAAGATCTTAATTACCTCCATCATTACTGTATTCATGACCCTCCTTTTCTTCATCATCTAGAGAGACTCCATATTTTTGAATTCTTTTATGGAAGTGTTGAACTGCTTCAACCGCTGTTTGGTTATCCTGCTTCTTGAAAATATCCATGGTAAATTTTAATAGTTCTTTCATCACTTTTTCTAGTTCCGAGGTTCTTTGATCCCCCCTAGGGAATACCGGAGCTGTCGGCACTGGTTCACTAAACATTCTGGCATTCATTTGGGCCGCAGGCCTATGTATATAAGACCTTTTTGGCTTCTTTGCTACAGAGTTGAACGTATAAGGCGTTAAGATCTCATTTACCACATTATCATTTCTTCTTTCTTTGGACTGTTCACCTCCACCACTTCCCCTTTTCACACCTGTAGGGAGAGAAGGAAAGTTAGTTTCGTCCCATGTAGCGTTGCAGCTACCGTCACATTCCTTGACCCCGCAATTCAGGCACCTGGCGTGCGACCGACAGCCCCTTTTTGTGTGCCCTAACCTCCCACAGTTGAAGCACTGTCTTATGGCTGGATAAAAGGTGTCCACCACCAGCACCGTGTAGTTGAATACTACCCAAGAGGGGTGATCGTCCCCGTAGAAACCGACTTTGACAGTCTCAGTCGGTATGAGCTCTGCTCCATCACCACTTTTTCTTAGGAACCTTCTTACTGATGCCACTTTTTTGTCGGTGACGATGCCTTCCAAAAGTTCGTCCTCCGAAAATGATACAGGAATGTTTCTTAGGACCCCAAAAGTCTCCAAGAAATTTCTTGGATTAAATGCCCGCATTTTCTTTTTTCTCAATTCTTTATGAACATATTCGCCGACTCCATGTTTTCAAATATAATTTTGTATAGAGTTGAGGCCATAGGCGTACACAATTTTCTTCAACTCATTCGATTTAATATCTTTTATTTTTTCTATAAAATATAAGCCGTTTCTGACGCGATTACTTTTATATTTTCCACTTCACTCGTATCACACAACACCATAAACTTACCCTTCGTCATTGACTTTTCTCTTCTTTTCCTCCTGGTCTCCTTTTGAATCGCTTTCATCTCTGCTGCATACAAAAACTGCTTTGTCACGTACACCATTATTTTCAAGCACCCTTTTCTTAAAGGGATTCCCATTACATTTACTGCATTGACACCACCACCAATGCAGGTTTCATTGTCACGTACGCCATTTTCTCTATCTGTCTTACTTTCACACATACCATCATCCATTTCAACCTCCACCGCACATTGCCCCATCTTCTTATGCATGTGCGCCATTTCTGCCATAACCTCAAACCCTTTCCAATGGTATGGTACAGCCAAGAAATTTCCAAAATCAGATTCCCACAAAAAGCTTCCAACAGTCAAATAATTTGTGTTCACAAAAATTTGGCAAAAAACGCAAATTACCACACCGAAATTGCTCCACAGCTAAATTGCTTAATCGGCCAGCAAAATCCACCAACATACATATACATATGCTTTATAAAACAAATCCACAAGGCTTCACTATGACTATTGCGCTTCACTTGATCTTGTTGTTCACACTTAGCTACGTCTGTTCGTTTCAAGTTCTCAACCAGGAATGTGCCATTTTTTTACCTGCAGAAATTTTGCTGGTAGCCTGTGGTAGAAGAGAAAGCCATTTTCGCTCTCTCTCTCCACTCTTACACATTTGCTCTGTTCCAGAAGCTGCAAGAAGCTACTATTTTTTACTACGATAACATTTTTTCCTTTATGTTATCGGAGAAAATAGTAAAAATTAGTATATTCTTGCAGTTCTGGAACACACCATATGTTTACATTTACGAAATCCACTTGATTTCAACTGTCAATTCCATTGCTCAAACGTCAAATGAAATCCAATCGATTTCAGATGAGTTTTCATTTGACGTATACACAAAGGAATTGACAGATGAAATCGAGTGGATAGCGTAAATGTAAACATAGTATTACTCTCTTAAAAATTGCTTCCAGTTTTGCCACTTTTCGGGGTTAAGGAACGCTTTGCAGGTTAAAAATGGTAACAAATGGTAACCTCAGGTAAGTAAAGGAACACAGCATTATTACATTAACACAAATTATAAAAACTCTCCATTAAATTTGATCTTATCTGAGTTTACTTCCTTTGCTCTGCTTTTTATGGCACCGCTACTGATATAGCTTCATCATCCAAATGGTTTTTCATTTTTCTTCCAACTCCAATTAAGATTCCCAAAAAAACTCCAACTCCACCTCAAAAATAATTTGCGTCTTGTGAACTACAGCTATGCTCGTATCTTTATACCCTAGACAGACGGCAGAGTTAATTTGCATTAAAAATGTCCTAATTTGAATTAATTTTTCATCCTGACAGACGATCTCTGCATTTATGAAACAGCTGTTTGTGTTGTTTGTTTGTACCCAGCAGACAATTTCATAAAGCTTTACAAAAGTTCGCCAAAACCTGCGAAACAAATACACTTTCTACCTTTGATCTTTTCACCACGATGAAGCAAAAATTAATTTAATTTATTCGCGATATTTTTGAGTCTTTTTAATATTATAAAAATATTGCAAAACTTTAAAAAACATTTGAGGAATATATAATTTTCGATAGAATTGGTATGGTGGGTAATGAAATTTTTTGTGAAAATAAAATTTGAAAAAGAGATTTGTTAGAAGGCGTAAAAAACGATTAGCTGCTATTCTACTCGCGAAAGACCACTACTTATTTTGAAGAAACGCGAAGATTGCTGATTTGCTTTCCGTTTTTATTTTCTTAAACATGGAAATTTGACAAAAGACAATTGATTTTCAACAGCATTGCCATATTGAAATTGCTAAATTCAGTTTAAATTTCCTTTGATTTTGAGCATTAAGAATGTGGATAATGTACGAATTAATTTGAATTAAGGCAGTTAATGCAAATAACGATGCCGTCTGTCTAGGGTATTAGTTTGTATTTCTTTATTTTTTTAAAACAAATTCTTATAATTTTAGAAACACTTTCTTGTGTTCAGAAAAAAAGGACTGCGACTGTAGGGATCAATAAATTGGTTTGCTTGGCTAGGGATCTTTAAGCGAGTGCTTCTAAAATGTATCGAGCGGTCCGTGTGGACTGCATCGAAAGATGTATTGAAATCCTTGGTCTGTTCCCATGATACAATGATACAAGGCATGGTAGAACAAATATAAGGTAAAGTTAATACTACAACAAATACAACTCGAACAACAACCACAAAGGAATTTGTTTTTGTTTGTAACGTTACTAGTTGTATTTGTAAACAAAACAAGGAAATGTCTATAAATTATTGGAATTTAAAAAACTAATAATTTTTCACATTTGGTTGAATATTTTGGAAAACATGAATGAAAATTCGTTACATTTTCAATTTTTATGTTTCCACATCATTTCACTAAATGCATAAATTCTCGCAGAAAGTAGAATTCTTGCAGAAAAGTTTGGGGTCGCTGGAAATTCATAGAAAAAGGAGAAGCTGTTTCAATGTTTTGTTTTAGAAATCAAAGAAGCACAAGTTTATTAGGGCTTTATTTTTTTAAATTTTAACAAAATACCTCACATATTAACAAACGTTGTATCGCCTCTACAAGCGGAGATTTACTGCGCGTCTTATCGTTCGAACTTGGAGGAGGTTACATATCACAACAACAAAACATTGTTCCACAACATCCCATACGGGACAAGGGAGACTTCTCTCATATCAATGAGTGCACCCCGATTCATATTTACCTCAATGATATGGGACCTACTGTTTATCGCCGAGTCCGAACGGCGTGTCTTAAGACACCACTTATGGAGAAGTTTTTCAAGGCTGAAATACTCAGGAAATGTCGCCAACATTACTGAGGGGTATTTTGCCACCGTTGAAAAATGTTTGATGTTGCCTGGCCTGGGAATCGAACCCTCGACCTTCTGCGTGCAAGGCGGGCGTGCATACCATTGCACCACGGTGGCACCCTACATATCATTGATATGTATATGGTTACATATCATTGATATGAAGAAGTATTTCTGGGAAATGTTTTTTTGCGAATGATATATTTTTTTCCAAAAAATATACAGTATCGGCCAAAACTAAAGCACCCCCTCAGTATATTTTTTTGAAATGATAATTTTTTTATGAAAACTAAATTATAAATTTATAATTTATTTTTCTTTTTATTTATTTATATCTTTATAATTAGAAAATACAAAAATAAGGAATTCAGAATTTAATAAACAAAAGTTAAAATTCAAAAAAAAAATTTTAGGTCGCAAATATAAGCGGACAAAACTAAAGCACCCCCCCATTTAAGGTACAGTAAAAACTATTGAAATCAATATTTCGTTGCTTACCCTGCGTTTACAAATGCCAGTATTGGCAAGACAATAGTAAAAATACAAACCTTTTTCACAAATACATTTATAAATTTTTAAATATGTATAGAGAAAAGTATGAATGTATTGGTGGAAATGGTTTGTAACTTTGCTATTGTCTTGCCAATACTGTCTGTGTGTAAACGCCTAGTTATCCTCTATTCTGGATGACACAATCACATCTTTTAGGCATAAAGGATACTAAATTATTAATTATTGCAGGCGAAATAATCGGTTTTCGGAAAATTTAGCTTAAATCCTCAAAATACTGAAAAACGGAAGGTACCGTTATATGGAGGCTATACCCAAACGTGGACCCAGGTCCACGATTTTTTGTGGATATGTTTTGTGACCACTAAGAACCCTAAGTACCAAATTACAGCTAATTTAGTAGGAAAATGTGGCTTAAATATCCGAAATACCGAAGATCGGAAGGTACCGCTATAAGGGGGCTATACCAAAACATTAGCCGATATTGTTCATATTCATCCAAAAATGATGCTACAGCATTCTCTGGTCAAATACTGAATCCCTTAGGTTTAAAAATTAGCAAAAGAACGAATTTCAAAAGAACGGTAGACACCGGCTTATTATTCAGTCGACGACCAGCAAGAAACCTTCCGCCTCCATGTTTTACAGCGTCTTTGCAATATTTAGGATTTAACGGTTGCCCATTTGGTCCAAGCCTTTTACCATCTGAATACTTTAAATTAAACATAGATTCATCGGAAAACAGTTCAAATCGGTCTTGGCGAATGCCAGTCTGGCTCCTTCATTTTTAGTCGATATGAAAGGTTTTTTTGCTGGTCGTCGAATGAATAAGCCGGCGTCTATCGTTCTTCTGCAATTTATTCTTTTGCTAATTTTTAAACGTTAGCGTATTGTATTTGACTAGTGGAAGCTGTAGCATAATTTTTGGATGAATATGAACAATATCGGCTAATGTTTTGGTATAGCCCCCTTATAGCGGTACCTTCCGATCTTCGGTATTTCGGATATTTAAGCCACATTTTCCTCTAAATTAGCTGTAATTTGGTACTTAGGGTTCTTAGTGGTCACTAAACATATCCACCAAAAATCCTGGACCTGGGTTCACGTTTGGGTATAGCCTCCATATAACGGTACCTTCCGATTTTCAGTATTTTGAGGATTTAAGCTAAATTTTCCGAAAACCGATTATTTCACCTGCAATAATTAATAATTTAGTATCCTTTATGCCTAAAAGATGTGATTGTGTCATCCAGAATAGAAGATAAGCAACGAAATATTGATTTCAATAGTTTTTACTGTACCTTAAATGGGGGGGTGCTTTAGTTTTGTCCGCTTATATTTGCGACCTAAAATTTTTTTTGAATTTTTACTTTTGTTTATTAAATTCTGAATTCCTTATTTTTGTATTTTCTAATTATAAAGATATAAATAAATAAAAAGAAAAATAAAATATAAATTTATAATTTAGTTTTCATAAAAAAATTATCATTTCAAAAAAATTTACTGAGGGGGTGCTTTAGTTTTGGCCGATACTGTATGTCCCTAATGTACATCGAAATAGAAATAAATGTATAAAATGTCATATGAAATTTGACACTAACGTTACAACCCGTTCAGTCAGCTGTGTATTGCTGCTACCTTTTCTTATTCTACCATGGATACAAGGTAAGCTCACGCTCACAACTCACAGAGTTGTATTCACTTTGCCGTCCCTTCACCCAGATAGCATTTAGAAGACTGTTTTTTCAAAAATCACATTGAGGAGTCTTTTTAGAGTCCTTTTGGTGATCAAAAATTGATTAAGTCGCTTGTGTGATCAGAAAGGGACTCGAAAGTGACTCCCTGTAATGATTAAAAAGAGTTCAATTTAAAATACAACAACAAATGTGTAGCAATCACAAATAAATCATTGAGGTGTTTAAAATGTGACAATTTTTTGTTATTTATTGTCACATTTTGATCATCTGGAAGATTGAAAAATGCTTAATCAAAAAAGGGTCATACAGGTGTTTGAAAAGTGATTATAATTATGTATACTCTGATCATATTTTGAACAGTTAGGTGATTAAAAACTGATTGCTTTGTTTTATTTTTATTTGGTTGTAAATAAAAAATAAAATTCTCATATACACTTTCTACAAAATTTTGATATAAATGTAACGTATAATATTAAAGGTACAGACAAACACAACACAACAGGTTTTGCCAAGTGAAATGAAGAAGCAGTATACTAACCACCAAGCAACATAAAGGATAATTAAAAGACATAACAAAGCAGAAAAGACTATAAAACAAAGGAAAGAAACAAAGAAGAATAAAAAATAAAATTTTTTTAATTTATTTCGTCTAACAAAAAGACTAATAAATGACTCCCTAAAGACTCATAAATGATTATAAACATGACTCTAAAAAGACTCGAAAAAGGGTCCGAAATTAATCAACAAAACACCAATAAATGATTGAAATACGACTCGAAAAAGACTCATTTGTGATTTGTTTAGAAGAGTCGCCTGAGGTTATGTTTTCCTACCGACAAAGGAGTCATTTATGATCAGAAAATGAGCTCATATTCTAGCTTTTTAATCGTGCAGTCGGATCAAAAAAGACTCGAATTTGATTCAAATTTTCAAAAAATGCTGACTGGGCATTGACAAAATGTTTTTGACAAACTTTGTATGTATTATTTAAAATATATAAGGTATGTCAGGTTTATTTACATTCTAAATTTCAAACCAATTTAATTAAAATTTTTAATTTATATTTTTCAGGCAGATGGACATCTATTAGGCTGGAGAATAACTGTCGAACGGATAAGCCGATGCGGTCCAAATGTTGATCCTCGAAATAATTTTGCAAGCATTGAACAATTTCGCATTAGCTCCGTGACATAACGCATGAATTTGGTTGCAGATGTATAATTTTACAGGTGTTGAAGCACATGGTCTTCAGCTACACATAAAAGATAAATGTGTATACCCTCAGCCTATAAGCTTAGGTCAAAATTGTGCCTCATCGAAATAATGGTTCAGACGATTTGGAGTTGAATTATCCATAACGATAACTCTCAAACGGATCAACTGACTTGTCCAAAAATAGCATTTCTTTCGGACCTAGATGGTGTATGGAATATATCGTTTCAATCCTTCGAGTACCTCGACACAAAATTTTTTCTTAAATGCAGTTTATTTGATATTGCACATCGTAATATTTCTTTCAAACATTTGCATGCTCTTGCTTCCGGGGAAAACCACACTTCCCACTTTCTTTTCGAAAGATATCGCGCCCTGTACTTTCAGTTGGCAAACGTATAAATTAGTGCTTTTGGACCACTACGTCAGAAAGAATGGACATGGACGAAAAACTTAATATCGCTCCACAAGGAATAGCCCAATATGGACCATTTTAGAAGTTAGAATCAATTTGTACAATATATTATCCATAGTTCGGATCAAATTGTTTGCTTTTTTCGTTTAAGATATATATCGTGTACCATTTTAGTGACATTTTTTAACTTTTGGGTGAGTTACCGGAAAGTGTGGACCAATATTGTCCGTCTTCGAACTTATACCAACTATAGACTCCAAATTGTGTGAAACGAATTTCGTCCCAACATTATTTCTATGGGCACATTGTGCCCGTAAAGACTGAGGGTATAAAAATGCGGAATACTATGGCTAACTTCCAAAACATCATTTGCTTTGTAAAACTATTAAGGCCTGCGTACATAAGCTGCTTTGCCTGATTGCCTTGCTTACCTGCTTCATTTCTGACGTAATAAAAATAATAGAATAAAGACGAAATTTTGAACTGGGTTGCCATCAGTTGGAAATTGGGTCGGCCTTCTTTGTTCTTTTATTTTTTATTGAAGCAGCAAAGCAAGGCAATCAGGCAAAGCAGCTTATGTACGCAGGCCTTAAGGCATCCTATTCCATAATGTCGCTGTTGTGCATTTGAAACGCAGAGAAGATTTTGCAACGGTGTGCACGAGCAGTAACTGAAACAACGCAGTTTTAAAACCACACATCTCAAATAAATTGCACAACCTTGAAGTCGACGGTAGAGCATTCCCAGTGAAGTCAACCCCAATCACAACGCTCCACATTACAAGGATAAACCTCTTACTTTCCGTACATAAGCTGCCTTGCCTGCTTACTTCTGATAAAAGAATAAAAAAGAAAAGGGCAACCCAGTTTGAAATTTCCTCGGCCTTCTTTATTCTTTTATTTTTATTATGTCAAAAATGTTGCTTCAAAATTTGAAGAAACAAAATGTTTTACAGTGGGTAATGAAATACAGAGTCAGCGGTTAAGAGAACTGATGAGGAAGTTTGGCTGCTTCCGAAACTATAGTCTTCTCTGCCTCCGCTCGTAGTAATCAATTTCATTACCCACTGTAAAACATTTTGTTTCTTCAAATTTTGAAGCAACAAAATATGGACTTTAGCTGAAATAAATACACAACAAGTATTATTTTGCAGTCCAACAATACAAAGCCAACAATTACAATTTTTGTAAAAATTCTGCTGACATTTATCTGCAAATCGGATGCCAGCAATCACGATGTCAGTATTGGGATTCTGTAACTCATTTTTGCTGTTATCGGCAATTGTCGGTAAAATTAAAATGCTTATAATTTCGATAATTAACGAAATTTTTCGGTAAGTTAACGATGAATAAAAAGTAGTCGCTAGCCTCTACCGACACAAACAGTGATGCCAACCATTCTTTATGTTTTTAGTCATAATTTTGCGATTTAATTTTACCGATTTTTGTCGATAACAGTAAAAATGAGTTACAGAATCCCACTGCAGATTAGCCAAACTTGTCAAGTAGAAAATAAGTTAATGATATTTTTTCACTGTCATAAGTTTGGGAAGAACTTTTGCTATTTTTGGAACACTTTTCCAACGACAATATTCTGGAGCCTAGCTAAAGAAATGTTTTTACACTATATGGCACTTTTAACATATAAAAAGTGAAGCTCAAAAGGCCTACGTACATAAGCTGCCTTGCCTGGTTGCCTTGCTTGCTTTTGATAAAAGAATAAAAAGGAAAAGGGCAACCCAGTTCGAAATCTGCTCGGCCTCCTTTATTCTTTTATTTTAGTTACAGTTAGACAAGAAATGTATTGCAAAAATCAAAATTGTAGAAAATTTCATATTAATTGTTCGTTTATGGCAACAAATTATGTAAAAACTATACGGTTTTTTTGCAAATCTCTTGCTATAGGTCCTTACAACAATATTCCGTCAAAATATCCAAAGGTTATTTGCGATTTATAAAAAATACGCTCAAAAATAAGAATTAACTACTACTTGGGGGTGACAATAAAAGTATTGCAAAAATTACAAAATCGATGGTTTCTTCGAGAATTACCAAAGGTGTGTTCCTTAATGAGTTGTCTATCCACTTTGGACAGTCATTGGAGCATTAATGAACTTATTTAAACCAAAAATGAAGGCTCGGTATGTTCCACTCTAAGGATACTGGTTCCCCGATTTTTAGTAAATCTTGATCCTACGTTGGAGGATGTTTTTGGATTTTTTTTGTTAAATTGGAGCCAAACATTTTATGAGGGTTGATATCATGATGTTGACCCGATGTATTTAAGAGTTTTGTGTTGTTATATTACATCAGCAATTTACACAAATAAGATTAACATGCCATTATCTGGTCTTTGGAATTGTGGTAGTTGACTTTGTTTGAGCTTTTGGGATCGATTTTTCTGTCTTTCAGACTAATGACTATTAAATATTTCTTAATGATGTCAGTGGGGATGTCTTCCCAATCATTATTATATCCGTGAACCCAATTTCGCATACTATTTTCCATGGTAAAGAATATAGTACCAAAGTATTCGGTATTCCAGCTTCTCCAGTAGCGGTTTAATTTCCATATTTGATGGGTTTTATTGGATTTGGCGCAATTTTTTGGATTTATTATGATAGCAGAGGATAATATCTATCCACTTAGTAAAAATTAAATCATATCAATACCATTGAGATACGAAATAGTGCTCTGTCGTAGGTCGTTCCAAAATACTACACTGGTGTCAATTTTTTTCCATATACTTTCCAGAGGTATTTCGAAGTTCTCAAAGCCAAAATCGGACTGTTTTGCATTGTTCCATTTTCCTACAATACATATTGAGTCAAATATTCATTCTTTGCCTACTTGCCTGTGGCCTTTTCGTCATTGTTTATTGTTAATATGGTCTCATACGTTTTTTACCTGTCTGAAGACCCTCCATGACGGCATTTTTTTATCACTGAACTTTATTACATTCAATACTGTTAGTGTATTATTAGCCGCAAAAGTCATAAAAATACATAATAACCGCAAACATTTGCAAAAATTTTATAGTTTTATAGTACTGATTTTCCCGTTGCAATACTTTTATTGTCACCCCCAAGTAGTAGTTAATTATTATTTTTGACCGTATTTGTTATAAATCGCAAATAACCTTTGCATATGTTGACGGAATATTGTTGGAAGGACCTATAGCAAGAGATTTGCACAAAAAACCGTATAGTTTTTACATATTTTGTTGCCATAAACGAACAATTAATATGAAATTTTCTACAATTTTGGTTTTTGCAATACATTTCTTGCCTAACTGTATGTCCGAAATGAAGCAGGAAAGCAAGCAAGGCCTTAAGTCTTATGCCAGACTATGAAAATTTTCAATAACATGAAAATGAGTTTATAGGCAAGAGGTGTGAAGGGGGTGAAACTCTGTACACAAGGTTCTGTAATCTGAAATTATTCTTTGTGTTTATATTCGTAAAGGCCTGCGTACATAAGCCGCTCTGCCTGATTGCCTTGCTTTCCTGCTTCATTTCTGACGTAATAAAAATAATAGAATAAAGACGAAATTTTGAACTGGGTTGCCATCAGTTGGAAATTGGGTCGGCCTTCTTTGTTCTTTTATTTTTTATTGAAGCAGCAAAGCAAGGCAATCAGGCAAAGCAGCTTATGTACGCAGGCCTTAACACTCAAACCAATGCAAAGCAATGAAAATATCAAAATTTTCAAATGATTTCAAATATGTGTGTGAACGTCAATGAAAATTTGGAAGAAAATGGAAAAACGTTTTCAATGATAATTTTCATAGTCTGACATAAGACTAAGTTCCATATGTTTTTGTAATACGGGATAGCTATGCAGGTACATCTACCATCTGCAGGGTGACATTTCTCAGTGATTTTCATACCTGGCCTACATCTACTTCATTGTACCATGGTCTGTTCCTTTACTTTTGAAAATGGTAAAACTGCTCTCATATGAATTGTATGGTGTCAGAAGTAAAGGAACGCTTTTCGAGTAAAAAAGTGGTTAAACTTGAAGATTCTTGCACGTAAAGGAACAGAGCTTCTAATACTAAGTTTACATTTAAGAAATCCACTCGATTTCAACTGTCGATTCCATTGCTCAAACGTCAAATAAAATCCAATCGATTTCAGATGAGTTTTCTTTTGACGTATACACAAAGGAATTGACATATGAAATCGAGTGGATTTCGTAAATGTAAACATATGGTCTGTTCCAGTACTGCAACAATCTTCTAATTTTTAATATTTTTTTCGATAACATAAAGGAAAAAATGTTATCGTAGTACAAAATAGTAGCCTCTTGCAGGTTCTGGAACAGAGCAATAGTATAACTCTGCATTGCACTACTTCCAAACTTTTTTGCTGGGTCGATTTAAGAATTCCTAACCCTGCGTTTACACATGACAGGACAGCTGAGTACATGTATTGATTGTCAAATACCCTAGACAGACGGCAGCGTTAATTTGCATTAACTGCCTTAATTCAAATTAATTCGTGTATTATCCACATTCTTAATGAACAAAATCAAAGGAAATTAAAACTGAATTTAGGTATTTCAATATGGCAATGCTGTAAAAGAGAGCCCATATTATGTAGGAGAGAGAGCATATTCATGCTCTGAGACACAATTTGCATTGAAAATCAATTGTCTTTTGTCAAATTTCCATGTTTAAGAAAATAAAAAAGGAAAACAAATCAGAAATTTTCGCGTTTCTCTCAAATAAGTAGTGGTCTCTCTCTCTTTTTAAAATTTTTATTTTCACAACAATTCTCATTACCCACCATACCAATTCTATAGAAAATTATATCTTCTACAAATGTTTTTTAAAATTTTGCAATATTTTTATAATATTGAAAAGTCTCAAAAATATTGCGAATAAATTAAATTTATTTTTGCATTATCGTGGTGAAAAATTCAATGGTAGAAAGTATATTTGTTTCGCATATTTTGGAGAACTTTTGTAAAACTTTATGAAATGGTCTGCTGGGTACAAACAAACAACACAAACAGCTGTCACAAACTATCGTCTGTCAGGGTAAAAAGTTAATTCAAATTAATGAATTTTTAATGCAAATTAACTCCGCCGTCTGTCTAGGGTAAAAAACCCAAAACTTGCCTGTATGACGTAGGCGTCCAGCCAACTGCAAAAACAGTTGTAAAATTATGAATGAAAATCGTCGATTTCTTTTCGTTTTTCGTTCACATATTTTGTTGTTGTTCATATTCATTTATTTTCAACACAATTCAATTATCGTTTCATTTCTTTTTTACAAAAACGTCAAAAATTTGTTAAATGATGGACAGCTGGGAGACAAACGACAAATGTATGTATGTGTTAGTGAATCAGAGTTGTATTTGCAGTCTGTCTTGTGTAAATGCCTAGTAATGCCCGTAATTTCCACGCGTAGTTATCTATGAGTTCATAGATATCCCCCGTGTAAGCAAAATTTCATAATTTCAATCCATAGGTAAAGTTACCGGGTCGAAAACGGCCGTGTTACTTACACCAAGGATTTTGCCTGGTTGATCGTTGCCAATGTGTTAAAAATTGTAAAACACTTATATGTGGCAATGTTTTTACGAAATCATGAATGAAAATCACCAATGTTACCACATGTTTTCAAAATGTACACGCCTCGGTAAATGGCACGTAGAAATTACCAAACGCGTAGGTAAAGATAACTAATAGGTAGCTACCTACCCGGTTACCTAGGGCTAGAAATTACGGGCATAAGAGTTTCAATGAAACCTCTCTAGTGTGACCTTCGACCTACTATATTCCTAAAAAATCACAGACTTTATATGAATGTAATCATGATCCAAATAGAAGGTCATCCAATAAGACAAGCTGATACCTCCGTTTCCTGTCAAAATATATAGTCGTAGTTTGAAATTGAACAACAAAAAAAAATATAGTTACCCATAGCAAATTATCAAAACAAATTTTGGCTATTTCAACCCAATGTTTAAATTCTTTTGAAATATCGCGAATAAAACATTTTCCCACAATTATTTTTGTGTTTTGTGGCGTTTATTGTTGTGTGATATAAAAGAAACCAAAAATAAGTACACATTTTTAATAATAACAAAATCAAAACGACATAATTTTTATTGGCAGCAACAACAACTTTTGACAACATATGAAGGTGCAGAGTTGTATTTTTGGTGAATTTGCCGATTGGATGACCTTCTTTATTGGGCCATGAATGTAATCCTGCGTTTATACATGACAGGGTAGTTGAGTTCATGTATTGATTGTCAAAAACCGAAAACTTGCATGTGTGACGAGGGCGTCCAGACAACTGCAAAAAAAAATCGTAAAAGTTATGAATGAAAATTGTCGATTTCTTTTTGTTTTCCTTTTACATAAGCTTTGTTCCTTTACTTTTTTAATGGTAAGAGTGGTAAAAGAGAAAAGTGTCAAAATTGCTCTCTCATGAACATTTTTTACCAGAAAAGTAAAGGAACGGAAAAATGGTAGATCCGGCAGCAATGTCAGAAAAAACATAAAAAAATCAATTTTCGTCTTTTATTTCACAGTTTTTAATTTAGTGTTGTCAGTGTTCGACTTTTTCTTCGGATTTTCGTCCATTTTGTGAAATAATCGTCAAACAAAAGTCGAAAATCAGTTCTGTCATTTTCTACCTGCAGAAATTTTGCTGGTAGCCTGTGGTAGAAGAGAAAGCCGTTTTCGCATTCTCTCCCCTCTCACTCTCTTAAAAATTGCTTCCAGTTTTGCCACTTTTCGGGGTTAAGGAACGCTTTGCAGGTTAAAAATGGTAACAAATGGTTAAAATGGTAACCTCAGGTAAGTAAAGGAACACAGCTATATTTTGTTTTCAGCACATTTCAATTATTATCTCACTGTCTGTGAAAATATGATGGACAGCTGGGAGACAGCCGACAAATGTATGTATGTGTTAGTAAATCAAAGTTGTATTTGAAGACAAATTGTCTGGTGTAAACGCCTAGTAACATTAGGTCTGTACGATAACTTAAAAGTTTGTATTTGCAAGTTCTTGTAACTATCGAACATTACAAATACTTTTTACTTGCGAAGTTACTCAACAGTCCTATTTGTGATTAAACATTTATATCGCACATTTAAATTTTTCATCAAAAGTCGAAAACAACAAAAAGTCGATTTTTTTGAATTTCTTGGGTGTTAATCCTATTGCTTGGAAATACTTAGGCCAATTGAAGCTTCATAAACATGGAATGGCAGATAACAGATAATACTATAGTAAAATGCAAACAACCCCACAAAAATTTGCGAAAATGTCCCAGTTTTACGTCAATATTTGCACCAATTTTTTGTGACGTTTAAACGAGCAGTGGCTTTATGTGGGTTAACTACTAAATCGACATGGCGACATCTGGCGCTATTTTAGAGAAATAATAAAAACACTCAATGTGGCAACTCCATGCTTTTGGCGAAAAAGAGCAAGAATTATAAATTTAAAAAACTTCAAACGCCGCGTACCGAATCATTAGAACTTTGCGAAAAAATGATTTCAACTTCAAATTTGGCTAATATTTACGCAACACTATTAAGAAAATATGATAACAATTACATGATTACATATGCTGCTAGTCCTTCATATATAAACAATGTCATTGGGCCACATGAGAATGCTGGAAAGATTGTCCTGTTTTATATTGAGGTAATAAGTCATAGTTTGTTCAATTGCATATATTTTACACAAACAACATTTTACAGGATCGTTCCAAATCTAAACCCATAAATTTTATGTCTCCATCAAAATTGAAAATTGGGAAATCACCAGATGATTTGGATTTGACTGGGAGTCCTTTGAAGGATGATTGTGAAGTTGATGCAATTGCCGATATGTCCATAGACCTCAATTTGATTACAACAAATCCTTGGAAACTAGAAGAAGAATACCATAAAGGGATACCAGTCGAGAAGGCAAGGTCTATTATATGTTGCCCGGATTTTCAACGTGGTCCAGGTGTTAAAGATGCTCAGGGTTCAGTTTGGTTTCTTTGTTCCGGAACAGATGCTGCAAAAACTTTACTCTTGCAATATGAATTTGCACCACAGCAGGCTATACGTGGTATCATTTCTTATATGGGTGTTGTTCCCGCATACAATGTTACAACACAAAGTTTATTACAGCAACATTTTGCCTTAATTGGTGGCAAAGGATCTACCGTAAAGACCCATATTGAAAATACCTATCATGTAAAATCGAATATCTCGCTGAAATGTTCATGGTCGACAGCTTCTTTGGTACCATCACTGATTGATTTAAATACATGTGAAGTAACATTAACACAAACATATCGTTTAAGTGAATCGTCTTCGTCGACAGAGATCTTCATTAATCAGTTGAGAATTTTGGCAACAATACGTGATGATATTTTGTCATATAAACTAGCGGAAAGTGCTGATATTTCAAAGGAACCCATCTACAGATGTGGAATGTAAGTATATTTTTTTGTAGTAACATATTGAATGTATATTTTGAAGTTGTAATAATAGGTAATAATAGGTGGGTGCCAACGTGGTCCAATGGTATGCACACCCGCCTTGCACACGATTCCCCGGCCAGGCAACATCAAATATTTTTCAGCGGTGGCAAAATACCCCTCAGTAATGTTGGCGACATTTCCTGAGAATTTCAGCCATGTAAAACTTCTCTACAAAGTGGTGTCTAAAGACACGCCGTTCGGAATAGGCGATAAAAGTAGGTCCCATATCATGTAGCTTAATATGAATCTAGGTGCACTCATTGATATGACAGAAGTCTCCCTTGTCCCATCTGGGACGTTGTGGAACAATTATATTATTATAATAATACGACAGTTTTAAGTAACTATCGACATAGAACCACCAAGGACTGCCACCCTGCGTAACATTTACTTAGAGAAGTATGTAACAATGGAATTTTGATTTTTTCACTAATTCCGAATAGATTTGAACTGTTTATTGAATTTTTCCAGCCTTCAGGGAGTTCTTTCCTGGTGAAGTAAAAACTGATCAGCATATTAGGTCTGTCTGGTTACTCTAAAATTTGTACAAATTGTTACAGAAAGTTGTCTGTTTGCACACACACTTTGTTTACAGTTCTTCATTGAAAACTTTCAAGCATGGTATATCCACTAAATCCGCTGTTCACCGTCAATCCCACGGCAGCGGGTTCTTTCGTACCGGATTGACCCGAAACCATAGTGTGTGGCAACCAACCCAGCATACAGCTTCTAAATAGGTTTCTATGTTGCTACAACAACAACATCTGTTCGCCACTTGGACGGGTAAAATGATGCTCCCCTAAACATATTGGTTGATGGCACCCTGATTCCGACCACAAACTCCCCCAAGATATTGGGGTTAAAGGTCGATAGCATGTTTAACTCGTCCGTTCCACGGATCAAAAGCAGGAATAAAGTCTCTGGCCGACAGAAGAAAGAAACCTTGTTGAACTTTGTGTTGCATCAGTATAACAAAATGTCGATGCAGTTCCTGCTTGGGTGTTACCGCCAAGACACGTCAGGAGAGATCTTCATGATATGGACACAGAGAGAGATTCAAACTGCGAGACTTGAATAGCATTCACACTGATGGTTTTCCGCAGGCTGTACAGTGTGTATGCCGCATTCGGAGACCGCCACCACCCATCCATTGCAGCAGAAGAACGCCAACTGTCAAGGTAAATACGAGTGGTTTTAACGGACGATGCAGCCACTTCAGTTCGTATTGCTCTCGAATTTATGCCACGATACCAACATATACCCGCAATGCGGATTGGGACCACACACACTATATGGCCGCAACAAGTCCAGTTTGCAAAATTTTGAGTCTGATTACAGGAGAACCTGAACCAGAAACTAAAATAATAGCATAAACAACATCTGTAGCGCAACGTTAAAACTTTTTTCATAAAAATTTATTCATACCCTAGTTTCATTCTCAGCGGAGGCAGAAAACCCGCCAGCATAATATTTACATTTCTATTCATGTAAAACTTCTTTGAACACGCCGTTAGCATTCGGCAACAAAAATCAGGTCCCGTGTTATTAAGCTATATATAGAAACGGGCTGCTCTCATAAGAGATGTTCGTGTGAAATACAAGATGTGGAAATGGTCGCACTGGATTTTAATGGTGACAAAATTTGAACTTAAAAATAGTGGCCATATTTGTTGTCAAAATTATTACTTCATTCCTTGTGCTATTAGGGCCTGTTTCTCTAAGACGATTCGAATACAAATTCGTTCGAACTACTACCAAACTCCTGTTGTTGTAGGAAATTTTTGTTTGAAAATCAAATATTTTTCAAAAAACAGAAGTTTTGTAGTAGTTCGAACGAATTTGTGTTCGTATCGTCTTAGTGAATCAGGCCATTAATTTACCAACTCCATTTTCCATTTCAGTGGCATTGAGATGGGAGAATTACGTGAAAATATCAACAAGGTTATGACAGAAATATCCGAAATCGATTCTAATAGTGGTGCAGAACGTGATATTGAAGATGTTATACAAAGTGCCAAAACTAGGCGGTTGTCTGATTTAACCGACAAGCTGTGGGATATTTTGAAAAGTAAGTAAATCCCACAAGTAGAGTATCAGTTGTTCCTTATTTAATTTCTCTACAATTTTCTCAATTTATAGGATGCTCTTCTTACAAAGATTTAAAAATGGCCTTCAATATACTGTTTCAATGTGCTGCCCGCTGTAATATTGTGGTATGTTAGTATAAATATTTTGAAATTACGACATTTCTATACGATTCATTATTTCCAGAACACTCCAACAAACAAGAACCGCTTGGCTGAAATTATTACAGAAGTTGCTAATCGTCGTTTGGCCATACCATGTCTATCTGGTTCCGAACCTTTGGAGTTGTTGTTGGAAATTGGCTTGGAAAAACTATACAAAGATTATGAGTATATTTTTGTGGAAAGTAAAATATGCAGTGCAAATGATTTGAAAAACAAGGGGTAACGTATTTTAAATCTACATTTTTTTGTTAATTTTTTAATAATGCAATTTTTATAGAGTTGCCCAAGAGAATAAGGAAAACTCTACTGCAGTGCCGAATGTAAGAAAATCATTACGCAACGCTGTACTGCAGGACACTGCGGCTATGCGTAAAACACTGCTGCACAACGATGTTAAAAGTAGTCTGAATAATATTAAAAATGATGTTGTTGGTTTCAAGAATAGCAACTTTGATGAACATGAAACAGCTAAGACCCTCTCAAAGTTACTACAAATCCACTGTACTTTGGAGCATTTGCTAATGATTCACATCCACTTAAATATTAGCAGTGTCTACTATGAAGTGTGTGATCAACTTTTACGTAAACCACCACGAATAATTGATTCAATAAGTGATTCCCTGGTAGATGAAATGGAAATTCAGTTGTCGGCACATTATATACGCGAACACTTGGAGGGTAAAGATCCTCATTCACGTCGGATTACGATGAAATCGAAAAATAAATTACGTGAAGTAAAATCTACATTCTATTTTAACATGGAGAATATTTTCCCTCCCAATATTTCAGAGTGTTTTGGTGCTGAAGATAAGGAGTATAGTAAAGAGAATGTCTATTATAGTTGGTTATATCGTAAAATCACAACAATTAAAACTTAATTTATTATTTATTTTTTCTTTGGCATGCGTGTTTAACTTTTTGTGTAATGTTATAGATTCCAAGTTTTTTATTGTAATTGTATTTAAAAATCATATTTTTTTCGAACAAATGTGGCAAAATTTGAATTATCTTTTTATCATATATGTATTAGATTATAAACTAAAATTATTAAATACAAAATTTTATAAACCTATTGACATTGTTTTTCCTAATATCTGTTAAAGTGACTTTTCGAGTCAACAATTAACTTCTAACCTAGTTATAATTACATACATTTTTCTTTACTTCGAGTTTTAAAAGGTGTTAGATTTATCTATATTCGGTGAGGTTGTTACATCACAATTCCTTCCTCTAATATGTAAATTCAAAATAATGAATGGGGAAATTGTGACCGAACCAAAGGTTATACACACGATGACATTTGCTCCAGCAGCCTGTAGTGACCCATACATGGAATTTAAAGACACTCTTCGGATTGCATTTTTGTCAGTCTAAAGATGGAATAAAAATGCAAGCCATTGCGAAATATCCCAGAATAAATAAAATGCATTTATTATTTGTGTTTCAGTTCCCCCATCTAAAAATCTTTCCATGGATGAAAATATTAATAACAAAAACAAAACAAAAACCCAAACCCCTTTGATAACGACCCCTGCTATGACTACGGACACTGCTGCACCTAGTGCAATTAACCTAAATTTGGGCGGGGACGACTGTTCCACACCGACCCTGGACAGAGTTAGCGACTCAATAAACTCGCAGAGCAGGGAATTGCTCAATCTCCTGAGGGAAAGTGCGTCCCTTCACCTGAGTCGGGAAAGTTCTCCCATAAGCAACTGGGAGGACATCCCCCTGTCTGATGATGAGATGGATACTACAGTCATCCCATCTTAGAAGGACAGGGAGATGTCCCCCTCGGTTGCTTCTGGGAGCTCAAAACCGGATGGGAAGGGAGTAACTCCGTCAGGGGATGTTACGTCGGTCGCGACCGATAGACCTACTCTTCCCAGGCAGGACGCCTTAGTGATCAACCAATTGTTTTTGTTTTTTTTTTTTTTTGTAGGGATCTCTAAAGCAACTACTTATAAATTGTATCCAACGTAGTACATTTTTCATAACTCCGTGTGGACTAGATCGACGGATGTTGTGAAATCATAACTCCACATGCACAACTTCCAAATTTTTTTTCTGGGCATCTTTTTCTATGAATTCACTTATGAATTTTGCAAGAGAGCGCGCTGCTAGGATGCACTCAATTTTGCTTCCACAGCACACAGCTAGGATGCACTCCATTTTCGATCCAAATCACGGATTTTAATGTGATGCTTTGGATTGAATTTAAATGCAGTCTAAAGATGCTATAAAAATGCAAGCCATTGCATAGGTATATGTGTATGCCTAGAAGGAACTATGGGTCCATCTCGTTTCCTTTTATATGTTACATACAAATGCACAGATGTAATACCCCTTACCACAATGTGGTGTATGGTATTAACACTGTTACAATAACAACAACAACAAAAGTTCAGAATTTTCGCTTAAGTGCAATTCAAAAGCTGTTCAAGGATAGTTTTACAATTTTCATGGAGGGTGATGCTGATTATAACGATATACATATTTTTTAAGTCTATGCTATGACCCAAAAGCTCAAAAAATCTACTCTAGAGAGGAATGACTCCCAAAATTAGATCCAGTTCAAGATGGACTATGGTTTGTGATCTTTTTAATAGCGTAGTCATTGTAATCATGAACGCTTCTTGTGGGCACTAAAATTACCTGATATTTAGGGTAATTTCTTTGCACAGTAGCAGGCTGAGGTTACATATGTATGTATCTGTTGGCAAAGCTGACTGATACTTTTTTTTACTTGTTTTAATAACTCAAACGTTGAGGTCATTAGAATTTGAAATTTTTTCATATTTCTCTATTACCTATTCAGGTTTTTAATCATATTACACATGTCACTCATTACTCATAAAAACCAGAGGCACATGCCCAACATTCATTAGTCATCGAATTATTTTAAATATTTTCAAAATTAAATTACCTATATCAACTAATTCTAAAATTAACCCTGTGTAGCTTAAAAAAATATTTTTTTTTATTTAATTTACAAATCTACATGAAATGCGTGGAGGATAACTAACTATGTACATACACACATACCTTTTTTTCACCTTCTTTATAGCCCTGTGAAAGAGCCAATGTTGGAAAAACCTCGATGTCTGGCCAATTGCCTTCACAGGTTTCTTTTCACTTCTCATTTACCTAGCTATTTAAATATATGTACAAGTGAAAAATGTTTGTCTAGACGAAAAACCACTAAATTAAAGACGTTTCTCTAAAAGGTTAGCCATAACAAAATGAAAACATTATTATAAGTCTTCGTTGTTTGTAAATATTAACAATGGTTTTATTTGGCTGATATTAAATAGGGTCTTATTCATGCTAAATACAATTGGAACATGTTAGGTCTTGGAATAAAGAAATACATATGTATGAACATATGTAGTTACATGATTTAAATTGTTCCTTGTCCAAAGGCTAAGGACAAGGCTAGAGTTAATACATACCAAAGGCCGTGAGGGGTTTCGGTTGTGATTGAATTTTCAATTTTCCTTTGTAGAAACGCAATTTGAATTTCCGCACAGAAGGCTTATTTAGAATAGCTTAGATTGTTAGGATTTTAAAACATCAGATTCCAGAGAGCATGAGCATTAAGAGGGTTCTTCACACAGCTGACACTCCTCAGCTGCGACAGATGCGGGATGTTCTCCGAGGACCGCATTCACACGATAGTTGTTTATGGTTCTTAAATCGAGTTCCATACTAGAGTAATTTTATGAAATTGGATTGAGATTCCATCAAGGCCCAATGCTTTGGATGACATAGCGTCATGGTGTTGGTTCCTCCTCGGCAGGAAGATATCTCTCTTCGCCTTGCTACTTCAGGTGTGCTCGACAAACTGTCGACTGAAATAACTTGCGCACCTGTTTGAATCAGTCAGCGTAAAGTCTTCCAGGTGACACGATTGTTGTAGTAACAGTGTTTATTATTGTATGTTTGTGTGTTCGTTATTCTGCTCAATATGGCTCTGGGTCTATCTTCAGTTCCAGGAAAGTGTCTGTGTCGATGGGATGTAGGTTAGTTTAGGTTTGGGGATGTGTAGCCAACATATTGACTACGTCACTCGGAGACCTTTCGGTCCATTGTGATCATCCATAAATCAGAAAAAGAAGTTCAGAAGTACCTGAAAAGACGAAAAAGAGAAACAAAAGAAAAATAGGGTGGGATTGGGAAAGTAATAATAAATGGATTATTAAAGATGAAAATGTAATAGAGAAAAGAGGATGGTTTATTTGGTGATGGTTAGAAAACTGCCAGAGAAGTAGTTACGCTTATGGGTCGCGCCGTCCCAGCCAATTCAAATTTTTGATGATGTTATTGATGATTGTTGGTTCCATGTTTGAGTAGAAGGTTAAGCTTGGAGGAAAGCATACTCCTGTTAATCTGTATCGTTTTCAAGTTAACATCGGGCAGCGACATAAAATATGCTCAATAGTCTCCGTTTCCTCCTCATCTTCACAGAGCCTGCAATAATCCACGCCATCATCCAGCCATTTGCCTATAAAAACTCGGATATTGCAATGGCCGGTAATGACCCCCGCCAATACCTTGATTTCTGATTTGTTTAATTTAAGAGTGAAGTTGTTCTGTTTGTTGATAGAGTCGGCCAAATGGCCCTTGACACGTTGCACCTTGATTCATTATGCCATAGTTCCTTGGCTCGTTCTGATAGAATCAGTGATTTCTAGGCTTATTGATTGGGATCCATGTCTTGCCAATTCATCTGCCTTCTCGTTTCCCATAATGTCACAGTGTCCCGGTACCCAGCAGAGTCGGACAGCGTTTGTGAGGTTCACCGAAGCAGTTCTACACTCAAGAAAGGCCTCAGACTTGATGTTGGAGAATTTGATGGCTTTAAGAGCCGGCTGACTATCAACGAAGATAGTCACAGGTTCAAAGATTTCTGCATCCAGACTTTTTATCAACTCTGCAGCCATTTTGATTGCGAAAATTTCAGATTGGAAAACACTGCAGTCGCTGTTTAACCTGTATGAGTGTTCGAGACAAAGCTTTTCGCAGTAGGCGCCAGCTCCGGTACCTTCTTCCATCTTGGAACCGTCTGTGTAGAAAGCCAGACCGTCCAGAGGAGGGTTACTACGGATCCAGTCATCTCTACTAGGGATACCGACCTCAATATCTTCAAATCTTTGGACTGGTGATAAATAGTTGCCGAATTTCGACCTGCTGATTTAAGCCAAGGTTTGGTCCTAGCTCCCGAAGAATGCATGCATGTCCATAGGTGCTGTCACGCCAGCGATTCAATTCATGTAGCCTTAGGGCACTACGTGCTGCTTGGCCTTTGATGCTGAGTCTCATGGGCAAGAGATTCAACATCGCATTTAGAGCTGCTTGCGGTGTACTTCTAGAAGCTCCAGTTATCAGGATCGAGGCTGCCCTCTGCACCTTGTCTATGTTGCCGGAGTTCGATTTTTGTCGAAGCGCGTGCCACCGTAGGATAAGATGGGTCTCACAACAGTATTATACAGCCAGTGTATAATAGCTGAATTTAATCCCCAATTTTTCGTCCGTTCCTCCACGTTCCTCTTCCATCTCAATTGTGAATCCAGGATTGTGCCTAGGTATTTGGCCTCAGGAGATAGATGCAATTGCACTCCATCCAATGTTGGTGGCACGAAGTCGCCGAGCTTACGCTTTCTGGTGAACAATACCAGTTCTGTTTTCGTTGAATTTACACCAAGGCCATTTGCGGTGGCCCAACGGGACAGCTTTGATAAGGCTCTTTGCATAAGCTCCGAGATTGTGGACAAGAATTTGCCAGTTATCAATATAACCACATCATCCGCGTATGCGACAACCTTGGTGAGAGTACACCTCCCTGGGGGTACCTCTAGTTACTGTTTTCCTTATCGTCAACTCGTACTGGAATTAATGGTCCTGCTCTCCAGCATCCTATTTATCTAGCATATCAGGGTTTCCAGGGTGTTGACCGCTCTAAGCGAGAGATAAATGGACTCAAGTTTTACGTTGTTGAAAGCTCCTTCTATATCCAGGAAAGCTGCCAAGGTAAAGATTGAATTCTCCATGTTTCTCTCAATAAAACCCACGACCTCATGAAGAGCAGTTTCCACAGATTTACCTTTGATGTAAGCATGCTGCGAGTTACCCAGCAAGGCAGTGTCTGCAAAGCTCATAATCTCCAGATCGATCAGTCGTTCGAGTGTCTTGAGGAGAAAGGAGGATAAGCTTATAGGTCTGTAGTCTTTCGGTGCAGAGTGACTGGCTTTCCCTGTTTTAGGGATGTAGGTTACCTTTACCTCTTCCTACCTTTACCTCTTGCAAGAAAGAATTAAACAGGCCCTGAAGATCTCCTCCAGAATTAGATATATCTGCTGTGCGGCAAATTGAAATATCGCCGGAATTATTCCATCTGGACCAGGTGACTTATAGGGTTTGAATGTACTAACTGCCCACTTTATCTTATTTCTGCTTACAACCTTATCGATAAGACTCTCGTCCACTGACTCTTGGACTTGGAAGTTGTCACATTCAGCGTGAAGGTTACTGGCGTCCCTGCAGTCAGGGAAGTGGGTCTCAGCTAGAAGGTTTAGAGTCTCAAGACCTGAGTCTGTCCACGTGTTTTTTGATACTGCCAATGGATTTGGGGTCCTTGGAGAGTATCTTGCGGAACCTGGCAGCGTCGTTTACTCCTTCTACAGACTCACAGAAACAAACTCATGACTTATTTTTGGCGCGCTTGATTTCACTCTTGTATTTGTTGAAACTCGCTTTTTACGATTCCCAGTCACTGTCAAGTTTAGACGTATCGCCCTGTTATACAGCTTTTTGGTGTTTTTCCGCAGTTCGCCAAGATCCTTGTTCCACCACACCGGTTGGAATTTCTTCCCAGGATAAGTTGATGGACAGGCATCCTTATGGCAGCGAAGAAGGGTTTCTGTTAGGTTGGACACTTTACTGTTAACCTCAGCAACTGTTATTATCCTTCCAGTGAGTGTCACTTGATGGTTCGTAAGATCAGTGAACCTGCCCCAGTCCGTCCTTCTCGGGTTCCTCTAAGGATTTTGGAGGGCTCCGTCGCAAGAGATTGCGAAGTATATCCTCATATGATCCGAAAAGGAGCATTTGTTGGATACTCTCCAGTTCTTGACGACAGAATCATCTCAAATTTCAGTTATCCCTCACGAACCTTGAGGTACTCCTTTCCTGAGGAGTCTACGGTCATCTTTACGTCCATCCCCCATTTTCCTTACAAGGGGTTAGACTTATGACAGTCCAGTCCTTTGTAAGGAGACCTGGGTTCTGGAGCTCCAGCATCCTCAGCAGAAGTTCCTTGTCCACGGGGGGTGGGGGAACCCATGCTGGGAATACCTTCCTTGATGGAATCTCCGCTACAGATATCGCGGCGATTTTTGCCCGCTCCCAAAGGTCGTTGAAGCCATTAACGGTATTCTTAATGTACTCCTGACCTTAATTCCCTTTTGAAGGAAGGCACCGCCAAACTGACGGTCACCCTGATTTAACTCCGTGGACACAATGGCTCTACGAAGACGAGTCTCAAAGAGCAACCAGTGAATTTCGCTGATTTTTAGGAGTCCGCCGTGTTGACCGCCTGGGAGATCATCGTCTTCTTTGGCGAAGGCTGTGGGCCTTCTGAAGAGCGAACCCGGTTCACAGTCTTTGGCCGTGAGGACTTGTTCGCCTTCTCAGAAGTCGATGGTGCCATAGACGATCCTCCCGAACAGCTTGCGAGGGTGTCCGAAACCTTTTGTTATTCCGCTTTACCCTCGTCAGGGTAGGATCCGGATTTGGGACAGTCACCTTGCCCAGTTGACTACCCTTACTAGAGATTTTCGGTGTTGGATTATGCCCCTTATCCTTTTCCAGTCCTTTCCGATCTGGGTTCGGCTTCGGAACACCTCTAGGTTCCACCTTACTGCCAGAAGCAGGCTTCACCTCCACTTTTTTGCTTGTCACCGCAGTCTCTTTCGAGTCTTTGGCTGAAGCAGTGACTGGGTATGGGAGGAAGATTTTGTCCACCAAGAGTTCACATCTGGGTGCGTTAGGATAGGTTAGGTTGAAAAGAGGGGTGATGCAGGATCACCATGTCCGTGTGGACATACACTTAAGCCATAAAGTAGACCTGTTGTGCGTTCTAATTTGTGGTCAGGATGAGGTTGTAAACTTTGTGTATGAATTAGTTAAAATTCCTAATTATCCTGATTGACGTTAGTCTAAGATTTCTGTCATATTGACATGGTCTAGTCTAGGTCCACAACTCTTCGACCACATCACCGTCAGTGGACATATCATCATCAGATGTAACCACAGGTTAGATGAGTAGGTTGGAGTTAGATGAGTAGGTTTGGCAGGGTATTCGAAAAGGTATTTTGTCGTGGCAACTGATTCTCAGATAGATGAGGGGTGTATTTCGAGGACTTCATTCACACATTCACACGGACACAGTTGCTAAGGCCATAAGCAAGTATATGGCCTTAGCAACTGTGTCCGTGTAAATGCGATTTAAACCTGCTTTATATGCCTGTTGATCTAGGGGTTCTCTCCTGTATCGTTGGATCTCTTCTTCTAGAGCGCGGATATCCTTCTTGATGTGCCTGGTTGTGTCTGGCCTACCCACCAGAAGGTGTTCGGGATGGCTCTCAGGGCAACACCCGACCAAGTATTGCAACGAAAGCATCCCATTGTGTTGATTTACTGGAAGAATCTTTGCCTCCTCATGTATATGGTCCACTGAAGACATGAGGAGGTACCCTGTTGTTGTTGCTCAGGGCGGCATTCTGACAAGTTTGAATCTTTCCCCATTGCGTATCACATAATCCCGGAGACCAACAAGGTTTTTCATGTGCTCCCGGCTAGGAAGTTGAGGACCTTGTTCCTACTTTTCAGTTTGTCGCAGATAGGTGCGGCATGTGCAGACGACGTGAAAGTAGTGTCGAATATACCCCCTATGGTCATTTCTGAGAACCGAATGCCACAACTCATGATGAGCATTAAAGTCCCCCAAGACCGGACGGCGTTGATCTTCTAAAAGCGGACTAATGTTGGGCCCATGGCACAATTACCCAGGTAGTGGCATCGTAAAATTTTGAATATGTTATGTCAAAACTTTCTTTATGTTATTGGGTAAATTACAACAAAAATAATTTTTTTATAAAGGGATTTGACTTTTCATATACGATCAGCTAGTGTGATACCACTACCTGGTAGTTCTGCCATGGTTGGGCCTATAATCGGGATGTATACGGCAGTTCTATACGATACTGCTACCTCCATACATACCATGAGCTTTTGGGCAATTATCTCATAAAGTCTCCGAAAAAATGGAACTGTCATAAAAGGGGGCGTTAACACTACCTGCTGCAAAAAATTTCACGACGATCCGAGAACAGTGCATTTGTGCCAAAATTTTAAAAATGTTGTTTATGACCTACCCATATTCGAAACTCATCTATGTCTGGAAGAAATATTACGATGTGCAAAGTTTGGTCTAAATCGGGTTCTCCCTTCGAGATTTATCGTGCGCAAAGTTTTAGCGAAAAGTTTTGAAATTTTGTGGGAGAGTTACCCGAAGGAGTGGTTTACCGATATCGTCCATCATCGAACTTGATCTATGTTTGGGCAAAATATTACGAAAGCTAAATTTTGCACCGAATCGGTTGATCCGTTCAAGAGTTATTGTGCGATGCAGCCAGCCGGACAGACAGAAGGGCAGGACTAAATTGACTGCAAATTTTTTGAAACGGATTTCGTCCAGACATACTCGGAGTCTAAAACTATTATTTCGTTGAGCTCGTATGAAAGTGTATTAGCTTTAAGGCTGAGGGTATAAAAACAAATCACTTCAAATTTATTTTAATTTTAAGACTTAAAGGTCCATCACAGATTGTTTTGATTGGAAATCTCTTTTGTAAACAATATTTTACAGGCATGCGTATTCCAAAAAGAGTAGAATAACACCTACTACAATCCGAGGCATGCGCTCTTATCATGCTCTCACCTCATGTCTAGGTTGCTTGAAAGGTTAGTAAACTTTGACGTTAAATCTAAAACGGAAATAACAAATTTGAAATGGAAACACAGCTAAAAATATTTAAGGAAAAAAACTAGTCTAATTTTGTGCACCTAGTTCAATGATATGTGGTACAATCCAATTAGCGAGTAACGGCAAACAAGACATCTTGGTTTATTTGAGTTCAAATTTGTGAATAATTTCCCTCAGAAATACCTTACGTGTGCTAAGGTTCGGACGTGCCTTGGCACAATAGCGGGAAATTTAAAGAACGGTTGGAAAAAATTAAAAAAAAAAATAAAAATAGAAAAGTGTCAATTTGAAATAATTATATCCTGCAAAGGATATAAGTGAACAATTCAAAGGACTTTTCGAAGGACATAAAGGATATACGACAAATGAAATTTTTATTTTCGGTGGAAAAATAAAAAAATAACTAACTAAAAAGTTTTGATACAGATTTTTTATGTATTAGATTTATGTATAGAGTAATAAAATCCAATTAACGAAATGGTGTGTATTTTGAATTATTAAAAAAGAGATAAATATTAATAATAATAATTAAAAAAATGTTAATAAGAGTGAATATAGAACAAAAAGGATAATATAATACGTTATTTACTTATTTCTAAATATGAAAAAAAAAAATTAAAAAAATGTTTTGAATTCATAAAATGCCAAATTTAAACAAGACCACTGCTACATATATAAGTGTCTACATTAGAGTTGGGTAATCTAGTTCCTTGTGCTAGTTGCAAAACGTATGAGTAACATCATGAAATGTAACATGTGATATTAAGTATACGCAATTTGTTCAAAGAAAAAATGTGGGCCAATGGAACTGCGAAGTGAACGAGATAGTTCCTTTGGCACAACTCTAGTCTACATATGAGGATACTACTGATTTTTTATGCAAAACTTCGTAACATTTGTTAAATATATTTACAACTGAACATAACATTTGTGCTAAGAACCTAATACTTGTATGGTTTCTCAATGAGTCCAACATAATACTGTGTCGACCATATACCTATGCATTTGCGAATATTGAAAAATACATGTGCAAATCTGCAAAAGCGATTATATTACCATAGTGAAGCCAAAGGATTTAGAAAATGAGGATTAAGCCTATTAGCGCTGCTGTTTGTGTGACAGTGTGTGTCTGTCTAATCATGCAGTGAAAACATATTTGTTCAAAACTAATTTTTTAAATTGGATTTTCAAAGTGCTCTAAAATGTGGTGGCTATGCATTTGAAAAGAAAATTTTTATTAAAAGGACTGTTGGACTAATTGAAAAAGTTTAATATATAAACAAGTAAAAAAGTATCAGTACCCTCGGCCTGGGACATAATGAAAAGAAGTAAACCCAGTAAAGGTTGTTTTTCCAAAACATTACTGTTGTTATGAGTACTGCAAGAAATATACGAAATAAAGGGTTAAATTTATCTGCAAACTGAAACGCCTAAATCTTTTCTTAATATTTGAACTTTTGTGGGGGAGGTAATGGAAGAAGTGGACCGATATAGTCCATCTTCGAATTTCGCGTTAATTGGGAAGAACGATTACATCTCCCAAACAAGTAAGAACAAAGTTAAAGTCGGCCGGGCCGAACTTTTTATACCCTCCACCACGAGTTGTATTGAAGTAAAAGGGAACAATTAGCTTCCTTTCTTTTATGAAAAAGACTAAATTTGGCATTTTCCGCAATTTCGGTGAAACAATGTGGCTAACCTTCAAAATGCCGAAATTCGGGAGTTACCGTTTCATGGGACTATATCAGAACGTCGATCTATATCTACAAATTTCTGGCGGAGAAGACTAAATACCAAATTTCCGATATTTAGGAAAGATAATGTGGCTAAAACCTTCAAAATACCGACAATCAAGAGGTACGTTTTTATGGGAGATATAGGAAGACGTGGACTTATACTAATAATTCTTTTCTGGAATATTTTATAATACCATGGTAGATTAAATAACAATTTTCAGTCTTTCGGTGGAATTCTGACGTCACAACCTTCAGAATTACGAAAATCGGGAAGTACCGTTCTATGGGGCTATATCGAAACGTGGACCTATAACGACGAATTTCAGTCGGAAAGGTCTTTAACTCCAACGTGGACTAAATAGCGAATTTCAGTCGGAAAAGTCTTTACCTCCAACCACATTTCAGCCATTTCGGTGGGTTGTTCTGGCCACAACCTTCAAAATACCGAAAACGGCAGGTACCGTTCTTATGGGCTATATGAAGACGTGGACCTGTGCCGACAAATTTTTGGGGAAAAGTTTTATATCACCAACGAAGACTAAATACCAAATTTCAGCCATTTCGGAGGAATATTCAGGCCACAACCTTCAAAATACTGAAAATTGGGAGGTACTGTTCTATGGGGGCTATATTAAGGCGTGGACCTGTGTCGAAAAATTTCTAGGGGAAAGTTGTATACTCCCAGTGAAGACTAGAAACCAAATTTCAGCCATTTCGGTGGGTTATTGTGGCCACAACCTTCAAAATACCGAAAATCGGGATGTACCGTTCTATGGGGGTTATATTAAGGCGTGGACCTGTGCCGACTAATTTCTAGGGGAAAGTTATATACTCCCAGCGAAGACTAAATACCAAATTTCACCCATTTCGGGGGATATTAAGGCCAAAACCTTCAAAGTACCGAAAATCGGGAGGTACCGTTCTATGGGAGCTGAAGACGTGGACCTATACCGACAAATGTCTGGTGGAAAGTTTAATACCTCCAACGATAATTAAGTACCGAATTTCAGCCTTTTCGGTGAGATGTTGAGGCTAAATTTCCGTCATTTTGGGGGGATATTGAGGCCAAAACTTTCAAAGTACCGAAATTCGGGAGGTACCGTTCTATGGAGGCTATATAAGGACGTGGACCTATACCGACAAATTTCTGGTGGAAAGTTTAATACCTACAAAGGAAGACTGAATACTAAATTTCACCCATTTCGGATTTATATCCCTAACGAAGTCTAAGTTTCAAATTTCAGCCATTTCGGTGGGGTAATAGAAACTTCAATACCAAATTATAAAGCTCTATCTTAAAAATTGCGAGCTTTAACTTGATTTCAACGGACTGACGGACATTGATATTTCGACTTCGAATTTTATGCTGGTCAAGAATATGTGGGGATTTCTGAGTGAAATCGGACACTTTTTCAAAATGAGGTGTTTTCCTTTATTTTTGCTGTGATGGTGCTGCTCATCAGCAAAATATTTCAGAATATGTATTTTCAGATTTTTTGACTAACGGTTACAGAGATATCGCTCCTTGAAAAACACTGTGCAACATTTTTAAGGTGATCTTGTGCAAACAATTCGAACTGAGGATTTTTTGAAAGTACAGACCCAAACAACAAGAAACCCTAGTTGGGTTTTATTGTGTCAGATCCAGCTCGGATTTTATGGTCCCATCTAAACATGGTTAAATATTGAGTTTTTAAAGAAATTCGGGGATATATCTCTTAAACCAATGCGTATCTTCTTCTGACCTCTGAAGCAAATTTGTAGATAAGGACAAGAATAAAATATTTGGAGAAGTAATGAACTCGAAAAACTACATTTATTGCCTCAAATTTCAAAATATATGCAAAAATTAAAAAAAATTTATACATTTCGCACCGTATCTCCAAAACCGTTAACTTTTTCTGAATATTTTCTTTTGGAAAAATATTCCCTGGAATGTAATACACAACTCTTCAGAACATGTCATTGTTGTAAAATGCCTCTATGCCGTTGTTTTCAGTACATTTTTCAACGACGATTTAATAAAAATGTCAATAAAGTAGTGAAATCCGAAATGCGAGAATAAACTGTTGGTGTGAACTGTGTTTCAAATACGTCTTGTAAAAGATATTTTGCAAAATACCGCTGAAACAACATGAAGTAAGCATTTTAGAGTTTCAGAATGTTCTAAAGAATTATTGAGAACTTTATTTGGAAGATGTTTGCAAAAGGTTACTTGGTTCGACTCCCAATAGTTTAGCCGATAAAAAAAAAAAAAAAACATTGTTCCACAACATCCCATACGGGACAAGGGAGACTTCTCTCATATCAATGAGTGCACCCCGATTCATATTTAGCTCAATGGTATGGGACCTACTGTTTATCGCCGAGTCCGAACGGCGTGTCTTAAGACACCACTTGTGGAGAAGTTTTTCAAGGCTGAAATACTCAGGAAATGTCGCCAACATTACTGAGGGGTATTTTGCCACCGTTGAAAAATGTTTGATGTTGCTTGGCCGGGGAATCGAACCCCCGACCTTCTGCGTGCAAGGCGGGTGTGCATACCATTGCACCACGGTGGCACCCACGGTGGCCGATACTGACCAAATTTTCAGCAATTATGTAAAATTTTCTATAGTCCCGGTCCACACTAGAGTGATTTCATTGAAAAAATTGCATGAAATTATGTGTCTCTAGATCGACCTCCGTAGTAGAGTAAAATCATAAAATTGCTGTAGTGGGGAATTCGATTTAAGAACACCTAATTTCATGAAACTTTTTAATGAAATTAACGTTAGTGTGGACCGGGACATATTTTATAGATTTTGATGCCCTAGGTGGAGTTTTTCTGATGTGCTACAATATTGCTAAAGACAGCAAGGCCGAATTCCTATTCGTTTCTGAGATAAAGGCATGATAAATGCAAAAAAGTGTAGATTTAGCCCGGTTCAGATGAGACCATAAAATCCGAACTGGATCTGAGAGGACAAAACCCTACTAGGGTTTTTGGTAGTCTAAATATGTACTTTCAAAAAATGCATACTAGAAGTTGTTTGCATTTTCAGTGTTGCATAGTGTAATTATCATGCACAGGCACTTTAACTAATAACCGTATGATTTTTTTAAAGCTGTTTGACCATTACGTCATGTAGCATGCACTTGCCACGAAAGAACATTACATCGATGTAAACAGGACCAGAAGAAGCACTTTCTGTAAAAATTTGCAAACGGTTCTCGAACAGCCCTTAACCTGCACTTAAGCAAAAATGGTGAAATTTTGTGTGGGAGGTGCCCGAAGCTTGAACTTGGTTTGCAATTTTACGATGTGCAAATTTTCGTCGGTTAGACTGACTTCCGAAACGTTAGTTGCTTTGTATTCGTGCATGAAGTTAGGGGTTCTTAGATCGAGTTCCCCACTACTGCAATTTCATAAAAATACTCTAGTATGGAACTCGATCTAAGAACCCCTAGTTTCATGACTGTTTGGCGAGAGCTATCTAAAGCAGTGAGTGACATTGGTCCAACTTTACACTTCCTAATATTTCTAATCAAGTTCGAAGATGGACTATATAGGATAACATATCCACTACTAATAGTGTTGAAATTATCACCGAAGGTACTCCTTGTGGTCCTGTTTATAGCGATATAATATTTTTGTTGGGTAAGTGTACACTTCCTAACATAATGGTGGGCAAATAAAATGTCTGGTGAGCCGATATATGTATGTATATCAAAAAGAATGATTTCCAAACATAGATCAAATTTGGGAAGGTCCCCTTAGGAGGACTTCTATTTACACATAACACTTTAGGGGGCCTTATATCTTTAGAGGACCACTTTTGGTGGTCTTCTATCTATAGAATACCACTTTAGGATGGCTTCTACCTATAAAGACCCCTTTACATTGTCTTCTGTTTATAGAGGACCATTTTAGGTGGCCGTCTATGCATAGAAGATGCCTTTAGGTGGTCTTCTATCTATAGAATACCACTTTATGATAGAATACCCCTTTTAGGAGGACTTATATCTTTAGAAGGTCCCGTTGACAGGACTTGTATCAATATTAGGTCCCTTTATGAAGTCTTATATCTGTAGAATATCCTTTAGATTGTTTTCTATCTATAGAGGACCCCTTTAGGTATCTATAGATAACAATTTCATGAGATCTTCTTTATATAGAAGTACACTTTATGAGGTATTTTATTTATAGAAGACCGCTTTTAGAAAGACTCTATACCATGCCCCCTATTTTAACTATAGAGGACCAGTTTATGTGGTATTTTACCTATACAGGAAGGGATTCAACAGTCACTGGTAACAAACATGAAGTCTATCGCCACTTTGTTGGCAGCCATGTCTGTCTTCTGTAGGGAGACCACCCTACCATTTCGAAATTGTCGTTGTAGCACTTCTACTTCTACGATCGCCACTTTGTTGGCAGCCATGTCTGTCTTCTGTAGGGAGACCACCCTACCATTTCGAAATTGTCGTTATAGCACTTCTACTGGTGTGTTACCTATGAACACGGACAAACATTTTGTTTCAAATTGACAGTTCCCTAACTCTGGGATTGTTATGGTTGATTCGGCGAAGCTCATTCCGCTCTAGTCCCCCGGCTGATGCAGCCGATAACTCTCGGCCGGTATTATTTGATTTAAACTGTTCGATTATCGTTTCACAATGTTTACTGAAGCTAGTCTCCTGGTCCTTTATACACCAAACAAAATGTTCTTTTCTCGAATTGCAGGGGGTAGAAAATACCAAGTAACGCATAGTAGTGGCAATTAGGGGGGTCCTAGTGACCTAAAACACTCTAATAAATATCTTGCAGTCTGAAGTCCAAGTTTGAAGTATTTTACTGTTACTAACACAATGTATCAACCGAATTTGGTGTTATCCGGTACCAGGAGTTCTTATTGATTAGTTGACTAGATATCACGACACAACAAAGTTAAGTTTAGAACTAAGTTGTAGCTAAAGTGTTGTTGTTTATGTGCAAAAATTTTCAGTATTGGTCTACGATTTGGTGTAGTTCATATAAGATTTGTATCTCAAGTTATTTTATAACATAACATAACGTTTTTCTACAGGATTACCTTTTATATTTTGGGTTTCAGTGCGGGGAAAATCTCCACGTTTTGGTCCATCATAAGTGTGTACTAAAACATAATCATTTATTTAAGTGAATACACTAACAGGGTTTCTATCACGAGTTTTCAGTGCGGATCCCAGTTAACATGATAATAGCACAGCAAACACAATGTCGGACGTCCGACGCGTCTGCTCAAAGTCTGAAGTTTTTTTCGACGCGTCTGACCGACTTCGATCCGAACTCTGTCCGACTAGTCTAACGAAGGGAATTTTTTTATTTTCTCTTCTGCTGCTTTGGCAAAATTCAGTGTAAATCAGCCATGCACGCGTCTTTACGAAAAAGTTAACTACAACTCTCTTTCCCATACAAAAACCCAAAATAGCATTCTCTTCTTGTGCACCATTGGTGTAAATAAGCAGAGAGAAAAGAATTTTACATATTGCGGACAAATTGTAAATGTGTAGTTGTTGATGTGCCGACGTTGATGAAGTACGAACGAAAAAATGAGTGCTCGAGTTTTATTTTCTGTATCGGAGAACAAATTTGGTTATGCGTGTTGATAAATGATATGAATGATAGTTTAAAGATCATTCATAGCGAACGGTTGTATACACTATTTCGTGGAAAATCATATGTTTTATATACAGTTAGACAACAAACATATTGCAAAGGCCAACATTGTAAAAAATTTCATATTAATTGTGCGTTTATGGCAAGAAATTATGTAAAAACAAGTAAGCAAAGGCTATAGTCGGACGGGGCCGACCATGTGATACCCTACACCACAACCTCTAGGAATTAGCTATGTGCAACCGCTATGCACGCGGAATGTCCGGTCAACGGTGGCAAAATACCCCTTAGTAATGTTGGCGATATTTTCTGAGAATTTCATCCATGAAAAACGTCTCTACAAGTGGCAACTTAGGACACGCTGCTCGGACTCGGCGATAAAAACTAGGCCACATATCAATAACTTAATATGAATCCATTGATATAAGAGAAGCCTCCCTTCTCTCTACTGGATGTTTGTGGAACAATTATATAAGTTATACATTTCTAAAATATATTCAAAAATTGAAAACTTCACATTGATTAGCCCCTCATGCTACATCTACAAAAAGTTTGAGAATTATTTTTCGGATTTATAATTTAGTTGGAGCTTTTGGACCATTATCTCAGGAAGTATGGACTTACCCCGGAAAATTGTCCCGTTGCAATAAGGACCGTGAAAAGAACCTTCTTCAAAAAAATTGAAATAGATCCGATACGAGTCCTCAAACTGCACTTCTCCCAAATTTTGTGTGGGAGGTACTCGAAGGACAGGACCGATATAGTCCATATTCCAACCTTATACATGATTGGATGAAATACTACGATGCAAAGTTTGTACCAATCAGAAAATTGCCTTGAGAGTTATCTTGCGGATTTGCCATTTTCGGCATAATATCAAGAAGTATGGACTTCGTAAAGGAGGCCGCAAAAACAATCTGCTGAAAAAAATTCAAAACGATTCGAGAGGACTCTTAAATTTTACTTTTCCGAATTTTGTGTGGGAGGTGCCCGAAGGTGTGGACAGATATGGTCTTACCCGATCTATATCTGGAAGGAATAATAATATATGGAACGTGTGGACCAAATTGATTGCTCACTTCAACCGTTACCATTCACAGAATTTTTCGAAAAAAATTTTGAACTTTTGTGGGGGAGGTGTGGACTTATATATCCTATAATCGAACTTAAACTAAGTTTGGGCAAAATATTACAAAGTATAAAATTTCGTTCGAATTGGTAGATCCGTTCGAGAGTTATCGTGCGCACCAGCCAGCTAGACAGTAAAACAAATTGTCTGAAACGAATTTCGTCCAAACATACTTGGGGTCTAAAACCATTATTTCAATGAGACACATCTTTGGTCGTATTTTGTATGTATCCCCTTTACCAAAATTCCTGAGGTATAAAATCGGAGGCGAGGCGACCCCATACTGCAATATTTGTATAAAAAATCCAATTGGACAGCTGAACTGAAAATAGAAACAATTTGTAGCATGGGAGGAAATTGTGGTTCTCTACACATAACCCATATATATTAGGCAGTAGGTCCATTATCTAGCAGACACGTTATTGCAATTTGCATCAGGGGGAAAGGTCAGTAGTTATTTTTCCATATGTAGGCTACTTTGCCGGTATATGCCCTACAGGGATTAAAATATGGACCAAAAATAAAATTTGTATATTTTTCATACAAAAGTAATGGTCTATGTCACCCGCTAAACAATATCAGATCATCATTCAAAATTATAGGCATTTTCTTCAACCTAAACTCTTACCTCGTTCAAAATTTCGTGACTATTGAGCTATAATTACCCAAACCCGACCTCCATACAAAATTTCGTGACGATGGCGGCCTGGAGTTTGATTACAATTTGCAATGTACAGACGGACACACATCTCAAAATCGCTTTATCTCGTCGAGATATGAAGATTGGTATACCACATTGGGGGTCTCCAACGAATATTTCGCGGTGTTACATGAATTTTTCCCAAAACAAACTTATAATACCCTATCCACATAGTGGTGTAGGGTATAACAAGTAAAACATCGTTAAGTTCGCCAAGGCCGAACTTTTTATACCCCATAACATACTCTGAGCTAATATGGAATTATTAGTTTTCTTTCTGTTACTCGACAACTAAAACCCCTAAATGCCAAATTATTGCTAATTCGGCCAGAACATGTGGATAAAAAACGTCAAAATACTGGAAATCGGGCGGTACCGTTATATGGGGTCTATACCAAAACGTGGACCTATATAGCCCATCTTCGAATTTGTCTAAGTTCAGACCAAAAACCTATGTGTACACAATTTCAGCATTGTAGGACGACTCGTTCGGAACATAGCGTGATTACAACAAACGCACGGACGGACATAGCTAAATCGACTTAGAATTTTACGCTGATCAATAATATATACTTTATAGGGTCGCAAATGATTATTTCGATGAGTTACAAACGGAATGACAAACTTAATATACCCTCCATATTATGGTGGAGGGTATAAAAAATAATTAAAATTAAAGTTTTCTCTTAGCCTCAGTAAGTTCAGTATGTAAAACTCACCCTTCAAAAATAAGTAAAATCGTTATTTATAGTAGATATGTCGGAAACGAGAGCATGAATTTATTGTATAGAGAATATGTAAGAATAATTTACATAACAGCTATACCAAATTTAAGTCGTGACGTACAAAAATATTCACCTACCTACCACAACAACGCTCTCTGAGCGTCCGTATTACTCAAATACGTTGAATCCGAAATCCCATTTAATAAAACACAAAAACCGTGACTGAATCTTTATTAAATGTTTCCATTCGTAAAACAAATATTTTTCCTTTGCAATAAATTGTATTTCATGTTTTGTTGGGCTTTTGTTTTCAAAATACAAAACACACACATACATACAATAACATATCGTACGTTCTGTCAAAGTTGAAAATGTTCAACTTACAAAAAGTATACCCTCGACGTATTTCGGTAGTTCTCATAATGCCTTGTTCGACTGACGGTGTTTCGCTCTCTATTCGTTGTTCGACCCCAAATTACGATGCAATTACTTCATTTCCCATACAAAATATTGAGAACGAACAACGATTTGTGTACATTGTTCAATTTAAATTACTCTCAGAACGACGATAAAATATGTCCCATCTCTAACAAATGAGAGAATTTATCGAAATAAATTAATTATGACAGGAACAATACAAAATTTAAAAATTTATTAAAAACCCAAACATTTTTAGAAAAACTGTAAAATATGAATGAAAAGTAAAAGGTTTAACGACTAGTATTCATTCAAATCATAACAAATTGTGTCTTCTCTTTCATTGCACTTGCATTTCTTGTCCATCGTTTCAAATTCGCGTACAAATTTAGAAACAAAAATCAAATACCTGCCGGAAAGTCTGTATACCAAAAAGTTATTTTGGCAGGTCTCTCTCTCGTTAATTTTCAAAATAGAAACATTTGAAAATATACTGAAAACACCAAAATTGTGGGAAAAAATAGAAAACATGAATGAAACTAATATAACTTAATATTAAATAGATATCTGAAAGAATGACAAGTATTTTTTCAGTTCATATAAATTAACTTTACTCGTCTTTTGGCTGAAACTTTCTTTAAAATCAGTAAACAAAAACTATGAAAATATGAATCATGTTGCTATGAATTGTGTACCATGTCGTATGAATGGGTTAATTCGTGTACGTAATTATGAGAACGAACGACGTTATTCAAATGGTGGTATGAACATGGCATAAGAATACATGTGTTCTACTTTTTCACCACACACGCCCTGGGTAGACGTCCGTATATAGGTATGGGCCTAAAACAAAAATATATTTTAACTTGTTTCATCATTTAAGGGCAATTCATATTCGAACACCTTAAGGCACTACATTTTTCATTTTTTGACGGATTTTTTTTTAGGTAAAATGCTATTTTTTGTACTTCAATATCCTTGTGGAGGCCTCTGATGTTCAGAAACATAAAATTTAGCAAAGTTAACGTTGGGAATTTTTTAAATGCTACCAGCTCATGAGAATTTAAGCCTGTCTAAGTGGAGGACATTTCCCAAAATTTTTTCTTAAGTGCAGTTTAAGACCTGTTCGAGAATCGTTTGTATATTTTTACCGAAAGGACTTATTATTTTCCAGTTTAAAACTATATAATATTTTTCGTTAAATCCATGCTTCCTGACATAATAGTCCAAAAGCTCTAAGAAAACTAAAGTGCCTAATGGGCAGGACACTATCGAAGGGAGTGATTGATATTGGTCAAACCTTTGTACATTATAGTATTAACAAGTAAAACGGTACCAGTCGGCTTTGCCGACAGAGGATATACCCTCAGCCTGGGTATATTGAAACAATTTTTTTCCCCAAAAACCTATGTCTTCTTCTTTATTTGCATATTCGATCTCTGAATACAAGCGACCAATACAATTATATATAATTATCTGTTACAAATTTTAAGGTATGTTCATTTATTTTCCATGATCTCCATAAAAGCGTCTCTATTTCTGGCTTCACTCAGTAGGGTTGAGATATTTCCAATGCCGGTCCAATTAAGAATATTGTCAATCCATGATATTTCTTTCCGTCCTCTGGATGGCTTCCCTTCTATTGTTCCAGTGATTATGGTTTGGAGCAGTTTGTATTTTGCGTTCCTCATTACATGTCCAAGATATGACGTTTTTCTTCTTTTTATTGTTCCAATGAGTTCCCGTTGACGGTTAACCCTTGAGAGAACCACTGAATTTGGTGCTAATTGTGTCCATGGCATTTTTAGGATACGGCGGTAGATCCACATTTCAAAGGCTTCCAATTTCTTTATTTCAGCGGTTTTTAGTGTCCATACTACTGAGCCGTACAGCAGAACCGACCAGACATAAGTTTTACTAAATCGTATTTTTGTTTCCATGTTTATGTCATGACTACATAAAATATTTTTTATATTTGAAAAATGCATATCTTGCCATTTCAATTCTGCATCGTATTTCTTTCGAGTTGTCCCAGTTTTCATTTATTTTGACGCCAAGATATTTAAAGTACTGTACTTTGTCGATATGTGTATTATTTATATATATTTCGGTTGTACTTTGGTTTCTAGACCTGGTTATCACCATATATGTATTTAATTTTTGTTATATTAATCTTTAACGCATACTTTTCGCTATAGGAATTTAGCCGAGTCAAAAGAAATTGTAGTTCTGATACACTACTCGCAAATAAAGTGGTATCATCTGCATATCTGATATTGTATACGTATATATACGCCTTTACGAGCGTTGGACATTGATTCTTCAAAAATTCTTTCGGCATAGATATCGAATAATAATGGCGACAATATGCAACCCTGTCTAACTCCTTTCGATATTGCAATGCATTCTGACAGTTCTCCATTATTGTCGACTTGTGCTGTTTGGTTCCAATATAATTGCTTGATGCATTGTAATTCTTTTCCTTGAATGCCAATAGATGTGAGGATTTCCACAATTTTGTCATGTTGTACGGTGTCGAAGGCTTTTTCGTAATCCACAAAACATAGGTAAACATCTTTATGTACATTTCTGTATTAACACCTGAATAGAGAGTAGGGCTTCTCTTGTACCCATGCCTTCTTTAAATCCAAATTGAGATAGTTCCATGGCTTCTTCACATTTTTTATAAATTCTGGGGTGAATAATTTTTAGAAAAATTTTGAGAGCGTGGCTCTTTAAACTTATAAGTCTGTAGTCGCTACATGGTCTTGTATTTAGCGGTTTTTAAAAAATTTTGGGCGTTTGAACCGACAAAAATGTTGATTAGAATTAAAGATCAAAAGTTTTGCGGAGGAGATACTAAAAAGAATGGATCTACATTGACCATTATGGAAGTGGATCTACAGCCACTACATATGGCGCCATAGGGGTTTTCCACCCTCCGGGCTGTTTGCTCAAGAAGTATGGACTTGCCCCTAAAAACCGTTTACCATCGTAATTGAAGCAGCGAATGCAAGTTGCTTCAACAAAAATCAAAGTAATTCGATAGCAGGTCCTAAAGTGAACTTATCCGAAATTTTGTGTGGGAGGTACCGGATGGAGTGGACAAATATAATCCATATTTGAACCTGATCTATATGTAGTAAATATATTAGTATGTGTAAAGTATGGACCAATTCGGTCACTCCCTTCAAGAGTTACCGTACGAACAAATTTTCCGAACATTTTTGAACTTTTGTGGGGGAGGTACCTGAAGGAGCGGACCGATATGGCTTATCTTCGAACTTAAACTATGTTTGGACAAAATATTACTAAGGCCAAATTTTGGAACGAATGGGCAGATCCGTTCGAGAGTTATCTTGCGCTCCAACCACCTCACACGGTGTCATAGGGGTTTTTTTTGCAATTTTCAGGCTATTTTCTCAGGAAGTATGGACTTACCCCTGATGGAACTTGTACCGTCGTATGGGGGAAAGTGAATAAAAGTTGCTAAAATAAAAATTAAAGCGATTCGAGAGATGGTCCAAAACTGAACTTTTCCGAAATTTTGTGTGGGAGGTACGGAATGGAGTGGACCGATTGAGTCCATATTGAAACCTTATTTAAGTCTGGTACACATTTTACGAAGGGCAAAGTATGGACCAAATCGGTTACTCCCTTCAAGAGCTATCGTGCGCATAGTTTTATTATATTTTATTCCGCTGTTTGATGGATTTGATCTTGCGAACTTCTGATTTGTAGCCGAACACACTACACACTAGGCCACGCGTACGAATATTAAGGGTTGTTTTAAAGCTAACATGTGCACCACCAGCTGTTCTTTGTTTTTTTGAAATTTTGCCTTTTTAGGGCGAAGATCATTTTTAATGATTTTTGTTAATTTTCTCGTTTAGAGTTAAGCTTGATGATCTGAAATTATTTGCAAGTGAAAAAGGAAAGCCAAGGACTCGAACCCACATAGTCACCAAATTACGTTACCTGGTTTCGTTGGTGGTAAAGCAAATCTTCGGACGTATCGACTATGTAATGGCTTCTCTGTCCTAGAACTTATCGTTTTTCAAATGCAAATGTGTTTTTGTACATTAACGCGGATACTTGGCCACAGAAATGTATTTTCTTCATATCAAACGGTTTTTGCGCTGACTTTGAAGTTATGAGTTTTGGCTTTGAACGCAAACACGCCATGACAACATTTTTTGTTTTGTTTAACAAAAAGTACCCGGCCGGCGGTGACACACAACCCTCTGATTTGTAGTCGGACACACACGCTCTGTGCCACCGTTCTCAGAACATAGTATGGAGTAACATAAGTAGTTATTTCTGCTTAAGTTACTTTGTAATGGGTTACAGCAGTTAGTCCTCGCGGCTCATATTACGGCAGTATAATTTTGTCGGGGTAAGTCCATACTGACTGGGATAATTACACAAAAGGGAGCTATCGATTTGGTACAATCTTTGGATATCGAAATCCTTCTTCCAAACTTTCGTCAAATTCGAAGATGGGCTGCATTGGTCAACTTCTTCCGGTACCTCCCCAACAAAAGTTCAAACATTAGACTTAAGGACATGTTCAGATTTGTTCACGCATAAATTTTAAACTTAATTTCGGAGTTTCGGATGGTTCTCTATAGGAAAAGCCTACTGATACTTTTTGCTTTATTTTTTTCTGAAAATTCGCTTCCGCTCTCTTCTTCTTCCGTCTATCACAACATGATCAATATGTTTCTGGTATGAAGGCATGCACGTGGTCTTGTGTATGCCGAGGCGTTGGACGCTGTTGCTGCTTGCTTGCTTCTGATAAAAGAATAAAAAAGAAAAGGACAACCCAGTATAATAACAGACGTTTGGTAGTAGTTAGAACGAATTTGTATTCGAATCGTTTTAGTGAAACAGGCCATAAAATAAATATACAAATTTGTACATTCATTAGCCAAAATTTTATGTTTGCAGTCTTAAAAATAATTTGAAAATGTAAGCATTTCCGCAATTTTTTTTATTTTTATTATGTCAGAAATGAAGCAGGAAAGCAAGACAACCAGGCGAGGCAGCTTATGTACCCAGGCCTTTAGAGCTTTTGTGTTACATATTATCTCAGGAAGCATCGACTTACCCACGAAAAATATATCATTGTAAATAGGACCATAAGTACTACCTTCTGTAGAAAACTAAACTAAAACTATTATTTCGAAGAGGCACATTTTTGATGGTATTGTATGCCCTCTTTAGGCATAAGACTGAGGTGAACATTGTTGTGAAAATGTAATAGTAACAGAAAATAGATTAAAATATCTATCTAAAATTTAGGTTTATTTAAATATGTATGTATTTCAACCGTTGCTACATTTTTCTATGGAAAATTTATGTCTTTTCGATTTTTTCTCCCTATAGGAATTCTTTTTTAAATTCGGTTACGTCTTTTTGATTGTAACCCTATTAATAATGATATGGATGTCCTTGGCACGGGGTTTACATTATAATCATCGCGAAATGGAAGAAATGCGATATCCGCCATGTGCCTACAACGCACTTTGTACGTGTTCAAAGTCATCAACAGATTTAGGGATAGTCCATTGTAAAAATGTACCATTCCCCGCACTGCCACGAATGGTTAATCAATCAAAGGTAAGTTAAGCTACGTTTTATTAGGATGTTAAAGACATAATTTTGAATAAAATATATTCGATTCCAAAGGTTTTCATGCTGCACATGGAAAATACAGGGTTACGAGAAATCGAGCCATATTTTTTACAATCAACAGGTAAGGATTAATTTCAGAACTTTTGGTTGCAACATTCCATCTCCATATTATTCTCTCTTTCTCTGTCTGTCTGTCATTGTAGGCATGTACCGTTTAAAAATCTCGGGGAATCACTTAACCGAAGTACCAGATGATGCGTTTACCGGACTGGAACGTTCACTGTGGGAACTAATACTGCCACAAAATGATCTGGTGGAAATACCATCAAAATCATTTCGACACTTACAAAAACTACGTCATTTAGATTTGAGTCATAATCACATTACACACATACAACACGATTCATTTCGTGGCCTAGAGGATTCATTGCAAACCCTTCTGCTTGGCGATAACTGTATATCGACCCTACAGCCGCATAGTTTTTCGGGTCTATTGATATTGGAAACTTTGGATTTGAGTGGCAACAATTTATTTGAAATTGATCCTAATGTCTTTGTGGATGGTATGCCGAGGCTAATGAAATTAATGTTAACCGATAATATACTCTCAGAGATACCCTATGATGCATTGGGTCCATTGAAAAGTTTACGTACACTGGACATATCGCACAATGTGATATGGTCGCTGAGCGGTAATGAAACGTATGAAATAAAGGCCAACGCAAAGCTTAATTTGGACAATTTACATTTGGAATATAATAATATAAGTATGTTGCCACCGAATTCATTTAAATATTTTGAAATTGTTAATCGAACATTTTTGGATGGTAATCCAATACACACAATGAAGGTGAGTGCAACAGAAAAAAAACAAAAATTTCATTTGTAAATGTGTATGGTTTTGTCTCTAATTGGCTTTAACAAGTAGAATTCTACATTCATTGTATGGTGTTTTGAAAGCGTCGTATTGAAAATTCCTAATTCAATTATGTTTTTAAGTGTTTCTTGTTATTATCTTTCTTGTGATTTTTTTGAACTCAAAACAATTTAGGATGACGCTTTCAAACCTGCCAAAATTCGTGAGATTTATATGCGCTATTGTGGCCTGACGGAAATTTCACCCATGGCCTTTGACAGTTTAACGAGCAGTCTACAAATTTTGGATCTTTCCGGCAATAATTTGACACATTTACATCACAAACTATTCAATAAGTTTGATGTTTTGCGGTAAGTAGAAGAAGGTGTTAAAACATTTTTTCAAATTTTTTTAAACCAGTAATGGGATTCTGTAGCATTTTTTTGGTAAAACCACTATGCAGAATTATGAATGAAAGATTTAAATAAAAGTTGACATACCTGTTGCTATCGGTAGAGCTTAGCGACTACTTTATTTTGATAGCTAAATTACTATTGTATCGTGGAAGGGTTGAAATAATACATGCGTTGTTACTATTCAGTACGTTTATTTAACAAGAGATAACTTACGACTAACCCCCTGTTTTTGTAAAAGTTTTTATTTTTCTCACACGAACTGTCAAATTTTGTAGATCGAATTACTCACCTCAGGGCAAATGTAGAGCTCTGATTTTTAAAAGAGGATTTCTTAACTATATATGGAACGCGTATACGAAAAATTAGGTCCGTATGTCATCTGGGGGCTGAGCTATGGATGCCTAAATTATTACGAATATAGACGAACGAACAAAAAATAGTTACAAAAACAGGGGGTAAGAAAAAGGAATGAACAATGGCATTATTAATATAAAATAGTCTCCCACGCTTAATTGAGATCAATAAAAAGTATTTCATTAATAGAAAATGTAAGATATGAAATTGAAAGCTTTGTTCCAGAACCTGCAAGAAGCTACTATTTTTTACTACGATAGCATTTCTCCCTTTATGTTATCGGAAAAAATAGTAAAAATTAGTAGATTCTTGCAGTTCTGGAACAGACCAGAAATTTGACATTTGAATTTGAAAAAAGTGAATTGAGCTACATACATATATGGTCTGTTCCAGTACTGCAAGAATCTACTAATTTCTACTATTTTTTTTTCGATAACATAAACGAAAAAAATGTTATCGTAGTAAGAAATAGTAGCCTCTTGCAGGATCTGGAACAGCGCAATAAATATATTAAACGATATCTTTGACCCCAGAGGTTGATTTTGTGATTCCATCGGTGGGTGATCTGGTGTAGGTACTTGAGGTTCTCGAGAATTTGTATTATCTTGAAAGGATGGTTGAGACGAATTTTAAATATTGTCTTGAGATTGAGTAGTTGAATTCTGTGTAGTAGATTATTGGATGTCTGGCCTATTGTCTTGATGTATAGATGTGTGGAGGTTGATCTTGAGATAGTGTAGATGTATGTTGAGTAGCTGGTCTATTTTTTTTTTGAGATGGTTGAAGATTTGCTTGTGTTGGTGCTTAAATGGTTGATCTATTTTTATTTTAATTTTGATATTGTTGGTTTGCTGGAATTGTATGATATTGATGTCTATTGTGTGGTTGTTCTGTTGAAGTATTCTCTATATCTGGATCGAAATGAATTTTACGTTGCTTTAATAGATCGATATGGCGTTTCAAAACATAGCCATCATCGAGTCTCACGAGATAATACAATTGACCTTTCGATTATTGTACCGGTTTTCCAAACTGTTTTATTATTTTTGATGTGTAGAACCTGAACTCTTCTTCCAACGCTTTTGGTTTGGTTTTAGGACGCGCAGCTACCATTGTTGGCAGCTATTCCACTCGGAGACCTTGAGGTCCATTGTGATCCTCCCTAGGACGCGCAGCTACCATTGTTGGCAGCTATTCCACTCGGAGACCTTGAGGTCCATTGTGATCCTCCCTAAAAAAGGTGTGTTTGGTGATTGGTCTATTGCAGATTCTGAAGTGATGTGTAAGTAAGTAGGTGAACAGGAAGCCGGATAGTTGTTGGATTGGTTATTGCTTGTGGCTGTAGTGTTGTTTAATGTGATGATATGAAAGCGTGTGTAGGTGAGAGGTGGCTGATGGTTATGGATATGGGTGTGTGGTTGCTGAGGTAGTGGTGAGAGCTGCTGTTTTTATACTCATGTGGTGGTGTTTGGTGATTGGTCTGTTGCAGATTCTGGAGTGATGTGTAAGTAAGTAGGTGAACAGGAAGCCGGATAGTTGTTGGATTGATTATTGCTTGTGGATGTAATGTTGTTTTCGGTTTAATGTGATGAATTGAAAAAATGCGTAGGTTAGAGGTGGCTAATGGTTATGGATATGGGTGTGTGGCTGCTGAGGTTGTGGTGAGAGCTGTAGTTTTTATCCTCCTCCAAGCCATGTTCGATTTTTGGCAAATTGGTATATGTAGATGGGATCTATGCCGGAGAAGAAAGTCAGAGTATTTATCTCATATCTACCGAAGAATCGGTGTCTCCTCGTAAGAAGCGAGGTGCACCTACATAGTAGATGTTCGATCGTCTCTGTTTCTTCCGGGTCTTAACATAGCCTACAGTAGTCTACGCTACTCTTGTCCCATCTAGAAAATAGGGATCTGACCATGCTATGACCGGTAATAAGTCCTACAGTGGTCTTTATACCTAACTTATTTGGTGAAAAGATAGAGAGTTGGTTCTGTATTGAGAGTAGCTAGGCCAGATTGCCTTGGATACCTTGCAACCAGGTTTCGTTTGCCATCTTTGCTTACTTTCTCAAGAAAGAAGCCGCGAAGTTTTCGGATGTAGTAGCACTTTGGTGGTCTGGTAGACGACTCTACTGGTAAGTCAGCCGAGTCTTTATTCCCCGCTATATCACTGTGTCCTGGAACCCAGCAAAGATCAACGATATCACGTACTTCAAGTAGAGCGTTTTTGCAGTCAAGGATAGCTTTTGAATTTATGTTTCACGACTTGAGGTCCTTAAGGGTCCCTTGACTATCGACAAATATAGTCACAGGTCCTTCAAGGCTGCTCGCAAGTTCTTTGACCATCTCCACTGCTTTCCTGATGGCAAAAATCTATGCCTGAAAGACGCTGCAATTATCATTGAGTTTGAAGGATTGTTTAATTTGTTAATTCTCGCAGTAGACCCCGGCTCCTGTGCCATTCTCCATCTTGGAGCCGTCTGTATAGATGGCCAGACCGCCAAGAGAAGGATTGCCACTAGACCAGGCATCGCTGCTGGGAATTGCCACGTTTATTGTGTTGAAGTTGAGTGAAGTGGGTATGTAATCACTAATGTGATTGAGACAACTGAACTCAAGTAGTTCGTTAAAAGGATACTCCGACGCTGGAATCGGTTTGGTTGGTTGACACTGTATTGTTGGCTTAATAGCATCTTGAAATTTATTAGTCAAATCTTCTATTGAATGATTGAATCATGTCGTTGTAGAATTGATTGAATAAAAACACTTTTCATCAATAACTTGAAGATTAATTCCTAATCCAATTTCGACCCAATAGTGACTCATACTCATTTGCTACATTTTCCGACCAAATTAGGTGTAATTTGGTATTTGAGGTGGACACAAACATTCTCCACCAAAAATTGTGGACATAGGTCTACGTTTTGATATTGTCCCCATATACGGGACCTCCCAATATACGGTATTGTTAGGATTTTGTCTACATTTTCAGACGAAATAAGCCGAATTTTGGCATAGGAGGTTCTCGTTGGTTATATATCTTCTCCACCAAAAATTGTGAACATAGGTCTACATTTTGATATAGCCACCATATAACTGTACCGACAGATTTTGGCTATTTGGAGGATTTAGACTACTTAAACCACTGATCTAGCGGCGCGAAATTAATAACTTGGAAACGAATGAAGATATCTTTCTGAAATTTTGCACAAACCCAATTTGTGTCTGTGGGTAATTATGGACTAAATATGACCAACATAGGCAAATATTTTGGTATAGCCCCCATATAACGGTACCTCCTGATATTCGATATTTTGAGGATTTAAGCCACCTTTTCCTTCCAAATTAGTTGTAATTTGGTACTTAGGGTTCCTAGTGATCACTAAACCTTTCCACCAAAAATTGTGGACATAGGTCCACGTTTGGGTATAGGCCCCTTTTAAGGTACCTCCCGACTTTCAGTAGTTTGGGGATTTAAAGCTACATTTTCCGACCAAATTAGGTGTAATTTGGTATTTGGGGTTCCCAGTGGACACAAAAATTCTCCACCAAAAATTGCGAATATAGGTCTACATTTTGATATAGCCCCCATATAACTGTACTGACAGATTTTGGATGTTTTGAGGATTTAAGCTATTTTTCAAGACCATTTATCAGCAAGATTTGCAGCTAAATTGTGGTTATTCGGAATCTAGGAAGTCCAATTTAATTAGTAAAAAAAATTGGACGGGACCTCAGTGGACCTTGGTACTTACGCTCCATTCAACAAAAGTATATTGCACTAAAAACATAAAAAAAATAATTATTTTTGAAAATGTATTGCTACATAAGTCCCAATTTACATTGGGCGAGTTTACTTGCGGCAATTGTCATTTTGTTGGAGAGAGAGGTGAGGCATATGGTAACCCTTTGCCTCTCAGCACCCTCTCTCACCAACAAACTGACAATTGCCGCAAGTAAACTCGCCCAATGTAAATTGGGACTTACTATGTAACTTCAGGCCCCAAACATTTTTTTTTTTAAATTTAACTTACACCCTCCGCTATCAATAAAAAATATACTTTGTTTAGTTTTGTTACGAATTTATTAAACATTTAAACAAATATGAAATCAGGTTTTAGCAAAAATTTTGTTAAAATCTGATGCATCAACATTTCTTGCACTTGACAGTTAATAACTGAGTGAATATTTACAACAACAAAAAAGTGAAAACAAAAATTTAGTCAGCAGAGTGTCTGTAATCGATACAATGGAAAACATTTCGCAATTTTATACTTTGATTTTTTGACTTTCGCGCCGCTAGATCAATGGTTTCGACCAGAGTGCGTCGTTTCTATTGGGTCAGACCATCTCACCATAATTATTGCCATCATTAGATTGCCGATTTTATCACCTCTAAACGCCGCACTTTCATCAATCATTGGAAAGCTAATTGGTCCAGTTTCAGAGAGTTCATTAATCAGCGTTTCAGAGGTCTGTCCAACCCTTTTGATGTTTGGTTAGCAGAAAGGACGTTCCGAGACATCATCACTGCTGCAACCGCTCGCCATGTAACTGCTGGTCGAATAACCGGGGTGAGACCAAATATCCTAGCAGAGGCGACGGAATTAGCAAATGAAAGTGATAAGTTTCCCAGTGACCTAAAGTCCGGGACCTTACACTGGAAGTTAACAGGTTGGCCGGTGAACATAAGCGGAACAAGTGGTTAAATCATTTGAAGAGTTGCAACATTGAAGCCGGAATATGTAAATTGTGGGTAATGGTTAAGTTACTCTCGAATTCTGGAAAGAAGAAAGAAAGGACCTCAGTTACGTGGGGCGACGTAACGCTGACTGATCCGAAGAGGTCCGCAAGTTATTTTAATCGATGGTCTGTCGAGCACCACTAGAGCGAAAAAATAGTATTACGCCGCATTTCCTATCCTCCTGTCGAGGAGGAACCACCGCAATTTACAATGGATGATGTGGCGTATGCCATCGGACACGCATATCCATACAGAGTGTTGGGCCTTGTTGGAATCTGAATGGTAATTCCGAAACAGCTGGATGAGCCGGGAGTCGAGAATATCTGCAAAAGTTCTCAATCTGTCGTTAGCCACCTACATCCTTCCCGAAGTCTGGAAAATGGGCATGGTGGTAACGCCACTGAAGGCAGGCAAGGATGCCAGCAAAGGTGAACTGTACAGACCTATTTCCTTTTTGTAGCATGTAGAAAAGACTTTTGTGGCTTATCTCCTCCCCAGCGCCAGAAATAGCTAACCAGTTTCGTAAACTGCATTGCACAATGACATATTAGTCGAGTACTTAATCAGAGCAAGTCGTGTGATAGGGCAGTGTTGGTGGCGCTCGATTTATCAAAAGCCGTCCATCATTCCACGCTGTTTGAGGACGTTGATCAGACTACCCTCCGTCAAAGTTGGAAACGTTGGATAATCAATTACATGTGTGGACGCCAATCGAACGTGAAATTCAAAATTCCAAGCCCCGTAGAATGAAACAGGGAGTTCATCAAGGGGGGTGCTACATACGGAACTCTTTATTCTCTTCCCCTAATGTATTCCATCCCTTCCAGACGGCATTGAGATCGTAACGTATCCGGATGGTTGTACGATCTTGATGTCGGGTACCTTCCCATTATGAAAAGCTGAACACCTATTTGACCGAACTTATCCCCTTTTTCCACCCGAGGATTATGAAAATATCCTAAATCCACATGGTCTGCAGAGGTGAGCACCGAGTTGAATATCATCTTTGATGGTAGCAGAATTCCGACTATTATCTACCTTAACTAATACTAAGGCTCACATTCGTCCGCGCATGCCACAGCTGTTTGTGAGCTGAGATGTGAAACAATTTTCTCAATTGTCTAGCTGGCAGCAATTGGGGTGCTAATAAACAAACCTTGTTGACTACATTTAGCGCGGTAGGTCGGCCTGCGGTAAGCTATGGTCCGCAAATAATATTAAAAACTATCTGAATACCGGCCTGAGAACGGCAACTGTGGACTTCCGGTGTCAGTGGACCATATGCATGAGGATACAAGGATTCTGCCAGTACAGCAACACAATAGCATGCTCTCTTTGCAGTACTTACTCGGGTGTTACCGTCAGATCCACCATATGGTGTCAGAAGGGATCTTCATAATCTAGAAGTCCCATATTAGAAGAGGTAACCCCTAGATCAGCCAGGATATCAAGATTTAAATAGCATTCACACAGATGCAGTTGCAGATACCATAAACTAGTGTGAATGTGGTCCTCGGATAATATCCCCCATCTATCGCAGCTGAGGGGTGTCAGCTGCAACGACAAATCAGAGTAGTTTTGGCTGAACTAAGCTCGCGATTGTGCAGCCGTCTAAACTCTATAGGACAAGAATTGATGACACTATGCAAAACATAGGAGCAGGTTGAATGTTTAGAATGGATTTGGATCAATCTGAAAATTTTTACCACAGGTAGGGCTTGCAGTGCTGATCACGCCAATATATATATCATGGGCAGGATGTCCATTAGACTGGACACAATCGAAATATGTTAACACATGCCACTGGGGCCTCAACATATTCCGATTGTACTCAAACTTTGGCAATCTTAAAATCTAGCAAAACTAAACACTTTAGGGGGTGCCGCATAAAAACAAAAATCCAACATCGATTTTTTAAAACCACCCTAATGTCCATACTTCCCGAGATATAGGCCCCGAAAGTTCAAACAAATCCCTTGGTTTTGACATAATTTTAGTTTAAACCGAAATTTTGTCATATATAGCCTGCCTTTGCCGGGGATTCAAGGTTTTCTCCCATGTATAGGAACAAATCTCGGCTAACGCGACATACTGTACCTTTTCACGCCTCCACACAATTTTAGTAGTTTTGTTCATAATTTAAATGAAATACAAACACTTAAAAGATTGTTGAACTACAGTGAAAAGGGTATTAACGGTCGGTCACGTTACCATTCTTTGCCATAACATTTGTTGTACAGGTGACAATCATTAAAATAAGTCGAGTGTTTTGAGATGGTTACGGAGTATGCGGGTGTGTGTTTATGTGTTACAAATCCGTACTCATCAATGTTTATTATTTGCAAATTCGTACATTGGCCTGAGACTAGGCCTGCCTCATTACAGCTGTGGAGTGTTTTTCTTTCTATTGTCTTTGTTTTGTAAGCCGATTTCGTCACTTAGCCATTTAAAAATAGAGGAGGCATCGTATGTTCGAAGGAATATGGAAATATTGATGTTGAAAAAGAAGGAAAATATGTGACGGCAGTGTAACGACAGACACATTCACCGATGTATAGACGGTTCCAGTAAAAAAATTAATCTAGTTTCCACATGATACCGGTCGCATTGTTGAATGTTGTCTTACTTACCACCACAACCATTCTCTATCACGTTTTTGTTTCTATTTTCTTTCTTTTCTTTGCTTGCGTAGTATGGCTTCTTCTTATGGACCTACAATTGCATATTAGCCTTTTTCCCCCAACAATATTGTCTACAATGGTTAAATTCAATTTTACCGATTTGTTTTAACGAAATATTGAGACTAATTTAAATGTGTAGTTAATTAGTGTAACTGGGTTGGATTAGTTAAATATGTTAACGGTTGATTGACTGCCGGATTGCAAAATTTTTAATAGAAAAAATCTTCCATTGCTGTACAACAAGATATGTATACATATGCTCAGCAACGATATAATTTATATTTTAGTAATTCTTTCAGAATTCGAACATAGCTGGTCTAGGTAGCTGGTGTTTATCTGCCGCTACACGCAGAAATGGAATATGGTCAGGTAAAAAATACTTTGAGAGATTAATATGTTATTGTAACTAAATAGAAATATATATTGTTACTGCAACCAAATATTTTTGATATGACCATATTCAATTTGTGGCGTTTGTATCCTTATGAAAACTGTGTTATTGGCTTGTTGATCTGTTGATCTCTTCATGAAGATCATAAATATATTTTCTGATACGACGAGGCGGGAAGTCATATCCACAATGTGATAGATGTGTCCATGGTAACTCCCAAGCCGATAATGCAACTTAAGTAAAGCCCTGTTCCAGAATTTGCAAACATCTACTAGTTTTGCCAGTTTTGGGAAAAAAGTCTCCGTACTAAAAAAAGTAGCAAAACATCGCACCCTCATTTAAAATGATATAAACATAAATGGTTATTTATTTATGGCTGTTTTAACATCACATGAGTTATAACGTAGCCTAATCACAAAGACTTTTTACAAAGTTTCTCCATTCTGCTCTATTTCGTAATCCATTAAACGATTTGGACGTTTCTTTACATATTGTTCTGCGCCATGTTGTATTAGGCCTTCCTCTCTTCCGTGTACCCTGTGGATTCCATTCCAGTAGTGGAATTCTGTAACTCATTTTTCGATTTACCGACAAATATCGGTAAAATTAAAATGCTTATAATTTCGGTAATTAACGAAAATTCTCGGTAAGTTAACAACCAAACTAAAGTTGTTGATAAATTCTACCGATAGCAACAATGTTGTCAACTTTTATTGATACTTTTCATTCATAATTTTGCGATTTAATATTACCGATTTTTGTCGGTAGCCCAAAAAATGGGTTACAGAATTCCACAACAGAGCAGCATGTGTAACGTCGGCATTCGACTTTCGTAAGATGTGTTCGAGCCATTGGTATTTCCTTCTGCGTATTTCTACGTCGCTTACTGTCTGCTGTGTAACCGGCCACAGGCGTTCGTTGCTTATCACTCTTGGCCACTATATGTTGCGGAGGCATCTGTTTATATATGTATGTACATATATTTGGAAATTATTTGTGACATTTTGAATATTTTAAGTTTTGTTGTTATTTTGTTGCTCGGTAGATGCAAAAACTCCTTTTGCTTTACGTGTTTAACCCTGCGTTTACAAATGCCGGTATTGGCAAGACAATAGCAAAAATACAAACCTTTTTCACAAATACATTGATACATTTTTAAATATGTGTAGAGAAAAATATGAATGTATTGGTGAAAATGGTTTGTAACTTAGCTATTGTCTTGCCAATACTGCTGTCTGTGTGTAAACGCCTAGTTAGATGCTGCCAAGATATTCAAAATTATCAACATTCTCCACTTCGCCGTTGTTGATAAAAAATGGTGAATTATTATTTTTGTCGATTCGCATAATTTTAATTAATTTTCAATCCAATTTTGTTAGCCTCCTGTGAAGTTTCAGAGATCTGTGATTGCATATCTTGATGTCTGGATGCAAGTAGAACTATGTCGTCAGTGTATTCGAGAGCAGGCAGGTTGTTGAATCTCCAGGATAGGCTAGGTTTGGGGATGTGCAGCCACTAATTTGTGACTGCGTCACTCGAAGACCTTCCGGTAAATTGTGATCATCCGGGGGGGGGGAAGTATGAAAGAAGTAATTAAGTAGAAAATTTTAGAAGGGAAAAATAGTTATAAAGAAGGAAAGGTTTGGGTGGTGATGGTTGGTAGAATACTTGAAATACGGTTCACGTGTTCAGGTTGCGGTGCCCCAGCCACTTCAGATTTCTGATGATGTTGTAGAGTACAGCACGTTCCACAGTTGAATAGAAGGTTAGACACGGTGGAAAGTGATATGACTCCCGTCATTACTCTAACATCAGCTTTACTCAGGTTCAACAGAGAATTCGTTCTTTTGACTGGAAGAGAAGACCAAATGGATCTTGCCACAATGCACCTATGTTCATTATGCCATAATTCACTGGCTCTTTCGTCAGAGAACGTTTCAATTCTTTGGAAAAAGTGACAAATGGGTGGTTTGATGGAGTCAGCGATTGCTAGATTTGTAGAATGCGATGCTCGTCTAGCTAATTCATCTGCTCTTTCATTACCAATATAGTCGCGGTGTCCTGGTACCCAGCATAGCCGAAAGCCGTAAGTTAGCGTTCCCAAGGCTGATCTACACTTAAGGACGACATCTGACTTGATGTTGCAGGATTTGATGGCTTTAAGAGCCGCCTGACTATCCCCAAAGATAGTCACCGGTTCAAAGATTTCTGCATCCAAACTTTTTATCAATTCCGCTGCCTTCCAAATCGCGAAGATTTCAGCCTGGAAGACACTACAGTTGCTATCTAGCCTGTAAGCGTACTCAAGAGATAGCTTTTTACAGTAGACGCCATCCCCCGTACCTTCCTCCATCTTGGAACCGTCTGTATAGAAAGCCAGACCGTCCAGAGGGGGGTTACTGCGGTTCCAGTCGTCCCTACTAGGTATAACGACATCTACATCGTCAAATCTCAGGACTGGTGATATATAGTCCCTCAGTTTTCCGCGTTGGTTCACATTGATACCTGCTACATTCAGGATACGTCCATGCCCATAGGCACAACCGCGCCAAAAATTCTGTTCATGCAGCCTTAGGGCACTACGAGTTGCCTGACACTTAATGCTGAGGCTCAGAGGTCTTAGGTTCAGCATTGCGTTCAGAGCAGCTTGGGGTGTGCTCCTGGTGGCTCCAGTTATGAGAATCGCGGCAGCCCTTTGCACCTTGTCAAGTTTGCTGAATGTCGATTTTTGGCGCAGTGAGTGCCACCAAACAAGAGAACCATAGGATAAGACGGGTCTAACCACGGTGTTATACAACCAGTGTATAATCGATGGGTTTAGACCCCAACTTTTCCCAATAGAATTCTTGCATGAATAAAGTGCAATCAGTCCTCTCTTCGCCCGCTCCTCAGCATTCCTGTTCCATCGGAATTGGCAGTCCAGGATTGTACCAAGGTACTTTGCCTCGGGCGAGAGCTGAAGCTGCACTCCATCCAGTGTCTTAGTTGGATTTACTCCAAGGCCGTTAGCCTTAGCCCAGCGCGATAGCGTCAATAAGGCTCCTTGCATAAGCTCCGAAATGGTTGACGGAAACTTACCGGAAATCAGTAGTACTACGTCGTCCTTGATTAGCCGGCTCCGTCAGAATATTGTTTATAACAATTAGCCACAGTAACGGTGAGAGCACTCCACCCTGGGGGGTGCCTCTAGTTACTGTTTTCCTAATTTTTGTCTCCCCAATATTGGAGTTTATAATTCTGCTTTCTAGCATATTATTTATCCAACAAGTTAGGGTTTCGGGTGTGTTAACTTTTTAAGTGGGAGTTTTATGGATTCAGGTTCTACATTGTTGAAAGCTCCTTCTATGTCTAGAAAGCAGCCAAGGTAAAGTTTGAATTTTCCATGTTGCTCTCAATAAAACCTACCACCTCATGCAAAGCAGACTCCACAGATTTGCCTTTGATATATGCGTGCTGCGAGTTGCTTATAGAGGCGATGTATACATGACTCCTTATCTACAGATCGATCAGTCGTTCGAGAGTCTTAAGGAGAAAGGATGATAGGCTGATTGGTCTGTAGTCCTTTGGTGCAGAGTGACTAGGTTTTCCCGCGTTGGGAATGTAAGTAACATTTACTTCTTTTCACAGACCCGGTACATGCGAGAGTGTCAAACACGCCCTATAGATCTCCTCCAGGATTTGATATAAACGTGGCGATGCAAATTGAAGCATGGCCGGCGTTAAACCATCCGGTCCAGGTGACTCATATGGCTTGAAGGTGTTGACAGCCCATTTAATCTTATTTCTGCCAACCACCTTGCCAATGAGATCCAAATCCATAGGCTCTTGAATTTGGAAGTCGTCACACTTACTGTTGACTCAACTTTCGCGGTTATAGGCATCCAAAGATTTTATGCTTTGATGTCGAAAGGGATCATGTTGTCAGAGCCATATCTTCCAAACCGCTATGTAATTTGAGTTACTCTCGGAGGCAAAGTTGTAGTAGCTCTTGTCATAAAGAACACAAATTGTAGACAAATAAAATCCGTCAAAAACGTCAAGGTCAATTTTTTTATAATTTTTTCTAGAATTTTGTTCTCTATATGTATGTAATCGTACCTCTCATAAAATTTCAAAAAATTGAGGCAGTTACGAAAATCCCGCATAGCTACCTCATGTGGGTAGTTACAAAGATCTCATCTCAATCTTACAAAAAATGATATGAATTAGAACATAACTGTCAAAAAAACAAAACGGTGCATAGTACAATGTTCATTTCAAGTCTAAAAATATATAAGTTATATTATTTAATCAATAAGAAATTTAGTCATCAACACACAGGGTGCAATGTACCTATAGGTAGGTATATATGAACGGTTCTTAAAGATGAAAATAGCAAATAAGTTTAGAAAATATAAGATTTTTATACTTTCTTCTCTGATTCTGGTCCTTACGTAACAAACTGTTCAAGATTCAAGAATGCAAACAACCTCAAAAATGTATCTAAGATCTCAACCAAGAACTTTCGGAAACATATGAACTGCCAAGTACTGTTCGTCAACCCCCCATACCAAGTGCGGATATTATTCGAAAGTCCGGCACAACTTTCGAAAACGATATCACTGTCGAAGGATTGGCAAATGTTTTTCGGGTGTACACAAGCACGTTGTTCTTTTGTTCGTCAAAAGTTTAAAAACGATATAATTTTCGAACATTTTGCGAATGTTTTTTCTTACAATTGTTTCGAGAAACATTTTTTACTTCGGAAATTTTTTACGTTTTAAAAAATAATTTTATGTAGTTCGTGAAAAATTCCCATTTGCCTTTTTCAAATATTTTCGATATAAATGCTACTTATAATATTAACAAGAAGTGGTGATAAACGCAACATATAGCTTGGTTACAAATACAAGACAACAACGTTTATAAACTGTTACACGCATTGAATCGCAATCATTACAAAGAAGAAAAGGTACATAAAAGGAAAATCAAGAGACGTCAGATAAAGTTAAACATGTCATAAAATCGAAACTCCGCCAAAAATGCTTTTTCGGCACTATCGTAAAAACTATCATCTTTCATTCGCTAATAATATCATTAACGACATTCGAATTCGAAGGTTTTCCTGCCACAAACTGAGCGACGAATGAATCGTTTTTAATTCGTTCTCGAGTGTCGTTTTCGAACAAAATATCCGCAAAACTATCGAAAAACATTCGAAAACGGATCGTTTGCGATAGCAATGGTATGGGGGGAAGCTCAAAAATCGATTATTAGCATAGGAGAACGTTACAAATATTGATTTTTTGTGAATTTCAGCTTAAAGAAACATTCCCAGTATTTCCTATCTTCTAGAAAGTTGTTTATTGAAACCTTAGGTACAATTCTTAGTTGAATGTATCCTTAAATTTTTGATGGTTTGCAAAAGTATACAAATTGAATATTTTCTAAAGGTTTTTGCTATTTTCATATAGACGTTCATAGACAGTTCGTATGTTCCAGGTATTTATTGAGATCTTACCAAAGGATTACACATGCAAGTAACTTGCAGACAGTTGTGTATACATATTATAGTCGAAACTTCAATTTTTTTCGAACTGACACTTGCATGTGTAAACGTTCGGTAAAAAATTGAAGTTACTTTCAAAGCACTTACATTGATTACTGACAAGGAAATTTTGTCGGCAGTGAGGTTGTTAGTTGGTGTGGCAGTGAATATGTGTGAGTGTATTGGTATTTTTCGAACTGCCACTTGCATGTGTAAACGGGGGGTGAGGTACATTTCTGTAGTTGATTGTTTTCTTGAATTTTGAACGGTTTAGTATCTATGGGCCATAAACAGAGAACAAATTTGACCTCTAAGAACCTTCTTTACGGGGTTCGTATTTTCTAAAAAAATCTTTATTGAGATCTAAGGTACATCTTTTTTGTTGGCTGTTTGCTTAAATTTTGATCGATTTGATATCTATAGACCAAAAACCGAGAAAAAAATATAAAGACAAATTGACCTTGACGTTTTTGACCTTAAAGACTACAATTTGCGTTCTTAATTTAGCCTATACTCGGTGGAGATGAAGGAATGTCCACATTTGTTTGGGACGCGTTTGGTAATAGCAACCTGTCGATGTCTTCCTCGAAAATGACATTTAACGTTCTCTCGAAATATTGCTTCCATGCCTCTAATTGGGCAGTGGTGTCCGTTGAAAGCTTTCACTTATCATCAAGGATTGGGTAATTAACGTGTCCACTAGGGTGGTTTTAAAAAATCGATGTCGTATTTTTATACCCTCCACCATATGGAGGGTATAATTAAATTTGTCATTCCGTTTGTAACACATCGAAATATTCGTCGGAGACCCTACAAAGTATATATATTATTGATCAGCATAAAATTCTATGTCGATTGGACCATGTCCGTCTGTCCGACCGTCCGTCCGTCTGTCTGTTGAAATCAAGATACAGCTCGCAATTTTAAAGATAGAGAGTCAAAATTGTGTACAGAAGTTTTTATTACTTGCAGGATGGTTGGTATTGAAAATGGGATATATCGGTCCACGTTTTGATATAGCCCCCATAGAACGGTACCTCCCGATTTTCGGTATTTTTAAGGTTTTAGCTTCATTATCCTACCAAAATGGCTGAAATTTGGTACTTAGTCTACGTTGGTGGTATAAAACTTTCCCCCAGAACTTTGTCGGTATCGGTCCATGCCTTCATATAGCCCCCATAGAACCGTACCTCCCGATTTTCGGTATTTTTAAGGTTTTAGCTTCATTATCCTACCAAAATGGCTGAAATTTGGTACGTAGTCTTCTTTAGGGGTATAAAACTTTCCACCGGAATTTTGTCGGTATCGGTCCACACCTTCATATAGCCCCCATAGAACGGTACCTCCCGATTTTTGGTATTTTTAAGGTTTAAGCTTCATTATCCTACCAAAACTGGCTGAAATTTGGTACGTAGTCTTCTTTAGGGGTATACAACTTTCCCCCAGAATGTTGTTGGCATCTGTCTACACCTTCATATAGCCCCCATAGAACGGTACCTCCCGATTTTCGGTATTTTAAAGGTTTTAGCTTCATTATCACACCGAAATGGCTGAAATTTGGTACTTAGTCTACGTTGGTGGTATACAACTTTCCCCGAGGACTTTGTCGGTATTGGTCCATGCCTTCATATAGCCCCCATAGAACGGTACCTCCCGATTTTCGTAATACTGAAGATTGTGACGTCAATATCCGACCGAAATGGCTGAAATTCGTTATTTCGCCTTCCAAGAGTTATAAAATATTCCAGAAGTGTATTATCAGTATAGGTCCACGTCTTCCTATATCCCCATAGAAGCGTACTTCTTGATTTTCGGTATTTTTTAAGTGTTAGCCACATTCTGTTAACGAAATATAGGAAATTTGGTATTTAGTCTTCTTTGAGCCTAAAAACTTTCCGTCAGAAATCTGCCGGTATAGATCGACGTTTTGAACTAGCCCCCATAGAATGGTGCCTCACATTGTTTAACCGAAATTGCTGAAATTTAGTATTAAGTCTTCTTCATACACGAAAGGAAACTAATTATTCCATTTTACTTCAATACAACTCGTGGTGGAGGGTATAACAAGTTTGGCCTGGCCGAACTTAACACCGTTCTTACTTGTTTAGTTTTTAATTTTGTTAGATTTTAATATTGCCAAAGTTTGATCACAATGCTAACACGTGCCATTGGGCCTCAAAGTTTCCATGGGACCTATATATAGCAAATATAAAAATCCGAGCCGATTTTTAAATTTTTTGTAGTACTACTTCTTTAGTCACCATAAAGAACTGGTAACATTTTTTCATCGATTAGACAATATAGAAAGTTCGATGCCCAGTGGCACGTGTTAACATATTTCGATTGTGCTCAAACTTTAGGAATCTTAAAATTTTACAAAAATAAACACTTTAGGGGGTTGCCGCCTAAAAAATCCGACATTGATTTTTTCCTTTGAGTTAAAACCAGCCTATCATGAACGGCAATTCTCCGTGAATTATTTCACTTTCTCCCTTAAGTTGCAACGGCGGAAAGACAAAACTCACGGGGAAATTTCATTCATGATAACCCCCGATATCTCTTATTATATTAAATAGATCTTTTGTATGGCCCCTGTGTGCTGCTTCTTGTGCGGAATTTGATAGCTTGTCTAGAAAAACGTTTTTGTCTTGCTTGGTTTGCGTTTTATTTTTGCATTAACATTTCTGATTTGTTCATCTAGAGATATTATGGTGATGTCATTGGTAAAAGATAAAAACCGAATTTTCACGTTTAATCTTTCCCGAGTAAAACCCCAGTATTGTTCGGACATCCACTCCTTTCTCTCTCGCTTCTGATAACCAAACAAGCTTTCACATGCATTTTTCAACTGGATTTTTAAGTTATTCCAAATTTCCTTGGGTATATTTTCATATTTTAGCTTTATCCCAGCAAAATTTTATGGAAGTGGTTCCATTAGATGCCATGATTTCACTGGATCTTTTGCATTGGTTCAAATGAAGTCGTGAAAGATCCGATCTTTTCATTAGAATTTAAACCCATGCAAAGGAAGTCGTGAAAGATCCGATCTTTTCATCAGCATTTGAATCATTATTACAGATCACTACAAAAAAAAAAAAAAAAACAAATCGATTTGTACATCCCTACATGTAGCGACATCAAAACAAAAGAGTATACATTTCCAAAAATTTTGTTATAAAATTACAAATTAGATGTAGGTTCTAGAGTTGGGCAATCTCGTTCAATTGAACGATCCGGATCACAGTCCTCGTTCAAAGGCGAATGAGTAACATCATAAAAATCAACCTGTGAAATTAAGTATACGCAGTTTTGTCAAAGAAACTACCGGTGTCCATTAAACGAGATAGTGATCCGGATCGTTCAATTGAACGAGATTGCCCAACTCTAGTAGGTTCACGAACTAGAAATTTTTAAAGGAGTGCTGTTGGAGTCCATGTCGAAATCTGAACTGGTGATGAGAAGATAATAGAAAAGCTTTTGTAAGATGAAACAAAATCAGTGGCTGAGAGTGGACGAAGTAAACTCTGTTGCGGTGCAGCGGCGGTGTTTAGACTGCCTGTCGCTTGCCAAACACATCGTTCCCGAAGTCTGGAAAATAGGCCAGCTACTGAAGCCCGAAAAGGATGCCAGCAAAGGTGAATCTTACAGGCCGATTTTGTCGCCCGTAGCAAGGACCCTTGTGGCTTTAATTCTTCCACCATCAGAAATAACTTTCCAGTTGCCGATCAATAGCATAGGATCCATAAGCAGCACAACAACTGCGCTGAAGGCCATCTCCATATTAGCCGAAGACTCACTCAGAGCAAGCTGTGCGATAGAACAGTGATAGTGACACTTGATTTAGCAAAGCCCTTTGATATTGTCAAGCACCCTCGTTGTTTGATGCCATCGAGCAGACTACGCACTGCCCAAGTTTGAAACGTTGGATAATAAATTTTAAGTGTGGATGACAGTAGTACGTAGAATTTAGGATCAAGAAGTCCAAGACCCGTAGACTGAAGAAAACCTCTTCTGAATTCCAAACGCTGCAGACGGCATTGAGATCGTAACGTATGCGAATGATTGTACTATCTTGGCGTCAGGTGCCTTCCCTGACGACATTTGTGATCTTACCATTTTTTCCACGCGAGGAATATGCAAATACCAGCCAATAAATCTACGGCCTCTCTGTTTACTACCTGGGCGGCCAAGTTGGGAACAATAGAGTTGAATGTCATGGTCGATGATAGCAGAATTCAGACCACAGGCCCAGGCAGCCAGGGGGTCTTCATAATCTAGAAAGAGAAGTCTAACGTTACAAGAGAGAACCTCGATCAACAAGCCTTTCAACCAGGTTTAAGTAGCATTCACACGAATGCAGTCGCGGATGCAGTAAACAGTTATCGTGTGAATGCGGTCCTTGGAGAACATCCACCATCTATCGCAGCTGAGACAAACCAGAGTAGTTTTGGGTCAATACTCTCGGGGTGGTGCAGCCGTCAAAATTCCTATAGGGCAAGTACTGATGACACCGTGGAAAACATCTGCCCAGCATACAGCACAAGCCCCCACGACACACTGCTCCTTTTCAATTGCCCTACCAATCCTGCTAAGAAACTTAAGTTTTCAGCTTTGTGGTTACAAACCATATAAATAGCGAAATAGCCACATTCTTACGACTGATAGACCCAGAGTCAGATTAAGCAGAAAAATGAGAATACAAACATATTAACCCTTCGTTGGACACCAATATTGTTTGTCATATTCGTAACACATGAGTCTGGCCAGACCCATATAATTATTTAGATTTTTTTAGTAAACTTAATTAACATTTTCATATTAAAAGTTGTAGAATATGTTTAAAGGACCCTAATCTTTAATGAATAATCCTTATTTGTCAAAAAACATGCCGAAAAACTATAAATTTAAATGATATTATGAAGTTAGTAAAACAGGACATATGCCTACGAAGTAAAAAAATCGTAGTTTTCTTGTCTCTATACTCGAAAATCCTATTTATACTTCATTTTGAAGTACTATATCTTAGTTTTGGCCTATTATTCAGAATGAAGAGTGTCTATTTTATAACTTTACAGCTTATTGCAGTGAAATAACGATGATATCAAGAGGTAAATAAAGGCATATATCCTAAGTATTTTCTTATAATTCATGTGGATAATCCTATATTTGGACCAATCCACCCCACAAAAAGAGCAGAAAAGCTAAGTAATGGGTTTTATTAGTCCAGTTATGTGTATAATTGTCTAGAATACAAGCGTAACCCTATTTGCAAGGGATTTTTTAGGTTGTGGTACATTCACTGATTTCAAATCCATATCCTGCTTTTGCGACCTTTTTATGTGCAATTTTGAAGACATGGTAGGGTGAAATGTGACAAGTTTCATAAAAGGTCATTCAATTTGTCAAGTAATGTAGGAAAAATCAAATTTTAAGAAAAATGTCGGAAAATTTTCAATAAAAAATGGGTGGGGTCTGGCCAGACTCATGTGTTACGAATGTGATATGTATGTGAAAAAATCCTTGTAGCTCCCTTTCTGGTGATCCTTCTGACTTCACGTTTCCTTCATTTAAAAGGTAAGAAAATTTCACGAAGCTACCTGGAATCTCAGGTTCATAGCTTTATCGCAACCCAGTTTAAAATGCAACATAAAATGAAAAAGGCCTGGCCAGACTCTGGTGTCCATCGGAGGGTTAACTACTGTCACAACAACGAGAACAAACTGCAATTAGTCCCAATTTACATTGGGCGAGTTTACTTGCGGCAATTGTCAGTTTGTAGGTGAGAGAGGGTGCTGAGAGGCAAAGGGTTACCATATGCCGCACCTCTCTCTCCTACAAAATGACAATTGCCGCAAGTAAACTCGCCCAATGTAAATTGGGACTTATATATGTAAACTTTATGATGATAAATAAATTATAGTTATTTCATTAATTCCTTTGAATTAATAAAATAAAAAAAATTAAAATCATTTTTCAATACATCATTTTCCATTTTCCGAACAAGACGTGAAAATTACATGCCAAAGGGTTGGTGAAAATGACATGCCAAAGATTAGTGAAAATGCTATTCTTGGGAATTGGTATAGATGCCATGCCAAAGAATTGTTGAAGATGCCATTCCATCGAGTTAGTAAAGATGACATGCTTAGGATCTGAAAATGAATTGCATCTTTTGGGGGTCACGCTCTTGTAAAAAGAATGAGTGAAGATGCTGAAAAAATGACATTCCATTTCACTTGCACCCATGCTTGAATAGCATCTTTGGCATCGAACATTTTGCTGGGATGTTGTTTATTTTGGCGGATAGCTCCCCAGCAAAATAAATTGGAAGCAGTGCAATGTGGACTAGTTCTGTCACGGCATGTTTTGATGCAGTTCAAACGGAGTCGTGAAAAAGGCACTCCAGTCCTCACATTTTAACTGCATTTGGATGCAATCCAAAGAATCACATCCACTTGTCACATTTTAACAACATCCGGATGCAGTTCAGCGGAGTCGTGAAAAAGGCACTCCGTTCGCTACATATTATTAGCAGTTGTTAGAGATCCCTACTTGTACATAAATCAGTTTGTACATCTCTACAGGCAGCGACATAAATTTTCCAATAAGAGATAAGCGTGTTAAAATTTCCAAAAATTTGCTATTACAAACTACAAAATATTTAATTTGTGAACATTTTTCCGGTAACTCACGAGAAGAAAATTTCCCAATGGAGTGCTGTTGGAGTACATGTCGAAATCTTAACTGGTGATGGGAAGACAACCCATTTAGCAAATGAAAGAAAAACTGTTCAGCTTGGAACAAATGGAGAGCGGAGGAAACACACATGTTTGCGATTGAATTCAATGGAGAATTTTCATAATTTGTGTTAATGTAATAAAGTTCTTAATATGTTTGTTTTACACAAATAATGGATTTTATTTTTTCTGGCATAGTTTGTAATGGCTTGCACAATTTTCGCAGAATGCCTGTATCTAAACACGTGCTTTGGACTGCCTCCTATTCTACCCCAAAGGGTTAGTTAAAATGCAATGCCAAAGGGTCAGTTAAAATGCAGTGCCAGAGGGTCAGTTAAAATGCAGTGCCAAAGGGTCAGTTAAAATGCAGTGCAATGGAGTGCCTCTTTCGGTAGTCACGCTCTTGTAAAAATCATGGGTGAAAATGCATAATATGATGCACTTCCAGATCACTTGTACATATCATTTAACTGCCTCTTTGGAGGCAAACTTTTTGCTGGGTCATTACGTACAGCTTCATCATTGAGATTTTTAACTTCAAACTTTTTCGCAGTTCTGACAAAGACATTTTTCATAGGTCTGATGTTTATGCAGGGCTAACACAGGAGTAAGTAGTGATCACTTCCTATTTCAGCGCTTCTTTTGATTCTAACATTACAGCAGATGTTAAACAAATCTCTTATAGAGAGCCTGATTCATATTGCCTTGACAATGATTGCGATAATGCTTATCAATATTGAGATGTTGCTATTATATTTCTTTACAGGGTGATAAGTATGCGCGATAATAAAATCAAAATCGAACAACCGATGGAAACATTCAATGCCATGCAATACACCCTACTCAAGTTGGACTTGAGCGGCGATCAAAATGATCCGACAAATTTACAAACATTACGCAAGTAAGTTCAATCTCTCCCCCATACACTGTCAAAAATGTCTTTTTATTCATTTGTAAAAAGTATGACCAGAATGAGGAATATGCGCTCACTGTCTATGTCACGAATGAGCGCCACATCAATTGGCCCGGATGATTTTAAAGATTTCGGTGTTGAGTTGGAGGACTTGCAAATAGTACGGGCTAGCTTAACCAATATTCAGGCACATGCTTTCAAGCATGTTCGAGGCCTGAAACGTTTGGATTTCAGTGAGAATAGTATACAAAGTATAGAGAATGATGCATTTGATGAGGTATGTTTTTGACTGAGGAATTGATAATTTGAATTAATAATTTCTACTTTTTTTAGATTGGCCACTCTTTAATATCGCTGAAAATTGCCCATGGTTTTTCGGGTACTTCTTTGCCGGCTGAACCTCTGCGCCATTTGACTTCGCTACAAGAATTGGATATGAGCAATAATAAAATACAAAGTATGAGCGATACAAGTTTTCACTTTTTGAAAAACCTCCGACTATTGGAATTGCATGATAATCGCATTGAACAAGTTATGAAGGGGACGTTTCAGGTGGGTGATATTATCCCTTAAACTGAAATATTTATATTTTTATGTCCTTTTTTTTGTTTGCAGGGCGATATCCACTCCAAGTTGGAAGAAATTTCCTTCCGTTTCAATCACATGACTCAAATATCTCAGCATACATTTTTCGATTTAGAGGTAAGAGGGGGAGTTGAATGTGTTCCGATCTAAAGTAGTTTGTTTAATACTTCTATTTATTTTAGGCTTTAAGAAAATTGCATTTGGATGATAACAAAATCGAACGTGTAGAACGTCGTGCCTTTATGAATCTGGACGAATTGGAACATTTAAGTTTGCGCGGAAACAAACTAAACAATCTTGCTGAAGAATCTTTTCAGGTAAGTGTAGAATTTGAACGGAATTCGTATTATGATAATTTTAATGCCGATTGATGAGTGTCAACCATGACGCAGCACCTTACAGAATGTCGTGATTACGAGCATCCGACAATACACCACTAAATTTTTCAAGTGTGGCTAATCCCCCGGCGTCATTTTGGCTTTAGTTTCCCGAGTATTTTATCAATGTAAGGCTTCTCTACAAGTGTATAATATGACTTGGGTATGCGACGATAAGTATCAGGTCTGCCATTGTCGCTCCTCAACTGTCCGAACAAGTACTGCAATGAAATCACGCAATTCTTATGCCTTGTTGGCCTCTTCACAGTCTGTATGGACTGTGATTTTGCCAGGTCCCCGGCGGTTATAGTAGTAGGAGGGTAGTCTGTCGTCACAACCGTACGGGTTACGGCAGAATACCCTCCCTCACTCGACGTGGGAATTTTATTAATTTGGAAATCCTTAACCGTTAAGTGAGGATATTTTCTTTCGAATCTCCTCACAAACTTTAGGTTTTTCCTAATCAATTTAAATTCCCTTTCGGTGATGGTCTTGGGGTCCTTATCAACAAATCGCCCACAATACGAGATTGCAAAGCGATAGTCTTTCCTATCCATAGCCTCTTTACTAGCGCGTTTTGAGGTTGAGGGTTTTTGCGACTCATCCATGACCTCCATGGTTGCGTCACACTCTCCGACAACTTCATCAACCGCAGTTTGTCTAAGAAGCTGCGAGGGTTTTTCTCCTGAACAAATTGGAGGAACGATTTTCTCGGACAGAGGTGACGACTCAGCTTGACCTGTGGAGGGAATAATGGTGATTTCCATTATTTCTTCCTCGTTGGTTAGAGTTGAGTCATTTACCTCGTCGACCTGTTCGTCATCTAAGTTTCTTGGTGTGAGAAAGTTCTCATCTATCTTGGATAGGAGGACCCTACTCTGTCTATTTAGACTGTCATTTATAATGTCTAAAGTAGGGCTGTCGACCTTACCCCTGGTTGGGGTACCACGCGAAGTGGGGGTTTTTTTAAAGTTCTGTTATCCATGAGCTATATAGTTTAAGGGAAGGATGGAGGTCAACCGTGGCATTGCCTCTTTACCACGGTAAGGGCATTGACAGAAGAACAGGTTCGTTACTCGTTGATTCGCCCAGGTGTCAACGAGGCTCCGTTCGAATACAGTTTTAGGTACCCCACTGCAAACCTTAAAACACCGATAGGCACGAGTAACACCTTGGTGCTGGGGGATCTCTGATGGGTAGGAGATCACTACCTGGATAACCTTTGGTCAGCCGCACTTTCTCGCACTCAAAAAAGTCAAGTAAAACGGAGCTCTGCTAGTCCGTTTAAGATGCCATATCGAGTACCGAGAGATTGCGACCTAAGCCCCTGTATCGCGTCAAGATTGTTACCTCTGACAGGGGTACTCACCTCTGCCGCATAGATTGGCGTAGATTTAGTGACGGAAATTTGAATATTCCTCGAGTGGGAAAATAGGAGTTCAGGCTTTCACAAATGACATCAGGGAAGGTACCTGTCACCAAACTTACTGTCACCAAGATCGTACAATAATAAGCATACCTAACGATTTAAATGCTGTGGAAGGATTCCTTGGAGAATCCGCTTTACGGCGCTTCGACTTATTGTTCCTAAATTTCACGTACGACTGGCTTCCACACATACATATAATTGATTGTCCAACGTTACAAACATGGGCGGAGGGTAGTCTGCTCGATGCCCTCAAACGATGTGGAGTGCTTGACACAGTTGCACATGTTGCACCTCTTAAATTGAGTTAACTACTTGTTCCACTTATGTTCACCGACCAACCTTTAACCCCCAGTGTCAGCTCCCTGACTCTGGGTTCACTGATCCCGTCGCTTCTGATGGGAAGTCGATATATGTCGAGCGGCTGAAGCAATGATGCTGTCTCAGAACTTCCTTTCTGCAACCTGAACATCAGGAGGGTTGGGCAGATCCTTGAAGCGGTGAATAGTGATCTCTCTGAAACTAGCTTTCCATGATTGATGAAAGTGCGGCGTTCAGAGGTAATGAAATTGGGCGGTCTGCTGATGGAAACAATTATGGGGAGATGATCTGACCCAAGGGAAACGACGGGTTGCCAGGTGACGTCATTTATCAAACGAGGTGACATGTTGATTATATGTGGCGAACTGTGACACTCTCCGCTAATTCAGGTAGGGGCGTCCGAATAGACCGTGCAAATCGTAGAGCTATTAATCAGCTCAGCCAGCACTATGGTCGTTTCCAAGGACCCAATGCCACAACTCATGATGAGCATTAAAATCCCCGAAGACCAGTCGGTTATGACCTTCAAAATGCGGGACTATCACCATGTTTATACACATGTACACTGTGTGTTGTTGTTGTAGCAACATTTAAACCTACGTAGAAGCATAGGTTTAATGCTGGGTTGGTTCCGAGTCAATCCGGTACGAAAGAACCCGCTGCCGTGGGATTGTACACTGTTCCGACCAGGTGATAATTGAGGAAAAATAGTTCATGGAGCCCTCTTTGATGTCGAAGAATCTCCACTAAAGCTTTTTCTACTAAGATGTTCATGGGAAACATCTTGTAGGCACTTAGAAGAATAAACAGAATTGATTAAAACTAATTGCACAAATACGTATGTATATATTTTTAAAATTATAAATATGGCTTAAATAAATTATATATTGATATACATATACATATATGCATATCTTTATTCTATTAAATGCTTAAAATCTATTTTTATGAAAAGAAAAAATATCAAACTTACTTCCATTTTTGGAATCTAATCACTAATATTGTGAACAAACATAGCATGCATATTGTATTCCTTCGATGTTGCAAATACATCATGACAAATGAAACATTTCCATTGGTTGGTGAATTCGCCGGAAGAATTTATATCATCTATGGGTTCTGATTTGACAGTTGCCTGCATTGATTCTAAGTCCTCATTAAGTGTGGGAAACAGTAATTCAGAATCATCATCATTTGAATATTTCAACGATTCAGGACGACGTTCCACCGGCCTTCCCCAAGCGGGAGAGGTATTATTGCTAATAAAATCGTTTGGTTTATGTATGATGTGTTTTGCAATACCAGCAACGGGAGCAGTTCTAAATGCTATGGGTACGGGGGGAGGTGTATGTTTCTTTATGCTATTCGATGATTGTGGTAAATCGGGCAACAGTAGTTCACTGTCATCTTTAGCAATGTCCTTTCGGGCAAATAATTCTGGTAGGTTGTGAATGCGCATATGAGAGTTGCTGGAGCGATAGTTTGAAAATACCTTGTGGCAAATGTTACAAGAGAAAGTGCCATCGGGATTTTTTGTTGAACTCTGTAGAGGGGAAACATATGATAACTAATAAATTATTGTTCAGTGGTTAAATGTTGCCTTCACTTACCTTCCTATCCTTGTAGTAGAATCTTTTCTTTTTGCGAGGCGGGGCAAGTACATGCATTGGCGGGTGGTGACTCATGCTACTCATTGTCTGATGTGGCAATTTCCACGTCAATGAAGGTTGACTAAATGATGCCAATTTTGTCGAAGGAATTGTACGATTAATATAAAATTGTTTCATTACCGAACGAAAACTGATGCCATGCACCGAAGGCATGTGTTCCCGCAGCACCTTCGGTGAATGTGGAAACTCTTTGCCACATATGAAACAATAAAAATAACAATCACTATTGGACCAATGTTGCAAAATACTTCGATTATCTTTGAAAACCTGCCAACAATTCAAACAACGAATATTCTTTTCATTATTCACACAAATAAGACGTCCACGTCTCAAATGTTTCGGCAGCAAACGTTTCTCGAAGAGTTTATTACTTGAAATGTTCAGATGTTCCACTTGATGTTCGGCCAATAACTTTGCGCTAGGAAACTTCAATTCGCAATATGGACATGACACTTCATCGGTGTCATCTGTTGCATCCAATAATGATTCGTTTGGCGAAACCGATCTAGTTTCGGTTTGTGATACTCGAATACGTTTTATGGTACATCCATTCTGTTCTAATTTTGTTTGTATATTTTGTACCAATTTTTCGTTATGTGGCGGTTTCGGAACTTTGTCATTGTAGCCGAGTGTTGGAAGTTCCTCGGAGATAAGATCTTCAGTTGAGGGAAATGTTAACAGTTTTATGGGTGTATTTTGATTGATGTCAACATTATAGGAAGCTTTTATATATAATTTGGTTGATCGTGAAGAGTTCTAAAAAAGAAGGAAAAAAACATTTGATTTTAAGATTTTTTCATTAACTTTACTCCCAGCCTATTGGCTAAAATGTGGAATACACATTTTGTTACGATAGCAAATGTGCCTTAGGGCAAAAACTTTAAGAAAGGCAAAAACCGTTTGAGACAATTTGTATCATATTTGGTCCAAACTTTGTACTTCGTAATATTTCTTTAAAACTGCAATCAAGTTCTGAGGTGGACTATATTTTTGGTAAACTCCTTCCGCAAAATTCTGTTAAACGGCTGTTGGAGAATCGTTTTTGAATTTGTACCGACGTTAGTACTTATGGTCCTGGTTACAGTGATATATTTTTCGTAACAAGTCTATACTTCCTGAGATAATAATTAAAATCTCAAAACAAGCCACGTTAATCAATCCCACGGAGAAATATCTGTATCTTAGATTACAAGCCTAACATTAGCAATCTTTTCGAAGGTCATAATCGCCTGGTCTTGGGGGACTTTATTGCGCATCATGAAATGTGGCATTCGGCCTCGGAAACGACTAGAGGGGTACAGAGCTGGCTGATCAGATTGATAGCTCTATGTTTTGCACGGTCAATGAGGACGCTCCTGCCAGAATTAGAGGAGAGTGTTACAGTTCGCCAGACATAACCATCGTGTCACCGGGTCTGACAAATGACGGTACCTGGCAGCCCGTCATTTCTCTTGGATCAGACCATCTCCCCATAATTGTCTCCATAAGCAGAACACCCGATTTCATCACCTCTGAATACAGCACATTCGTCAATCATAAGAAAGCTGATTGGCCAGGTTTTAGAGAATTCACCAATCACCGCACAGAGGAGAAATTTGTGTTAAAACTTGATCAAAACCCCTAAAAAGCTCGTTTATAGTCGGATTGATATAAAATTTTGCACTAAGCTTATCTTCTGTACAAGGATTAATCCTATAGAAAATAATGAAAATCGGTCCAGATTTGGATGCAGCTTCCATATATATTCGCATCTGATATGAGATAAAAATGCACCAAAATCACTGAAATTTGACACATGCAACCTGAACTAGCCTAAAAAAACATTGAGCCAATTTTCAAACAAATCGGTACAGATGTATATATAGTCCCATATACATACATACATATATTTCATTCCAAATTTTATTTTTTGAAACTTACTTAAATTGTTTTTTTCTCAATTCACATGAGAAAAGCCGTGGATGTTTCTGAATAATGCAAACATATTTCATAGGTGTTGGTTTAGTGTGATAAATAAGAGTCCCGGTTATAAGACGAAACAAAATTTAGTGTGGGTAAACCTTGCAATTCCATATAAAAATATTTCATATTTTAGTTGAGAAAAATTAGATTTTTTTGGAATGGCGCAAATATGCGCAATTTTTTATGATTGGATCTGATATTTGAGACTCAAGTACATAAAACAATAGAAGAAACTATGGTCGGGAAACGACGGGGAAATAGACCTTTTCTCTATTGAAATTGTAGTAATCTTAAAAATTATCATAAAAAATTTTCATAAAGAGGATATGTATCACCATTATTAAAGAGCAAAGATGTAAAATCAATATGAAAATTTTAAATGCTAATCATGTTCGGAGAGTTCAATCGACTGCTGCATTTGATTGGATAATCTTACAAAGTCGAGGATGGTTATAGCAAATGTAGAAAAGAGTCTGGTTGCCGTTTATCAATATTTTTTTCATAAAAAACTATTTTCATATTTTGAGTTTTGAGCAACTTTAGGCCTATGTTTCCCCTCTGTGCACCGCTTCAGAGAACTGCCCAACCATTCTGATGTTCGGGTAGCGGGAAGGACGTTCCGAGACATCATCAGACCCGAAGTAAGACCAAACTTCCCAGCAGAGGCGACGGGATTAGCAAATGAGCCTGATGAGCTTCATCTGAAGAGTTGCAACATTGCTGCGTGTTTAAGTGAATTGTGGGCAACGGTTAAGTCACTCTCGAACCCCGGAAGGATGGAAGATAGGACCTCAGTCACATTTGGCGACGTTACATTGACTGACCTGAAGAGATGCGCGTGTTATTTCAATCGACAGTTTGTCGAGCACCCCGAGAATGGAAGGGCGAAGAGAAGAGTACTACGTCGCACCAGATCTCTTCCTGCCGAAGATCAACCAAACAAAGTTGACAATGGATGATGTTGCGAATGCCATCAGGAACGCTAAATCATCCAAAGCGTTGGGCCCTGATGGAATCTCCATGGTAATGCTGAAACAGCTGGATGAGCCGGGAGCGGAGTATCTCACTAAAGTTCTCAACCTGTCGCAAGCCACCCTTATTGTTCCGAAGTCTGGAAAATGGGCAGGGTGGTCCCTCTACCGAAGGATGCCAGCAAGAGTGAATTGTACAGGCCGATTTCGCTTTTGTAGTCTGTAGCAAAGACTATTGAGGCCTTAGTCCTCCCCAGCGTCAGAAATAGCTATCTAGTTGCCGATCATCAGAATGGATTCCGTAAGCGGCACAGCAAGACAATAGCGCTGCACGCCATCTCCACATATATTTTTCGAGAACTCAACCAAGAAAGGCCGTGTGATAGAACAGTGATGGTGCCGCTTGACTTATCAAAAGCCTTTGATACTGTCAAGCACTCCATGCTGTTTGAGGACATTGAGCAGACAACCCTCCGGCCAAGTCTGAAACGTTGGATAATCAATTAAATTTGTGGGCGCCAGTTGTGTATTGAATTTAGGAACAAGATGTTCACGTCCCATAGTTGAAACAGGAAGTTCCCCAAGGTGGTGGTGATATTTCGGGAACTGTTTAACCTCTAACCATGGGCGGCATAGGTGAGAACAAAGTTGAATGTCCTGGTTGATATTAGCAAAATTCCGACCACTAACTATCCCAAAATTTGGACCACAGGACATTCCTGAATATTTTCTGAAAATTGCATGAAATTAGGTTCAGTAGTATTGGAGATATAACATATTAAAAAAACAGGCGTGATCGGTTCTTTAGGTCGATTCAGTAATTTTTGTATAAAAAATTTAAATTGAAAAAAACTGGGCGTGGTAAAATTTTCTTGGGTTATGACGGCATTTGATTTTATTAAAGATATGGGATTTTTAAAATGTTAAACATGGCATAGACTATCAAATTTGATTGCCAAGCCGATGAACCCCTTACGTACGTGTGTGCTTGATAAGTGTGTAGAAGCATTCAATAAGCCTTCAATCTGCATCTTTTTTACCAGAATTGCTTTTTGACAATTTGAAAATAAACCATATTCATCAGATTGACTGGGTTTCATTTTGAAAATCAAAACTATTTTGATTTTCCTCAATCCATAAAATTCACACACACATTCTCATATTTTGAAAAATTTACACATACTAATACAAATGTTGACATCAAAATTTGATAGTGTATGGGGCGCTTTAAAGGGAATACACCGCCCCCATCGAAATTCAAGAAAAAAAAAATGAATCCAATTTTCGCCGTGAGCCATCCCTCTACATTTTAAAGAAAATCGGTTCAGTAGTTTTGCAGATGTAACATATTTTAAAAAGTGGACGAGGTCAAGTCTTTGGGTTCCAAAGACAATTGTCTCGCAAATTAATTTCCAAACCGATGCATTCGTTATTATTGTAAATATAGCAAAATAGGGCATTGGGAAAGTACCCCGCCTCCTCCGAAACTCAACTAAATTTGTAGCGTATTTTCACCGGGGGCATCCCTGAACATTCCCTGACAATTTCAGAAAAATCGGTTCAGTAGTTTTTGTAGAAAAGATTAAAATTGAAAAAAGTGGGCGAGGTCAATTTTTTTTTGCATAAAACCTAAGGATTATCCAAATCGGTCCAGCCGTTTTCAACTGATGCAATTACCAACGAACGGCATTTGATTTTTATTTATAAAAATTATAGGGGGAATGCCAATTTTCGGATAATAGGACTATATATTCCAAGTCACGAATAGAGAAGTATGCAAATCAAAAATCTCATAGGAATCCGGAAAAAACCTAATTGTGGAGGAATTCAGAGAGTTGTCTACGTCTAGACTTGGGAGTTCACAAAGTCGCAATTCTATTGACGACGTAGACCGCGAGGTGAAGATAAACGGAAATCCTGAATAAACTTGAGTGAGTCAATTGAAGGAATGGATTATATTCTGCTTCAAGGTTTTACAAGGTATTCACAAAGTATGCAAAATGTTTCGGTTGTACGATGGAAACCTTCTGGCCAATATTCACTTTCGAACTGTAAGAATGTCGATTCAAACCGAATATTGCCAGCATAAAAGTATTAGTCCTGCTTCCATATTGTGTCTGTTCATAATATTTTCGCTATAGGTTCAGACCCTATACTAATGAAGGCGTTAATTTCCTAAATATCTTTCATCGAGGTTACGCAAAGAACTGCCTATTCAGGAACTCATTATGTTGCTTGACTGTAACCATCCTTTTTTATTTAGGAAACTTTTCTAGGGTTCTATTTCTGGTTAATGTAATTGGCATATGAGGATAAGTTAATGATTTTTGCTGTAAGTTTTAAAACCGTCTTTATTTAAAGACAATGCGGTATATAAATAAAGTTTTGTTTTCTTTAAAATTACCTCAATTTCATTTAATATGCGAAAATATTCATGACGTGGTTCATCATTTCTCAGCATATTCAAAAGTTTCTTTTGATGCCGCAGTACATCCTGTATGTCTCGATACAGCGCATAGACATTTGCAATGCATTTGGGGCATATTTGTTGTGGCAGCGGATCATTTTTGTATATCTAATTGGAAGAAAAACAAAACACCAATAAGTTCATTGTGATTAAAATAAAGCGCCAAATTTCTTACATCCTCTCATCCCATCGCCACCACTACCAACTTACCACAAACGGATAAACTGTTGATATTTTACTTAATAAATCATCTAATACTCCAGGTTTTTCATTGGAGGAGGATGGTGTTTTCTTTATTGAGAATATGTCCACATTTTCCTTATCTTCACACCCACAGAACCGGCACATATTCAATGTTCGATTATCGCTCCCACCACCACCAGCTGGAGGAATATAACGTTGTTTAGGATATTCCATACCGCTTGTGAAGCAGTAAATTACGCAAATTGTAGTTTTATTTTTTAATTTTGTTTGTATTTTTGAAGTTGTAAAATCCTTTGATGTGTGTTGTTGTATGCAAAAAGTATCTTTTTTCTCTAAACAAAAATACACAGCAAACGAATCCAGCGTTGTCAGTATTGGGGATTTTTCCCCAAATTGGGGAATTTTTATTTGAAATGGGGAAAAAAAATTCGACTTGGGGAATTGGGAAAATGTTGAGGAAATCTGAAAAATCTTTGGGGATTTTTGGGGAATTTCTTTTTTGACTAATTACTTCAGATTATCTGATCTTTTTTAATTTCAGTACGTGAATAGTATTAGCGCACGCGTGACGCACAAATGATATGCATCATATACTAACTGGTCGCAGCTGTAATAATTTATGACAGATTTGAAAAGTTATCATGCGGTTCGACGACTGACAGCGTACTAGAACAGTGGGTTGAATTGAAATAACATTTTCCATCATTTCTACTGCTAAAGGGGATTTAACTGCAGAAATGGTTTCTAGATTGGTGGGCAATGATGAAATTAAACTTTATTTAACATTCATGGCTCCAATTATAAAAGAGATAAATATGCTTAGGCCCGTTATTATATCCTTTTTTTGTAGTTAAATGTTAGCCGATATCGGACAGATAACCCGTTTTATATTCCTGCAAGTTTGCTTTAATAAGAAGTGTCAGATAAATTGAAAGCAAGTTTGTGTTCCTTTTAAAATTTAAAGTGCGCCCAAAAACAAGAAAAATTTGAGAGCAAATTCGAATCAACCAATCCGATTTGAGTAAATTTTATGTATACAGACTGTTTTGCTTGAAATGGAATGGAAGATGTAATAACAAATTCCTGGTAATGCGAACTTAATTCCTTATTTTTCTTAAAATAAGGTATAACAATAAGGGATTTTAAAGAAAAGATATAAGAACGGGCCTTAATCTAAGTTTTCAAACCGATGCACACTGCAAATATGCATTTTCCCTGTGCACTCGAATATTGAAACCATTTATAAAAAATTAAGAAGATATTGAAAAAATAGTGGAATCGATCGAAAACGACTCGGCATATTTACCATGAGGAGCCATGGAACTAGGCTTTAATTTTGACTTGTACTTTTTTTGAGTAAACAATTATTAAAGTTAAAAAGACCAGTGCCGAATATCTTAAACGCTGTTAGTACAAATGCTGTAACCGATGCCTACAAATATGCAATTATTAAACTTACAAGCAATTTTACCCCAATATTTGCAGCAATTCACAGGGTTAACACAATTATAGCTCTATACGAACCTTTTCAGTTGTCAACACAAAAATCTCCACGATTGTTTAAGAATCGCAATGGAGAAAGTTATCATTCGTAAATTGGAAATGGTATTAAGTCCCGGGCCACACTAAGAGTAATTTCACTGAAATTTTGACATGAAAGTAAAAGAAAATGTAAATTAAAACGGTCTGTTTGTTTCATACGAATATTGCAACAAAGCAAAATTGCAGAACAAATGAAACCGTGTACACTAGTTTCTTGAAATTATGCATTTTTCCCAAAAAATGCAAAGTTTCATGTCAAAATTTCATTGAAATTACTTTAGTATGGGCCGAGACAAAATATGCTTTCCGTTCCAACAAGTAATTCTTAAAATGCAGTACGAGTTACTAGAATAAATAATCAATTTTCTAACAAGTCCATTTGTTGTAGACATTTTGACCCTTTAATGATTCTGAATCACTTGAAAGTGAAGTTTTCAATATCGTTAATTTAATTCATATATAAGTGTATAGAATACTTTACAAGTTTAATGATATGAATTTCAATAGTAAAATAAAACTACTTTCGATTTTTTTAATTATTTGTTAAAAAAAATTTGGGGATTTTTTTGAGGAAATTCAATAAAATCTGGGGAATTTTGGGGAAAAGTTTTGGGCAAGTTGGGGAAAAGAGTCTAAAAAATACTGGCAACGCTGAACGAATCTGTCAAATACTGAGCCAGCTGTTACAGAAATGAGAGTTAATTGGGAGATTGCTTCATTTTTGTTCTCTTAATTGGGGTTTGTTTTCTCTTTGTTGTCTTGGTTTTTTATGTACACGGCGTTCAATTGTGATTGTTGTCGGCTTTGTATTAGAAATAGGGGAAGTGTAAGACAGTTGCATTTAAACGGATTATAAAAACGACTAATAAGGGTTATGCATATTTTCTTATGAAATCCGAGACTGCTTAATGATGGTTAACCCTTCGTTGGACACCAATATTGTTTGTCATATTCGTAACACATGAGTCTGGCCAGACCCATATAATTATTTATAATTTTTTAGTAAACTTAATTAACATTTTCATATAAAAAGTTGTAGAATATGTTTAAAGGACCCTAATCTTTAATAAATAATCCTTATTTGTCAAAAAACATGCCGAAAAACTATAAATTTAAATGATATTATCAAGTTAGTAAAACAGGACATATGCCTACGAAGTAAAAAATTCGTAGTATTCTTGTCTCTATGCTCGAAAATCCTATTTATATTTCATTTTGAAGCACTATATTTTAGTTTTGGTCCAGTTGTGTGTATAATTGTCTAGAATACAAGTGTAACCCTATTTGCAAGGGATTTTGTTAGGTTATGGTACATTCACTGATTTCAAACCCATATCCTGCTTAAAAGGGTATTCTTTTTGTCAAATAATATAGGAAAAATCAAATTTTAAGAAAAATTTTGGAAAATTTTCAATAAAAAATGGGTGGGGTCTAACCAGACTAATGTGTTACGAATGTAATATGTATGTCAAAAAATCCTTGTAGCTCCTTTTCTGGTGATCCTTTTGACTTCATGTTTCCTTCATTTGAAAGGTAAGAAAATTTCACGAAGCTACCTGGAATCTCAGGTTCATAGCTTTATCGTAATCAAGCTTAAAATGCAAAATAAAATGAAAAAGGCCTGGCCAGACTCTGGTGTCCAACGGAGGGTTAACAAAGTTTTCTTAAAAATTTCTGGGCTTCTGGTCTAATGATGCTTGGAAAAATATTCTTAGAAGTTATCATCAGTTGAGAAGTAAATATCCTTGAATAACTATTTTAAAACCTTGATATTATATTCAAACGAACACGAATTAATTATTATTTAATTTTTTACAGAATTTACCAAAATTGGAGGTTCTCGATATGGCTTTTAATATGTTGCCAAATTTCAATTTTGACTATTTCGATCAGGTAAGTTCAAAATGTAAAACATCGATGTAACAGATTGATCGATTGCTGTAATATCAATTGCGTTTATTAGGTTGGCACTTTATCAAATTTAAATGTGAATGTTAGTCACAATCAAATTAAAATGTTAATGCACAATTCATCTTGGGTCGGTAGAGGTGATCATGGTAAATGATAATTACATTAGCAGTAGTGAATATATGTATATTAATGTTTAATTATTCTCCCTTTGCAGCCTCAATGTATCATTCAAATATCAAAATATTAGATTTATCACATAACAATATCTCGATAATATATCCGGGATATTTTAGACCCGCCGAAAGTTCACTAACCCACTTACATTTGGGCTATAATGCTTTAATGGTGAGTATATTTAAAATGTTTAAATGTTGTTTGTTAAAGTTATGCTCTGAATAGAATGTCACTCGTGATGTTTTTGGTAATATGCCTCACCTACAATGGTTGGATATATCACATAATTATATACGTGAAATCGATTTCGATGCTTTTAAGAACACCAAAGAACTACAGGTAATGACGCGTTTGTTTGATATCCCATTTGTGATAATTTCAAATAACCGGTTATTTTGTTCTGTACATTTTTCAGTTAATCTATTTCCATTACAATCATTTGACTGATATACCTCAGGAAGTTTTCAAACCCATACGAGCATTACGAGTTGTAGACTTTTCTCATAATCATTTGCGCGGCTTGCCGGATAATTTATTCTATAATGGTGGTATGGAGAAGTAAGTAATCAGGGTAAACAGTGTTAATTGATCATATAATAACATATAGGTAAGGTGGTAGCGAAATACTACCACTCAGGAGTAGTAAATAAATAATATAAGCAGTAAACATTTGACCTTTGCCAGAAAAAGTACAAAAATATCCGTTAAAAAATTTTTTTTTTTGAAGAAAAGCCGTATTTGGTGTTTTGTCAAATGTCATAGACATATGTCCCTTTGACCTTCTAGTCCTCTTATAGTGCCCCTGTGGCCCTTCAAGTAATATTCTTTTGAAATCCCTGGTTATAGTTCGGTTGACCTTGACAAATATTGTACAAACATCCCAAAAGTTCCTCGATGAGCATGCAAACAACATTGGAAATGTGAGAATGACACTGCACGTGAAAGCCGACCGACTATTAAATTCCGGAAGATCATCAGGACCGCACAACAGCGTGACACGGTATTCTTATGATCTGGAGAGAAGAATATTAGGAATACGAAACTACGATCTTTCTGTCTTCTAAGAAGAATTTCTGGTTTTCCTATGGAATACCTTTTGGCTTTTTATAGGATGACCTTAGGACATTCTGTAGGAAGACCTTCCAAACTTCTTTTGATAGAGATAATGGTATTAAGTAGATATACCATCTGTACGATTTTTTGATATTCTATGGGAAGACTTCCTGGTCTTCGATAGAAAGTACTTAGGATCTTCTATAGGAAGGTTTGTTGGCCTTCTCGTCCTAGATAAGAAGACTTTCTGGCCTTCTATAGAAAGAAGTGTTTGAAAATAAACACTAGCGTGCCGTACCATAATGTTTTGTACCGTACCAAGGTGGATAGGTACACTACGATAATGTACCGCTCTGGGACGCAAACATTAAAAAAATATTTTAGTGATACTGTACCGAAGCACAACTAAAATATTTTTTAGTGGTTGTGCTTCGATACAGTATCAATAAACTGTTTATTTTCGAACACCGATAGAAAGTTCATCTGATCTTTTTTTAAAGGGATACTGGACTTTAGGAGGAAGACCTTCTGGTCTTTTGTAGGAATACCTTCTGGCGCTCTTTAGCAAGAACTTCTGGTCTTTTAAAGGACCTTTTGGTATTTTACAGAAAGCACTAGTGATCTTCTAAAGGAAGACTTAGACTTCTAAGGGGAGACTTAGTCTTCTACAGGCAATCCTTCTGGTCTTCCATGGAAAGAACTTTTAGTCTTCTGGTATTTTATATAAAGACCTTCTCGGCTTCTTTAGGAAGACTTTCTGGTATTCTATAAAAAGGCCTTTTAGTTTTCTATAGGAAGATTTGTTGATCTTCTGCAGGAAGAGCTCTTGATATTTTATATGAAGGCCTTCTGGTCTTCTAAAGAAAGAGCTTCTGGTCTACAATGGGAGGACTTCTGATCTTTTGTTAGAATGCAATGTGGTCTTCTATAGGATGACCTTATGGTCTTCTATAAGAAGGCATTTTGTTCTTAGTTAGAAAGACCTTCTGGGTTTCTATAGAAAGAACTTCTCAAAGACATTCTGGTATTCTGTAAGAAGACCTTCTGGTCTTAATACGAAGACTTCTGGCCTTATATGGGAAGACCTTCCTGTCTTCCGTAGGAGGTCTTTATTGTCTTCTACAGGATAGCATTCTGGTCTTCTATAAGACAGCCTTGTGGTCTTCTATAGGATGGCGTTCTGGTGTTGTATATGAAAACCTTCAAGTTTTCTATAAGTGGACCTTCTGGTGGTTAGAGGAAGACTTTCTGGCCTTCTATAGAAAGACCTTCTGGTCATATATAGTAGGACCTTCTGACCTTCTGGCCTACTATAGGAGGACCTTGTGGTCTTTTATAGGATAGCCTTTGGTCTTCTATATGAAGACCTTCCGTTCTTCTATGGAAAGATCTTCTGGTCTTCCATAGGCGGCCTTCTTCTCTTCTGTAAAAGGATTTCCGGTGTTCTCGTCTTCTATAGGAAGATCTTCCGCTCTACAATAGGAGTGACTTCTTGTCTTCTATAGGGAGACCTTCTGGTATTCTATAGGGAGATATGTTTTGGTCTTTTATGATAAGACCTTCTGGTCTTCTACAAAATGTCCTTCTGGTCTTTTGGTATTCTATAGGAAAACTCTCTGGTCTTCTATAGGAAAAACTCCTGAACTTTTATAGGAAATCCTTCTGATCTTGTAAAGAAATAGCTTCTGGTCTACTATAGGAGGACTTGTGGTCTTTTGAAAGAATGCAGTCTGGTCTTCTATAGGAAGACTTACTGATCTTCTTGGTTGATTTATAGGATGGTCTTATGGTCTTCTATAGAAAGACCCTCGCCACTTCATTAGGTGTATTCTGTAGGAAGACCTTCAGGTCGTCTTTAGGAAGATCTTTTGGTCATATGTTGTTGTAACGTAATTTAAATGTTTGTATGTTCGTTTTTCTGCTTATTCTGGCTCTGGGTCTATCTCCAGTTCTAGGAATGTGGCTGCTACAATCGGTTGTAACCACAAGGCTACTGGAGTTAGTTGTGTAGATTTGCTAGGGCAGTTGAAAAGGTGAAGAGTATCGTACAGGCCTGTACTGAGCAGATGTTTTGCACCGTTTCATCGATCCTTGCCTTATAGGAGTTTATACGGCTGCACGAGCGTAGTTGAACCAAAACAACTCTGGTTTGCCGTGGCAGCTGACGCTCCTCAGCTGCTATAGATGGGAGATGTTATCCGAGGACCGCATTCACACTATAGTTGGCATATCCGACTGCATCCATGTGAATGTCTTTTAAACCTACTTGATAGGCTTGCTGTTCCAGAGGTTTTCTCTTGTAATGTTGGGGGCTCCTATCCCCCATATGGTGATGAGAATGGCTCCCACGTTAACACCCGAGCAAGTATTGCAAAGACAGCATATCATTCTGTTGATGTACTAGAAAGATCTTTGTCTCCTCATGTTGATGGTTCATTGAAGACATGAGGAGGCATCCTGTTGCAGATCCGAGAGTGGCATTCTTACAGGTTTGAATATTTTTCCATCTCTTTGGACGTACATTGGCGAACCACACTGGCGCCGTATTTCATTATACATATGTGGTCAACAAGGTTTCTTTATCTGCAGCAGAAAGGGACTTGAGGACCTTGTTGCTACGTCTTAGCTTGTCGCAGATAGCTGTGGTATGCGCAGATGACATGAACATATTGCTGAATGTGACCCCTAGAATAACTGTTAGTGGTCGGTATTCTGCTACCATCGATCATGATATTCATCTTAGTGCTCATCTTCGGAGTCCATGTGGCGGCGGATATTTGCATATTTCCTTCACGGAAAAAGGTTGTAACAGTACGGTTACACTAGAGTTTTTTGCCGGGTTAACCCACTTCATGGGGATTTATTTGACGTGTGCGCTATGGAATTGACACTTGAAACTCAAACCCACTGGGTTAATCCGGTTAAGTGTAACTGGGGTATAAGATCGATCAAATAGGAGTTAAGCCTTTCACAAATGACATGAGTGAAGGTACCCGATGCCAGGATCATCTAATCATCGGCATACGTAACGATCTCTATGGCATCTGTACGGGGTGGAATACAGAAGAGATAGAGGTTAAACACTTATGGAGATATCACCCCACTAACGATTGGCGTTCACACATATAATTGATTATCCAAAGTTTCAGATGTGGCCTCAATGTACTCAAACAGCGTGAATTGCTTGATTGTATCACCAACACTGTCTTATTCCACGGCTTGCTCTGATTGAGTCTTCGACTAATATGTGTGGAGATCGCGTGCAGCGTTGTTGCCGTGTTGTGCTGCTTACAGAATCCATGCTACCAATGCTGATATCGGCAACTGGATAGCTATTTCTGATGCTGGAGAGTCTTTGCAACGGGCGACAAAGGCGAAATCGGTCTGTACGACCGACCGGCTTCAGCAGCGGGGCCACCCTGCCCATTTTCCAGACTTCGGGCACAATGTGGCGTGGTGGCGACAAGTTAAAAACTTTTGTGAGATACTCAACTCATAGCTCACCCAGCTGTTTCCATGGAGATTCCACCGTGGCCCATGGTTTTGGATGACTGGCGTTCCTAATGGCATTTGCAACATCATCCATTGTAAATTGTGATGGTTCCTCCTAGGCGGGAAGACATATAATGCAACACTGTATCTTCGCCCTGTCAAAGGCGGGGTGCTTCCGATCATTGAGCATAATATCGCCAAACGTAACTGATGTCTTATCTTCCTTCTTTCCAGTGTTCGAGAGTGATTTAACCGTTGCCCATAATTGACTTATTCTGACTCCAATGTTGCAACTCTTCACATGAAATAGCCACTTCTTCGGCTTGTGCTTGTCGACTAACCTGTTAAGTTCAAGTGTTAGCTCCCCGACTCTGGAAGCATTGAGGAAGCTTTTCAAGCTCATTTGCTAATCCAGTCACCTCTGTTGGAAAATTTGGTCTCACTTCGGGTATTCCACCACCAGGTATATGGCGAGGGGCTGCAGCAGTGATGGTGACTCGTAACGTCGTTTCTGCTACACGAACACCACAAGGGTTGAGCAGATCCCTGAAGCGGTTATTAGTGAACTCTTTGATTTATAAAAGTGTTGCGTTCTGAAGTGATGGAATCGGGCGATCTGCTGATGGAGACAATTATGGAGAGATGGTGTGACCCAAAAGAAACGATGCGTTGCGAGATGAGGTCTTTTGTCAGACCAGATGACACTATGGTCATGTTTGCTGATCTATAACACTCTCCGCTAATTCTGGCAGGGGTGTCCTCATTGACCGTGCAAAACGTAGAGTTATCAATCTACTCAGTCAGCGCTATACCCCTGTGGTATTTACTTAGGACCGAGTACCACAACTCATAATGAGCATTAAAGTCCTCTACAACTAGTCGATTGTGATCTTCAAATGTTGGACCTATAAACTGGAGTACAGATATCTATCGGCGGGATGTATACGTTCAGCAACTATACCTCGGCGGTTCCACACCATACATAGGAAAGCAAGTCCCCCACGTCTACTACTGGTGCGAGCCTTCCTCAGTACGTTGTAACAATCACAACGCTATAACCTGCAGTTGATGTTGGGCTTGGTTTCCTGTACCGCCGTGACCTTAATATTCTTCCGACTGGTAAAATCCACTAATTCCTTGATTTTATCTCGGAGTCCATTGCAATTAAATTGCAAAAAAAGATGCGTTTTCAGGGATTGGTTCAGCAATGAGTGGTGTCAACCGCTGCGTGTGCGGCTGCTGTTGGGGGTTACGAGGGAGACGACTCACTGTGGGCTATGCGCAGGCAGCAACATAGTTCCACACATGGACGCGCTCAGAGAAACACCTGACATGCACTCACTACCGGCATCACCGAAATTTGAGTGTGGTTGATGCGGATGTAACAAACCGATGACATCTCTATTGGACATGGGTGTTCCTCCATCCCGACATGTACCTATACACGAATACACACATATGTCAGCTGCTGTCTGGAACAAAGGGCGTTGTGTGGTTCCGTGTCAATCCGGTGTCGAAGAACCCGCCGCCGTAGGATTGAAGACTTTCTGTAGCATGGCCTTCTGCACTTCTGGCCTTCAATAGGTGGACCTTCTCGTCTACTTTAGCTGGGAAAATGAATTTGTGACCATAGTATGGTGTGTCGAAAAGGGTACATGATGTCTTTAAAGATAAGTTATACCCTCTGAATACCGCGGACGCTGATGTTGACTGTTATGGAAAGCAAATTTAAACATTTAATGTGCAAGGCGGTTAATCTTAGCAACAGAACCGCTATAAGTTGGTCTAGGAATTTATAAATTAATGGGTAATTTTAGATTATAAACATGTTCTCGATTCTAACCAGTCACATTTTTTACGTATGGCCCATAATCCCCAATTTTACTTATTTTGAGACTATTCACCATTATAAATAAAAATAAACCTTTTTGTTTTCTTCCGGGATTATCTTTCATTGGAGAATAAACATACATAAGTACTCATTGTATGTAGTTGAAACATAATTATGCTTGTATTTTTACAGGTTGGATGTCTCCCACAATATGTTGCTGAAAATTCCCTCATCATCGTTGTCAAGTTTGGCAGCTCTGACACTTTGTGAACTTCATCTCTCCAATAATTATATCTCGACCATACACAGCATGGATTTGTCGAATAAATTCAGAGTGAGTTGGAGACTGTTTCTACAGTAAATGAATGCATCTATCTTCTGTTACCTTTTATGCTTCTACTTCTTGTACAACTACAACTACTTCTACTCTACTATCTCTCTTTTCATTTTCCTAAAATGTTGAACATAAAAAAACCAACAAAAAATCGAATTACCACCAACCAATCTCTTTCATCATCTTAATTAATTTTCAAAAAATCCAACCCTTCTTAACTAAACCCACATGTTAGCCGAATAAATATCGGGTAACACTTCTATATATTTCTTTGTTCTTTCTAAATCCCAATTGTAGTAAACGATTTTGTCAAGGCCTTTCTAATTTTTATTTGAAATTTTTACAGTCTCTGCGCTTTTTGGATATTTCTTACAATTACCTGTTGCGCATTGATGATGCCGTCTTTGCCACAATGCCAAAATTGGCGGTTTTGGATTTGTCTCACAATCGTGATCTCAAAGTCATGGATAAGTCGTTTATGGGTCTGGAAACAAGTTTGATTAAATTGGGTTTGGAAAATGTCTCACTAAGTACAATACCCGAGATACGTTTGAGATATTTGCGTGAAATGCGTTTGGGCTACAACGAATTGCCATCAATACCACAGGAGTTGGCCCACAATATGTCCAATTTAAGGATGTTGGACTTATCCAATAATGATTTGACCAATGTTCCATTGATGACACAATCCCTGCCACACTTGAGGTATAGACTTCCCCTTCCACTTTACTGCAACTTCATGGACACAATTTTTTGTTTTTTTTTTGGTTTATTTAGAAAATTGATGCTGTCCGGAAATCCCATTACATCGCTCAACAACAACAGTTTCGATGGTGTCAATGAAGATCTCGAAATGCTAGACATTTCCAATTTCCGTTTGCATTACTTCGAATATGGCTGCCTGGATGCATTGCCGCATTTACGTCAATTGAAGTTGACAGCATATTCGCATTTGGAACATTTCAATATTCCATATTTGTTGAAGAATCACCACAACATACGCGAGCTGTGGATAGAGGCACCACAACCATTTACACGCATCATCAAAAAGGGTTCGGGTTCAAATCAAGAAATGCAAACTGTTCAAATGGGTATGCCCACTGATTTGTCGCGTGAAATGGAAGGACATTTGCCCATGAAATTGACAAACATAACATTTAGTGGGCCACAATTTTCAACATTGAATGAAAATATTTTAAAGGTAAGTCAGGGTGGGGGAATTGTGGTAATTGGAATCTGTTTGTATAAAAAGTTGTTCTTTTTATTTCCTCAGGGTATGAAATCACCTTATTTGTATATCCAACTTTTCAATACATCGCTAATGGAAATACCAAAGAATTTCTTCAAAAACATGGGAAGAGTTCGTAACATTTCACTGGATATCCGTTATAATAATCGCATGCTTAAGAAAATTCCAAATCCAAATACCGGAACGGTACCATATCTACCGAACAGTGTATTTTTAACGGATCTTAAAATGTCGGATACAGATTTGAATTGTGACTGTGATTTGGGGTAAGTAAAAATGTTAAAGGAAGAAAAGGTGTAGAATGGTAGATGTTCCTAACCCGAAGTTAACCACAAGCCCCTCTACTTCTAAAGTAGTTCTCTCCGGACTTGCCTGTGGCAAACTTTATGACAAGAAAGTCGTTCTGCCGAAAGGAGTTAATAATCCTCCACTTTCGACCCAACTCCATTGAAGAAGCAGGGACCCATATTGAGGTCCCCTCAATATATTGCTTGTTTCCTGCCTTCTCAAATCGAGCAAATACCCTTAACAGCCGGAATAAGAAAACCAGAAAACAAAAAGGCCAAGTCGTACATTTCTCTGGTGAACCCTGTCCGAGATGAGAATGTCCCTAAGATTACCTTCCACCAGCAACCAATGACAATCGCTGATGCCTGAAAGGATCAGAATTGTCTATGATTGCTAGTCGGAGATCAACTGGGAAATTTCTACAAAAATCGTTTAAAAAATCTACGCTTATTGTGGACTTTTGGTCTGCCAAAAATCGTTTAAAAAATCTACGCTTATTGTGGACTTTTGGTCTGCCAAAAATCGTTTAAAAAATCTACGCTTATTGTGGACTTTTGGTCTGCCAAAAATCGTTTAAAAAATCCACGCTCATTGTGGACTTTTGGTCTGGCAAAAATCGTTTAAAATATCCACGTTATTGTGGACTTTTGGTCTGCCAAAAATCGTTTAAAAAATCCACGCTTATTGCGGACTTTTGGTCTGCAAAAATCGTTTAAAAAATCCACGCTTATTGTGGACTTTTGGTCTGCCAAAAATCGTTTAAAAAATCCACGCTTATTGTGGACTTTTGGTCTGCCAAAAATCGTTTAAAAAATCCACGCTTATTGTGGACTTTTGGTCTGCCAAAAATCGTTTAAAAAATCCACGCTTATTGTGGACTTTTGGTCTGCCAAAAATCGTTTAAAAAATCCACGATTATTGTGGACTTTTGGTCTGCCAAAAATCGTTTAAAAAATCCACGCTTATTGCGGACTTTTGGTCTGCCAAAAATCGTTTAAAAAATCCACGCTTATTGTGGACTTTTGGTCTGCCAAAAATCGTTTAAAAAATCCACGCTTATTGTGGACTTTTGGTCTGCCAAAAATCGTTTAAAAAATCCACGCTTATTGTGGACTTTTGGTCTGCAAAAATCGTTTAAAAAATCCACGCTTATTGTGGACTTTTGTTCTGCCAAAAATCGTTTAAAAAATCCACGCTTATTGTGGACTTTTGGTCTGCAAAAATCGTTTAAAAAATCCACGCTTATTGTGGACTTTTGTTCTGCCAAAAATCGTTTAAAAAATCCACGCTTATTGTGGACTTTTGGTCTGCAAAAATCGTTTAAAAAATCCACGCTTATTGTGGACTTTTGTTCTGCCAAAAATCGTTTAAAAAATCCACGCTTATTGTGGACTTTTGGTCTGCCAAAAATCGTTTAAAAAATCCACGCTTATTGTGGACTTTTGGTCTGCCAAAAATCGTTTAAAAAATCCACGCTTATTGTGGACTTTTGGTCTGCCAAAAATCGTTTAAAAAATCCACGCTTATTGTGGACTTTTGGTCTGCCAAAAATCGTTTAAAAAATCCAAGCTTATTGTGGACTTTTGGTCTGCCAAAAATCGTTTAAAAAATCCAAGCTTATTGTGGACTTTTGGTCTGCCAAAAATCGTTTAAAAAATCCACGCTTATTGTGGACTTTTGGTCTGCCAAAAATCGTTTAAAAAATCCACGCTTATTGTGGATTTTTGGTCTGCCAAAAATCGTTTAAAAAATCCACGCTTATTGTGGATTTTTGGTCTGCCAAAAATCGTTTAAAAAATCCACGCTTATTGTGGACTTTTGGTCTGCCAAAAATCGTTTAAAAAATCCACGCTTATTGTGGACTTTTGGTCTGCCAAAAATCGTTTAAAAAATCCACGCTTATTGCGGACTTCTGGTCTGCCAAAAATCGTTTAAAAAATCCACGCTTATTGTGGACTTTTGGTCTGCCAAAAATCGTTTAAAAAATCCACGCTTATTGTGGACTTTTGGTCTGCCAAAAATCGTTTAAAAAATCCACGCTTATTGTGGACTTTTGGTCTGCAAAAATCGTTTAAAAAATCCACGCTTATTGTGGACTTTTGTTCTGCCAAAAATCGTTTAAAAAATCCACGCTTATTGTGGACTTTTGGTCTGGCAAAATCGTTTAAAAAATCCACGCTTATTGTGGACTTTTGGTCTGGCAAAAATCGTTTAAAAAATCCACGCTTATTGTGGACTTTTGGTCTGGCAAAAATCGTTTAAAAATCCACGCTTATTGTGGACTTTTGGTCTGGCAAAAATCGTTTAAAAAATCCACGCTTATTGTGGACTTTTGGTCTGGCAAAAATCGTTTAAAAAATCCACGCTTATTGTGGACTTTTGGTCTGGCAAAAATCGTTTAAAAAATCCACGCTTATTGTGGACTTTTGGTCTGGCAAAAATCGTTTAAAAAATCCACGCTTATTGTGGACTTTTGGTCTGGCAAAAATCGTTTAAAAAATCCACGCTTATTGTGGACTTTTGGTCTGGCAAAAATCGTTTAAAAAATCCACGCTTATTGTGGACTTTTGGTCTGGCAAAAATCGTTTAAAAAATCCACGCTTATTGTGGACTTTTGGTCTGGCAAAAATCGTTTAAAAAAATCCACGCTTATTGTGGACTTTTGGTCTGGCAAAAATCGTTTAAAAAATCCACGCTTATTGTGGACTTTTGGTCTGGCAAAAATCGTTTAAAAAATCCACGCTTATTGTGGACTTTTGGTCTGGCAAAAATCGTTTAAAAAATCCACGCTTATTGTGGACTTTTGGTCTGGCAAAAATCGTTTAAAAAATCCACGCTTATTGTGGACTTTTGGTCTGGCAAAAATCGTTTAAAAAATCCACGCTTATTGTGGACTTTTGGTCTGGCAAAAATCGTTTAAAAAATCCACGCTTATTGTGGACTTTTGGTCTGGCAAAAATCGTTTAAAAAATCCACGCTTATTGTGGACTTTTGGTCTGGCAAAAATCGTTTAAAAAATCCACGCTTATTGTGGACTTTTGGTCTGGCAAAAATCGTTTAAAAAATCCACGCTTATTGTGGACTTTTGGTCTGGCAAAAATCGTTTAAAAAATCCACGCTTATTGTGGACTTTTGGTCTGGCAAAAATCGTTTAAAAAATCCACGCTTATTGTGGACTTTTGGTCTGGCAAAAATCGTTTAAAAAATCCACGCTTATTGTGGACTTTTGGTCTGGCAAAAATCGTTTAAAAAATCCACGCTTATTGTGGACTTTTGGTCTGGCAAAAATCGTTTAAAAAATCCACGCTTATTGTGGACTTTTGGTCTGGCAAAAATCGTTTAAAAAATCCACGCTTATTGTGGACTTTTGGTCTGGCAAAAATCGTTTAAAAAATCCACGCTTATTGTGGACTTTTGGTCTGGCAAAAATCGTTTAAAAAATCCACGCTTATTGTGGACTTTTGGTCTGGCAAAAATCGTTTAAAAAATCCACGCTTATTGTGGACTTTTGGTCTGGCAAAAATCGTTTAAAAAATCCACGCTTATTGTGGACTTTTGGTCTGGCAAAAATCGTTTAAAAAATCCACGCTTATTGTGGACTTTTGGTCTGGCAAAAATCGTTTAAAAAAATCCACGCTTATTGTGGACTTTTGGTCTGGCAAAAATCGTTTAAAAAATCCACGCTTATTGTGGACTTTTGGTCTGGCAAAAATCGTTTAAAAAATCCACGCTTATTGTGGACTTTTGGTCTGGCAAAAATCGTTTAAAAAATCCACGCTTATTGTGGACTTTTGGTCTGGCAAAAATCGTTTAAAAAATCCACGCTTATTGTGGACTTTTGGTCTGGCAAAAATCGTTTAAAAAATCCACGCTTATTGTGGACTTTTGGTCTGGCAAAAATCGTTTAAAAAATCCACGCTTATTGTGGACTTTTGGTCTGGCAAAAATCGTTTAAAAAATCCACGCTTATTGTGGACTTTTGGTCTGGCAAAAATCGTTTAAAAAATCCACGCTTATTGTGGACTTTTGGTCTGGCAAAAATCGTTTAAAAAATCCACGCTTATTGTGGACTTTTGGTCTGGCAAAAATCGTTTAAAAAATCCACGCTTATTGTGGACTTTTGGTCTGGCAAAAATCGTTTAAAAAATCCACGCTTATTGTGGACTTTTGGTCTGGCAAAAATCGTTTAAAAAATCCACGCTTATTGTGGACTTTTGGTCTGGCAAAAATCGTTTAAAAAATCCACGCTTATTGTGGACTTTTGGTCTGGCAAAAATCGTTTAAAAAATCCACGCTTATTGTGGACTTTTGGTCTGGCAAAAATCGTTTAAAAAATCCACGCTTATTGTGGACTTTTGGTCTGGCAAAAATCGTTTAAAAAATCCACGCTTATTGTGGACTTTTGGTCTGGCAAAAATCGTTTAAAAAATCCACGCTTATTGTGGACTTTTGGTCTGGCAAAAATCGTTTAAAAAATCCACGCTTATTGTGGACTTTTGGTCTGGCAAAAATCGTTTAAAAAATCCACGCTTATTGTGGACTTTTGGTCTGGCAAAAATCGTTTAAAAAATCCACGCTTATTGTGGACTTTTGGTCTGGCAAAAATCGTTTAAAAAATCCACGCTTATTGTGGACTTTTGGTCTGGCAAAAATCGTTTAAAAAATCCACGCTTATTGTGGACTTTTGGTCTGGCAAAAATCGTTTAAAAAATCCACGCTTATTGTGGACTTTTGGTCTGCCAAAAATCGTTTAAAAAATCCACGCTTATTGTGGACTTTTGGTCTGCCAAAAATCGTTTAAAAAAATCCACGCTTATTGTGGACTTTTGTTCTGCCAAAAATCGTTTAAAAAAATCCACGCTTATTGTGGACTTTTGGTCTGGCAAAAATCGTTTAAAAAATCCACGCTTATTGTGGACTTTTGGTCTGCCAAAAATCGTTTAAAAAATCCACGCTTATTGTGGACTTTTGGTCTGCCAAAAATCGTTTAAAAAATCCACGCTTATTGTGGACTTTTGGTCTGCCAAAAATCGTTTAAAAAATCCACGCTTATTGTGGACTTTTGGTCTGTCAAAAATCGTTTAAAAAATCCACGCTTATTGTGGACTTTTGGTCTGCCAAAAATCGTTTAAAAAATCCACGCTTATTGTGGACTTTTGGTCTGCCAAAAATCGTTTAAAAAATCCACGCTTATTTAAAAAAATCGTTTAAAAAATCCACGCTTATTTAAAAAATCGTTTAAAAAATCCACGCTTATTTAAAAAATCGTTTAAAAAATCCACGCTTATTGTGGAATTTTGGTCTGCCAAAAATCGTTTAAAAAATCCACGCTTATTTAAAAAATCGTTTAAAAAATCCACGCTTATTTAAAAAATCGTTTAAAAAATCCACGCTTATTTAAAAAATCGTTTAAAAAATCCACGCTTATTTAAAAAATCGTTTAAAAAAATCCACGCTTATTTAAAAAATCGTTTAAAAAATCCACGCTTATTTAAAAAATCGTTTAAAAAATCCACGCTTATTGTGGAATTTTGGTCTGCCAAAAATCGTTTAAAAAATCCACGCTTATTGCGGACTTTTGGTCTGCCAAAAATCGTTTAAAAAATCCACGCTTATTGTGGACTTTTGGTCTGCCAAAAATCGTTTAAAAAAACCACGCTCATTGTGGACTTTTGGTCTGCAAAAATTCGATTAAAAAATCCACACTTATATTTTCCCTTAAAACGAATTATTATACCCTACACCACTATGTGGGGAGGGTATTATAAGTTGGTTTTGGCCAAAAAGTTTGTAACGCATCGAAATAATGGTCGTAGACCCATACTTATATATACCAAAATGAATGTCTCGACGAGCTGAGTCGATCTGGCTATGTGTGTCCGTCCGTCAGTCCGTCCGTCCGTCCGTCTGTCCGTCTGTCCGTCTGTCCATCTAAACCTTGTAATCACGCTACAGGTCGCAATTTTGATCGGATCGTCACGAAATTTTGGGTGTTGATGGGGGTCCCGGAGGGGAAGAAGCCTATTGATTTGGGTGATGGTCGGATAATATTTAGGTGTCGGAATGGGCAAAAAACTTATGTGGATAAAATGACAACGTTTTTTTCCAAAGCGAATATCTCAGCTTCTATACGGGGTATACCAAAAGCAAAACCTGACAATAAAAGTAGAAAATATCACCTTTTTAATGATGTAAAGTAGGTTCTCGAAGGTGATCAAACAACGAAGATATCACAATAGTCGCAAATAAAACCCAAATTTTCATTTTTGCGATTTTAATTATAATGACGAATATCACAGCTTTGGTTGGGGACTTTCCAAAATCAAAGGCTGGCTATGAAAGTAGAAGATCCCATCTTTACAATGATGCAAACTAGGTCGGCGTAGGTGAGCAAATAACGGAGATATCGCAATAGTCGGTAATACATCCCATTTTTCCTCTTTTTTGGAAATCACGCTACAGGTCTCAATTTTGATCGGATCGTCACGAAATTTTGGGTGTTGATGGGGGTCCGGGAGGGGAAGAAGCCTATTGATTTTGGTGATGGTCGGATAATATTTAGGGGTCGTAATGGGCAAAAAACTTATTTGGAGAAAAAGATAACGTTTTTTTCCTAAGCGAATATCTCAGCTTCAATATGAAGTATACCAAAAGCAAAACCTGACAATAAAAGTAGAAAATATCACCTTTTTAATGATGTAAAGTAGGTTCTCGTAGGTGATCAAACAACGAATATATCACAATAGCCGCTAATAGAACCCAACTTTTTATTTTTGCGATTTTAATAATAATGACGAATATCACAGCTTCGGTTGGGGATCTTCCAAAAATAAAGTCTGACTGTGAAAGTAGAAAATCCCATCTTTACAGTGATGCAAAGTAGGTTGGCGTAGGTGGCCACATAACAGAGATATCACAATAATCGGCAATACATCCCATTTTTTCATTTTTTTGTAATCACGCTATAGGTCGCAATTTTGATCGGATCGTCACGAAATTTTGGGGGCTAATGGGGATCCTACAGAGAAAAAAGCCTATTGATTTTGGTGATGGTCGGATAATAATCAGGGGTCGGAATGGGCAAAAAACTTATTTGGGGAAAAAGTCAACGTTTTATTTCAAAGGAAATATCTCCGCTTCTAAAAGGGGTATATCAAAAGCAAAACCTGCTAATGAAAGTAGAAAATATCACTTTTGCAACGATGTGAAATGGGTTGTCATAGGTGGTCAAACAACAGAGATATCGCAAAAGCCGCTAATAAAACCCAAATTTTCATTTTTGCGATTTTAATTATAATGACGAATATCACAACTTTGGTTGGGGACCTTTCAAAAGCAAAGTCTGACTATGAAAGTAGAAAATCCCATCATTACAATGATGTAAAGCAGGTTGGCGTAGGTATCCAAATAACGGAGATATCGCAATAGTCGGTAATACATCTCATTTTTCCACTTTTTTGGAAATCACGATACATTTTAATTGGATCGTCACGAAATTTTGGGTGTTATTGAGGGTCCCACAGAGGAAAAAACCTTTTGATTTTTGATAATGGTCGGATATTATTCAGGGGTCGGAATGTGACAAAAAAATATTTGGAAAAAAGACCAACGTTTTATTTCAAAGTTAATATCTCCCTTCTGTAGGAGGTGTATCGAAAGCAAAACCTGGGAAGGAAAGTAGAAAATATCACCTTTACAACGATTTGAAATAGGTTGTCATAGGTGGTCAAACAACAGAGATAATGCATCCCTTTTTCCATTTTTGTGCAATCACACTACGAAATTTTGATCGGATCCTCACGAAATTTTGGGGGTTGATGGGGGTCTAACAGAGAAAGAAGCCTATTGATGGTTGGCATACATCCCACTTTTCCATTTTTTATTTGGGTTGTAACGTCGATACACCTAAATGCGTTTCAAAAAATTGACCTGTGTTAATGAAGATAATATTTTGAATTTTATTAGTCAAAAGCTTATGAACAGGGGTAGTGGTGTAGGGTATCACATAGTCGGCCCCGACCCGACTATAGCCTTGGTTCACTTGTTTTTTATTTCAGATGGGTGGAATTTTGGCAACGTAAACGTCGCCAGTACATCTGTTCGTCGCAAACATGGACCGATACTGTATTCCGCACATTTATGAATTCACCATGTCAGGTGTATGGCCGATACACTTGTGATGATCACGATGACGATTTGAGAGAAACACGCTGCGACAATAAAGGTGGTCAACAATTAATGGAGGTATGTCGGTTTTTGGAAGATCAATGACAACATTTTTCCTAACACTTAACAATGCTCTCTTTTTTTACAGTCACTAAAGGCAGATTTGGAATGTGGCTGGGATGGTACCTCGTGTCGCGAAGCGTTCATTGTGGTGGTGTTCTCTTGCGTCTTCTTGGTCTTATTTATGTGACATCTCTATTGTGTGTTCAATATAACAAAACAATTCTATGATGTTTTGGAGCAGGTCTATGGCCACAATAATTTTTAAAGAAGCTTAACAAGAAAGAGAAGAAAGCAAAACAAAAAATAGAAAAAGAAGCCAGAAAACGAATACTTTTTTTTGAGAGAAAACAAGAAAAAGAACACAAAAAACAAGTGAATTACGATTAGATGAAAAAGCGTTGCTTCGTTTTCCCGCCACCACCACCATCATGTAGTGTTGAACCATTTTTTGTTTGTAACTCGTAAAACATCCTGGACAGAACATATTGAACACACTTCCACCCCCCCCCTTAAATCAATGACGACCATGGAACTTTTGTATGGACTCGAACATGAACACACATTTCGGAAAACACACACACCCTAAACAAATCCCTAACTTTTTGACGAACATGGATCTCACCTTTGGACTAGACGAGTAGAAACCAAAAACCGGAAAATTTTGTTATAAAAAATCGAATTTAATTAAAATTATTTTAAAATATGAAATATATATTATTTAAAATCTAAGTTAAATTATTAAAATTAATATTTAGCAACAACAATTTGTATAATTACCCCACCCCTTAATGTTTGAACCAAGTTCATCATTTTAGTATTTAATGTATTTTTTTAATATCCTCACATATTATATATGATTAATTAATTACTCTATAATCAAATAACGGTTTTATAAAGCGACTTACTTACCGACATAATTATACCTTATACCTACCGCATACATACATAGATACATACTCGTACATATTCTTATTTATATTTACAACGCTTTTTAACGAATTTATACAACACACAGACACACAATATTCTCAATAAAAAGTCTTCAACAAAAAAATGTAAAATCACGTGGTTTTTATTCCATTAAGTCAGAAAATGTATCTAAAAATACCTTCAATCCGGCGGGACCTTTTTATGGGGGCTATATTAAAGTGTGGACCTATGTTGACAATTTTTGGTGAAGAAGTTTTGTGATCACTGAAAACCTCAAACGACAAACTAAAGGTAGTTCGGTCAAAAAATTTTGCTAAAATCCTCAAAATTCCGAAAATCGGGAGTTACCGTTATTTGGAGACTACACCAAAACATGGACCTATGTTGACAATTTTTGGTGGAGATGTTTTGTGACCATTGGGAACCTCAAGCGACAAATTGCAGATAGTTCGGTCAAAATATTATGCTAAATGCCTCAAAATACCGAAAATCGGAAGGTACAGTTATATGGGGGGCTACACCAAAACTTGGACCTACATTGACAATTTTTGGTGGAGATGTTTTGTGACCATTTTTGGTGGAGAGGTTTTTACTGCTGGGAACCCTAAATATTAAATAAGGCGTAGTTCAGTCAAAAAATGTAGCTAAAACCCTAAAAATAGCGAAATCGGTAGGTACCGTCAAATGGAGCATATACTAAAACGTGGACCTATATAGACAACTTTTGGTGGAGTAGTGTTGTGACTACTAAGAACTTCAAATGACACTTAGTTTGGGTAAAAATTGTAGCTGAAATCCTGAAAACTCCGAAAATTGGAAGATACGGTTATATGGAAAATTCCAAAAATCGGAAGGACCTGTTATGGGGGCTTTACCGAAACGTGGGCCAATAAGGACCGTCTTCGAATTTGACCTGTCTATGGAAAAAAAGACACTCGGTTGTAAAAATGTTGCATTCTAGACAGACATCGACTCAGAATTTTATCCTGGTCGCAAATGGCCGACGGAAGGGAAAGATGAGCAGACCAAGAATATATTTTACAAGCGCCTAGAGAGTATATGAACGCTACCCTGTCCATAACATTAATATTGTTCTAGGAGAAACAAGTTCGGTCGAAAAGTTCAGCCGTCATGAGGTAACATCTGACAATGGAATGAGGCTGATCGATTTTGCAACAGCAAAGAACATGGTAGTGAGCAGCTCCAGGTTCCAATACCGCGACATACACCAGGCTACGTAGATATCCCCCAGATAGGAAAACGAGAAAGCAGATCAATCATGTTGTGATAGGCGGAAAACACTCGTCCTGTGTGTTAGATGTCCGAGAAGCGACTCCGATCATTTCCTTGTTAATAGCCAAAGTAAGAACTCATCTTTATGTTTGGCTGCAAAAGTGCGATCTAACACAGGAAGGAAGTTGGATATCGAAAGGCTGCAAACACAACAGATAGCAAGCCTACTCCGCTCAACTGACCCTCATGCTGGAAGACAGCACTCCTTGTCTCGATAATGTGGAAGCGCAGTGGCGAAGAATAGCCCACTCTCTGCAAACAGCTGCAAAATCTGCACTTTGGTTCGCCAAACCACCACCACTACCAATCCATACTCAACATTTTCCAACAATCTTATAACATATCTTAGGTTCTATGGAAGTAATTGGGAAATAATTCTTATTCACTTCGCATTACTGTCAGAATATACATATATTCTGGTTTTCATCACCGAAAATGTCGAATACCACTAACAGAGTGAGTAAGAGTGAAATAGAGTGGTGGCTCGTCCGCAGTCCCGGTAACTGATGCTACTCCGCTCCCTGCTCTTTCAAACTCCCTGCGCTTAGCACGCTCCAAGCTCTTAGTAAGCTCTTGGCGTTTAGCACACTCTCAGTAACCTTCATGCTCATATAATGCTCCCACTAATCAAACTCTATCCCGACAGCACCCGAATACTACAGAGCAGAGCCAAACACCTGATTAACTACGAACAGACAGCATCCGAACACCTCAAAGCAGAGCAACCCAAACGATGACCACCGAAGCGATCAAAACATCCGCTTGCTTCTGAACCGACACTTAGGAATATTTCAGATCAGTAACACACCGGATTACCTCCGAGACCACAGCATCCGAATACATCTGACCCGACACCAACAATCTGATTATCATCGAGTCAACATCAATAATCCTATTTTCGTCGAGCCGAATATAACATACGTTTACAATCGAGCCGAAAGCAATTAAACAATAACACTGTGCAAAAAAAAAAAAAAAAAAAAAAAAAACAAAAAAACAAGTAAAAAAGTGTCAGTCGGCTTTGCCGACAGAGGTATACCCTCAGCCAATGTGAATTGAAACTTTCATCTACGGATAGATAGAATGTATTTAGGGTATCTTCAGAATTGTGTGGCCCTTTTTCAACATTTGAATTTGCCGACAAAAATGTGGATTAGGGATTAACACAAATGTTGAACTTTTGTGGGGGAGGTACCCTTAGGGAGGACCGATATGGGTCATTTTAGAAGTTAAACTAAATTTTGACAATCTATTAGGAGATCCAAAGTTTGGACCAAATTGGTTGCACCATTCAAGTGATATCGTCCTAACATTTTAGTGAAATTTTTAAAATATTGGGGAGAAGTCCCATGAAACTAAGTTTGGATAAAATATGACGAATACATAGGGCTTTTTACACCTTTCGGGAAGTTTTCCCAAGAAATATGGACCTGCTCCTGAAAAAACTTTTACCGTCGTAATGGAGGTAGCGAATGCAAATAGCTTCAACAAAAATTAAAGTAATTCGAGAGCAGGTCTTAAAGTGAACTTATCCGAAATTTTGTGTGGGAGGTTCCCAAAGGAGTGCACAAATATAGTCCATATTCGAAACTGATCTATATCTGGTAGATATATTAGGATGTGCAGAGTATGAATTACATCAGTCACTCCCTTCAAGAGTTATCGTAAGCATATTTTTTCCGAAGGTTTTTGAATTTTTGTGAGGGAGGTACCTGAAGGAGTGGACCGACATGGTTTATCTTCGAACTTAAACTATGTTTGGACAAAATATTACGAAGGCCAAATTTTGGACCGAATTGGCAGATCCGTTCGAGATTTATCTTGCGCTCCAACCACTACACACGTTGTCATAGGGGTTTTTGCACCTTTCAGGCTATTTTCTCAGGAAGTTTGGACTTGCCCCTTATGAAACTTGTACCGTCGTATGGGGGACAGCGAATACAAGTTGCTACAACAAAAATCAAAGTGATTCGAGAGCAGGTCCTAAACTGAAGTTTTCCGAAATTTTGTGTGGGAGGTACTCAAAGGAGTGGACCGATTGAGTCCATATTTAAACTTCATCTAAGTCTGGTAGAACTTTCACGATGTACAAAGTGTGGGCCAAATCGGTTACTCCCTTCAGGAGTTATCGTGCGCACAAATTTTCCGATCATTTTCGAACTTTTGTGGGGGAGGTACCGGAAGGAGTGGACCGATATAACCCATCTTTGAACTTAAAGTAAGTTTGGGCAAAATATTACGAAAGCCAAGTTTTGAACCGAATCTGTTGCTCCGTTCGAGAGTTATCGTGCGCACCAGCCAGCCAGACAGACGGACGGACGGACATGGCTAAATCAACTCCAAATTGTCTGAAACACATTTCGTCCAAACATACTGGGGGTCTAAAACCATTATTGCGATGAGGCATATTTTGCCCGTATGAAAGTGTATTAACCCTCGTTAGCATAAATGCTGAGGGTATAAAAATGGAAAATCGAGTAGTTACGTCGGAAAGTAACCAAAATAAGCGGGGCAAGTTCCGCCCATTTTTAATTTTTTCTAAATATTCGAGTTAAGATATCTTGGAATCCTTGCATTTAATATATATTGTGTCTTTGGCAACTTTACTTAGGAGGGAAAAAATTTCATAAAAAAAATTGGAAATACTTTCATGTTTTTTTTCAGCAAAATTGATACTGTTATTTTCATGCTTTAAAATGTAAATATACATTTCATTTCTTTGGTGACCCATAGTGAAATTTGACGAAGAATATTTTTGTCTCTGACATCATCTCTCTAAAATTATTTTTTGTGGGACAATTTTTAATAAACTCAGATGAAGTCCGACTTTAACCCTAAAACGTGTTTTTCATTTTTAGAGATTCCTGGCGATTAGACAAGATTTACAGATTTGGTGTATTCTGAGACCTATAGTAAAATTTTATGACGAACAATTTTGTAGAATATATGGGATTGATACGATCACATTTTTAAGGAGTTTTTGAAAGTTTTTAGTAAAAAGGACAAAAAGACCCCGTTGATGAACCGCATAAGGGCTAAATTTTTTAACAAAAATATTTCTCACACCCTCCTAAGTAAAGTTGCCAAAGACACTATATGTATAAAATGCAAGGATTCTAAGATATCTTAACTCGAATATTTCGAAAAAATTAAAAATGGGCGGAACTTGCCGCGCCTAATTTGGTTACTTTCCGACGTAAACTTTAAAAACGCCGATACACGTGTCTCATATTTTTAGCTCTACTTTTATAATGTAGTCCGTTTTTCCCATCAGCACAGTGTAAATAATAGCTTATTCGTATTTTAAACCCCACAGTATTAGAAGGTTTGTTGGATGTCTTCTACACAGAGAAAGCCTTTTAGTGGTCTTCTATACATGGAGGACATTTTGGAAGAAGACGTTTTTGAGATATTCTATACAGAAATAGACGTCTTTTAGACGTCTTTTTATAGAGAGAAGACCTTTTAGAGGCTAACGATAGAAGCCTTCTGGAGTTTTTTCTGAAGATATGCGGAGAAGACGTTTTAGATGTGTTCTATAGTGAAAAGACCTTTTAGAGGTATTCTATAGAAAGAAGAACTTTTAGAGGTATTCTTTAGAGAGAAGACCTATGCAGAGAAGATTTTTTAGAGGTCTTCTATAATGAAAATACCTTTTAGAAGTCTTCTATAGAGAGAAGAACTTTTAGACATCTTCTATAGAGAGAATACCTTTTAGAGGTATTCTTTAGAGAGAAAACCTTTTAGAGGTCTTCTGCATAGGGAAAGCCTTTCAGAGACATTTCTTCTATAATACCTTTAGAGGCCAGGGAGGGCCTTTTTGGAGGTCTTGTATAGATATAAGACATTTTAGAGGGCTACAATACAAGGAAAGCCCTTTGGAGATCTTCTATACTGGTAGTTCATTTGGAAGTCTTCTATAGAGTGAAGACCTCTAATAGACCTCTATAGAAAGAAGTCCTTTTAGAGGCCTTTTATGGAGAGAATACTTTTTAGAGATCTTCTATAGTGGGAAGCTCTTTAGGATTCTTCTATAGTAGGAAGACCTTTGGATAACACCTTTTAGACGTCTTCTATAGAGAGAAGACTTTTAAGGTCTACTTTAGAGAAAAGGCCTTTCGGAGGTTTTCTTTAGAGATAATACCTTTTAGAGGTCTTCTATAGAGAAAATACCATTTAAATATATTCTATGGAGAGGTTACCTTTTAGAGGTCTTCTATGGAGAGAACATCTTTTAGGCGTCTTCTATAGAGGGAAGAACTTTTAGAGGTCGTCTATGCAGAGTCTTCTCTCTAGAGGTCTTCGTTTTAGACGTCCTCTGCACAGAGACCACCTTTTAGACGTTTTCTTATATAGACCTTTTAGAGGTATTCTATAGAGAGTAGATCTTTTGTAGGTATTCTGTTTACGGAAGAATTTTTAGAGGCATTCTATAGAGTGAAGACCTTTTAGAGGTCAGAGGAGGCCTTTTAGATGTCTCTATAGTGGTCTTCTTTAGAGATAAGTCCTTTCGGAGGTCCTCTTTAGAGAAAATACCTTTTAGAGGTGTTCTTTAGAGATAAGGCCTTTCGGAGGTCTTGCTCAGAGATAAGGCCTTTCGGAGGTCTTCTTTAGAGAAAAGACCTTTTAGAGGTCTTCTATAGAGGAAATACCTTTTAAATATATTCTATAGAGAGAACACCTCTTAGACGTCTTCTATAGAGAGAAGACCTTTTAGAGGTCTACTTTAGAGAGATGGCCTTTCAGAGGTCTTCTTTAGAGAGAATACCTTTTAGAGGTATTCTATAGAGAAAATACCTTTCAAATATATTTTATGGAGAGGATAGCTTTTAGAGGTCTTCTATAGAGAGAACATCTTTTAGACGTCTTCTATAGGGGGAAGACCGTCTAGAGGTCTTCTATGGAGAGTCTTCTCTCTAAAGTTCTTCTTTGTAGACGTCTTCTACACAGAGACCTTTTAGAGGTCTTCCTTAGAGAGAAGAACTTTTAGAGGTCTACTTTAGAGAGATGGCCTTTCAGAGGTCTTCTTTAGAGAGAATACCTTAAAAGTCTTCTATAGAGAGAAGATCTTTTGGGCCTTTTAAAGGTCTTCTTTAGAGAGAAGACCTTTTAGAGGTCTATTTTAGAGAAAAGGCCTTTCGGTGGTGTTCTTTAGAAGGAATACCTTTTAGAGGTCTTCTATAGAGAAAATACCTTTTAAATATATTCCATGGAGAGGAGACGTTTTGGAGCTCTCCTATAGAGAGAACACCTTTTCGACGTCTTCTATAGAGAGAAGGCCTTTTAGAGGTGTTCTACAGAGAGTCTTCTTCTAGAGGTCTACGTTTTAGACGTCTGCTATACAGAGACCACCTTTTAAACGTCTTCTATGGAGAGAAGACCTTTTATATGTCTTCTGTTTATGGAAGAAACTTTAAGATGCATTCTATAGAGAGAATGCCTTTCAGAGTTCAGAGGAGGCCTTTTAGAGGTATTCTATAGAGGGCTTCAGTACAGAGGGCTTCAGTTTTGAAGTCTTGTATATAGTGAACACCTCTAAGGCGTCTTCTGTAGTAGGAATACCTCTTAGAGATCTTCTACGGAGAGAAGAATTTTTAGAGGTCTTTTATGGAGAGAAGACCTTTTAGAGGCCTTCTTTAGAGAAAAGACCTATCAGAGGTCTTCTATAGAGAAAATACCATTTAAATATTTTCTATAGAGAGGAAACCTTTTAGATGTCTTCTATAGAGAGAACACCTCTTAGACGTCTTCTATAGATGGAAGATCTTTTAGACGTCTTCTATAGAGACAGAAAGCCGTTTAGAGGTCTACTTTAGAGAGAATGCCTTTTGAAGGTCTTCTTTAGAGAGAATACCGTTTAGAGGTATATATAGAGAGAAGACCATATAGAAGTCTTCTGTAGGTAGAAGACCTTGAGACGTGTTCTATAGAGACCACCTTTTAGACGTTATCTATAGAGAGAAGAACTTTTAGAGATCCTTTAGAGGTCTTCTTTAGAGAGAGGGCCTTTTGACGGTCTTCTTTAGAGAGAAGACCTTTTAGAGGTCTATTTTAGAGAAAAGTCTTTTCGGAGGTCTTCTTTAGAGAGAATACCTTTTGGAAGCCTTCTATAGAGAAAAGACCTTTTAGAGGTCTTGTATAGAGAAAATGTCTTCTAAATATGCTCTATGGAGACGAGACCTTTTAGAGGTCTTCTATAGAGAGAACATCTTTTAGACGTCTTCCATAGAGAAGACCTTTTAGAGGTTTCTATAGAGAAAACAACTTTTAAATATATTCTATAGAGAGGAGACAGTTTAGAGGTCTTCTATAGAGAGAGCACCTTTTAAACGTCTTCTATAGAGAAGACCTTTTTGAGTTTTTTTTTAGAGAAAATACCTTTTAAATATATTCTATAGAGAGGATGCCTTTTGGAGGTCTTCTATAGAGAGATCAACTTTTAGACGTCTTCTACAGAGAAGACCTTTCAGAGGTTTTTTTATAGAAAATCTACCTTTTCAATATATTCTATAGAGAAGAGACCTTTTAGAGGACTTCTATAGATAGAACACCTTTTAGACGTCTTCTATAGAGAAGACCTTTCAGAGCTTTTCTATAGAGAAAACACATTTTAAATATATTCTATATATAAAATAAATAAATATATTCTGTGGGGAGGAGATATTTTAGAGGTCTTCTATAGAGATAACACCTCTTAGACGTCTTCAATATAGACGGCTTCAATACAGAGGTATTCAGTTTAAAAGTCTTGTATAGAGTGAATACCTCTAAGAGGTCATCTGTAGTAGGAATACCTATTCGAGATCTTCTACGGAGCGAAGACTTTTTAGATGTTTTTTACGGATATAAGACCGTTTAGAATTCCTCTATAGTGGGAAGACCTTTTGGAGAATTTCTATAGAGAAAATGCCTTTTAGAGATCTTCTACGGAGAGGAGACCTTTTATAGGTTTTAAAAAATCTTACAGATATAGCTTCTTTGAAGCATCAAATCGGCCGATAATATTTGGGTATATGGGAGCTACATATATCCAAATATAATTTGGTGAATTTTTTTCTAGAACAAATTGTCAAATTGTCACCGATGTCAATATAATTAGCAAACTTATTTCTAGACCGAATTCTGTCATATATTCCAAATTTCATCACAAGTGGACATACATATATAGCGTGTTTGTTACAGTGCCTATGCTAAAGATCTCTAGTGGTTTGATAAACGTACATATCCCTTTCACTTTAATCATTTCAGTATTTGTTACTACACTATAACCTACCTACTACACTATAACCTGAAGAATTCACTTCTACCTCATCTCTATCAGAATTGACCTAAAGATTCCCGATTAGAGAAAATACAATTCCAATGTTTGCGTTTTCATTGCAAGGAAGAAACAATAGCATAGATAAAGGTTTTGATGCATACCTCCTACAAGAGTAAGTGTCGAATTAAATCAAGATTTAGTTTCCTGTATTGGTATTCAACATTCTCTTAGCAATGTACTATATATAAATTTCATTCCATGCCTCAGAATGCTTTATATCGGTCAGTAGATCAAATTAATCATTCCCAACACTTTGACCTTAGGGATAATAAATTAATATACCATCAAGTCAAAAGTTATTCTTGTTATTTTAAAAGGCATTGTCTTTAAAATATAATTAGGTGAAATATCATAAATTTATTTTTGATATGTTTTTAATTATGGACAATTTTCTTAAAATTAAACAACATTGTAATTAAATTATTATCTAAGTTTTTCTTGGTTGGCCGCTTAAAGTGTGGGTGTGTCTGTGTCAGCCTGATTAATTCCACAAAAGACCACAATAGAAGCAAAAACACGTTCCGTTTTAAAACAGACAACTCAATTCCTTCCTTAACTCCCGCCTTTATGGTTACCGGGTTCAACAGAATCATAGAAGAAGCTATTAAAAATTTTATTATATTTTTATGGCTGTTTTTACAATAATAACAAAAACAACATTAAAGTAGTCAGTCGTAAGGCTGACAGACTGACTGACAGTCAACATCCTTATTTTATTTGGTACAATGTCAGGGTTGCATCCTGTTTTAGAGAATGTGAATAGTATTAAGCAAGCGAGCGAGAGATGCTTTATGATACTAACTAACAATGCCGGCTATTTCAACATTTGCATTCAGCTTGTCTTCCGTGTTTAGCTTTATATTTATTAAATTTCCTTTTAACAAAACGTTGTCCACCGCAATAGACGTTAAAATGAAAACCACCACACTTGGTTGGGATGCTACCGTGAATGTTTGTGTGTGTATGTGTGTGGGAGGCTGAATGTATATTCTCCATGGAATGTTGCTTGTTGATGGCCTGTTGGCTTATTGCCTTGCCGTAAATGTGTTTTGTGGTGTTTCTTGTTTCGTTGGGAATGGTAGTGGTTGGTCAGTTTACTACTTTGGTATTCATATACTGCTCACATCTTCATCGTCGTTATCGTCAACATCGTCATCGTTATTGTGGTCGTTGTAGTTCTTTGGTTGCACATTACAGTTGGAAGGGCTTCTGTAAAATTTCATCCACTTCGCGTTTGTGCACTTTGCCAATGCCAGTTGCAGATGTTGGCGCTTCAACACGTCCACAGTATACAAGCTGTTGGAGAAAAAAAAATAGGAAAAATAAAGGAAAACAAAATGAAGAAAATCAAAATAATAATTAAATACATGGAGAAAAATCCATTCAAATTGATCTGGTGAAGGTAGAAAAAATATTTAAAAAATCCCCGTCTATTGGTGATGGTAGAAAAAATATTTAAAAAAAAATCCCCGTCTATTGGTGATGGTAGAAAAAATATTTAAAAAAAATCCACGCCTATTGGTGATGGTAGAAAAAATATTTAAAAAATCCACGCCTATTGGTGATGGTAGAAAAAATATTTAAAAAAATCCACGCCTATTGGTGATGGTAGAAAAAATATTTTAAAAAAATCCACGCCTATTGGTGATGGTAGAAAAAATATTTAAAAAAATCCACGCCTATTGGTGATGGTAGAAAAAATATTTAAAAAAATCCACGCCTATTGGTGATGGTAGAAAAAATATTTAAAAAAATCCACGCCTATTGGTGATGGTAGAAAAAATATTTTAAAAAAATCCACGCCTATTGGTGATGGTAGATAAAATATTTAAAAAAATCCACGCCTATTGGTGATGGTAGAAAAAATATTTAAAAAAATCCACGCCTATTGGTGATGGTAGAACAAATATTTAAAAAATCCACGCCTATTGGTGATGGTAGAAAAAATATTTAAAAAAATCCACGCCTATTGGTGATGGTAGAAAAAATATTTAAAAAATCCACGCCTATTGGTGATGGTAGAAAAAATATTTAAAAAAATCCACGCCTATTGGTGATGATAGAAAAAGTATTTATAAAAATCAACGCCTATTGGTGATGGTAGAAAAAATATTTAAAAAAATTCCAAGCCTATTGGTCGTGGTAGATAAAATATTTCAGAAAATCCACGCCTATTGGTGATGGTAGAAAAAATATTTAAAAAAATTCACGCCTATTGGTGATGGTAGAAAAAATATTTAAAAAAATCCACGCCTATTGGTGATGGTAGAAAAAATATTTAAAAAAATCCACGCCTATTGGTGATGGTAGAAAAAATATTTAAAAAAATCCACGCCTATTGGTGATGGTAGAAAAAATATTTAAAAAAATCCACGCCTATTGGTGATGGTAGAAAAAATATTTAAAAAAATCCACGCCTATTGGTGATGGTAGAAAAAATATTTTAAAAAATCCACGCCTATTGGTGATGGTAAAAAAAATATTTTAAAAAATCCACGCCTATTGGTGATGGTAAAAAAAAATATTTAAAAAAATCCACGCCTATTGGTGATGGTAGAAAAAATATTTAAAAAAATCCACGCCTATTGGTGATGGTAGAAAAAATATTTAAAAAAATCCACGCCTATTGGTGATGGTAGAAAAAATATTTAAAAAAAATCCACGCCTATTGGTGATGGTAGAAAAAATATTTAAAAAAATCCACGCCTATTGGTGATGGTAGAAAAAATATTTAAAAAAAATCCACGCCTATTGGTGATGGTAGAAAAAATATTTAAAAAAATCCACGCCTATTGGTGATGGTAGAAAAAATATTTAAAAAAAATCCACGCCTATTGGTGATGGTAGAAAAAATATTTAAAAAAATCCACGCCTATTGGTGATGGTAGAACAAATATTTAAAAAAATCCACGCCTATTGGTGAAGGTAGAAAAAATATTTAAAAAAATCCACGCCTATTGGTGATGGTAGAAAAAATATTTAAAAAAATCCACGCCTATTGGTGATGGTAGAAAAAATATTTAAAAAAATCCCCGCCTATTGGTGATGGTAGAAAAAATATTTAAAAAAATCCACGCCTATTGGTGATGGTAGAAAAAATATTTAAAAAAATCCACGCCTATTGGTGATGGTAGAAAAAATATTTAAATAAAATCCACGCCTATTGGTGATGGTAGAAAAAATATTTAAAAAAATCCACGCCTATTGGTGATGGTAGAAAAAATATTAAAAAAATCGACGCCTATTGGTGATGGTAGAAAAAATATTTAAAAAAAATCCACGCCTATTGGCGATGGTAGAAAAAATATTAAAAAAAATCCACGCCTATTGGTGATGGTAGAAAAAATATTAAAAAAAATCCACGCCTATTGGTGATGGTAGAAAAAATATTAAAAACAAATCCACGCCTATTGGTGATGGTAGAAAAAATATTAAAAAAAAATCCACGCCTATTGGTGATGGTAGAAAAAATATTAAAAAAAAATCCACGCCTATTGGTGATGGTAGAAAAAATATTTAAAAAAATCCACGCCTATTGGTGATGGTAGAAAAAATATTTAAAAAAATCCACGCCTATTGGTGATGGTAGAAAAAATATTTAAAAAAATCCACGCCTATTGGTGATGGTAGAAAAATATTTAAAAAAATCCACGCCTATTGGTGAAGGTAGAAAAAATATTTAAAAAAATCCACGCCTATTGGTGATGATAGAAAAAATATTTAAAGAAATCCACGCCTATTGGTGATGATAGAAAAAATATTTAAAAAAATCCACGCCTATTGGTGATGGTAGAAAAAATATTTAAAAAAATCCACGCCTATTGGTGATGGTAGAAAAAATATTTAAAAAAAATCCACGCCTATTGGTGATGGTAGAAAAAATATTTAAAAAAAATCCACGCCTATTGGTGATGGTAGAAAAAATATTTAGAAAAAATCCACGCCTATTGGTGATGGTAGAAAAATATTTTAAAAAAATCCACGCCTAT